>NC_138976.1:34456318-35055484 GCF_964341445.2 Mesoplodon mirus | reverse complement strand
GAGGAGAAGCCTTAAAGACACCACTTCAACCAAGTGATCAAAGTAAACATCCCCAGTAATGGGACAAAATGACACCCTTCTCCACCTGACAGGATGCTGTGAGAAGAGTAAGCATCACTTCTGTGCTATTCCTGCCAAAGATGCATAACCTGTGTTAGTCATAAGGAAGCATCAGGCCAATTCAGATTGAGGGACACTCTATGAAATAAATGACCTATAATCTTCCAAGGTGTCAAGGTCATGAAAGTCAAGGGAAGTGTGAGGAACTGTTCCAGACAAAAGAGACATGACAACCAAGTGCAACTCTTGATTCCGAACTGGGCCTTTTTCCTACACAGGATATTATTAGAAAGCTTGAGTGTGGTCTGAGGATTGTACAGTAATAACATATCAAAGTTAATTTCCCAATTTTGATAGTTGTATTGTGGTTTTATGGAAGAATGGCCTTGTAGGAAATATCATACACATTAGACAGTGATAGGACATCGGGTTTGCAAATTACTCTCAAATAGCTCAGGAAATAAGAGGTCTTGGCAGTATTTCCAACTTTTTTGTGAGTTTATGATTGTTTCATCTGTTAAATATATACGACTATGCATAAAATATATAAAGTTTGCGATGTTAATAAACTGTAACAATTCCCTTGATAAACAGACAAAATATATCCATTATCTTGTATACAGATATTTATTTTTTAATAATTATACCAGTATAATCTCAGGATTTTTAGTAATTGCTGTCTTTAACCAGAGCAATCAAGTTTTTTCTCTAGACACAGAAAACGTGAAGCAGAAAAGCAAGAACTATATAGCTCTTTTTGTCCACAAGTCTCTTTCTATAAAGAAATTACCTTTTATAATTTAATTCAGTTGAACACATGATTTTGTGATTTTGTAATCTTTTTTAAATTTTTACTGAAATATAGTTGATTTACAATATTGTGTTAGTTTCAGGTGTGCAGGAAAGTGATTCATATATATATATATATATATATATATATATATATATATATATATATATATAAATAATTTTTTTACATTCTCTTCCATATAGGTTATTACAAGATATTGAGTATAGTTCCCTTGATTTTGTAATCTTAAACAAAGTGATTTTAGGTAATCTAACTAGCTAAACTAAGAGAGAATTTAGGAAATTCAAATTAATTAGGCTTTCCATGAAAAAAATTTATCCAAGACTGGCATAGAGGGAAGAGATAAAGTTGTTTTTAAACTAATTTATTAAGTCAATTTAATTTTTAGTCATCTTGATTATGAATATTTCAAAAAGCTGTTTTCCATACCTTTACATTATGATATGTTAAAATCTCCAACATGTTTTAAAGCAAATTTTTCCATTTGATTTTCTAACCTAGTATCCAAGGCTGTAAATGAAACTCACACTTAAGCCTTTTTTTCCTAGGTTACAGCTTTAGCAGAAAAAATTTCTTATATAGTCAACATATTTAAATCATATTTAGAATTTTTAGTTTCTCTTATTTTACATTTATACAAGCACTTAATATATTGAAATTTTTATAGAAGTAAATCAGAAAAGGTATTTGCTCCTGATGGAGCAAAACCTAATGATTTTGAGATCTTATAATCTAACTTATCAACTCTCTCTAGAGGTAGACAAAGTATCTCTATTTGCTCAAAAACTATTTCATATTTATAAACCGGGAATTTTTTATCAACTCTTATACAAGTTAGAGGAGTTTAAGAATTTAAGGTAAAAATACAGGCACTAATATTTATTAAGGATATTGATCAGTTGAAGAATAAAAACGTGTAATTAATCACCATTTGTTCCTCTTGGGAAACACAGTGTTGAAAATCTGTGTAATTTTGTGATTTTTCCCTCTGAATTTACCAAAATAGTCTTTCTCTTTTTTTTCTAGGTCCATTATATTTTCTTTTCTTTTTTTTAACAATAGTGATAATCTCCTTTCTTTTGCCTTATTTTATAAATCCTGAAGAAAGTAATTTTGGCATTATTCAATTGTTAAGAAAAACAAAAGCAGACAGTTGAATACTAGGGATTCAGCTTCCTTTTAATTGTGGTGCAGGAATTTTAACTTAGCAGATATTGGCACAATTGGGACCACAATAAATGCACATGAAAAATTACCAGAATTCTGAAAGAAGAAAAAAGGCTCTGAGCTTGAGGGTCAGAGGAAGCCAAATTGACACAAACCGAAATACATAAACAGAGAGAATCTAGGAAGAAAAACACCAAAAACTTTTCAACCTTGCATTCAAGTGCCAGGAACAATCAGAATCCTCAGGCATACAACCAAAAAAAGGTCATAGAAATCAGATTACAGATTCTTATCAACTGCCACTTGACAGAAATCACTTAATGGCCAGGCCACAGAATTAAAACCCAGATGCCACCACTGCTGTCACCAGGGTAGATTCAACCCACCCTCTTCAACTAGAGCAAGAACCAGAAGCAGAAACAAATGTGACCAAGAATCAGTTTAGTGTGTGAGAGCCAGAGAACCCAATCGCCACATAAGCATTATGACAGGAGCCAAGAGGAGATGAGCCAAGGACCCAAGGGGTCCAGGACCAGAAAAGATCCAGGTTCGCTTTAACCTACACATTCACAGTGGAGCCTTCAGAATAAGAGTCAAAGAATAACTCAAAGACATGTGGTAAAATTATTAGCATACTATTTAATTATGCACAAGGGAAAACAATACATTAATTTCCTCTAAAAATAAAATAAAATAATACAAAATAAAATGACTTAAATATGAGAAAGAGAACTAGAGGAGACAAAAAAACCAAGCCACTTTGATTTCTTGCTTCGGTAAAACGCTGACCAGCCGGCAGCCAGCAAAAAGGCCTGTCAGGGGATTTTTGCCCTCAGGCAGCCAAATGGGTCATCAAAGGAAGCCATTTCAATTATTTGCTTATTCTGCAGAAGACCTGGGGGGTTAACTTGGACACATACAAAACAGGCAGTCTCTGCATTACGTCCTGCAGCGTACTCTTTGCCAGCACCCCCAACTTTAGGTCTGCACCATTTTCTTATACGAATTGTTCACTGATAATCGAAAAGGTAAATTAAAAGAAGTCAAAGCAATTCAGATTTCAAAAGAAACTGAAGAAAAAAAAAAGCATCTCTACTACTGTAGGTGCAGGAAGCCTTGATTGGTCTTGCTTTCCCCCATCAAGACTCTGCCTCACCACCCACTACTTCACCTTGCTCTCCACGGTTAACCATCTTGCCATCCTGTTGTTTTTCTTCCAAGCACACAAGGTGTGCTTGTGGTGGCTACTGTTCAAGTGACCAACTTGCTCTGGGTTTCCTGGGACTTTCTGATTTAGCACTGAAAGTCCTGCATCCAGAGAAGCCCCTCAGTTCCAGGCACAGTGGGATAGTTGGTCACCTCAGTACTTTCCCCTTGAATTGTAAGAATTAGGTCCACACTGCAAGGGTAATAAGATCCAAGAAAGCTGCACTTTGAAGAGGTTTCTGGAAGCATCTTGCATTTTCTATCTTTTTTAAATGTGGCAAAACATACATAACATAAAATTTACCATTTTAACCGTTCTCAAGTGTACAGTTCTGTGGCATTAAGTACATTCACATTGCTGCGCAACTATCCATCTCCAGAACTTTTTTATCCTCCCCAACTGAAACTCCATACCCATTAAACACTAACTTCTCTTTCTCCTCCCCCAGCCCTTGGCAACAAGCATCCTATTTTCTGTCTATGAATTTGACTACTCTAGGTACCTCATATAAGTGGAATCACATAATATTTATCCTTTTGTGCTTTTGGTAATTTCTTAAATAATAAACTGAATTTTACCGATTTTCAATTATAATAGCTAAAATAACCAACTGTTGACGGAGCGCTACTAGCAGATGAAATCAATATCCAACTTTTTTTTGGCCCTCTACTCACCTTAAAAAATTTATTTAGTGAATGAATGAATGAATGGTTTCCCTACCTCTGCCTCAAAACTTGGGCAGGCCCCAGGACTTTTGCTGGTCACTCTTAAGGAATAAGCAGTTGGTCACTTTCAGTAACAAACAAAAATCTCAACTCCAAAATCAGGGCACATTTGATGTCTTATCAGAAATCCTGCCATCTTCTTACTCATTTGGGGGGTGCTTTCTGTTTGTATGTTGATACCCACTTGGCCTCTTGGTAAGACTGAAATCCCTTGTAGCATGCACACATTGAGGAAAGAAGAAAGCAAACAGTCCATCATCTCAAATCATTAGCAAATCTAATCTAAAAGACATTGAGCAAAGGCATTTGATGGGAGGCCAGTTGGAGTCCATCTACCTCCATACCTAGCCTCTTCCTTTAACTTTAAAATACCAGAGACTTTGGACCTGAAAGCTGGAATTTCCTTGCACTTATTACATACTGTAATATTAATTTTTATACCAAAAAATTATAGGTTCACTGTTAACAGGTAGAATACTACACAGGTATAAAAAATTAAGTTAATAATTTCCCACACCAATCTCATCTCCAATTCCCCAAAGGGGGAAAAAATATTAACAGGGTAGAGTCTATCTTCACCTCTTTTTCCTCATAAAAATATTGCAGCATAGTATTTCATAAAAATCATTAAAATTTTGCATCATAAAAATATTATATATCTATGTACATATAGATAGATGTTATATTATAGTAATTATATTATATTCTTATCTTGTATCTTGCTCTTTTTTCCTAAGCAGATCATAGACTTCCCCCTCTGAGTCTTTGTAATTCCAAACTTCGGTTTGTTTTCCTCAAGAGAGAACAACAGTGGCTACTCAGGGTGTGATTTAAAGGCATAAATATAGAGGAGACATTGTCTGGTTGTCCCAAGCTGGCTTTGTCTAGCTGTGAAAGGCTGCTGACTTTCACTCATAAAGCATAGGTGACTATGTTCTTGAATCAAAGAAAAGAAAGGAAGTGAATGAATGCTCCTTCGATGGAGGAGATGAATGACCGAATTAAGTAGCCAGTTGGTTTAATTACAGCTTTCAGTTTTCCCTCATTTAATAAGCATTGCAACCATTCCACCTCTGGTCAAAAATAACAAGTAGGTGGTATTGTGTTTGTGATTATGTATCTGACATCTATGAAGGGAAAAACAAATAGTAAATTCATTCTCTGGATTTTTCTTCTTATGGTTTACATGTGATCTACCTATTTTGCTGAAGTCTCACCATTTCTAAACGGTGTTTTTTAGACCTTCAGCATCTGTAATGTGAGGAATGCTAAGTGCAAATGCAGATTCCTAGGCCATGTTTTGACCTCTCCTGGATCAAAATATATGCAAATAGAATATGTATCAAAAAAATTTCCACAGGTGATTCTAGCATACACTAACTTGCTTGAAAACTACCCCTAGGCCTCATCACAGGCTCAGAGATTTGCTGATCTCATCTTTTAGAAGACTCTAATCATCTCCTCTAGACTTCAGATACCTAGCATCCCCCCACCTCCTCCCCTTTTCTGTCCACCACCCCCAAGCATGTTATGAAAACAGGAAGCTTGCATACTCTGGGTCCAGCTCAATGCAGGCAGGCTCTGAATAGCCCCTGGGTCCCCAGAAGAACATGAAGAAGGAGCTGCTGATTTGATTGGGCCTAAGAATTGCCCTTGACTCTTTGCGTTCAGACCTAGGAAATAGTAGTTCCAAATCTGCTGGGACCCTAACAAGCATTAGAGATAAAATGTTTTCTATCTCTAGGAGAGGCTAGAGCAGCATGCAAACACCTTTGTGGATGCTAAGAAGAAAGCCAAGAAGGGAAAGAAGAGCGAGGATTAATAAAGGTAGTGACTGCCTTTTGCATCTTGTCATTCTCAATACCAATAGTCAATGACAGTTCTCGAATGAGTATAGGTCAACATGTGAATGAGTGATTGGATGAATTTGTTTCATACTTTTTGGTGACCGAAAACAATAGCAACAACAATTTCCTAATCCCTGAGACTACTGCCCCCTTGAAAAAGACACGTGGGTGCTTCATATTGGTTTACAGTCAGAATGTCATCTGTAACTTTTAGTAATGTCTACAAGGAACACTGGTGGGAACCGATTCAGTAGGCTTTAAAACTCCAGAGAGTAAAGCACGGAATTCCCTGGAAATGCTTTGTCATGAAGACACTGCTAGGAAGCAGCTCTGGAGCTGTGTGGGTGCCTGATTCAGAGCCTCAAAAACATAAAAGAGAAATAGTAAAACTGAGAAAAGCCAAGATCAGAAAGCTGCCTTGAGCCAACACATTACTGCCCACCTGCTAAGTTCTAGGCTATTCTGCCCAAGGACCCTGAGCTCTTTCCAGGTTCTAATTTGACCAGGCATTTATTAGGTTATAATAAAAGGAGGAATGAAAGAAAACAGATTCTTTGGAGAGAATGGAAAACAACATTTCATGGGAAAAATGAGAAAATTAGCCAGAATAAAGACATAAATTAGCCACCAAGACATCATAGTTTCTTCAAAGATACAATTCGCCTGCTGAACCTATCCACAAATATTTTTGAAACTCAGAAACATGCAGCACATTCTCTATAAGAGGATATACTGTGACTCGCTCAACCAGGGAACCTGTCCTGCTGGTGGACTGACACTATGATAGCTCCCAGGAATGTTACCAGGAGTGTTCACCTCCTGGTATTCACACTGTGTAATCCCCTCCCCTTGACAGTGAGAAGGCCAACAGAATACAGCAGAAGTGATGGGATGTCACCTCCATAATTATGTTATAATCTCTGTCTTGCTAGACTTTCCATATTGCTTTTTCTGCTTGCATACTTTGATGAAAAAAGTGGCCACGTTGGAGAGGTCCACATGGCAAAGAATGGAGAGCAATCACCAGCCAATAGCTAGGAAGGACCTGCAACCCTCAGTCAAACAGTCCTCTGGGAATTGAATTCTGCCAGCAACCTGGATGAGCTTAGAAGTGGATCCTTCCCAGCTGAGCTTTCATATGAGACCACAGCTTCAGCTGGCAACTTTATTTCAGTCTTGTGAGGAACCCTAAAACAAAGGAATCAGCTAAGCTATGCCACACTATTGACCACAGAAACTGTGAGTTAATAAATGTATATCATTTTAAATTTGGGGTAATTTGTTACACAGCAACAGATAACTAATGCAATCCTGATCCAAGCTGAGATATCGAGGAAAGAGTGTCTGGTTTTCACAGTTCTGAACAATTACTCTTGCTGCCCTTGCTTTGCTGGAGTCTGTGAAATAAGACACACTCTTCCAAGCTGCCTGTATCCAGCACATACACGACAACCTCTGCAGCGAGGGGAGTAGGGGGAGGGGCGTGCTCTGAGAGGTGCCAAATGGGGAAGTCATTTAGTCCATGAAAAGATACTTACTGATTTGTTAAAACAGAAACTGGTATTAGCTTGTGTTCTAAAGAGCTTTTAAATCTCAGAGAAGAGGATGATAAATTGAGTGCTACGTCCACATTTTCAATCAAAGGCTTTAGTTGTAAGTAATTCCACATGCTGTAACCATCAGCAGTATGCAAGGAAGCTGCCACATGAAATAAACCTTCATTTGCCTGAAGCCAGAATTTATATTTTCTTTAAGATGAGATTCACATCAACACACACACACACACACACACGTGTGCGTGCGTGCGACTTTTTGTGGGAGGATGGACTAACTGAACTCACTTTTCAATTGCATCAGCTTCTTTTTTAATGTAGTGATGAATGGATTCAATTAGATGAAAACCATACTTGTGGTTGACATATCAGGAGTGTTATTTCTTCCCACAGATTTCATCATGCACAATGACTAAAGGCACTGCCTTTCTTTGCTGTCTTTCCAGGTTACACTTATAGGCAGCTCTTTTGACCAAAGAGTGTAGATGATTCTTAACGTGACAATGGCATAAAGGAAAAGAGAAATCCTCTGGGACACTGGTCAAGAGACAACAGGTTCTTTACTCTCTTTTTACTCTTCAGGTCTCCCTGGACTCAGCTGACCAATAGAGTATAAGACCTGAGTCACACAGGGCTTCTCTTTGTTGAGTTTGTATATACCCTCAATGCAAAGTTCGGGGGTCTACAAGGCCATCTTTACCTCTGTTATCAACTGCAAGTTAGAGAGCCCCCAAGATCACCCTCGAGTTTGATAATGTGCTGGAAGGACTCACAAAACCCACTGAAAGCTGCTGTACTCACAGTTACAGTTTATGACAGCACAGGGACACAGATTAAAAGCAGCTAAGGGAAGAGGTACACAGAGAAGGGTCCAGGAGAGTCCCAAGCATGGGACCTCTAGCACAGGACTCTAGTGGAGTTATGCAGACACTGTTTATTTCTCACAGGTACAATGTGTGACAATATGCATGAGCTACTGCCATCCAGACAAGCTCACATGAACCTTGGTGTCTATAGAGGTTTTATTGGGGCTCAGTCACATAGATATGGCTGACTGCCCATGTGGACAACCTTAGTCTCCAGAGGTCAAGTTCACGCCTCATGACTGAAGGACCCTACTATAAATCACACTGCTAGCATAGACTATCTGGCATGGCCAAAGGTCCCTAGGTTAAACAAATCAGGCAGGACATTCCAAGGTCTTAGAGGTTACCTCCCAGAAGCCAAGGGCAAAGGCCAGGCCTCTCTGGGGGAAAGGTTAATCCTTTACTGCATACCATACCAAAGCCTATGCAGACTTTCCCGTTCCACTTGGCAGAATTTCCCTGCAACAGCAATCTGAACTTACACCTCCCCTAATCTCTTCCGTCCTCAAGAATGGCACCAACAACCGCCCAGGGGATCAAGCCACAACCACCCTAATCCATGGAGTGTTTCTGGTGAGCGCAGACGGGTAGGTGAGGGTAGCGCGGGCTACCGGGGACTGCCGGGTGCCGCCGGGATGCTGAACCCCGGCCCTCCTCCCCTGAGTAGGACCCCAAGCGAGCCCCGCCCGACCCCTGAGCCTCCAGCCATGGCTTCTCTGCTCGCGAAGTATGCTTACCTGCAGAGCCTGGCCAAGAAGATCTGCTCCCAGCCCAGGCCCGAGCCGCAGAAGCGCAAGTCGGCTGGCAAAACTCGAGTCTTAGAAGCTGCTGGGCTCCTAAAAAAGGAGAGGAAGAAAGCACTGAAGAAATCCCAGGAACGGGAGGAGAAGGCTGCCGAGGCCAAGGCCCGGGCCCCTGCGGAGAGTCTCAGGTCAGGAAGCCGGTGGCAGCCGACGAGGAGGAGGAGGCCTCCAGCTCCACTGGGGCCCCTGCGGCTGGCCTGGACAAAGAGCCTCTTTACTTGCCTTGGACGTTCTGCGGCAGCGCCTGCCTGAAAAGATACTGGAGGCGCGGGGCCAGGGCAGCGCCAAGGAGCTGTCTACCGCCGTTTTGGAGAAAAGACGTCGGAGGAAGTGGAGGAAGCAGGAGCGCGACCGGAAGAAGCAGCAGCGAGGGCGCTGAGGGCAAAGCGGAAGGCGCCCGAAGCCCCTGAGGGCGCGGAAGACGCTGAGCGGCCCCTGAGGCGCCCCGCGAGGAGGCGCAAGGCCGGCCGGGGCTGCTCTTCAACAAGGTGGAGGTGACCGAAGAGAAGCCGTCCCGCAAGGCGCAGCGCAGGAAGGAGAAGAGGCAGAAGGGGAAGGGCAACCTGACGCCGCTAACAGGCAGGGCCTAGGCAGCAGCTGAGGCGCCTGCGAGCGCAGCGGGCCCGGCTGGAGGAGCTGCGGGCCGCGGACGCGGGCCAGGCCCGGGAGCTCGAGGCAAAGATGCAGTGGGTAAACCTACTGGACAAGGCCGAGGGCGTGAATATCCGCGACGACGAGCACCTTCTGCAGGAGGCCCCGAAGCACAAGAAGAGGCGGGGCGCAGCGCCAGCGCACGTGGGAGAAGCGCACAGCGCGTGTGGCGGAGAAGACGCAACAACTGCAGGACCCGTGGCGGCAGAACTCGCGCGAGAACAAGGAGGCCGAGACTGAGCGGCGCCTGGAGAAGACCCGCAAGAGGGGCCGCATCCTGCCCCAGGACCTGGAGCCGGCTAGCCTGGCCTGAGGGCCCAACTGCCCGACCTCGAACCCGGCAGGCTCAGGGTCCCAGCAGAAATCGGACGCTGCCCCCCTGTCCTCACCGACTTTTCGGGGCCCAGGCCGCACGTGCAGAAGAGCCTTCAGATCCGGGGAAGGGGTGACCCAGATCCGGGCTCCAGCCCCCTCTGGTGAGGCCAGAACGCTCCCTGAGAATTCCGGGGTGGGGGACGAGGGAGTGGTGAGGAGGGAGTGGAATGGGGAGGGGCTGGGTCTTCACTGGCCCCCTCCTCCTCTCCCGAGTTCACAGGAGCAGGAAGGGAATGGCTTCTGTGGCTGCTGTGTCAGCCCCAAACTCTCTTGGAAAGGACAAAAACCAACTCCCATAGCCAGAGCTGAAGGCGGAATCGACAGGCTTGGTAACTGGGGGAAGGCGGGGCCATCCTCAGGCTGCCTGGAATTGAATTATTCTAAATTTATTTGTAAGATGGATAAAGATTATCATTTAAGATAAACATGCACATTAAAAATCCTAAAATAACCACTAGAAGATAGAAACAGTGTTACTAAACTAGAAGGAAGAAAAATGTAGTGGGGTGGACAGTGTCAGTTTAGGAGGAGGTGGGAGAGAAAGTAAAACCTAAAACTAAGCCGGGTGAATGGAGGATACACAGAGGCAGAGTTAAGTCCAACGCCACAGGCAGCCAGACCGAATGCACGTCGACAAAACTCAGATGAATTTTATGGTATGTGGATTATATTTCCAAAAAACTGTTAATAAAATTCTTTTGACTAAACTCCAGTTAAGAAGCAGATGGTAACCAAAAGGAAGCTGGTGTTGGCTGTATTATAAGATGAAGTCGACTTTAAGATAAAAGGCACTGCTAAGGAGGACTATCACCACGTAATGAAAAGGGGTTCAAATCACCTGGAAGGTAGAACAGTCGTGCACCAGGAACATAGCTTCAAATCTGTCTAGCAGAAACTGACACAACTACAAGGAGAAATCAATTCACAAACCAAAGTGGGAGATCTTTAACATCTCTGTTAGGAATTGATAAACCAAGCAGACAAAATCAGATGGATATGGAAGGTTTGGATGAGAGTATTTATAAGCTTGATCTGTTGGACACACAGAACAGTGCATCTGAAAACAGTATGTACTCCAAGCACACATGGAACAGTGGTGAAAACCAGCCATCTCCTAGTCCATAAAGCAAGTCATGTTTCAAAGCGTCAGTGTCATACAAAGTATATGATCTGGCCACAGAACAATGAAAAAACTTAAGAGGTAATTGTTAAAGTTTCCTGTCTGGAAGCTTAGAAACACACTTCTAAATTACCTGTGAGTCAAAGAATCATCCCTAATGGATGTTAGCGAATATTTAGAACTGAAAGATAATGAAAATGCTATGCGGCACAACCCTTTCACAATGACATCCAATGCACTTAGCAATAGCTATTATTTTTCTGGTTTGTTTGTTTGTTTGTTCCCTGCCTCCCACCCATAAAAATATAATCTCCATGCAAGCAGGCACCAGTCTGCCTTTTTCATACCTGTATTACCTGCTCTTAGAAGAGAGTCTAACACATAGTAGGTACTCAATAAATATTTGCCTGACAAGTGAACGTATGCCCTTTTCTTGAAAGTCAACTCGTAACCACTGGTTTATTCAACAAGTATATGAGCCCCTTCTCTACGAAAGGCCAGACACAGGTGAGTCTAGGCAAAGCCCACCCTCGAGAGCATAAAAGAGCCTAACAGTAGTATCAGTAGAATAAATAACGTTCATCTTTGTACCTTCCACAGCATCGAGACAGTCTTGGAGCTCATTAAAGAGTAAAAGGACAAAAGAGGACTCTGCTAAAATGGTATTAGAAATTCAGAGGGAGAAAAGAGTTCTTAAAAATGAAAGGATCCTGGGCTTCCCTGGTGGCGCAGTGGTTGGGAGTCCGCCTGCCGACGCAGGAGACATGGGTTCGTGCCCCGGTCCGGGAAGATCCCACATGCCGCAGAGCGGCTGGGACTGTGAGCCATGGCCGCTGAGCCTGCGCGTCCAGAGCCTGTGCTCTGCAATGTGTGAGGCCACAACAGTGAGAGGCCCGCGTACTGAAAAAAAAAAAAAAAAAAAAATGAAAGGATCCCACCTGAAGCTTAACACAATATTGCAAATCAACTATACTTCAATAAAAAAAATTTTTTTAATGAAAGGATCAGGAAAGATTTCACATAGGATTTGTGATGATGGGAAATGAGGCTCGTCATTCTAAGTAATGGGAGAAGTACAAATAAGGCACAGAGGTAGGAAGGGATACCTTCTGGGCAAGATTAAGTAGTTCCATTTGGAAGAAGTATAGGGTGTATAAAGAGGAATTCTAGGAGATAAAGCTGGGAAGGTTGGGATCAAAATTGATATAAGTCCCTATAATTACAACTCTAGACAACGTGAAGCCTCTGAACGTTTTTGAAAAAGGACTTACCATGACTGAAACCGTGCCTTAAAAGGGTTGAACTCAGGCAGGATCAGCTTCATGAATATGCAGACTCTGGCTTCACCGAGGACCCTGAGCACAGAAGGGCCCTGTGCTTGGTGTAATGTCCTGCTGCCATGGTGTTGAAAGTTTAAGTAATTTTGAATAAGGGGTCCTGCATTTTTCATCTTGCACTGGGACCTTCAAACTATGTGGCTGGTCCTGAGGTCAGGAGAGAGTGATTATGAATGATTAAAATAAGGGGGAGTCAGGAGGCAAGGAGACCAGATAAGAAATCATAATAATAGTTCAAGGAAAAGCTAATGAGGACATGAGGTGGGGAAGCCTTCCTACTCTTAGTAGATACTCTAAGTATTTAGAGGTAATAAAGAAACTTGGGTCATAGTTTGGGTCACAGACCCAAAGATATTCTTCGAAACTCTCAGCTCCAAACTACACAGAATGATTCTTAATATGTAAGTCAGGAGGAAGTTGAAAGTTTATAGGAAGCCGTTGGAAGTTTTTGAGCAGGGATTTTATATAAGATTTATTTAACAAATATTTATTGAACACCTGCTATGTCCCAGGCATAGTGGTAGAATTAGAAACCTACTGGGTGCCAGAGATTAGTGCTACCAAACGAAAGCTCACTGCCCAAGGCACACAGAAGCCAATACTCTGGCATCGGCTTTTGAGAAAAGAAAGAGCTTTATTGCGAGGTCGACCTGCAGAGCTCCAATCTGTCTCCCAGATCCAAGGTTCAGGGCAAAATTTAAGGAATTAGGAGAATTTCAAACCTGGAAGCTGACTGGCTAATCTTGAATCAGTCCATATATGGTAATCAAGCTACTCTTGCTGCTGGAAGCTGGATTTTCCTCACTGAAGGAGTTCTTGCTTTGTAAAGAGCTCTGGTGGCAACATTTCTATTCTCTGAATTCCATAGACTGAAGATCCTTGGTTCCGGGGTCATCCTGGAGACACAGGTTTCCATGTTGCACATGCGCAGTGATGTCTCTGCAAAATACCTTCAGGTTTCATTAATCAACAGCCTGTTGTGTTTTTTTTTTTGATTTTTTGGTTTTTTGGTTTTTTGGGGGGGAGGTTGCCAACCTTTTATTTTTCTTTTTTAACATCTTTATTGGAGTATAATTGCTTTACAATGGTGTGTTAGTTTCTGCTTTATAACAAACTGAATCAGTTATACATATACGTATGTTCCCATATCTCTTCCCTCTTGTGTCTCCCTCCCTCCCACTCTCCCTATCCCACCCCTCTAGGTGGTCACAAAGCACCAAGCTGATCTCCCTGTGCTATGCGGCTGCTTCCCACTAGCTATCTACCTTACGTTTGGTAGTGTATATATGTCCATGCCACTCTCTCACTTTGTCACAGCTTACCCTTCTCCCTCCCCATATCCTCAAGTCCATTCTCTAGTAGGTCTGTGTCTTTATTCCCATCTTACCCCTAGGTTCTTCATGACCTTTTTTTTTTTCTTAGATTCCATATATATGTGTTTAGCATACGGTATTTCTTTTTCTCTTTCTGACTTACTTCACTCTGTATGACAGACTCTAGATCCATCCACCTCACTACAAATAACTCAATTTTGTTTCTTTTTATGGCTGAGTAATATTCCATTGTATATATGTGCCACATCTTCTTTATCCATTCATCTGTTGATGGACACTTAGGTTGCTTCCATGTCCTGGCTATTGTAAATAGAGCTGCAATGAACATTTTGGTACATGACTCTTTTTCAATTATGGTTTTCTCAGGGTATATGCCCAGTAGTGGTATTGCTGGGTCGTATGGTAATTCTATTTTTAGTTTTTTAAGGAACCTCCATACTGTTCTCCATAGTGAAGAGCCTGTTTTTAAAAAGCAAAATCATTTTAAGCTGGTCCATGTTTTACATGCTATTTCATAACTGTCCCTGCCATAAACACTGCCAGAGTAGGAAGAATTTTGTATGCAGATATTTTTCAGTTATGGTCACCACATAATTTGATCACTGTATAAAGTGTTACACTGAAAGAAAATGTAATGGTTTGCGGGGAGGAAATGGGAAAGCATCTTTCTGCTCTTAAGAAGGCTCCGAGGACATTTCAGGAAGAACCTGGGGTGGTAGGTGAAGAACTGGCTCCAAAATGAGCTTAAACCTCATGTCAAGCAATGCACCATTTCAAAATGCAGTGCTAGCTTCCGGGATTTTCGAATCAGATCAGCAAATCTCCATTACAAAGAACAACTGCAGATTTTCTTTTCTAAGACTAAATGCCTCACCAATACATTCTAACTGGCTTTTTCTTTGGTTTATTCTGCTTACCCCAAGTCAGCGTTCAAGGCTGTTGGTTTATATAACCTGGAAAACAAATCTAATGGAAACCATTAGGTTGTCATCAAGGGAGAGCTGGATAAGAAGCTCTTGAACTTGTTTCACCCTCTCAAAAGGCAGGACTTATTTTTCTTACCATGAAAACAGTAGATTGGGGAGAAAGCAGAGAGCGATGCAAACACAGACATGGCTGCTCTCTGAGATTTTTCCTCTCCTCAGAAAGCAAAGTGAACACGCATGGCTCTTGGTACTGTTCACCTGCTTTGTTCCTTCCTGTCCTCTTCCCTTATGGGAAGAAAGTCTTTTAACATAATCATGCATCACAATTAAGGCTTTCAGGGTAATGGGTATTAGCAAGAGAGAGGTGAATCTGTCTGGTAGGTGCCTCTTCTGAGGAATACAAAGATCCACTGTTATTTTCCCAAGATGCAGTGACCTCAGACCAAAGGGGCACAGAGTGTCCTGGGCTTGGCCAACCATGGTAGCAGCTGGTTGGAACCAGAACCTTGGGAGGTGGAGTGGGAGGTCGGGGAGAAGGCAGAGGAGCAGAGAAGGAAGAAGTGGGGGAAACTTGGAAGGGCTCTCTGGGCTCCAACCCAACGTGTAATGTACGTATGTTACACCTTTGGTTAACCCCCTGGGATGACAGGAATTGGTTCTGAGGGAGACCCAGGCCTTCCTGGCACAGAGCTGGTCCTACATGCCCCTATAACTGTGGCTCTGCAGAGCATCATGACCCCCAGTTATACAAATTTCATAACAGGAAGTCTTCCCAGCCTCTAGGTCTTTACATATGCTATTCCTCTGTCCCCAATTCTCTTGCTCTGTATTGACAGCCATTGAATCATCCTTAAGACCCAAATGGCACTTTATCTCCTCTTGGGAGCTTTCCCTGACCTCTAGAGACAGCGAGGCTCCCCTGCTCTAAGCTGCCAGGATACCTCATTGCACTTCCTGGGCATCTCTAACATGTTGTACAGTCACCGTTGCCTGTATAATTGTCTCCTTCACTAGACTGTGAATTGCTCAAAGGCAGACTGGGTCTCGTTAATCTTACATCCATACTAGCTAGGTAGCTAACACAGTGCATAACAGGTATTTAATTAGTGTTTAGTGAATGAAAAAAAAAAAGCCAAGAATAAAGGATCAGTTTTTGTGAGGCAAATGTGCTACCCACTTGGCCAGATGTGCCCAGTGAAGGGAGCCTTTGAGGGACCTAAAAGTCATACATTCCACAGTGTCCTGTGAAATTCAAGATAAAGGAAGCCACCCTGCTGAACCTAAGAGCATATCTGGTCGATTCTCCCCTCTAGGGAGCCCCAAGGAAGGAAGGTCATTATGAACTGCCATGAAAAATGGGAATCATGTCGAATGGGTTCATTTGACTGCCCAGGAAATCTTATCATCCAGTCGCAATCTATAGTATTAGAGTTTTGTGTGCTCTTTTCTGATGATCAATTTTCTACCTGTCAACTCAGAAAGGGCCGGCAAAAGGCAGAGATAATCCTTCTTGGTCTGACTGGAAGTATTCCCACAAGTGTCTAAAGACAAAATAACCTATGCATCTAGACTCGTAGTTACATGAAGGTAACTATTGGGAAGTTGTGCCAGGTGCTGCCTTGGCATGGCCTTTTCTCCAGTGCCTTATACATTAATTTTAAAAGGTTCTTGACATTTCGGTAGAACTGATATAATCATTTTCAGAGAAAGGTGCCTGTCCTCAGAATGGGTGTATTTTATTTTTGATCTAAGTGATATGAGTTAGAATTATTATTCTACCCAAAAAGACACGGCAATAAGCTGAACAATGTTTATCTATAAAACTTTTTTCACATTTCAAAATATTTTCATATCTAGTATCTCCTTGACATTCACCAATAATCCTATGCAAGTAGCCCGACCAGGGGGTTATTACTTAAACATCAAGAAAAGGGAACTGGACTCAGAAGGCATAGGGACTCATCCAAAAGTACCAGGCAGTAAGTGGCAGATTTAGTCTCTAGATTCCAAACCCCTAATAAAAGTTTACCTGGTTTATGGGCTTCCCTGGTGGTGCAGTGGTTAAGAATCCACCTGCCAATGCAGGCGACATGGGTTCAAGCCCTGGTCCAGGAAGTTCCCACGTGCCGTGGAGCAACTAAGCCCGTGCGCCACAACTACTGAGCCTGTGCTCTAGAGCCTGCGAGCCACAACTACGGAAGCCCGCGTGCCACAACTACTGAAGCCCACGCACCTAGAACCCGTGCTCTGCAACAAGAGAAGCCACCACAATGATAAGCCCGCGCACCGCAACGAAGAGCAGCCCCCACTTGCCACAACTAGAGAAAGCCCACGTGCAGCAACAGAGACCCAACGCAGCCAAAAATAAATAAATTAAATAAATTAATTAATTTTAAAAAAAGGTCCCCTGGTTTTTGCCTAAAAGATAAATGCTGACATTTCCAGATAATATTAATGTGTAGCACAAGGATCTAACTCACTGCACCAAATATTTTGGGTTCTCCACATGGTGGGTTTGATTTTTCCTACTCCTTGAAGTGAGGTGTAGCCGAGTGATTCGCTTTGGTGGGCTGAAGTTTTGGAGTCCAGTGCCCAAGTGCAGACACTCTTTCCCTCTGCCATTCAGGTGGTGGCTACACCATCAGTCTTGGTCCCAGAGTAAAGCCAATGAGGAGCAGAGCCCCCAGCTGACACATCATGGACCGAGGCAGGGAATAAACCTTTGTTTAATTGAGGTGTATTGTTACCTCAGCACAACGTGACTTACCCTGCCTGATACACTCCATGCAAGGGCTTACATGCAATGACCTTATGGAAATGACCAAAGAACCATAAGAATGGGGGCAGTTGCATCTCTCTGGAAGTTAAGGAAGTGTGCCATCCATAAGCCGTAAGTTTGGAGAAATTTCAACAAGATAAAATAAGTTTAAGGAAGGATAACAAGGGATGATTCAATACTCCTTTAAATAAATGAGCAACCTAGAAATGTTTACTTTTTCATGCTAAATAGGGACATGGTGAGGAGGCCCCCCTCACCAAAAATAATAATAATAATAATAATACTCCCCAACTTTTGGGTTTGGAGAAAAAAGTACCTTAAATAGTTGCTGGTGGGGCATGCTGTGATAAGCCCTAGCTTTGTTCCAGAAGGTACCGTTCTGCTCTCCCTAAGATAACACACAATATGCACCCACGTGAAGAGCAATCTAGAGCTACCTCCCCAGGTGGAGGTGGTGGCACCTGGTGACTCAAAAATGCTCTGCTGAATCTGATAGAGCACTGAATGACTGGCACAGGGACCCGCCTGTTTTCTAACCAGCATTCATGTGGCCCCTGTACGGAAGATGCTACCTCCTGAAGCAAAACTTTGAAGCATGAAAGCAGAAACATATTTGGCATATCTCTATTGGCTTTTATTTTTTATTTTATTTATTTATTTATTTATATTTATTTATTTATTGGCTGCGTTGGGTCTTCATTGCTGTGCATAGGCTTTCTCTAGTTGTGGTGAACAGGAGCTACTCTTCATTGCAGTGCATGGGCTTCTCATTGCGGTGGCTTCTCCTGTTGTGGAGCACGGGTTCTAGGCACATGGGCTTCAGTAGTTGTGGCACATGGGCTCAGTAGTTGTGGCTTGCGGGTTCTAGAGCACAGGCTCAGTAGTTGTGGCGCACAGGCTTAATGTCTCCGTGGCATGTGAGATCTTCCGGACCAGGGCTTGAACCAGTGTCCCCTGCATTGGCAGGCGGATTCTTAACCACTGCGCCACCAGGGAAGTCCCTCTGTTGGCTTTGTGTGTGTGTGTGTGTGGTACGCAGGCCTCTCACTGTCGTGGCCTCTCCCGCTGCGGAGCACAGGCTCCGGATGCGCAGGCTCAGCGGCCATGGCTCACGGGCCTAGCCGCTCCGCGGCATGTGGGATCTTCCCAGACCGGAGCACGAACCTGTGTCCTCTGCATCGGCAGGCAGACTCTCAACCACTGTGCCACCAGGGAAGCCCCCCTTTGTTGGCTTTTAAATCACAGAGAATAAAAACAGCACTGATACTATGTGAATTGTGAATTCACATTCTGGGTAAAAATGACATCAGAGTGAAAGGGGACACATTCAGACTGAGAGGGTATGCCCACCGCACGGCAAGTGGAGGGGGGATAAGTGGTGGGGTGCCTCAGGTCATGGAAAGGGCAAACAAGGATTTGAAACCAGAAAATCAGGAAGCCATTCTTACCACCCCCATTTAGCAGCTAAGTTACCTTGGCCAAGATTCTTGTTAAAGCTCGGGTTCTTGATCAATAAAGATAATAATCCCTACAACTGAGCACTGCTGTGAAGATAAAACAAGGTCATATGTGGGCAGAAGCACTTTGTAAATTATGAAGTTCTGGTACAAGTGGTAATTGTTTATCTTTGGGCAGGACTGAGCATTATAAAGTCATTTCTTAAACAGCTAGAAGCTGCCTCCTCTATCTCCCTAAGTCTCCTATTTCAGTTCCTCATAGTTAGTTGACATGTTAAATATTTGAGTGATAGGAAAGAAGGAAGGAGGGAGGGAGGGAGGGAGGGAGGGAGGGAGGGCAGGAAAAGATAGAAAAAAGGAAGGAATCCTCAGTTTGCCCATTGGGATCATACAAAATTAGTTTAATTCTTCTCTCAGATAAATATTTACTTAAAAAATGTGTTTCCTACTTTATTCCAAAAAGGATAAAAGGGATCTTACAAGGAAAACTAAAATACAATAAAAGAGCACAAATTTTAAGTAGTGCAGAAGAAAAAAGACTACAAGGAAAGGGATAGGAATGAGCTTGGAGTGAGGCAGTCCTCAGTCTGGCTATGGTGAACCACCTACTGGTTCTAAGCTTTGCAGCATCCAACACAAGAAAAGAAACATGATCATATATACAGTTCCCAACATCCATGAGGCAAAAAACAGAGCTGTCATTCAAGAGAAGTACTGATCTTCTTAGTAGTGAAGATAAGCATTTTTCCAAGAGAACACCATGGAAGGAAAGCATGACACCCTCAGCCTTGCTCTTCAACCAACAGAATAAGAAGCTTCCTAGGGATGGGTCCATGAGGACCCCTATATAGGCTGAAGGCATCAAATCAAGAAGCAATTCAGCAAAGTTAACTTTGCCCGCTGTCAGAACAGTGCAGCCCACCTTCCTGGGTCTCTGGGATCTAGTTTGACTCAAGGATATATGATAGATCATCTAGAAGAAGAAAAAATCAGCATGTCCTTCAAGCAACGATCCCCAATATCATTCAAGTCCCCACAAATGCTTAGCTCTGCCAAAGGGTATGTAAAACAAAGAATGTTTAAATGATCATAAGCACAATCCTATATGACCAAGAACTCTTGGTGCAACATGGAGGAAAAACATGGAACTGTGAATACAAATCTCAAGTTACTTGTCAGATAAAATCAAAACTACAGGATAGAGTTTCCAGTCATGTGAGTGGGACCATTTGACAGAGGTCCCTCTGAGGCTGATGGAGTCAAGGGCACCCATTCCACCTTTATTTCTGCCATAGAGTTTTAGCCACAGGATAAAGCCAAAGATAAAAAGCCTGAAGTTAGAAATATGCAGAGATGAATGCCCTGAAATGCAAATTATTCACAAGCATATGACATAATAAAATATTTTCCCAGAAAAGCGAATGCATAGGTTCCTTACCTTTCTAGAAGAGAAGTCACAGAGAAGAACCCCCCTTCCCCAGAGGAGTGTACCAGAACTGACCAGTGCACCCAGTTTTTTCATGACATAGTTGGCTCACTACATTGATGGTTGGCCCTCCCCTGGGGAACAAGTTGTTCTTGTTCCCCAACTTATATCAAGGCAAGCTTTGTGAGCCAAGAAAAAGCATGTTCATGATTTCCTGATGGGAAATAAAGCTGAAGCTTGTGAAAGATCAGATGGGATGTCATTAAATGGGAGAGACAGCTAAAAAGGAAGCCTCATCTCTAGAGAGAGGAATCAGATCATGAAACTGTCAAGGGGAAGGACTGGGAGCACCATCTTTCAGGGGGGACACAGTGGGGAAAAAAGAATGATAATAAAAATAACTGCTAATCATTAATTGAGCACATTTTCTATGGTAGACACTGAGCGAACCCCTCCTCGTGCATGACCTCAATTAAAGCCAAAATTAACTCTAGGAAGTAGATACTGTACTCTGATTCTCCCCACTTTACAGAGGATGCAGTGGAGGATGACAGAAGTTAAAGCACCCTTTCAGCAGCTGGGTGAGGGGTGCAGGAGGGCAGATGGACTGATAGTGCTGTGACTTTCCTCTGGGGACCATGGCATCCCTCTGCAGAAAACTACAAAAGTCACCAGCAGAGGACTGGTCAGGGTATCTCTTCAAAGAGTTGACAGCATTCACTTCTCCAAGTTAGTTGGATTTAGATTCTGGAGTGCTTTGAATACCATTTATTCTCTAAATTATGGTATTCTCAGCAAGGATGATGTCATCCCCAAGGGGACCAAATTTGGTTCTTGGGATCTGTAATGGGTTAAATATCATCTCCCAAAATTCATGTCCACCTAGAACCTCAGAATATGTCCTTATTCGAAATAGGGTCTTTGCAAATATAATTAAGGTAAGGCATGAGATGAGATCGTTCTAGAGGAGGGTGGACTCTAATCCAATGAGTGTCCTCATAAGAGACAGAAGAGGACAGACACACAGAGAGAAAGGCCATGTGAAGACTCAGGCAGAGATTGCAGTTACGCAGCCACAAGCCAGGGCATGCTTGGGGCTACCAGAGCTGAAGCAGAAAGGAAGGAGTCTCCTCTAGATCCTCAGGAGGAACACGGCCCTGTCAACACTTGGATTTTGGACTTCTAGTCTTCAGATCCATAAAAGAGTAAATCTGTGTTAAGTCACCAAGTTTATGGTACTTTCTTATGGCAGTCCTGGGAAATTAATATAGGTGAAAAAATCTTACTTTTTATGTATAAAACACACACATAGATACAGATATAGATATAGATGTAGATATATAGATGGTAAGTATACATATACTTTTATATTTACATAAACATAATTAGATTATGTTTATGGTATTAAATTTTCATGGGAGGAGGAGATGAGGAAAAAAATATCTGAAAAAGCTCCTTATTGGGTTATAATGAATAAAAGGTTGAGAAACACTGCTCTAGACTGTGAAGATTTTGAGGGACGCTGGGGGAACAAGGAGAATGTTTTAGTCAGAGGCTACTTTTTACTGCTGTTAAAATTGTTCTTGTTCTTGGCATTTAAACGAAATAGTCCCAATTGTTTCTTCTTCCATTCTAGCCCAGATGCAATTATTACAATTTCCAGAAAATTTGTTCTGCTAGCTATTTGCAATAGGATTTGTCCCCAAATGAGGCAGAACAATCACCTGTAATTTTCAGTTGTGTCCCCTGTAACACATTCTCTCACTGTCACAGGAGTCGTAGGGCAATATTGGTGTTTCTGGACTCTACTTTCTTTCTCTATAATTTCCAGTTTTACCTCACAACTTCCATGTTGTGAAGATTGAACATGGAAGATTAAAGGTAGTTGGTAATTTCTCCATTAGATTTGCTTTTTTCCTGATGTTTCTAGTATGGCTAAAAGGAAATTGTAAATGGTTGCTCATTATACTGACCTTCAATGAAACCCATGGAATTAGATCACAGTTCTATGAAGACTATTCCATGAACTGCCTGTTCCGTCCTGATATGGGTCTCAGAGAGACAGAGAGAATCTGGAGATGGTTGGTGTAGCTCCAACTTTGCCTGGAATATGGACAGAAACCAGTTGGCAGCTGATGCAAAATGGAGGTATCTAGGGACTTTCCCAAAGCTAAGTAACCCTGAGTAGTTAATGTTCATGACTGAAGTCTCCAAGTTCTTCAGACAGACTCCCAGTCAATGTGATGATGTTGCCCTGGTAGATTTTTTTTTTTTTTTTTTTCTTTTTGCGGTATGCGGGCCTCTCACTGTTGTGGCCTCTCCCGTTGAGGAGCACAGGCTCCGGATGCGCAGGCCCAGCGGCCATGGCTCACGGGCCCAGCCGCTCCGCGGCATATGGGATCCTCCCAGACCGGGGCACGAACCCGTATCCCCTGCATCGGCAGGCGGACTCTCAACCACTGCGCCACCAGGGAGGCCCGCCCTGGTAGATTTTGAGAGCAGGCATGACCCGCTTACTTCTACTGCAGTAGAAGTCTTAATTATCATGACTCCTCTGGAATGTTTCATTTTAAATAGAACTGCCCCTGGTTGTGGGTAGTTAGAGTTACAGGATGTTAAACATGCCTTTCCCTCTCCTTGCAGCTGAGTACAATAGGACAAGACCACCTATGCAGGATGGGCTTAGAAACGTGAGGCAGGCTCTGCAGTCCTTCACTCCTCACACTGGGACAGGTTTAGGGATTTGTCACAGAGATTGGGAAGTGGGGAGTTTTTTAAGAAAAAGACTTGGTGTGCTGTGTCATTTCCCCTCCGTTCCCACTGGGAAATGGGAAGGAAGGGGGAAGTTGTTCTCACCTAAAGCCATAGGAGGATGGGTTTCAAGTCTCAGAGTTTGATAGATATACTCTGGTGATTGGAAGACAGAGTCTGGAGCTGACCTATATCTGAAATTGTCAAAATGTGAGAAGCTGGCTGGCTGGAGAGGCCATTGGTGGTACAGTTAAGAGGGCTGCATTGCAATTGGCCCACACTTGAAGAGTGTGGAGGGGCAAAGATGCATACATGCATCCCAGGTGTTAGATATGGATCCCTCAGAAGGGAGGAAGGTTAGGTGATCCCACCAGAAGGGGTGTGGAGGGAGCCACCGAGGGTCAGGGACTGTCCAGGAAAGTGCCATACCAAGTAACCAAAATAGGAGGGCCCCAGGAAGGATAGCTCCAACGAACCCAACAGAAAGCCCTATAGAGGAGGAATTGGCCTTTGTCCACTGGCCCCGCCCAGAGGGCACCAATGTAGATTACAAGTACATTGTAATCTACCTTGTAAGTCAAGGCAGGGATCTTCTGCCTCTTGCTCCTCTCCCTCTCTAGCCCTAACCCTGGAGAAGCCAAAGCCACAGAGTCGAGGAGAAAGAGTAAGAGAGTGAGGAATAGTGAAGAATCCAACCACGCCTCCTTCCCCACTGTTAGTCTCCACCTGACAAGGGTCCACACTGTGGGAGAGGAGAGACTTTAAATTGGATGGAAGATTGAAGTTTGCTATTCAACCAGACTGGACTTACTAATTAGACAATGTGTTAACCTGCGAGTGAGTGATTGGAAAAGCTATGGGAACTGCCCAGACTTTCATCCGGGGGAAGGGAAAGACAAGTCAACAGAGAAGTTTAGAGAAAAAGTAAAGTCCTGGGCTTTCCTGGTGGCACAGTGGTTGAGAATCTGCCTGCCAGTGCAGGGGACATGGGTTCGAGCCCTGGTCCAGGAAGATCCCACATGCTGCAGAGCAACTAAGCCCGTGCGCCACAACTACTGAGCCTGAGCTCTAGAGCCCACGAGCCACAACTACTGAGCTGGAGTGCCAAAACTACTGAAGCCCACACACCTAGTGCCCGTGCTCCACAACAAGAGAAGCCACCGCTATGAGAAGCCCGCGCACTGCAAAAAAGAGTAGACCCTGCTCGCCGCAGCTAGAGAAAGCTGGCATGCGGCAACAAAGACCCAATGCAGCCATAAATTTATTTATTTATTTATTTATTTATTTATCTATTTATTTATTTATTTTAGAAAAAGTAAAGTCCTGCTTATTCAATAAGCTGGTCACTTGATGCCTTTTGGAATAGAACTGCATCTAAAAGGTTTATCGGGTTAAGCGAGCCCATAAAATATATCATCAAATACTAAATGAATTAACCTCATTTAGTTATATAGGCAACATTATCCAGCTGCCTCAATAGTTTTAGAACAGTGGAATTTTAGTAAATAAAAATACTATTTATATTTGAATTCATAATTGATGCACATTACAAAGGTAGAGAGACTGTAGATGACTCTGAGAAATCCTAAGCAATCTCAGTATGCAAATACGTTCAACATGCCCACAACTACTGATGCCTTATTTCTTAACCTGGAGAGGCATTGAGGCCTTGGGTGACTTACATCTATGTGCTGTCTCCTGGAGATACCCAACGGTGCTTGGAAGGGGCCACTATTTCTCTTTCAGTCCTGAAATTATTTTCATAACCATTCTCCTCCTCCTCTGACCTGGGAGGGTCATGCCCACCTTCCGGGGCTCTGATCTGTTCTCTACCTGCAACATCCTGGTCTTAGGAGCAGGTGAGTACCAGGACTACGAAGGCAGAGGGCACAATGGACAGCAATACACAAACTTTTGGGCTTTGGGGGAACATATTCTGCTGCATACTCTTTAGGTATTTCAACTAGCCAAAGAGTATTTTATCCTAATTCCATCCTCAAGTAGCTCTTTGTAACTGACAGTATTCCAACACATGCCTTGGAGTCCAAGTTCTCTATGTTGCAAATGGACGTAACGCTACTTCGGTCATCCAAGACTCTCAGGTTCTTGTCTTGGCCAAACCAAAAAGTAGCTCACCTCCACACCCTTGCTACCAGGTTTTTATGAAAGCAAGTTTCAGATCAAATTCTGCCACATGTACAGATACCAACTAAACAAACTTTAATAGTAAGTAAGCACAAAAAACAGATCATATAACCTCTTTTGGTTTTTAGATGCTCTGATTCCACCTTGCATGGAACATTAACCAGAGGCCGATGTCACAATGTTCCAGAGGCAGGATTCTGTCACCCTAATTGTCCACAGAAAGCAACCAGAATCATTCCACTCTGCATCAACAGAGAACTACTTAAGTAAGGACCAAACCTCAGGTGCCAGCCCCAAGAGATCAGGCTGTAAGACTTGCAAGGGTGGCAACCATCTCTAAAGTATGCTAGCCAACTCACATAGCTGGAGACCCTTTAATTTCACTGAAAAGAGCCTACTTCTAACATCTGTTATGCAGATTAACAAGACACAAATTTCATCCATGAAAACTCATTTCTGACATTCATTATGTTAACTAATAAAGTCTCTGGTGGTGATTGAGATATAGACAACTTAAATGCTGTAGCAGCTGCCTTTAGGGCCTGGCCTTTCTGATTAAGTGCTGGCTGATCAATCCTGGGGTGTGAACTGTTGATTAGGGCAACTGACAGCCCCTAGAGAGCAGCTCAGAGTAACACACACATACACACACACACACAAACATATTCACACACACACACCTCTATGCTGAAGTAATTTAAAGCAGATTACAAACATCAAAACAATATATGAATAGCAAAAAACATCTGCCCAAAAGTAATTCTTTTGGTATTGCTATAATTGCCATTCATGACATTAAGTAGAAAACTGATTTAAATAATATAGAAATAATGAAATGTGTTGATTTTATTCTTACAAAACTCTACCTTTTCATTTTTTAATTTGGGAAACATTAAAAAGCATGAATTTAGTTAAAATCAACCACAATCCTACACAGAACTTAATGTTAAGTTAAAGGAACTTAATCCTTTTTCTACATACTCACACACATAGACACACACTTTATTTTATAAAATTGGGTGATCCTGAATATTATACCATGAGCATTTTCATTTGTCATTAAGTATATTTTCAAAAACTTGAATTCAGATGGCTACATATTCTTGTGTCGTATAGCTACACCATAATTTGGTAAATTAATTCCCTATAATTTGTGATTATTTTAGGTTGTTTCTGATCTTTTACTAACATAAACAATTTTGTACCTACCACTCAGCAGGACACAGTTTGCACACTTACATTGGGAAATTTCAGCAGAGTTTAATAAAGGTACTATTTACAAAGTCAAGGGGAGGATTTAGGAAAAGCAACCAATGGATGGTGCACTACCTGGTGCCTTGAAATGCTGGGGGGCTGTTACCTGATGGAGAATGAGCACATGCCAGAAACTAGAGAGAACATATGAAGAGAGCTGCCAGACAGGAGCTGCAGCCCACAGTAGGGCTACAGCCCATATACAGTAACCTGACAGGGAGAGAGCTGCTTAAAAAACCATCACCTCAGTCCAAGTCCCCTGCCTGTGCCTCCCATTGGCACAGCCCAACCAGAAGCCAGAGGGCAAAGAAGCCCACTGATGAAGACAGCCTCCTGGCACGGAGCACGGTATAGGATGGAGAGTGAGTCAGGAGGGGCAAGAATGCCACAACCATGAGAAATAGTTTTCATTTTCATGCAAAAGTCCACCAAAACATATATGTTAAAGAAAGAAAGATAAGATAAATAACTTCAGCATTAAGAAACACTATCAGTGATATAGGAAGTGGGGAGAAGTACTTTCTCTTCGGGACAGGCTTAAAGGACCCAGCTGCCTGATGTTCTGATGAAACAAGCTACCACTGAATTCTGATGTAGGACTGAGCAGGCTGAATCCCCAAGGGTCTGGCAGGGAGGAGGTACTGATGTTTGGCAGGGATTCTCATTTGTCTGGGTGGATCGATGAGGTGCAAGTCTGCTTCAAGAATCTTTTCATAATAATAGTTTCCATATTTCTAACGCTTACTACCTGCCAGGTCCTGTGTTAAGAGCCTTAAACACATCATCTCATTTAACACTCTCAATAAGACCTGAACTGCTTTATGAAGGAATAAACAGTGGGAATGTGGTGAACAAAGATTGCACCACCCCAGGGAACGTCTGTCAAGAATTAGAGGAAGAAGGAAATCATCTAAGAGTACTGCCTGGGTTATACAATCTTTTAAAATAACAATAATAATAAGCATTAGTCACTTTTAGAGGTTGCTAGGATATCAACTCAACCATTCTGAAAGTTGATAAAAGGCAAGAATTGAGCATTTATCTTGATTTTCCTCTATGACTATATTTCAGCATAACCAAATAGTTGATGAGTAAGTTGTTCTTTATAGGATAACTTCAGATAATACATGCAGAAGGCATGATAGAATTTAAAAGACCACTTTGCAACCCCTAATGAAAGAACGCATCTAGACAACAATCATTGGTGGATGTTAAATCATTGAGTTGATGGGAAATTTTTAACGGATGGATCAGACTGACAACTCTTAAACCTACTGATCAGCTTAGCATCACACAAAAATGGAAAAAAAATGGAACATGGCATGCATCAATGTGAGGTATAGGTAGTATACAGCAAAATGTACAAGTTATTCTTGACAAAATAATTGAACCTGAATCAAATCAAGTCTCCAGACATAGCTACAGGTCTAGAGAAAGTATGGGAGGTAGAGGGATAGAAAAACAAGTTAAACTCTACAAGAAGCAACTAGCCAAGTCCAGAATGGAGGAAATTCTGCAGGAGAAATGACCATATGACTTCCACAAATGAATGGTCTGACAAAGGGGGTGGAGGGGAATTGTTGTAGATTAAAAGAGAGTTAAGAAAGCAACTGCTACTAATTTTTTTCAATTTACAGCCTTTTGCAACCGTTACCTTCCCTATGAAAATTCTCTTTTCCAAGGTGACCTAGCCCACCTTGAAGCAGGACTCAACACTTCATCCCAGCCTGCCTTCAGCAACAAATACCTTCCACAACCCACAGTGAGCAATATAAACTTTACCAAAGATTTTACTGATGTGCTGGAGAGAGGCTTTCACTCCCCACTGGTTGCCATCCTGCACATGCTTCCTCCCCAAAATCCTTCCCGTTGACTGCCCTCTGTTTGGTCTCTAGCTTTCTTCTAGAATCCCAGAATGCCAAAGGTTATTATTCCCAGGAAGACTTGCTTTCAGCAAACAAAAGAATGTTCGACCACAGCCATTCAATGGGAAAGTTATAAATTACAAGTAATTTTTCCTGTCTCACAGCTAATGCCACCAATTCCTTAGACTGCTACACAAACAATGTATTTTCCATTCTTCTCACTTTCCTAGACAAACATTTGAATTTCTTCCAGTTTAGGTATATCTGTCTTCATGTGTGGAACCCAGAACCAAATGTAAAATCCTGGGGTGAGCTGAAAAAATAGAAAGGGGCCCTAATCTCTGTCTTTCTAATAAGTTTACTGCTGAAGGCTAGGACCCCAAAATTTTGTATAGGGATCGCTTCTCATCAGTTATTTATGTTGAGATTCCTGGCAAATTCTTTTCACACATGCTTCTGTTAAACTACATCTTTCCCCCATCCTACACTTGTGGCACTATTTTCAGACTCAAGGGTTATGTACAAGTTCTCCCTATTAAATGTAATTTTAACAGACTAGTCTATCAAATTACCTTTTCTCCATTAATCAACATTCCTGATGAGTTCTACTGATCACCACATTATTTTCTAAATGTTCCCAAGTAAAACAGTTGAGTGTCCTTCAATTTTTCCAAGGATCATACCATGCTCCTATTCTATAATTTCTGTAACCTACCATTTTTCTGTCTTGAAATCAGAGACTGTGCAAGGGATACAGGTGATATATACTTAAGAGTGTCACATATAAGGAGGGACCACATACATGGTAGATACTGTAAATTTGAGCCTTAAATATTGTAAAAATTGTTCTGGCAGAAGGCCATAAATTGTCCCATTCTTTAAAAATTATATTGTTATAATTTTCCAACAGGTGGAAGCAAAGTATGTTGAGGAAGAGGTGCCTTTTGCTAAATCACACAAAGGCTCCATATGGGCCAGTGGTGGCTTGCTGAAAATTGTGTTAACTCATGCTACAGACTAAACATTTGTGTTCCCCCAAAATTCTATGTTGAAACCTAATCCCCAGTATGAGGGTATTTGGAGACAAGGCTTCTGGGAGGTGATTAGGTAATAAGGGTAGCGCCTCATGAAAGGGATTAATACCCTTATAAAAGGGACTTCAGAGAGTTCTTTGTCCCCTTCTGCCAAGTGAGGACACAGTGAAAATAGCCATCTATGAACTAGGAAGAGGGTCCTCACCAGACGCTCAATCTGCTACCACCTTCATCTTGGATTCCTAGCCTCTAGAACGGGGAGAAATAATTTTCTGTTGTTTGTAAGCCACTCAGTCTATGGTATTTTGTTATAGCATCCCACATGGACTAGGACAACTCAACTCCAATCTGCTGGACAACACCAATTTTCTATAATTACTCATAGATTATTGACAACAGCTTCATACAGTTCTAGCTCTTTTAATCTCTGGAATATAGTTCATCTGGGCCTGGTTCTCCCTGTTTCCTTAACCGGTATTTGGTTGCAATTCCCTTCTACATGCTCTTTGTTCTACTCTTTCCAGTTGGAATACCATATCCTTAAAAGAGAGAGGATGGAGGAACAGATTGAAATCATTCTGCCTTCTTTGTCAACAACCTCAGGGCCAAGCTGTGACCCTATCACTATCCTCCTTTTATGCACCCTGGGGTCTCCCCCTCCCAAGCTTCCTGTCCCCACTCTCCTCCCAAGTGTGGTCCAGTATTATTTGCCCATTGTCCGGGGCTTCCTCTCTGATCCCATTTCACTGATAACTGCCATTGATTTAGCTTCTGTTCTCACACCTGCCTCTCTGCTACTTGTTCTCATCAACTTAAAGTGATTATCAAGTTCTTCCTCCTTTCTTGAACCAGTGATCTCTCTTACTGGGTCCACTTTCCTTTCCCTACATCACCAAAGTATAAATCCTTTCTGAGTCAGTTTCCTGTTCCCGCCATTCAGTCCATCAGGACTGTGCCCCAGCTGGCCTGTGACTTGCTCCTGGAAGCCTCCTTCCTCCTGAGGCTATAAAAGCTTCCCCTGAGGCAAAGCCGCCACTACACCTTGTACAAAGCGTGAGCTGAGAAACCCACGATTCCTCTCTTTTCACTCTAAAATTCTCATTGATTTTTCTCCACAGAGACAATAAAGCCTTTCTACTATAAGGTCATCAATGCCTTTCCTTTTATTTTTTAAAGTCACCTTCAATTTGTCGCTTCCTTGGAGAAATGTTTTCCTTCAAGCATTCTCTTTCTAGTTTTGCTTTTCACATTTCCCATGTGTCCCCCTCTGTCAGGAAAGCCATTGTTTATTAACTTAATTTGCAGCTGCTGGTCAATGTCACAGCACCTCCTCAAGTCATCAGAGCTGTCAAATTATTGAGGATGGAAGACCCCAATTGTAAGATTTTTGTCCTAGTAAACTGTCACCCATTCATTCATTTACTCGTGCATACATCTGCTCCACAGATATGGATTGAGGATCTACTGTATGGCAAGCACTGAGATGAATAAATTCACAATCATCATCATTAGAAACCTGAAGTCATATTTCAAATATAACTGGAGCCCGTGTGACTCCATTTGTCTGTGGAATTATAATAAAATAAACCACATATGAACAAGAGTAATTTAAAACAATTCAAATCATTACCAGGGGCAGATAGAAGACCACATTCTTAGTCCCCAGCCAAACATCTTCATATACCCTTTGTATCTCTCCTCACTCTCACCCTGTCAGAACTCTCCGGGGCACTTAGGTCACCACGACAAACTCATCTGTCACGGAATGGCCTACCTACCTCAGCCACAAGTACGTAAAAATCCAGGGTAAAACACCACACAAGTCCCCCACCCACCCAAATAAGGAACTTTATTACATACCTAGATTAATTGGAAAGCAAGAAAGAAAATCTACAGACATGATAAAGGGGAGATATGCACAGCTCAACTCAGGGGCAAAAACTAAAGCCAAGTGGTTCACAGAAGGATAAGAGCTGGACCTGGACTCAAGTGGTTGAGAGACTCAGGGACAAACAGCAAAGCCTCATGTTCTTGCAAAAAGAGAAGATAGACTGGAGGTCCACACGCCATGCAGGAGCTGTGAAGGGCTGCCTGGGGCATCAGATGGAGGCTGGAAACGCCACATACTGACCTGGCAAGAGGGAAGGAGACGTCTGCACCATGATGCTGGTCTGTTTCAAATCCCGTTCATCTTCTTCCTGCCCCTACACCTGGACCCAGACCTAGTCACACATACACATACCTAAAGTGTCAAAATGAACCCTCAGGGCTCCGGCCACATCCAGCTTCCTTTTCTGGGAGACCCCATACTCCACCCACCAGGACCAGGTTGGTGTTTAAAAAAAATATAAGAACAGCTGTAGTTTCTGTCTTCTGATGGGACCTTGACCACTATGCATTAGCAATTCCATTCAAATGACTGTTCACTTAACAATTTTCAACTTTACAATGGTGTGAAACAACCTTTTCTCCTTTCAGTAGAGAATGGACGTTGGGTTTTGATCTTCTCTTGGGCTAGTGATATATGCTGCAATCCTCCCTCGTGATGCTGGGCAGCGGCAGCGAGCCTCAGCTCCCAGTCAGCCACGTGATCACAAGAGCAAATATCTGATACACTTTACAACCATTCTATAGCCATACAACCGTTCTGTTTTTCACTTTTGGTGTAGTATTCAAGAAATTACATGAGATATTCAAAACTTTATTATAAAAGAGGCTTTGTGTTAGGTGATTCTGCCCAATTGTGGGCTAATGCAAGTGTTCTGAGCATGTTTAAGGCAGGCTAGGCTCAGCTATGATGGTCCAATGTTGTATTAGTTTCAGGTGTACAGCAAAGTGATTCATTTATACATATACATGTATCCATTCTTTTTTTTTTTTTTTTTTGCAGTACGCGGGCCTCTCACTGTTGTGGCCTCTCCCGTTGCGGAGCACAGGCTCCAGACGCGCAGGCTCAGCGGCCATGGCTCACGGGCCCAGCCGCTCCGCGGCCTGTGGGATCTTCCCGGGCCGGGGCACGAACCCATGTCCCCTGCATCGGCAGGCGGACTCTCAACCAGTGCGCCACCAGGGAAGCCCCATATATCCATTCTTTTTCAGATTCTTTTCCCATGTAGGTTATTACAGAATATTGAGTAGAGTTCCCCGTGCTGTACAGTAGGTCAGGAATGATGTTTTGTTTGTTTCTTTGCTTGTGTATTTTATTACAGTGATTAGGTTTCATTAGTTAACTTTGCTAAAGGAATGATTTTTAGCACAGGAGAAAATCTCATTCAGAGTAGCTCTCCAGCTCCCCCCAAAACTCATGAGTTCCTGTTGGATGGCTTCTTGAATTGTGATTTTGGCTTTGCCATTCTAACCTACTGCTTCTGCTCGATTCACTTAGAGATAGGCCTATCTGTTCTGGAAGCTTCTTAGTTAACAGGAGAAACACCATGGAAGTTTCTGCTCTGAGAACACAACTGACGAGACATATTTGGCCTTGCGAGTTTCTGGATAAACATTTACAAGCAGCCACAAGGCAACAGGCACCATTAAGTCTGCAATATCAGAAGGGCTCAAAGAATAGCTTGTGCTTTGTGCCAGGAAAAGCAAACACCTTGTATATGATCACTTTTGTCATGAGAAGAGCAGCGACGTGATAGAGACAGGTCCACAATGGAGCCAGGGCTCTCTGTCATTTCAGTTCATCTTATCCCTGCGGTCACAGGACTCCACAGACAAGGCTCCAGACCCCAACAAGAAGACGTCACTAGCCTGTCCCCTGTGTGCTGGCACTGGCCTTGGGGTGGGCTTGGGGCTGAGCCAGCCCAGCACGTATTTGCTTTGTAGTGTAAACCTGAACTGAAAATGAGACCACAGGCAAAGCATGGCACATATTGGGGAAGAATCCTCCTCTTGAGTCGTGCCCAGAATTGATGACACCAGGCAGTGCAGTGACAACGCAAGGTATATATGGAGAGTTGGCAGCTCTGGCAGCCTTAGGAGACTGACTGCTTGCTGTGGATGTCACTGTGGACACTCACAGACATGGCAGAGGTGACAAACCACTTTATGAAGTCTCAAGGGACCAGGAGATGCCTCTGAAGGCAGGAGAGAAGTTCGTGGGCAGAACATTAGAAGTGACAAAAGGACTCAATGAAAGAACTCACACAAGACACACCCTGGGGCACCCAGAGGAGTTTTCATTAACTTCCAGCTAAAGACCAAGGTGTCAGATTCACAGAACACAAGATGGGACTGTGTGGGTTTTTTCCTATGGGGACGGTGTAGATGAAGTGGAAAACTCTAAACCTAAAGAGAAGACTATGGGAGGGAAAAAGAGAGGGAGCGTGGGAAATGAGGTCTGACCATCGTAGGGAAGCTGTGCCAAGTTCATTGTAATAAGCAAGGAAGATGCAAAGTAGAATCATCATTCTCTATTCCTGTTTCACCTCTGTCGCCCTCCCCATCAACCGGCTTGGGGCATTGACTTGAACCTTTGCAGGAAAACACCTGATCAGATCTCCATCAGAGGAAAATGCTTAATCAATCTGGGGAATGCAGGCAAGGCAAGGGCTTCTGATAGGCACCAAGTGGATCACGAAGCAGAGAGGAGAATTGACCAGCAGACGACTTCAGCCTAAGAGAACCATGAGGCTGATTCCCCAGGTTCACTACCCACTTGCCCCATCACCAACTGCCCCCAGCAACCTAGAGAACTGCCAGAGACCCCCTTCCAAGGCATATGGGTCACTCCCCCTTCAAGCCCTGGGTGTGTTCTCTTTGGTAGTCAAATTCTTGCTGAAAAATTGGATAAACCAAGGTTTTGCTAAAATAATGTTCAAAATCAATCAGTGTTTATTCCAGTATATGCTGCGGGAAAAGCCAAGATCTCATCACAGTCCAAACCACCCCTGCCTGCCAGGAGAGCGTGCAGAGGCGCAGGAAAGCCAGCCCTGCTTTGAAACCTTAGTAATTACAATGGGAACCTGTCGGATGCCAGGAGGCTGGGAAGACAGCTTAATTAGGTGCAACCAATGACGGTTCTGATTGGGAAACTGAGGATGAAGTAACTGGGTGCCATTCAGGCAACAGTCTGTTCCTTTTGTTCAGACACTGGGAGGGTCTCTGCTTTTGCCTACAACAAACAGGAGAACTGTAATTACATAATGTCAAATTGCAGCTGGGCGTGCTATTTTGGATTTTATATTGTCCTGGAGAAGATTTACAACCAAAAAGATGGGATGCCTCCCCACTTGAATGGTGGCTGTATTTAAGGTACCTGAAGCCTTGTAACACTCTGCAGTCCTAATTCCACTTCTCATGGTGAAGAGAGGGTTAGCGAGCCAAAATCTAGTGGTTTACACCACATGCAGCTGTGGAAGCCTGGTGTATTTGTTTCCTAGGGCTGCCATAACAAAGTTCCACAAACTGACTGGCTCAAACAACGGAAACTTATTGCCTCACATTTCTGGAGGCTAGAAGTCCAAGATCAAGGTGGCAGCAGGGCTGGTTCACTCTGAGGGCTGTGAGGGAGGACATCTTCTGCTCCTCTCACCCTCCTGGTGGTTTGCTGGAAATACCCGACATTCCTTGGTTTATAGGTGCATCATCCCGATCTCTGCCTTCTTTTTCACATGGCATTCCCCCTGTGTGTGTGTGCATATTCCCCCCCCCCTTTTTTTTTTTTTTGCAGTAAGCGAGCCTCTCACTGTTGTGGCCTCTCCCGTTGCGGCACGTGGGATCTTCCTGGACCGGGTCACGAACCCGCGTCCCCTGCATCGGCAGGTGTACTCTCAACCACTGCGCCATCAGGGAAGCCCCCACCCCTTTTTTATAAAAACACAGTCATACTGGCTTAAGGCCCACCCTAATGACATCATCCCAACTTGACCATCTGCAAAAACGCTATTTCCAAATAAGGTCACACTCACAGGTACTGGGTATTAGGACTTAAACATCTTTGGCTGGGGTCGGGGAGGGGTACGGGGTGGGGGGAGGAATTCAACCCATAACATCTTGGTTCCAATGAAATCTTATGTGGATGTCCCCCCACCCCCGGCCGTGTGTCTGGGTTGGGGGGACAAAAGTAGACCAAAGCAGAACTTCTCTGATTGGCATGAGGGTGCTGAGTCCCTTCAGTCCTCTCAGTGTAGCCCCCTTCCTGTGGGCTCTAAGAGGGCTCTGCAGAGTATAGCTTAACGTTCCCTGGTTTTAGGGCAACTCAGTTGAGAGAAAGGGGACCTGGATTTATTTTTCCTTTTTTTTAAATGAGCACGTGTCAAAGATTTATTTAACTCTTTGATAAGAGAACCAGTAAGGTGTTACAACCAGGTCAAAGGAGCATTCAAGAACATACATTAACAAGGCAATCCGGAATGCGGAAAGGAATTTATAAATAAATGCAAAACTAGTCAATATCCACCCTGAGATAACCAACTGCATCTCCACTGGACAAAATTCATTTGCATTTCTATGGGCAAGAGTCATTTGCATTACTATCAGTTTTCCACCACTGACAGAGTTACAAAACAGCTCAAAGGCAACGAAAGGTGCAGCTAATCAGGAAGGGTGCGTTAGACAAGACACCTAGTGGTCTTTTAGGCCCATTTCAAAGACTTTCACAATTTTTCCTGGTAGAATATATGCCTCCCAGGTGTTAGGACCACCTGCTCATATATTACCAATCACCCAAGGCATTTACATCCCAGGGGAGGGGGGAGGGGGATGAGGGTCTGCTGGTTGGGGAGGAGGTGCCCTCCTTCAGGCCTCGGAACTATTAGGGTGGCCCCTCCTCTCCACCTCACCCACTGCTGCCCACAAGGCACAGACACGGGGAGGGGGAAGGGTAAGCTGGGACGAAGTGAGAGAGTGGCACTGACATATATACACTACCAAACGTAAAATCGATAGCTAGTGGGAAGCAGCCGCATAGCGCAGGGAGATCAGCTCGGTGCTTTGTGTCCACCTAGAGGGGTGGGGTAGGGAGGGTGGGAGGGAGGGAGACGCAAGAGGGAAGGGATATGGGAACATATGTATATGTATAACTGATTCACTTTGTTATAAAGCAGAAACTAACTCACCATTGTAAAGAAATTATACTCCAATAAAGATGTTAAAAAAAAAAAAACAGCAGGGAAATGGGAATTCAGTGTTTACAGGACTTCCTTAGCTCTTCCTGGGAGCCCAGGCTTTCTGGAATCCAGCACCAAGCTTTCTCCTCCTATCCTTTGCCCCTGTTGCCAAGTTCTTCCCCTCCTCTGGCCCTGGCCCCACCAAGTTTTCTCTCCCCATCCAGCACACGCTTCAGGGGTCAACCCGCCCTGGCCAGGCATCCCACTAGGGCCACTTCCCTGCACTGGAAGTCTCCCAGTCTCAAGATCAACCTTGTCTGTCCTCTGTCGCACCTTTCAGCTACTTTGAGCTTTCAAGCTGAAAGTCTGAAACCAGAGACCTAAATTTTTCTAATTCACTTAGTAGCTATGTGACCTCGGTGACACCTTTTTCCTAAACTTCAATTTCTGTCATCTTAAACCTCAGCATTATTGTCCATGTAAACGAGTATAGCAAGTGCTGTGGTCTTCCATCCAGATCCCCTGTGGGACCCAGGACTGGGACACTCATTCCCCCAGCTCATGACACAGCCCTTCCCTGGAAACTGCCCTCTGCCAAAGGGAGCTGCCTCACCTGAGGTCATGACCCCTCCCTGGGAGCAGCCAGCATGCCACGACTGGTCCAGGCGGGGAGTACAAACTCTCAGCCCTCTTGCCTCAATTTGGAACATCTCTGAAGGGCCACCTCAGTTTCACTGCTCCCCGTGGGATCAACTGGTGTCTCTGCTGCAACTAAATTACAGTTCAAGTCCTTCTGCCCAGTCCTGCCTCTTTCACTCCCTTACCCGTGTGCTCGCGTTATCCAATAAATTTCTTGCACCAAAGCCTTAAAGTCTCGGAGTCTGTTTCCTTGGCAACACAATACGAGGTAATGCTGAGGATCTAGCAGGGGCTCAAATATGCCACCAGCAAGTTATATGACCTCAAAAAAAAAAAAGTTATACAACCTCCATCAAGTCACTTCTCTCTGGCCTCAGTCAGAAAACTAAGAAAACCCTCAAATGGGGGTATCAGCCCAAATAACTGCTGTGTTTGAGCACCAACACTCTAACAGTTAGTTCCTGAATTCACAAACAGTAGCAGGATGGGTGTGTGCTTGGGAGACAGACATGAACCCCACCACTGCATGGGCTTCATCAACAGGCAATTCCCTGGGGATGCAGTTATGAGGAAGAAGGTCAGCCGGCCTTGGTACTGTTGGCTGAGAAGTGGAGCGGTGGAGGGTGGCTTGTTTTCTGCCTGCTCCAGTGGAAATTCCACATGATGGGGGAGGGGAGGTATCGCCCTGAGCAAGGGAAGCCAGCCTGAGATTGTTTTCCCTCCACATCCTGCCAGCCTCCCGAAACTGATATCCCTGGGAAAGCTGACATCTTACAGAGTTACGTTCCCCCGTAGGTCGGCATCATTGTGGCCAGGCCCTCTGCAGCCCAGATAAGGGCTGGGATCTTGTCAGTCAGCCACATGGCAGCAGCCACACTGGGGGTGAAGTTTCAGTCACTTTGGGGGTCACTGCTTCTTGCTCAGCAATGCTTAGAAGCAGAAGTACATGGTGGAGCCCTCAATCCCTTGACTAGGGAACAGGATGGTCCTGAAACTCACGTTTCTCATTCTTGCTTGAGATCAAGAGGGATCTTGGGAATCACACAGCCCAAAACACTGGTGGAACTGTACCCGACCCTCTCGCACACACATACATACTTCCAACTACTACCTGACTGAGATTCTTGCCACTTCACTCCCAAAGAAATAAACATACATAATTCAAGCTTACACAGATCTGCTTGCTAGTTGTGAGACTGTGGACAAACACAATGTTCCAAGGCTCAGTTTTTTCACGTCCAAAATGGGGATGAGTATTCGTGTGAGGAACACAAGCTGCTGTATGTAAACCCCAAAAATCTCACTGGCTTAACACAATAAAAGTTTATTTTTCTCTTGAAGTCCAAACCAGGTGTTACCGAGCAGTGGTTGACCTCCAAGATGTGATTCAAAAGCCAGTGTCTTCCAGTTTATATCCCAACATCACCGTGCTTGTCTTCACAAGATAGAGGAGAAAAGAACACGGAGGGTCAGAGATGTGTGAGTGGTATGCAGGCCAGGCCGGGAAGTAACACACGAGACCTTCACTAGCAAGTCTTTGCCCAAAACTCAGTCCTACCACCAGGCTTAACTGCCAAGGAGTTTGGGAAATCGAGTTTAGCTGTGTGCCCAACGGCAGGAAGCCAGCCAATCCCTGGCCACAGGATGATAACCTCAGAGCAATGTTGTAGAAGTAAATAAAATGATTCACACTCAGGTGCACAGTAAGTGTTCAATAGACATCAATTGTGGCAGATATTAACACCACAAGGGTGACAAAATAGGTCCCTGAGAAGTGGCTGGAGATGCTGCTTCAGACATGGGTCCTGCCCAGAAGGTTGACTTTGTTGAGCTTGGGCCCAAATGACAATCACGATAAGCTCACGGGGATGAACTCAAGCTCATGCTTCTGCTGACTCCCCTCGTGGGGTGGTGGGCTTCAGTTCTGAGTTAGGAGGAGGCAGGGGATCATGGATGCTTCGATTATACCTGCATGCTGGGACCAGTTTCTCCCTAAAATACCAGAAGTCTAACTAACATGACTTGGGACCACAAGAATTCATTAGCCTTCTCAGGACTCCCAGCCAGGCAATATGAAGGATGTATGTTCTCCCACTACTTTGATGCTGGCCCCACTCCTTGAGAAACAATAACCTTGGTCTTATTACTCTAGAGATATATTTGCCTCTTTTCTTCCTTATTTCAAAAGATCTCCATATATTACCTCCAAATGCCTCTAACTAAGACATTTGGGACAAAGGATCCATGCTCAAATGTCTTTTCTCTGACTTCCAAGTTTCTCTCTTAATAGCAAGACAGAGGAAAGGGACTGTATTAATGGAAACATATTGAAAATAAACAAAACCAGCAATTATTTGATACCCTCCAATCCATCACAAACACACACACCCACACGGGCAACATCAACAACTCTTGGCTTCATTTGTCATTTTGACTTGGGGGCATGGGGAAAACAGAGGGAAATGGGAAAGGAGAAAGCTGGGGGAAAAGGAAGATGAAGTATAACATAATTGGGACAGAAAGGTAAGTACAAGTTCTTTGGGGCTATAAGCTATATATCTTGTGAATTGCTGTCCCACCGCCTAAATAACTTTAGTTCTAGTAATCTAGGTTTATTTTAAGATAAACACCTTACAGCAAATAGTTTTTTTAGAGTTGAAAATGCAGGAAAACGAATAAAATGATTTTGTAACAAAATGCATTGGTCTTTTGCAAAATATTGGTTCACTGGCTTATGCAGATCTTCCAAAGTTTGGCTTGTTTTATTACACAATATCATACAATCCTGTTTGTTCCATAATTTGAAAAGATACATGCACCCCAATGTTCACTGCAGCACTATTTACAATAGCCAAGACATGGAAGCAACCTAAGTGTCTATTGACAGATGAAAGGATAAAGAAGATGTGGTACATATACAAAGGAATATTACTCAACCATAAAAAATGAAATAATGCCATTTGCAGCAACATGAATGGACCTAGAGATTATCATACTAAGTGAAGTAAGTCAGAAAGAGAAAGACAAATATCGTATATCATTTATATGTAGAATCTAAAAAAAAAGATATAAATGAACTTATTTGCAAATGAGAAACAGATTTACAGACAGAGAAAACAAACTTACGGTTACCAAAGGGGAATGGTGGGGTGGGAGGAGGGATAAATTAGGAGGTTGGTATTGACATATACACACTACTATACATAAAATAGATAATCAACAAGGACTTACTGTATAGCACAGGTGACTCTACTCAATATTCTGCAATAACCTATATGGGAAAACAACCTGAAAAAGAATAGATAAATGTATATGCATAACTGAATCACTTTGCTGTACAACTGAAACTAACACAACATTGAAAATCAACTATACCCCAATATAAAATTTAAAAAAATTTTACATCCTGTTTGCTGACTACCAATCTCATCAGAAAACTTTTTAAGTGTCGAGAAGCTGTCAAGCTCATGGTGGCAGAAACAAGTTTTCCAAAATTCTAATTTTTGCTTGAAAACTTGTACTTTTATCATGGGAAACAAATAACTGTCACTTGTTTTCCTTGAAGTAACTGGCTCGTTTTGTTCATTTTCAGGAAAATATCTGCCAAATACCCTAGTCTGAATAGGCACAGTTTGTCTGTCAGTCATTCTTGCAAACAAAAATGGTGTTCCGTGAAAAATAACCGATTAATTGCACTCTCAACTCAAACACACAAGTGCTTTTACTCAAGACAACCATCATATCGTGAATGCAGCAAAGATACTTCATATATACTTCAGCACTTAGAATATTTTTTAAATGAACCCAGAGGCCAAGATCTAATAAAATTAATAATTTTTTTACCACTTCCTCGGGTCAATCTTAAGTGAAACTGGCAGGTTTATTTTTTCACTTCAAATGAGTGGCAGCCCGGGATATAATGATGACTCTCTGATTCCTGCTAAGGACCCCATAGGTCTACACACCATTAGTTTCACACCATCAGTGCAAATGTCAACACCATGAAATAAGCAAATGACATCTTCATGCTATTATGAAAATAGTTTGACTCCGAAGAACTCCTGAAGGGGTCATGGGGATTTTTATGGATCCTCGGACCACACTTTTGAACAGCTGTTATAGATCAAGCTGAAGCCCTCCTCATCATCCACTAATCCCCATTCCTTCAACACCCACCACCTTCCTGGCACCAAAGTAACCACAACTATAAGATTGGTATAATATCCTTAATATGTAATTTTACATATGACTATATCCACTGAAAATCTATAGATTGTTTATTATTTTTACATGTAGATAAATATCACACTGTGCATGTAATTTTGCAATGTTTTATTCTCACAAAATCATGTATTTTTGAGCTTCATCCAGATTCAAACAGGTCTCACCCACTCTTCTAACTGTCAAGTATGCCATTAAATGTATTACCCATTTTATTTATCCATTGCTTTATGCAAATTTTTTTTCTGGGAGTGGGGCAGAGTCAAGATGGCAGTGTGGGAAGACACAGAGTTCATGTCTCCCCACAACTAGGGCACCTGCCGGATGCTGGTGGGGGACCTCTATGCCCAAGGAGATGGGAGGAACGCCCAAGCAAACTTGTAGGACTTGTGGGGAAAGAGTGGGGAGGAGAAGTGGAGGCAGGACAGTACCGGCTCCCCTGAGGGGTGGCTGAAAGGGCGGAGGGGTTCCCACGCCTGCAGGGACCCTTGGGGGCTCAGATCAGGAGGGAGCACACCCAGCATTTCCCCCGCCCAATCGGCCGGGGAAGTCTACCCAGCTCTTGGCTGGCTCCTACGCCCTCAGAGGCCCCCTCCGGGTCACGATGGTCCTGGGGGCATAGGTGGGAGGCTGGGAGAGAACAGGAGAGGCAGGTGGGAGGCGCCTTCCAAGATGGAAGGAGCAGGACAAGGAGCAGAGGGGGTTTGCCCTGCCCACTCAGCCTGGGAAGCCTACTGGGCTCCTAGGCCGGGTCCCCCACCCTCCAAGCCCCCACCCCCACCCTGGGGACCACACTGGTCCTGCAGGCATAGGAGGGAGGCCAGGGGAGAGCAGGAGAGGCAGGCAGGAGGGGACCTCCAGGACTGGAGGAGTAGGAGAGGGGCGGAGAGCATTGGCTCTGATCACTCCAGCACAGGAAGCCTTCTGGGCTCCCAGGTGGGTTCCCCCGCCCTTTGAGACCAGAGGTGGGAGGCATACCTGGGCTCCTTCTGTTCCATTTAGCCTAAGCCCCACACCCCACACCCCCCAGGGCCTTTTCCAGCCCTTTTCCCCGCCCACCACCCAAACCCCACCCCTGCTTAGGCCCCACCCTCCACAGCCAAGGCCTTGTCCACCTTTTTCTTTTTTCTTTTTTTTTTTCTCCTCTTTTTTACTGTTGTGGTTGTTTCACCTTCCAGTTGTTGTTGCATCTATATTTTTATTTTTATATTCTTTCTAACATGTTAGTTTCCTAGTCTAATTTTATTTTTTTACTTTGTTATTGTCATCCTTCTTTTTTTTTTTTTGACCCCCCTGCTTGGCCTGCTGAATCTTGGTCCATGAGCCAGGGGTCAGGCCAAAGCTCCTGTGGTTGGAGCTCCGAGTCTGAACCACTGGATTGACAGAAAACCTCAGAGCCTAGGGAATATTCATCAGAGTGAGATCTCCTGGAGGTCCTCATCTACAAACTCCAGTGTTGGAAGCCTCAGGCCAAACAACCAGTAAGAAAGGAACACAATCCCACTCATTAAAAAAAAAAAAAAAAAAAAAAGAGACAGCAAAAACATATGTCACAGGTGAAGAAGCAAGGTAAAAACCTAAAACACCAAATAAATGAAGAGGAAATAGGCAATCTACCTGAAAAAGAATACATAGTAATGACAGTAGAGATGATCCAGAATCTCGGAAATAGAATGGAAGCACAGATTGAGAAGATACAAGAAATGTTTAACAAAGATCTACAAGAAATAAAGAACAAACAAACAGAGACGAACAACACAATAACTGAAATGAAAAATACACTAGAAGGAATCAATAACAGAATAACTGAGGCAGAAGAACGGATAAGTGAGCTGGAAAAAAAAATGGTGGAAATAACTGCCAAGGAGCAGAATAAAGGAAAAAGAATGAAAAGAATTGAAGACAATCCCAGAGACCTCTGGGACAACACTAAACACACCAACATTTGACTTATAGGGGTCCCAGAAGAAGAAGAGAAAAAGAAATGGTCTGAGAAAATATTTGAAGAGATTATAGTGGAAAACTTCCTTAACATGGGAAAGGAAAGAGTCCCCCAAGTCCAGGAAGCACAGAGAGTCCCATACAAGATAAACCCTAGGAGAAACACACCAAGACACATATTAATCAAACTAACAAAACTTAAATTCAAAGAAAAAATATTAAAAGCAGCAAGGGAAAAACAAAAAATAACATACAAAGGAATCCCCATAAGGTTATCAGCTGATTTTTCAGCAGAAACTCTGCAGGCCAGAAGGGAGTGGCAGGATATACTTAAAGTGATAAAGAGAAAAATGTACAACCAAGATTAGTCTGTGCAGCAAGGATTTCATTCAGATTTGATGGAGAGATCAAAAGCTTTTCAGCTTTCAGCAAAAGCTAAGAGAATTCAGCACCACCAAACCAGTTTTACAACAAATGCTAAAGAAACTTCTCTAGGCAGGAAACACAAGAGAAGAAAAAGACCCACAAAAACAAACCCAAAACAATTAAGAAAATGGTAGTAGGAACATATATACCGATAATAACCTTGACTGTAAATGGATTAAATGCTCCAACGAAAAGACACAGACTGGCTGAATGGATACAAAAACAAGACCCATATATATGTTGTTTACAAGAGACCCACTTCAGACCTAGGGACACATACAGACTGAAAGTGAAGGGATGTATAAAGATATTCCATGCAAATGGAAATCAAAAGAAAGCTGGAGGGCTTCCCTGGTGGTGCAGTGGTTAAGAATCCGCCTGCCACTGCAGGGGACACAGGTTCATGCCCTGGTCCAGGAAGATCCCACATGCCATGGAGCAACTAAGCCTGTGCGCCACAACTACTGAGCCCACGTGCTACAATTACTGAAGCCCGTGTGCTTAGAGCCCGTGCTCCACAACAAGAGATGCCACTGCAATGAGAAGCCCACGCACCGCAACGAAGAGTAGCCCCTGCTCATGACAACTAGAGAAAGCCCACACGCAGCAACAAAGACCCAAGGCAGCCAAAAATAATAAAATAAATAAAATAAACGAATTTTTTTTAAAAAAAGAAAAGCTGGAGTAGAAATACTCCTACCAGACAAAATACACTTTAAAATAAAGACTGTTATAAGCGATAAGGAAGAACACTACATATGATCAAGGGATCAACCCAAGGAGAAGATATAACAATTATAAATGTTTATGCACCCAGCATAGGAGCACCTCAATACATAAGGCAAATGTAAACAACCATGAAAGGGGAAATCAACAGTAACACAATAATGGTAGGGGACTTAACACCCCACTTACATCAATGGATGGATCATCCAAACAGAAAATAAATAAGGAAACACAAGCTTTAAATGACACAACAGACCAGATAGATTTAATTGATATTTATAGAACATTCCAGTCGAAAGTGGCAGAATACACTTTCTTCTCAAGTGCACATGGAACATTCTCCAGGATAGATCACATCTTGGGTCACAAATCAAGCCTCGGAAAATTTAAGAAAATTGAAATTGTATCAAGCATCTTTTCTGACCACAACACTATGAGACTGGAAATCAATTACAGGAAAAAAACTGTAAAAAACACAAATACATGGAGCCTAAACAGTGCACTACTAAATAACCAAGAGATCACTGAAGAAATCAAAAATACATAGAAACAAATGACAATAAAAACACGATGACCCAAAACCCACAGGACACAGGGAAAGCAGTTCCAAGAGGGAATTTTATAGCAATTCAATCTCACCTCAAGAAACAAGAAAGATCTCAAGTAAACAATCTAACCCTACACCTAAAGCAACTAGAGAAAGAAGAACAAACAAAACCCAAAGTTAGTAGAAGGAAAGAAATCATAAAGATCACATTGGAAATAAATGAAAAAGAAATGAAGCAAACAATAGCAAAGAACAATAAAACTAACTTTGAGAAGATAAACAAAATTGATAAACACTTAGCCAGATTCATCAAGAAGAAAAGGGAGAGGACGCAAATCAATAAAATTACAAATGAAAAACGAGAAATCACAACTGACACTGCAGAAACACAAAGGATTATAAGAGACTACTACAAACAACTATATGCCAATAAAATGGACAACCACGAAGAAATGGATAAATTCTTGGAATGGTACAATTTCCCAAGACTGAACCAGGAAGAGTTAGAAAATATAAACAGACCTATCACAAGTAATGAAACTGAAACTGTAATTTAAATCTTCCAACAAACAAAAGTCCAGGACCAGATGGATGCACAGGCGAATTCTATCAAACATTTAGAGAAGAGCTAACACTTATCCTTCTCAAACTCTTCCAAAAAATTGCAGAGTGAGGAACACTCCCAAATTCATTCTATGAAGCCACCATCACCCTGATACCAAAACCAGACAAAGATATCACAGAAAAAGAAAATTATAGACCAATATCACTGATGAACATAGATGCAAAAATCCTGAACAAAATACTAGCAAACAGAATCCAACAACACATTAAAAGGATCATACACCATGATCAAGTGGGATTTATCTCAGGGATGCAAGGATTCTTCAATATATGCAAATCAATCAATGTGATACACCATATTAACAAATTAAGAATAAAAACCATATAATCATCTCAATGGGTGCAGAAAAAGCTTTTGACAAAATTCAACACCCACTTATGATAAAAACTCTCCAGAAAATGGGCACAGAGGGAACCTACCTCAACATAATAAAGGCCATATACAACAAACCCACAGCAAGCATTATACTCAATGGTGAAAAACTGAAAGCATTTCCACTAAGATCAGGAAGAAGAAAAGGTTGCCCACTCTCACCACGATTATTCAACATAGTTTTGGAAGTCCTAGCCATGGCAATCAGAGAAGAAAAAGAAATAAAAGGAATACAAATTGGAAAAGAAGAAGTAAGTCTGTCACTGTTTGCAGATGACATGATACTATACATAGAAAATCCTAAAGATGCCACCAGAAAACTACTAGAATTAACCAATGAATTTGGTAAGGTTGCAGGATACAAAATTAATGCACAGAAATTTCTGGCATTCCTATACACTAACAATGAAAAATCAGAAAGAAAAATTAAGGAATCAATCCCATTTACCACTGCAACAAAAAGAATAAAATACCTAGGAATAAACCTGCCTAAGGAGGTGAAAGACTTATACTCAGAAAACTATAGAACACTGATGAAAGAAATCAAAGATGACATAAACAGATGGAGAAATATACCATTCTTGGATTGGAAGAATCAACATTGTGAAAATGCCTATACTACCCAAAGCAACCTACAGATTCAATGCAATCCCTGTCAAACTACCAATGGCATTCTTCACAGAATTAGAACAAGAAGTTTTACAGTTCGTATGGAAACACAAAAGACCCCAAATAGCCCAAGCAATATTGGGAAAGAAAAATGGAGCTGGAGGAATCAGGTTCCCCAACTTCAAACTACACCACAAAGCTACAGTAATCAAGACAATGTGGTACTGGCACAACAGAAATATAGATCAATGGTACAGGATAGAAAGCCCAAAGATAAACCCATGCACACATGGTCACCTAATTTGACAAAGGAGGCAAGAACATACAATGCAGAAAAGACAGCCTCTTCAGTAAGTGGTGCTGAGAAAACTGGACAGCTACACGTAAAAGAATGAAATTAGAACCCTCCCTAACACCATACACAAAAATAAACTTCAAATGGATTAAAGACCTAAATGTAAGACCAGACACTATAAAACTCTTGGAGGAAAACATAGGAAAAACACTCTTTGACATAAACCACAGCAAGATCTTTTTTGACCTACCTCCTACTAGAGTAATGAAAATAAAAACAAAAATAAACAAATGGGAGCTAATTAAACTTAAAAGCTTTTGCACAGCAAAGGAAACCATAAACAAGACAAAAAACCCTCAGAACGGGAGAAAATATTTGCAGATGAAACAACGGACAAAGGATTAATCTCCAAAATATACAAACAGTTCATGGATCTCAATGTCCAAAAAACAAACTATCCAATTAAAAAATGGGTGGAAGACCTAAATAGATATTTCACTAAAGAAGACATACAGATGGCCAAGAGGCACATGAAAAGCTGCTCAACATCCCTAATTATTAGAGAAATGCAAATCAAAACTACAATGAGGTATCACTTCACAGAATGGCCATTATCAAAAAATCTAGAAACAGTAAATGCTGGAAAGGGTATGGTGAAAAGGAAACCCTCCTGCACTGCTGATGTGAATGTAAATTGATACAGCCACTATGAACAGTATGGAGGTTCCTTAAAAAGCTAAAAATAGACTAACATATGACCCAGCAATCCCACTACTGGGCATATACCCTGAGAAAACCATAATTCAAAAAGAGTCATGTAACACAATGTTCATTGCAGCTATTTACAGCTATTTACAATAGCCAGGACATGGAAACAACCTAAACGTCCATTGACAGATGAATGGATAAAGATGTGGCACATATATACAATGGAATAGATGTGTATATACATATATACTCAGCTATAAAAAGAAATAAAATTGAGTTACTTGTAGTGAGGTGGATAGACCTAGACACTGTCATACAGAGTGAAATAAGTCAGAAAGAGAAGAACAAATGCCGTACGCTAATGCATATATATATATATGGAATCTAAAAAAAAAAAATGGTATTGATGAACCTAGTGGCAAAGGCAGGAATAAAGACGTAGACATAGAGAATAGATTTGAAGACACAGGTCGGGGAAGGGGAAGCTGGGGCAAAGTGAGAGAGTGGCATGGACATATATACACTACCAAATGTAAAATGGATGGCTAGTGGGAAGCAGCCGTGTAGCACAGGGAGATCAGTTCGGGGCTTCGCAACAACCTAGAGGGGTGGGATAGGAAAGGTGGGAGGGAGATGCAAGAGGGAGGGGATATGGGGATATATGTATGCATACGGCTGATTCACATTGTTGTACAACAGAAAATAACACAGTATTGTGAAGCAATTATACTCCAATAAAGATCTATTTTAAAAAAAAGATTTTTTCTTCTCTTGAAAATATTAGTCTTACTTTTCTTTACATTTTTTAAGCATGCCTTTGGGACCATATTATGAAGTGTTCCATACATAGAAAAGGCTGTAAAGAACATGCATGTGCTGTAGAGAATAACATATGAATGGCTCCCCAAGGACAAGGGTGCACTCACACCCCTGCAAGAGCCTCAGAAAGAGCCTCCGATGTGGTGGGGACTGGTGTGGACAGGCCAGGGTGAGCGGGTCTGGTTTCTCACTCATGAGGTTGGCAGGGCTTCAGGTACCCCATGAAAACATGAAAAGACATCATTCTTGAAGGTTAAGATGAAACTTGCTATTTTACTCACAGACAAGGCCCCCCCTTTTCTGGGACTGAAAGATACACAAAGTTTCCTTGTTTCCCCTAAAGTGGGGGTGCTCAGGTAGGAAAGACAGGTCATTTTCCACTGTTCCCTTTCAGCACAAGAAAGCACAGTGATTTTTTTTTAATGCTTTTCACATTTCTGAGGTCCCCAGGTTATACCGTGACGAACAAGTGATTGATTCCATCGGCAGCTATGAGAACTTTCTGCATTTTTATTTTTAAAAGTGGTTACTATGTAGTCGGGGTTTTTGAATTTCTTTTTCAGACAGTTTAAAAAAAGAGGGAAGGTTCTGAGGTTGGAGTTGAGGTTCAGAGGAACAAACTGGACTTGGAGTGGATCAGAGATGAGTGTGATTTGCAGTTCTGGGACTGGGTAGTTGTGTGACGTTGAGCAGGTCACGTAGAGCCTCTGAACTTCAGTTTCTGCATTTGTCAAGGGACACCTTCCTCATCCCCTCGCTGGGATTATCACACCAGACACTGTGGCCAGGGTGTCCGGCACGATATCAGCGCACAATGAGCAACAACTAGGGATGCTCATTCGTCAGCCACAGGAGTTATACCAGAACTAAGGGATTCTTTTAATGATCAGAATTATGGATTTGACTTGAATCTACGAGTCTGAGAAATGTTATAAATACAACTTAACTCTTCATTCCTCCTGAGCTGCCATTCAAACTAAACTTTCTGCAATCGGCTTCCACCCCACCACTCCTCGGAAACTTTCTTCCCAAAGCAGCCATGACGTCACAGGCAGAACCCAATGGCATTTCTGTGCCCTCTTCCTATCCAACTTCTCCATAGAACTGATGCCACTGACAGCTCACTGCATTTTGAGACTCTGCCCTCTTTGTCTGCTCTGACTCTTTTTTCTCCTGGCTTTCCCAAGCTCCCGGGCAACAGCATCCTTCATGGACGCCTACCTGGCACTGTTCCTCGGGGCTTGCTCTTCAGCCCTCATCTCGTCTCACTTTTCACTTCTCTCCCTGAGTGATCTCGTTTGCTCACACATACAGGTAAGACCCATATTTCCATCTCCAGACCTGGCCTCTCCCTGAACTTCAGATTCTGCTTTCTGACTCTGTAATGATCCCCTCCATGCTGCAATCCCCCAGACGTCTTTAAAGTTGCTGCGTCCAAAATTCACCATCCCAGATGCCTGCATCCCGAATATGTGCTTCCTTCTGTTGGACCCACTGGGGTGAATTCCCTGTCACCACCCACTTGGTGCTCTAAGTGAGGAATATTAATGAAGCCTAGAAGCATCTTAGTAGTCACCAGTTGTGTAAAAGCTGCGTCCTTTTTAAAAAATACACCTCTCTGCTGGAACTCTCCAGTCTGTCCTCACCTGCCTGGTTCAGGTCCCTCCTAAGTGACCCCTCTGTCTTTAGTCTAGTGTCCTTCAAATCCAGGCTCCAATGTGCATCCAGGATGATCTTTCTAAAGCCCTCACACGCACACATAGAGGTGACATACTGAGTGCCAACTTGATGTGACCATATAATTTATCAGCCGAACAGAGACACTTTTGATCATGAAAGGGTGTGCTATGAACAATTACACTAGAACAACAGATATATCCTAAGTCTATGCCAGGCACTGTGCTAAGTGCTTTATACACCAATACCCTTATCAGGTAGCTATTATTATTATTATTATTATTACTATTATTATTACTTAAAGGTGAGGACATTGAGGCTTGCAGAGGTTAAATGGCTGGCCCATGAGCATACAGCTAGAACCCCACAGTTGGCATAAGTGAGATTCAAACTCAGCAACATCTGACCCTGGAGCTCAAACTCTTATTTGAAATCATCATCCTTTTATTAAAAAAAATGTGTTATGCCTTCCTTTTATTTCACAACAAAGCTTTCATGGTCTGACATAACCCTTGCCTTCTCTCTGACCTCCTCTCCGACCTCCTCTCCATAGGAACCGTTCCCTGCAGTGGGGCACAACCACTGGCTGCTTCTCACCTCAGTGCACTTGCTCTTTGCTTTTCCCAGATATCTTAATCTGATTCCTTATACTCCATCAAACAGCTCACATGTGATCCCTGCAGGTTAGATGCACCTCCACTGGGCTCACTCAGCATCCTGTGTACATATAAATCAGAACCCCATGAGTAAAGTTTGCTCAGTTGTCTTCTTCAAACTATTGTTGTTGAATGCTTTGTTTATTTTCCTTCCAATGGCCCTGCTTTCTGATAAATTTGTTTCAAACTATAATTTTTCCCTCTAAATACTACTTTGTGCCTCATGAATTTTGACATATGATGATCTTTTTAACCCAAGGATTTGGGGGATTATTTTTGTTTTTGATTTGTTTTTGTTGTTTGTTGTTTTCCAGAAAAAGGAGTTTTTTTAACTCTTTTATTGTTATTGATTTCTAATTTTATTGCATTATAATTACAGAACATAGTCTGCATGACACTGAATAAAATAATCTTTGGAATAAATTGATCTTTTTCTGTGGCCTAGAACATGGCCAATATTAATAAATATACAAGGTACGATCCAAATGTACATATTCTATGGTTATTATCAAAAAGGCAAGATATAAAAAATGTTGGAGACGATGTGGAGAAAAGGGAGCCCTCATACACTGTTGGTGGGAATGTAAATTAGTGCAGTCACTATGGAAAACAGTAAAGAGGTTCCTCAAAAAATTAAGAATAGAACTACTATAACATTCAGGTATCTCACTTCTGGGTATTTATCTAAAGAATACGAAAACACTAATTGAAAAGATACATGCACCTCTATGTTCACTGAAGCATTATTTACAATAGCCAAGGTATGAAAACAACCTAAGTGCCCATCAATGTATGAGTGTGGAATACTACTCAGCCATAAAAGAAAGATGAAATCTTGCCATTCGAACAAAATGGATGGACCTTGTGGGTATTATGCTAAGTAAAATAAGTCAGACAGAGAAAGACAAATACCATATGATTTCACACATATGTAGAATATAAAAAATGGTTTTAAATAAATGAATAGACCAAACCAAATAAAAACAAACAAATAAATACAGAGGAAAGAGTAGTGGTTAGCAGAGGGGAAGGGGAGTAGGGGGGAGGGTGAAACAGGTAAAGGGGATCAACTGAATGCTGACAGATGGAAACTATACTTTTGGTGGTGAGCACAATGCAGCGTATACAGAGGCATAAACATAATGTTGCACATATTAAAAAAGTACATATTCTATTAGTTGGATATATGTGATATGTATCTATTTTTTCAGGCTTATTAGTCATGTTATGTAATTCTTCTATATTTGCTTATTTTATCAATAAGTGTGCTCTGTCAATTGGTGCCCCAGAAGGCTATATTAAATTCCAACTACCAGGCTTCCCTGGTGGCGCAGTGGTTGAGAGTCCGTCTGCCGATGCAGGGGACACAGGTTCGTGCCCCGGTCCAGGAGGATCCCACATGCCGCAGAGCGGCTGGGCCTGTGAGCCATGGCCGCTGAGCCTGTGCATCCAGAGCCTGTGCTCCGCAACGGGAGAGGCCACAACAGTGAGAGGCCCGTGTACCATAATAAAAAAAAATTCCAACTACCCTTTTTAAAAATTCTATTCCCAGCACTTAGTACGGTACTAGATGCAATACAGTTTGTCTTTGAATAAACGAAGATACTGCCATGACTTTCTTGATACCTAGGATTCACCTTATTAGAAACAAGTCCCATAGAGCCCAGCTGAACTTACCTTTAGTTGTGACTCAACACGTCCTTGTCCACTCCAGTGCCACCCCACTAGAGGAGAAGTGTTACAGAGTGGCCAGAGACCAGGGCCTTGGAAAGGGCCAAGGCAAAAGAGGGGCACTGGTGCTTAAACTTCATTAATTTTGGCAACTCTTTCATTTCTGAAAGTGCTTTCTCCTGCCTTAGCTATTTGGTTTTAACTTCATGCCAGTACCACCAGGGAAGCAAGGCAGGCTTTATTATCCCAGATCTACAGCTGAGAGTCTGAAGGACTAGATCATAATATGGGTCACACAGTTAATCATAGAGAACGATAGGTAATGATGAAGAAGCCCAGTTCAGTGTTCTTTCCACAGCAGTAGGCAGAAGCCCACTCATCACTTTAAAAAATTAAAGGGCACCTCATTTTGAAACATGTTTGAGAATTTGATTATCTCCCCTTCAATTAATTCATGATCACCAGATCATGGTAAATCAACAACAACAATTATATGGAGGAAACTGCTGGTGGGAATATAAAATGGTGCAGCTACTGTGGAAAACCATCTAGAAGTCCCTCAAGAAGCTGAACATAGAGTTAACATATAATCCAGCAATTCCACTCCCTGGTATTTACCCAAGAGAATTGAAAATTTATGTTCGTCCAAAAACGTATATCTAAATGTTCATAGCAGCATTATTCATAATTGCTAAAAAATGGAAACAACCCAAACGTCTATCCATTGATAAATGAATAAACAAAATGTGGTATGTCTATACTTCGGAATATTGTTCAGACATAAAAAGGAAGGACTGATATATGCTACAATATGGATGAACTCCGAAAACATTATGCTCTGTGAAAAAAGCCAGACACAAAAGGCCACGACTTGCATGATTACATTTATGTGAAATGCCTGGAATAGACAAATTCATAGGGATAGAAGGTAAATTAGTGGTTTTCAGGGGCTGTGGAAGGGGAAAATGAGGACAGACTGCTAATGAGTATGGATTTCTCTTAGGGGGTGACAAAAATATTCTGGAATTAGATATGACAATAGTTGCACAACCTTGTATTTATTATACTAAAAACCAGTGAACTGTGTGCTTTAGAAGGGTGAACTTGATGCCATATGAATCATATCTCAATTTTTTAAAAGCGTATGGCAAATCAAGAATCATAGATCACTGCTCTAAACACCAAAAGAAAATCCTCCCCCCACAAAAAAAGAAAAGAAAATTCTGAGGAAGCAGCACAGCACACAGGAGTGTGAACTTTGGAAAAAGATGGAGCATGTTCAGGGCAGAAAGAGAGACACAGACGTAGAGAACAAACGTATGGACATCAAGTGGGGAAAGTGGCTGGGGGGTGGGGTGGTGGGGGTGGGGTGATGAATTGGGAGATTGGGGGGATTGACATGTATACACTGATGTGTATAAAATAGATAACTAATAAGAACCTGCTGTGTAAAAAAATAAATAAAATAAAATTCAAAAAAAAATAAAATTCAAAATAAAAAAAAAGAAAAAGATGGAGCATGTTCAAATTCTACCCTTCCAATTATGACTTCCAGAACTTGGGCATTTTATTTAATTTCTCTAAGCATCGATTTTCTTACCTGTAAAATGAGGGCAATATTACCTATTTCATGGGGTGGTTGTGAGGATTAAATGAAACCATTCATGTGAGACAGCTAGTACAATACTACACACTTAATAGGTATCGATAAATGACTGATACTATCATTATTACTTTTATTATCACTATTATGATCATTTTCACATCTTTCAGATCTCTCATATCTAATAATTTTTTAGTGCTATTCTTATTTGACACATCTAATAACAGATTGTGAGGGTTTCCAGTTTCTATGAGCATAATCGTGGCAAATTCTTCAAAACATGGCTTAAAGGGAAGTCTATTTTTAGTATACTGAGATATCTACTGTGCCTGTTGCATGAAATAAATAATAATTAGCAAAACAGCTGCCAAAAAGCATGTCACGGGAATTCATTCACTACTTTGTTATAAATAGCAGTAGAAATGTTTGCCCATTGCGCCCCCTTGCGTATGTTCAGGAGAACTACCTTTACTCTAGAGAGGAGGAACCTTAGAGTGTTGCAGTTCAAACTGTGGTCCTAACCTGGAAGAAATTGACAAATTCTGAGAAACGTACAGCCTTCCGAGACTGAACCAGGAAGAAATAGAAAATATGAACAGACCAATCACAAGGAATGAAATTGAAACTGTGATTTTAAATCTTCCAACAAACAAAAGCCCAGGACCAGATGGCTTCACAGGCGAATTCTACCAAACATTTAGAGAACAGCTAACACCTATCCTCAAACTCTTCCAAAATATAGCAGAGGGAGGAACACTCCCAAACTCATTCTATGAGGCCATCATCACCCTGATACCAAAACCAGACAAAGAGGTCACAAGAAAAGAAAACTACAGACCAATAACACTGATGAACATAGATGCAAAAATCCTCAACAAAATATTAGCCAACAGAATCCAACAGCACATTAAAAGGATCATACACCATGAACAAGTGGGGTTTATCCCAGGAATGCAAGGATTCTTCAATATATGCAAATCAATCAATGTGATACACCAGGTTAACAAATTGAAGGAGAAAAATCATATGATGCAGAGAAAGCTTTCGACAAAATTCAACACCCATTTATGATAAAAACCCTCCAGAAAGTAGGCATAGAGGGAACTTACCTCAACATAATAAAGGCCATATACGACAAACCCACAGCCAACATCTTCCTCAATGGTGAAAAACTGAAACCATTTCCACTAAGATCAGGAACAAGACAAGGCTGCCCACTCTCACCACTATTATTCAACATAGTTTTGGAAGTTTTAGCCACAGCAATCAGAGAAGAAAAAGAAATAAAAGGAATCCAAATCAGAAAAGAAGAAGTAAAGCTGTCACTGTTTGCAGATGATACTATACATAGAGAATCCTAAAGATGCTATCACAAAACTACTAGAGCTAATCAGTGAATTTGATAAAGTAGCAGGATACAAAATTAATGCACAGAAATATCTTGCATTCCTATACACTAATGATGAAAAATCTGAAAGGGAAATTAAGAAAACACTCCCATTTACCACTGCAACAAAAAGAATAAAATATCTAGGAATAAACCTACCTAAGGAGACAAAAGACCTGTATGCAGAAAATTATAAGACACTAATGAAAGAAATTAAAGATGATACAAATAGATGGAGAGACATACCATGTTCTTGGATTGGAAGAATCAACATTGTGAAACTGACTCTACTACCCAAAGCAATCTACAGATTCAATGCAATCCCTATCAAATTACCACTGGCATTTTTCACAGAACTAGAACAAAAAATTTCACAATTTGTATGGAAACACAAAAGACCCCGAATAGCCAAAGCAATCTTGAGAATGAAAAACGGATCTGGAGGAATCAGGCTCCCAGACTTCAGACTACACTACAAAGCTACAGTAATCAAGAGAGTATGGTACTGGCACAAAAACAGAAATATAGATCAATGGAACAGGATAGAAAGCCCAGAGATAAACCCACGCACATATGGTCACCTTATCTTTGATAAAGGAGGCAAGAATATACAATGGAGAAAAGACAGCCTCTTCAATAAGTGGTCCTGGGAAAACTGGACAGCTACATGTAAAAGAATGAAATTGGAACACTCCCTAACATCATACACAAAAATAAGCTCAAAATGGATTAAAGACCTAAATGTAAGGCCAGACACTATCAGACTCTTAGAGGAAAACATAGGCAGAACACTTTATGACATTAATCACAGCAAGATCCTTTTTGACCCACCTCTTAGAGAAATGGAAATAAAAACAAAAACAAACAAATGGGACCTAATGAAACTTAAAAGCTTTTGCACAGCAAAGGAAACCATAAACAAGACGAAAAGACAACCCTGAGAATGGGAGAAAATAGTTGCAAACGAAGCAACTGACAAAGGATTAATCTCCAAAATACAGAAGCAGCTCATGAAGCTCAATATCAAAAAAACAAACAACCCAATCCAAAAATGGGCAGAAGACCTAAATAGACATTTCTCCAAAGAAGATATACAGATTGCCAACAAACACCTGAAAGAATGCTCAACATCATTAATCATTAGAGAAATGCAAATCGAAACTACAATGTGATATCATCTCACACCGGTCAGAATGGCCATCATCAAAAAATCTAGAAACAATAAATGCTGGAGAGGGTGTGGAGAAAAGGGTACCCTCTTGCTCTGTTGGTGGGAATGTAAACTGATACAGCCACTATGGAGAACAGTATGGAGCTTCCTTAAAAAACTAAAAATAGAATTACCATATGACCCAGCAATACCACTACTGGGCATATAGCCTGAGAAAAACATAATTCAAAAAGAGTCATGTACCAAAATGTTCATTGCAGCTCTATTTACAGTAGCCAGGACATGGAAGCAACCTAATTGTCCATCAGCAGATGAATGGATAAAGAAGATGTGGCACATATATACAATGGAATATTACTCAGCCATAAAAAGAAACAAAATTGAGTTATTTGTAGTGGGGTGGATGGACCTAGAGTCTGTCATACAGAGTGAAGTAAGTCAGAAAGAGAAAAACAAATATCATATGCTAACACATATATATGGAATCTAAAAAAAAAGAACCTAGGGGCAAGACAGGAATAAAGACGCAGACCTACTAGAGAATGGACTTGAGGACACAGGGAGGGGGAAGCGTAAGCTGGGACAAAGTGAGAGAGTGGTAGTGTATATATGGACATATATACACTACCAAACGTAAAATAGATAGCTAGTGGGAAGCAGTCGCATAGCACAGGGAGATCAGCTCGGTGCTGTGTGACCAGCTAGAGGGGTGGGATAGGAAGGGTGGGAGGGAGGGAGACCCAAGAGGGAAGAGATACAGGGATATATGTATATGTATAACTGATTCACTTCGTTATAAAGTAGAAACTAACACCACTGTAAAGCAATTACACTCCAATAAAAACATTAAAAAATAGGGCTTCCCTGGTGGCGCAGTGGTTGAGAGTCCGCCTGCCGATGCAGGGGACACGGGTTCGTGCCCCGATCCCGGAAGATCCCACATGCCGCGGAGCGGCTGGGCCCGCGAGCCATGGCCGCGGAGCCTGTGTGTCCGGAGCCTGTGCTCCGCAACGGGAGAGGCCACAGCAGTGAGAGGCCCGCGTACAGCAAAAAAAAAAAAAAAAAAAAAAAAAAAACATTAAAAAATAAAAAATAAAAAAATATAAAACAAACAAATAGAACAAAGTGTGGTCCTCAGATCAGCAGCATAGGCATCATGTAAAAAGCTCGTTGGAAGTTTAGATCTCAGATTCCACTTCCAAATCAGAATCTGCATTTTAACAGTCTCCCTGGGGGATTTGTATGCACACTGAATTTGAAAAATACCAGCAGAGAACATATGGTAAACACTTATTTTCTTAATTCAGGAAACATTTACTGAATGTCTTATATTGAGTGTTAAGTACTTTACCAGGAACTGGAAATACTAAAATAAATATAATTCTTTCCATAAAGAAATTTGAGATTAAAATCCTGTAATAATTGTACACCTTAAAAAGGAGAATTTTATGTAATGTGAATTATACCTCAATTAAAACAAACAAACAGAAAGAGTATAGTAAGTCAAGAATTATAGAAAACTGCTCTAAAACCCAATAGAAAAATGCCAAGGAAGCAGCATAGCACACGAAAGTGTGGATTTTGGAACAAGTGGGCCATATTCAAATTCTACCCTTCCAATGATCAATATAGTACAATCATGCACAGAGTCCAGTGGTACACAGAGAAGAGAATGAACTCTGATTGGAAGAACTGAAGGAAATTTCAAGGAGGACGTGGTATTTGAGATGGACCTTAATAACTATGAATTCACCAGGTGGAGAATGTTGGGGAGAGTATTCCTTTCTGAAGGAATGCCAGGAGCAAAGGCACACATGTTCAAAGGCATGTGGTGGATTAGAGGGATGTGAAGTCCTTTAGTATATCTTTGGTGATCAGCACATTGGTAGAAAGGCAGTTACCTCAGGGGGGAATGGGTTATGGGAAATTCTCACTTCCTAAGGCATACATTTCTATACAATTAAAAAGTTAACAATAAAACAAGACAAGAACAAGAAATGTCTAAGATTAATTGTCTAAACTTTCACCAAAGTAAACAGAAATAAGAACAGAAATCAATGAAATAGAATATGGTCAAACAAAATATCAACAAATTTGACAAACCCTTAGCCAGACTGATCAAGTTAAAAGGAAAAAATATCAACAAATTTGACAAACCCTTAGCCAGACTGATCAAGTTAAAAAGAAAAAAAAACACAATTACCAATAGCAGAAATGATAGTGGGAACATCACTACTAACTTTAAAGTCATTAAAGGAACAATAAGAGAAGACTGTGAAAAGATGTTTGCCAATAAACTCAGCATCTTAGATGAAATAGACAAGTGTCTTGAAAGATAGAAATTAATAAAACTGACTCAAGAAGAAATAGGAAATCTGAGTATCTCAATATCTGTTAAAGAAAACTGATTTGTGGGATTCCCTGGCAGTCCAATGGTTAAGACACCTCGCTTCCACTGCAGGGGTCATGGGTTCGACCCCTGGTTGGGGAACTAAGATCCCGCATGCTGCGTGGCATGGCCAAAAAATAGAAAAAAAAAATCAATTGGTAATTTAAAACCTTCTAACAAAGAAACTTCCAGACCCAGATATCTTTATTGATAAATTCTATCAAGCATTTAAGGAAGAAATAATACCAATTCTACCAGAGAACAGAGGACGAGAGAACACCTCCCAAGTCATTTTATGAGACCAACATTATCTTGATACCTAAACCAGGCAAACACATTGCAAAGAAATGAAAAACTGAGACCAACATCCTTCATAATATGATTGCAAAAATCTGTAACAAAATTTTAAGAAATCAAGTCAGGCAATGTATAAAAAAGGTTAATCAGCATGGATCAAGTGTTTGAATATTTAACGTTTGAATTTCAATTATTGTATTTCACCATATTAACAATCAAAGAAGAAAACCCACATGATTTGCTCAATAGATGCAAAAAAAAGTATCTGACAAAACCTAACACAAATTTCTTATAAAGTTAAGCACATATGTACCACAGACTCAGCAATTCCACTCCTGGCTGCTACCCAAGAAAAATTAAAACACATGTCTACACAAAGATTAGTATGTAAATGTTATAGCAATTTTATTCATAGTAGTCAAAAACTAGAAACCATCCAACTGTCCATTAACAGGGGAATGGATAAACAAATTGAAGTATATCCATACAACTGAAACTACTCGGCAATAATAAAAATGACCTTTAACAACATGGATGGACTTGGATGAAATTATGCTAAGTGAAATGTCAGACAGAGAAAGACAAATACTGTATGCTACCACTTACATGTGGAATCTAAAAAAATATAACAAACTAGTGAACATAACAAAAACGAGACTCACAGATATAGAGAACAAACTAGTGGCTACCAGTGGGGAGAGGGAAGAGGGGAGGGTCAACATATGGGTAGGGGATTAAGAGGTACCATACTACTGTGTATAAAAGAAATAAGCTACAGGGACATATTGTACAACACAGGGTATATAGCCAATATTTTATAATAACTATAAGTGGCGTATAACCTTTAAAAATTATGAAACATTATGTTATACACCTGTAACTTACATAACATTGTACATCAACTATAACTCAATTAAAAAAAAAAAAAAAAACGAAATGACGGCGCCGCTGGGGGCCCGGTGGACTCTGCGTAGGGGTTGGCGCCGGAGAGTTCCGGCGTCTGGGGCTGACACCCAGCGCCCAGCCCGTCGAGTCCGCGGCGCCTCGGCCCCGGTGCGCCGCCGCGGCCTGGGAGCGTCGGCCGGGCGGGCCGGCATTAAACTGAGATGTCCCTGTACGACGACCTGGGAGTGGAGACCAGTGACTCAAAAACAGCAGCCTGGTCCCAAAACTTCAAACTTCTGTAGTCTCAGCTCCAGGTGAAGAAGGCAGCTGTCACTCAGGAGAAGAGCCAGAGGAAAAACAAAGTACAGTCCTCGCCCCGGTAATCGACCTGAAGCCTGAAGCGAGGTGCCTCTTCAGACCAGAGGCAGATTGTGGACACCGCGCCGCACGTGGCAGCGGGCCTCAAGGATCCGGTTCCCAGGGGATTATTTGCAGAAGTTTTGATTCCCCTAGCTGATGAATATGATCCCATGTTTCCTAACGATTTTGAGAAAGTAGTGAAGCACCAAAGAGAGGAGTGACAGAGACAGCGGGAGCTGGAAAGACAGAAATAGAAGAGAGAGAAAAGAGGCGTAAAGACAGACATGAAGCTAGGGGGTTTTCCAGGCGACCAGATTCAGATTCTGATGAAGATGTAGATTATGAGCCAGAGAGGAAGAAGAGAAGTATGGGCGGAGCTGCCATTGCACCACCCACTTCTCTTGTAGAGAAACACAAAGAGTTACCCCAAGACTTTCCTTATGCAGAGGATTCAAGACCTCGCTCACCGTCTTCCAAAGCTGCTATCCCTCCCCCAGTATACGAGGAACAAGACAGACCCAGATCCCCCACCGGCCCCGGCAACTCCTTCCTCCCGTTCATGGGTGGCACAGTAGCACATAAAATCATGCAGAAGTACGGCTTCCGGGAAGGCCAGGGTCTGGGGAAGCACGAGCAGGGCTTGAGCACAGCGCTGTCAGTGGAGAAGACCAGCAAGCGGGGAGGCAAGATCATCGTGGGCGACGCCACTGAGAAAGATGCAACCAAGAAGTCAGATTCAAATCCATTAGCTGAAATACGTAAGTGTCCTACTAAAGTGGTCCTACTAAGGAACATGGTTGGTGCAGGAGAGGTAGATGAAGACTTGGAAGTTGAAACCAAGGAAGAGTGTGAAAAATATGGCAAAGTTGGAAAATGTGTGATATTTGAAATTCCTGGTGCCCCTGATGATGAAGCGGTACGAATATTTTTAGAATTTGAGAGGGTTGAATCAGCAATTAAAGCTGTTGTTTATCTGAATGGGAGGTATTTTGGTGGATGGGTGGTCAAAGCATGTTTCTACAATTTGGATAAATTCGGGGTCTTGGATTTGGCAGAACAAGTGTGACTGTGAACTAGAGCCTGAGTCATCTCCAGTGATCCTTCAACGAGCCGCAGACTGAGCAGCGGAGAGCAAGGTGACAGGCAGCCTGCATGGCTGTGGGTACAGAGACTCTGGAAGGACTTCTAAGATATATGTCGACTGATCCCTTTTTTATTTTGTGGTTTTCTAATATAGTATAAAAATCCTTTAAAAAAAAAAAACCCAAAATAGATAACTGATAAGAACCTGCTGTATAAAAAAATAAAATAAAATTCAAAAACATAAATAAATAAATAACAATGTGTGCCTCTCTGGTTGTTTCTCTTTTTTATTACCACTTCTGAGGTGATTACATTTTTTGCTAGGATTTCATGATAATCCTCAAGTGCTTCAGTGATATGGCATTTCTTGCACTAAAAAATCTAGTTTTGGGATATGGGGTTGTGTTACCCTTTGCTTTTCTTTCTTTTTCTTTTTTTTGATTCATTTTGATAAAACCTGCAAGTTACTAAAAAAAGAAAAAAGAAAAAGAAATGACCTATGATACATGTGATCACATGGATGAATCTCAACATTTTTGTGCTGAGTGAAAGAAGCCAGACATAGAAGACTACATACTGGAAGATTTCATTTATATGAAACTATAAAAAAGACAAATCTATCAAGACGGAAAGCAGATCAGTGAATGTCTAGGACCAGGGATGGAAAATTGAGAAAGGGAACAGGGAACATTTTAGGATGATGTAAATGTTCTCTATATTGATCATGATACTGATTATACAGGTGTATAAATATGTCAAAAGTCACCAAATGCACACGTAAAATAGATACATTTTAATCTGTAAATTATACATTAATAAAATTGATTTTTTTTCACAAGTGCACATCCATAGGGGTTTTTATTGCAAAAAAGAAACTGTCTTGGAGGGTCTTACAGTTGCTGGATATGAGTTTGAGCTGGACCATGGGATGTTCTGGCATCATGGGTGAGGTCAGAGAATCCTGTCTGCTGGAGCTCTGGTGACAGTTTGAATCCTAACAGTCATACTGGTGCAGTGGGTGCAGACAGAGCTGCTGATGTTGCCAGTTCAGTGAAAGTGTGAAGGTCTCAAAGCATCAGGAGGCTTTGATTTACACTTTTGTACTTGGGTCATTCACAATAGTTCCCAGAGAAACAAGAGCTGCCTGGTGACATGGACAAGGGGATGAAGTCTCCAGCCACTTTTCCAGGAACCCCCCAGTGCTGATGCTGGGGCTGTGGTGAAGAGGCATAAAAGGAGAAGCATCCAGTGGTAAGGAAAACATAGTTTTGAGAGCTAAGAGTCCAGTCTGGTGGCCCAAAGCTAGCTAGACAGGCCTGCCTGTTTCCTAGGGAGGAAGAAAGAGTGAGAGCCCAGGGTTCATGCCTAGCAGAAAGGGCAGAGTGGCACAAAAAGGACAGTATCTTTAATGTCCTTCCCAGGGGACCCAAATGGCCTGAGGAAGACAGACTCTACGTGTCTCAATCCCTACCTTCTCAGAACTTCCCTCCCAAAGTTGCCTGTGCCCCCTGCCAGCCCCTGGGACACACTTCTTGCCTGGATCACTCTATTCAGACACAACTGCTGTTTCACCAAACTGGATTCTTTCTTATACTTTCCCTTTTTCAATTATTGATGGCCACCTGTGGTCACTGGGGTTAGAAGGATGGCCTTAGAACCACTTTCACTCCCCCATTTTACTGAGAAGGAAAATGGAGCCCTGGGAGGCAACATCCAAGTTATGAATTGGAAAACTTTAGATCTAGTCAGAACCAAGTTCAAATTTCACTCTCCCATTTGCTAGCTCTATCAAAGTGGACAAATCTCTTAAGGTCTTTGAGCCTCCTTTGCCTTAACTGTAAAAGAGGTACAATGACCCCTTGATCGTGGGGTTGTCCCAAGGATTACACAAGACAATGCACAGACCGCACCTGCAGGATCTCTACCACGTAGTCGGCCACCAAAAATGGCCTTAGGGGTCGGGGGAGGGTTGTATCTTGCCAGGAAGATGGCTGCCCTGGACATCTCACTGCCTTCTCTGGCCTTTGTTTCTGAAAAAATGCACTTCAGTGTTCATTCTGGTCTCTTAGGGCCCATTAGTGTCTTTTTTCTTTTCTCTTTCCTTCTTTGATCTAAGTAGAGGAATCTGAGTACTCGATGGCAGTTTTCTGACTCAACAAATACCCTTTTCCACCTGTGTAACTGACGGTGGTGGCAGCAATAACCACAACAGCCCCAGTAATAATACCTTTCCCACCCACACAGGCAGGCTTTGCCCTCTTTAGAAGCAGCAAAGGGCAGGGCATGCAACAGGGCAGCAGACGACCACACTCACCGGCGACCTAAGCCCCCTCACAGAAGCCCCTGAAGCAATGACTACCACTATCCCCAAATCCAGAGTGTTCTTCCTGCCCTGGCACGACAAGCAGGACAGACTAGGGGCTGGGGGTTATTTTCACAAGTCTCACCATGCCTGGAAGAGAGATTACAGGAAGGTACATGCGCAAGAGGCTTTCAAACTCCAGATCCAAGATGTCCCTGATCCAGAGCTCACACTCCGCCCATGTGGTATCAGCAAGTGGCCTCTGGCAACCCCTTCCAGCACCACCCTACTCCTTCCTCTAGGGGGAGCTGATGAGCCACGGGTGCTCAGCCCCAATTACTATTTACTTCAACGGTGTACGCTTAGCTCATCACAATGCCATTAGCATCAAGAGGCAACTCAAAACTTGGGCAACCAGAAGTGATGCTCAGGTCATCTGTCCTAAAGCAAGACCCCCAGGTCACATTCCACCAGTGTCCTTGGCTCACTTCACTTCTGCGGTAGCAAGAAAACCAAAACTTCACAGGCTTCTACCCAAGTACCCTTCATGTACTTACTACTAAAACCTAAAAAATGTCTGTCTTTTGATACTACAGATCTATCTTATGATAGGACTCTTCATATAACATCAATCATGGCTAACACTTATTGAACACTTCCATTGTCCCAGGAACTGCGCTAAGTGTTCCAAATGCATGATTTCACTTAATTCCCACAACATTCTATAAGGTAGTTACCATTATTATCCCTGTTTCACAGATAAGGAAACTGAGGCTCTCAGACTTTGGGTCTAATAGCAGAAAGATTTGAACCCAAGTCCGTTGTTCTAATTATTATTCCCACCACTACCTTGCGACATTAATTATGAATCAGAGGGGCACCTTTCCTCGTAGCCCTTATGCTGTGGGTACAACATGTTGACAACTGAGACACATACTCTGCTATTAGTACACAGTCAAGTGTCCTTCTCTGAGTTGACAATGTGGTCCTAACCTTCAGGTCCAAGAGCGTCTCAAGAAACAGCTTAGGGCTTCCCTGGTGGCGCAGTGGTTGAGAGTCCGCCTGCCGACGCAGGGGACACGGGTTTGTGCCCCGGTCCGGGAAGATCCCACATGCCACAGAGCAGCTAGGCCCATGAGCCATGGCCGCTGAGCCTGTGCGTCCAGAGCCTGTGCTCCACAATGGGAGAGGCCACAACATGCCCGCAAAAAAAAGAAACAGCTTAACCTGGTAGTAAGTTACTACCAGAGAGCAGAGGAAACTAGTCATTCAGTTGAAGCACATCCATCTTTGGCATCCTGATGCATGACAGTAATGATCCTGTTTGCCAGGTACTGCAACTAACTGGGCTTTGATCCTGATGGCATCACCTGGGCTTAATGCCCTGTAGAGTCCTGCTGAGGATCTAGCGAGGCAGAGGGGGACTTTCGGAGCCTCCTGCCTCAACTCTCTGACTGTGCTCCGATTCTCCGCCCGCCCCGCATAAATCCTGGGGGCTTCTCTGGGGTATTTGTATGAGCACGTGGGAGAAAAGTCTTAAGCTCTTTCCTGAGAAGAGGCTGCACCCATTCCACAGGGTCCCAGAGCCCTTCCAGGAGACTGGATCTGGTGGGAGCAGGGAGTGGGTACTGGAGCAGCAGGATTTTATGACCGTGAGACAAATGAGGTGCTCCCTTATTCAGAATCAAGAGCCCTGCTGATTGGTGTAGGGTCAAAATGTAAGCGCTGAGAAAGTCCAAGGAAGGAGAGGGGATGGGAGCGAGGGCAGAAGAAAAGATTTCAGGAGCAGAGAGCCTTAAGCCAACGGGCAGGATTTGGATAAGAAGGACATTCCTGGCAGAGAACAGATGGAAGATTATACTGAATGAGGACCAAAGGGGAGAGGCTAGAGGCATGAGATGTAGCTGAGGACCCTGTGGGAACCTGAGCAGGAGAGCAGAGTGGGCCTAGAGTGGGAGTTAGAGGAGGTAGTGAGGAACAGGGCTGCACCGTGAGGGAAATGGCTTCCCGGGAAGATCAAACTCACAAGGTGTGCTGGACAGAGAGGTGATGGAGAGGCTTGGAAGCAGGAGTCCAGTTAGGAGGTCCAAATCTGTCACCCAGTTCCAACATGTGGGTTTTTTCCCTACACCAAGCAACTGTCTGGCACCAGCTGGGTGTTCTACAATTCAACTCTATTTTGACACTATCGACCCGGAGATGGCATCAGATCCCACAGGTTAAGGGCTCAGTCCTATAAGACTAACCCCCCACTTCCCCACTTGAGACACCAATCACAAGTCCAGGTTGTCACCTGTGCTTCTGACTGACCAGCTATAGATGGGAGCTTCCCACAACCCCTCCTTGGGTTTGATTAATTTGCTAGAGTAGCTCACATAACTCAGAGGAACATTTTACTTACTAGACAACTGGTTTATTATAAAAGGATATAACTCAGAAACAGCCAGATGGAAGAGACGCATAGTACAAGGTGGGGGGAAAGGGCTCGGAGCTTCATGCTCTCCCCAAGTGCACCACTCTCCCCAAATCACCAACCCAGAAGCTTTCTGAACCCCATCCTTAGGGGTTTTACGGAGGCTTCATTACATAGGCTGGTTGATTACATCATCAGCCACGGGCGTGGCAGGGGTGTGTGTGGGGGGGTGTGGACTGAGAGTTCCAACCCTCTAATCAGGTGGTTGGCAACCAGTCCCCACCCTTAGAAGCTTTCCAAAGGTCACCTCATTAACATAACAAAAGACATCTTTATTGCTCTCACCAATTAGGAAATTCCAAGGGTTTGGGGAGCTCTGTGCCAGAGACAGCTGTGAGGAAGAAGACCAAGTATATATTGCTTATTATAAATCACAACATTACAGGAGGCAAATGACATCATTGTGTCACCCTGTCACCAAGACCTAACACAGGATCTGACACAGCTCCCAGGCCTTAGGAACACACTAAAGGTCACCTGCAGGCAAAGGCGTGGAGTTGACTTGTGGAATTTAAGAAAACATTTAGCTGTGAAATCCTGTCCTCACCCTGAGACTTTCCTTGATAAGCCAGGCTGGAAGTTTGCTTCTAAATTCCCAGCAAGGGACTTCCCTAGTGGCGCAGTGGTTAAGAACCCGCCTGCCAGTGCAGGGGATATGGGTTCGAGCCCTGGTCTGGGAAGATCCCACATGCCGTGGAGCAACTAAGCCCGTGTGCCACAACTACTGAGCCTGCGCTCTAGATCCCGCGAGCCACAACTACTGAGCCCACGTGCCACAACTACTGAAGCCTGCGCCCCTGAAGCCCGTGTTCCGCAACAAGAGAAGCCACCACAACGAGAAGCCTGCGCACAGCAACAAAGAGTAGCCCCTGCTCGCCGCATCTAGAGAAAGCCTGTGCACAGCAACGAAGACACAAAGCAGCCAAAAATAAATAAATTAATTAATTAAAAACAAAACTTTTTTTTTTTTTTTTTGCTGTACACAGGCCTCTCACTGCTGTGGCCTCTCCCGTTGCGGAGCACAGGCTCCGGACGCGCAGGCTCAGCAGCCATGGCTCATGGGCCCAGACACTCCACGGCATGTGGGATTTTCCCGGACCGGGGCACGAACCCATGTCCCCTGCATCGGCAGGCAGACTCTCAACCACTGCGCCACCAGGGAAGCCCAAAAAAACAAAACTTTTTAAAACTAATAAAAAAGAAAAAGTTCCCACCAAAAGACAGGAAAATGGGACTTGACCTTGCCATCTTCCCAGGCTTTTGGCTTCTCTGTACCTACCCACTTCCTAGACTAGTACCATCACGGATGCCTTAGGGTAGCTTTAGACCAAAGGCAAGTTGTCTGGATTGACTTCTTCCGGTCCTGAGGACAACACTACAAGCTTGGGAAAAAGTTTCCCCAGCCTCTGGTATCACCTCTCCTTTCTCTCAAGCAAGACTCTCTGGACATGGATTCCAACACCACTGCACTCCTGCTGCCCCCTGGGGTCTCATTAGAATCTGTCAAAAGTCTTGAGCAGCTTAGGACTTGGCCCTGCAGACAACTCTCAGACACAAAGCCCACCCAGAGGGGAGCATCCTAAGTTTGTCACCTCCCAGGAAAGCCTCTTGAAACACTCTTCACCAGCCAGGAACCCTCAAGCATCAGAGATAGAAGCTCATTAACTGAACTCTTTCCAAGCCCATTTCTCAGAAAGCATCCCTTCCCTTTCTGCCTCCTACGTTACCTGAAAATTCCTGGCAGCTCCACCTCGACTGACAGGTGTGGATTCTCAGGACTGTGACACTTATTTGAACGTGTTTGTTTAGTGTTTCCATATTTGAATAGGCAACACCCCCATTAAGGCTGAGAGGTTGGTACCATCAGCCTCAGCTTAGATAAAAGGAGAGGGAAGCACCAAGAGGTTAAGTTGTTTCTCCAAGTTCACAGAGCTAGGAAGTGAGGGAAACAAGATTCTCTGTCTCATTCTAGAGCCCAAACTCCTGACCCCTATACTCTAGTGCTGAGCTGTCCGATAGGATAGCCACTAGCCACTATGCTAGCTACTTATGTTCAAGTTTTAATTAATGAGAATCAAATAAAATTAAAAATCCACTTTCTCAGTTCTAATAGTCACAATCCAGGTGCCCACTAGCCACGTGTGCCTAGTGGTTAATACATCTGAGAGTGCAAATATGGACTGTTTCCACCCTCATGGCAAGTTCTGCTGGACAGCCTGTAGTCTGATGCTTCTCATTTATACATCTGGGCAAGAGGCAAAGTTATTGCCTGGCCCACCACCCTCACGGCTACCCCATCCCTTCATGAAAATAACCCCAAATGCCTCTTTAGAGCAGCATGGCCCTGACTTGTCTTTCTTTTCTTGCTGCCAGCTCTGTCCAGTCTCCAGGAGGGTGGCAGGAAACCTCGCCAACAAGACACATGGAAAGAATGAGATTTCTGAGACTGTGCAGCCAGGCCTCCCCACATGTGTACTGGCGGTCCAACAGGAAAATGGCAGTGAGTCCCCAGCCACAGCCCAGGCAAGGGGCAGATTCCCTCAGCCTCACCGTGGATGTTGCTGACATTTCTCTGGAGTCAGCGTGCCCTCCTGGCCCCCAAGCTGTGTTACGGCCAATTGTCCCTAGAAACTCGGTGTTTACTAGCTTCTGGAAGTTTTAAGGGCGAGGAATATCCATTTTTCATAAAGCCCTGGGTTCCTCTTGACTTCTGTACACTCAGAGCTTACATCTGGAAGAGAAACCTCATCCTCTGATCAGCTACCATGTGGTTTCTTTTTAGAAAGAAACTTTACTGAAGGAATGTGCCCAGCAGGCTGCCTGTTGGCCCCGAGTGGCATTTTGGCTGTGCCTCCTCTACCTTTCGAACCACACTCCCCAAGAATACCCAGGTCCTTGTCGTCCATCTCCCGCTCTCAGCATCCAGCATGGAAACTGGGCCCCGCTTCCCTGGTCTCTGCCTCAGCGGTTTCAGCCCCATTTCGCATCCTGTTCATTTCTGGTCCAAACACAGCCTGCTGGCACCATATTCCTTTCCTGCTGGCTGTGGGTCCTGCTCAGCTTGTTCTTCTGGACACCTACCCCCTGACTCCAGGGGAGTGAGGCGAGGGGGTAGGCTCTGCTTTCTGACTGCCTGCCCGGTGACCTGTGATAAAGTAGAAGTCAGGATGCCGAAGTTCTTCCTAACCCAGGGTGGAGTGTGCATCCCAAGCCCCAAGCTGCAGTGACCAGCCGTTGGGACAACCCCACCATGACCTTCTCCCTTTTCGGGAGTAGCGTCTCTAGCAGAGAAACTGACTGTGTCTTTTTCTCCAGGTTTCCTCCTCCATATCAGACTCAGGGTCACACAGGAGGTTTTCAATGGACACATCCTCCCTACAGGAAGCCTCTCAGGAAGGACCCTCTCTCCATGTGACTCTAGCCCCTTTCTCACCAACTAAGAGGTTGGCACTCGCTTTAGCATTCGGACCTGCAAGTAGCAGGCATTAAGGACCCTCTTCCTGTTAGATAGCACACAGAAAGCAGACTGTAGGAAGAATAGCAGGATGAGGACAAATGTCGTGCTGAAAGGTTGACTGGAAGAAAAAGTACTTGCAAAACGTTTGCTGAAGAGCCACTGTCAGCCTATATTCATAGCTATTCTATTACCATAAAAACAGCCCATACAAACTGATAAGAAAAATTTCAAGGAAAACTTTGGAAAAAGGGCAGAATTTAGGAAAAGGCAATTCTCACACACATACACAGATGCACACGTGAGGTAACTGAAATGTCTAAAATGGAATATGTTCAATTTCACTGATAGAAGGGAAAATAGAAGACTGTCAGAAGCCAGTTTTCACCCATTAGATTGGCAAAGATTAAAAAGAATGAACATTCCCAGTGCTGGCAGGATGCTGTGTCAAAAACTGTGAAGGGTCTGGAATGTTTTCCCACTTGCACAGTTTATATATATATATATATACATATACATATATATATATATATATATATATATATATATACACACACACATACACACATACATATATGTGTGTGTGTGTGTGTGTGTGTGTGTGTGTATACACACTGCAGAAGCATGAGCACTTGGGTCAGAGAAAAGAGTTCTTTATTGATGCAACCAGATCAATAGTCAGAGTAAAGTGCAGTGTCAGTCCCTGACTCCTAGACCCACAGGTAATGCTGTGAGGGCTGATAAAAATTCTCTTGTGAGTGGCAGGTTTCATTCCATAGACAAGGGATGGAAAAAAGTATTTCCTCCATTTGTATACAGGAGAGAGGCAGCCATCTCCCTCCTCTCTGGGAAGGAGAGAGAAAAACCTTTGGAGAAGAGATAGGAAGGATCCTGGATGCTCACTCTGACCTTTTGGAATGTAAAAATCTCTCCCCAAGGGCCAGCTAAGCCCAGTAGGTGTCTCAGGCTTTTACCAAGAGATGGCTCCAAGGTTTGGGCTTCATCCCTTTTGAAACGTAAACACTAGGGAAATAGTGGTCCAGTATTCCTGACACTTTGGAAGCTTAACCTAGGGATCTAGTCCAGATTATAGTCATTTGTCCCATTTGGGGAGATAAGAGAAATTTTGTTATCCTTTTGGATTAGAGGAATTAGCAAATGGCTATAGATCTAATTCTCATAGTGTACGAAAAGCAAAACGTGCCTAGGAGAAGTGAAGGCAAACATCCTGTCTTTATACCAAATACATTTCTCTGTCTCAGGAGGCTAGAGCATTTTACAGGAGCACTGAGAAATCCAGAGAAGGTTTATTTCCCCACACAAGGTTGCAGAGAGAAAAGGGCATTCTTGGCCTTTGCTGACAGAAATGTGTATTGCTATAGCTCTTTGGGGAAGTAATCTAGCAAATCTATTCTGACTGCACACCTTAGTACTCCAGAAATCCCACTTTATAAAATATAACAAATAGAAATAAAACACAAAGTCAAAAGAATATACATGTAAGAATGCAAATTACAGGACTGATAGAAATGGCAACAAATGGAAAACAGTTGAAATACCTGTCCATAAGAAATGTATAAATTGCTGAAACAGTTATACCATGAAGTATGTTATGGGCTTTTTAAATGTTTATTCTATATCTTCATAGATATAGAAGTATATCTATATATGTAAGTATATCTTTAAGTATATACTTGCATACATAGGTGAGAAAGGCAGAATGGAAGAGATATATAATATATCCATTTGTAAAATGATGAAAAAACTTATATGTACGTGTCATACAGGTACATGATTATATGGGAGAAAGATGTGGGAGGATAAACTTTTAATATTAATTGCCTTTGGGAGGGTGGAGATAGGAAAAGAAAGAGGAGGGTAAAGTTTAAATTCAGGAAAAAGAAAAATATGCCTAGCTCAATATCAGTGGAAAATTTAGGATATAAAATTCTCACTGTGATATTACTCTAGGTATATACTAATTGAATCTACTCCTGGACAAGGACTAGAATAGTATGTCAACAAATGAAAATATTTTATTTGGGGACTCATATTTTATTTATTCACTCAACAAGTATATTGAATGTCTACTCTGTACCAGGCCCTGTTCTCATCCCTGGAAAGATGGTACTAGACAGAATCCTTGAACTCATGGAGCTTACTCTCTAGTGGGGGAGACAGACAATGACTTTGGTCAAGAATAAATGTGTCAGAAAATGTCAGGTGGTAATAAGTGCTATGATGAAAACTTAAACAGGAGAAGGACCAGGGTGATGGGGTTGCCATTTTGAATGGTGATCAGAAACAGCGTCTCTCTGACCTGAGCAAGGACCTAAAGAAAGTAGGGAAGCAATCACACGCTTTCTCCTTCCCAGGTCAAGCATCATCAGGCTCTCAGCCCCGCCTTTCATGGTTTATTTCTGGACCTCTCTCAAAGGGCTCCAGTTAGTGGATCCCAAAACCAAACACACCCCTCTTCTGTGTGGTTTAACTAACACAGAGAAGAGGCAGTGAGTACGTACCTAGCTTTCCCCTGGAAATATACACCATGTTGTATGTAGAATAAAATTGTTCTGGAGACAGTAAGATGTCAGAGTGAAAAGTATGTAATTTGGAGGCACGTGTTCTAGATTCAACACCTGGCTCTCCTACTTACTAGCTGCATGACCTTGAGCAAGTTATTTATCCTCTCTGGGACCTTCTCAATAAAACGAAGGATAATAATCCTATCTACTCCCGTAGAAACCATTAATTTTAAAAACTTAAACGACGCCTGGTACATAATAAGAGCTAAAAAGAAATAGCTCTGTTATTACTATTGCTACTTACTATTGCTACTGCTAATATTTTAAGGGTTGGCCCACTTGCAGTGTGGACTCACATTGAACTTGTAGAGTTTTGAGGGCCTGGTTGCAACTTACAAATGGTCACTCCTCTTTTCTTAGAACTTACCTCCTATTGGTAAGGGAGGAAGGGAGAAAGAGAAGACAGGGGTGGGGCGCTACTGCTTTGAACCATGCAGCCCAAGGAGGCCTCTCTGAGGCAATATTTGAGCTGAACAAAGTAGGCAGCTCAAATAACATTTTCATTATTAAGGAAATGAGCATGTATGAAGGAACATGTACCAACTTAAAGATGCTTCTGGACTCTTAACAACTCAACCAAATCAATGCAACATGAAAAAAAATTTTATACCTGGAATATTTGTCATATAACGAATAAAAGAGTATTTAATTTGTGTTAATGTTCTCTTTTAATCTTTTATCAAAAATATCAGGTAGAGGGGCTTCGCTGGTGGCGCAGTGGTTGAGAGTCTGCCTGCCGATGCGGGGGATGCCGGTTCGTGCCCCGGTCCAGGAGGATCCCACGTGCCGTGGAGTGGCTGGGCCCGTGAGCCATGGCCACTGGGCCTGCGTGTCCGGAGCCTGTGCTCCGCGACGGGAGAGGCCGCAACAGTGAGAGGCTCGTGTACCGCAAAAAAAAAAAAAAAAAAAAATCAGGTAGAAATCATTTTTGTATGTTGTTGAAATATGTAGTCTCATCACAACACATTGGTTCATGATTCACAAAACTTGTATTTGTTTAATACGTCAGGTTTTTTAAACAGAACATCTCTGAAATTTTGGCATAAATGTATCACAGAAAAACTGATTCCCTGTTTATTATTTGAGTCACTCATTATCATTTTAAAACAAGTAAAGTTATGAAAAAATAGTTTTTAGATCTTTTAGAGGAATAACATGATTTGGAGAATCCCAAGAAACTCCCCTGCCCATTTTTCCATGAAATCCCTAAGCTAAATATCTTCCAGGAGTTTGGAAACATTACTTTCTAATGGGAGGAGACTGACAATAACATATGGAAAAAAATGAATACATAAAATGTTAGGTGGTATTAATTGCTACAAAGAAAAATAAAGCAGGATAAGGGTCTAGAGGGAAATGGGGGCTGCTGTTTTAAGTAGGGTGGTTGGTGATGAGGAAAACACATACAGATAAAGACGAGAAAGCAAAGGAAATCTGAGGAAGGCTTCTAGCAATCACAAAGTGGGGAATGGTGGGACCCATGGAGGAGGTCCTTGTGAGCTTCAACTCGAAAGCTCAGTGTTTGGGAGTTTTCTCGCAAGGAGGGGAGGAAAGTGCTTTCCAGGCACCAGGAACTGCACGTGTGGAGGGAGGGGAACTGAACCGGCCTGAGCGTGTTTAGAAATGACAGGGAGCTGGGTGTGGTCCTAGTGCAGGAGAGTGGCAGGTTGCTGCTATACGAAGGAGGTAGAACTGGGCAGGTGCAGAATGCCTTGCATATCACGCTTGGGAGTTTAGTTACAGGAAACCAAGATCACATCCTGAATCTGGTCTGGTTAATTTCACAGAAGATGCTCTGGCAACGTGACTGATGGACTGAAGTCTTCCTCTCCAACATCCCTACCAGGACTGTAGCCCAGACCACAGCAGGACACGTTCTAATTTTCCTGCTTTTGCCTTCACACTTTAGCATCAGCTTTTCCTTCCTGGCAGCGTTGACAGAGATCCCAGTTGCCCATTCCAGCATCCATTTCCTGTCTCTTACATACTGACAGAGCCCTTGGCTTTAACAGAGTACAAAGCTGCTTGGAATAAAAACCTTATTTCCCAGCCTCGCTCATAGCTAGAGCTAAGTTCCAACCATGAGTAAATGGAAGTGTTAGGGGAGCTTTCTGGAAATTTTGAGACCGCTGGAACATACTTTCACCCTCTTGCTTCCTCTATTCCCTCCTGCTTTCTGTTAGAATGGTGGCATGATGGTGGGAACTTGGGACCAAGACGATGGTGGAGAAACAAGAGCAAATCTGGGTCCCCAGGGACTGTGGAGCTGCCATTCCAGCCTTGACCTCTTACCTCTGCACTTGGTTTAAATGACAGTCTTTCATATTTAGGTCACTGTCATTTTGAATTTTCTGTCCCTTGAAGCCAAAGTCCTAAGGCAGGAAAAGGACATGCAGTTTTTTGGGTTTTGTTTTTATTCTGTAAATATCTTCATCTTCCCGTGTTGCTGCCTTTGGGGAAGAGGAGCTCATTCCAGTGAACTGAAAGTTCAGAGGAGGACAGAGCCCTCCCTCCAAGCAGGGGCGCCAGGCGCACCTGGTGAGGTGTCCCAGCCATAGCCTCCACACGCTCCCTCATTCTCGGTGCAACTCGTGTCTCTTTTGCTATATTTTACCAATTGCAAAACAGCTGCCTTATTTGCCTTTGGGAGAAATGTTTAGGCAGGACTGGCTTGAGAATCATGGTTATCTTTTGATGCATTCATTATTTCTAGAGTATGCACTATATGCCTGGCACTGGGATGGTCGTGTTCAGAACAAGGAACCCAAGAAATCTGCTGTGTCCTGTGCAGATCAGATCACTTGAGGCACAGTGCGTTCCTCAGGATTCCACTGGGGGAAGAGGGTCACATTGTGAGTGGGATACTGACAAACTTAAGCGTATCCGGGGGGGGACCTAGGATGGTCTGGGCTGCACTCAAATCTCAAATTTCAAAATCTTAAGGTATAAAGGTAAGAGGAATGCAGGGTGTGGCCGATGTCCTATTTTGGTCTCACCAGAATCCTTTGCCTTCTTATTCTGGTAACTATTTCCCTTGCTTTGTAGAGGACCTGCTCCTTTCCTATTCCTTGTGATTCTGGAGGAGGGTTTTGAAACAGGAGGGAAGGAGGCAGGGCACAACCTCTGAAGGAATGACACAGCCCAAGGACATGATATAAACTGATTAGAACCAAATGGGTCCAAGATGGCAGACAAGTCAACTTCCACTAGACCTTGAGCCTCAGTATACTCTCACAACAGCAAGCTAAATGACACACCCACAGGCACCATGACAGTTCCAAGACCTATCATAAGGATCAAAAAGTGGGCAGTGGCCCAACTCCTGGAAATCCTCGCCCCTTCCTAAAATAACTGGAATACTCCCCCCACACACTCATTAGCCTATGAAATGACCCACTCATAAAAACTGACAACCCCATACCCTGGTGCCTTTCTCACCATCTGAGGTGGCCCACACTCTGTCTGTGGAGTGTGTTTCTCTCTAAATAAATCCACTTCTTACCTATCACTTTGCCCCTCAATGAATTCTTTCTGTGATGAGACATCAAGAACCTGAAATTCATTAAGTCCTGAAACCAGGCGTGTGATCTCAGTTGGAAGACTGTGGGTTTTGGCTGGGTTCAAGTCCCGGCCACATGGGTTCAAGTCCTGATCTGAGATGCATGGTTTCAGTTTCAATTGCAGTACCCTGACTTCTAGCCACAGGGACAGACATGTGACCTGAACCAGACCAATCAAAGCCCTGCCCTAGGGTTTCTGCCTTTTCTCCCTTGGATTGTAAGTTAAAGGATGTGTTTGTAAAGATGGTGGTACTTGGATTCCCAGCCATCTGGAAGAAGTTGAAATAATGGAGCAAAACACAAATAGAAGACAAGCCGAGAAATGGAGAGATGGAGTGCCTGGGGCCAGTCAACTGTGGGGACAGCTCCATCCTTGCCATTCTGCAGTTGGCTCATAGGAGGCAATAACTGCCCTTTTTTATTTACCTGGTTTAAACTGAGTTTTCTGTCACTTGCAGCAGAGTCTTAAATAAGGTAGGCCATGATCTCATATGTTGAAATCTACCCTGTGAAAGAGGGATTACTCATCTACATTGGTTCAAAAAGCCAAAACTGGACCCAAGTGCAGTAGTTTCAGGGAGGTGTACTTGTGCTCAGTATAAGGGGTTCCTTCTACCAACTGGAATGTTATTAATATAATCTAAGAGTAAAATGACTGGCCCATTGACAGGTCTGAAGGCAGGGGGTTGATAGAGGTGACCTTGTATTTCCTCTACAGCTCAATGAGTATACTATTCTAAGGGGGAAAGAAGTTAATCCTATATTCTGTATTCTACTAAAAACGTTTAATTACTTTGCCACTGGAGAAAACAGAGAAGAAGAAGAAGACGTGGATTTGAAAGGGCAACCTGAAGTTCACTATTGCATGCGTCCATGCATCCATCCATCCAACCATCCAGCTGTCCATCCATCCTTCTAAAAATGAATCCATCCATCCTTCCAACTATCCATCTGTCTATCCATTCTATAAACATCCACTGTCTTTTACTCTGTGCTGGACTTGTGCTACGTGCTGTGTCTATAAACACAGAAGAACTTGGGCCTTATTTGTAACCTGAAGGAATATAAAGGTCTTCAGAGGGAGGCAGACAGATAATGAAAACAACACCACAAATGGTTAGAGGTGTTGGAACAAAAGCGTGTGACTCACTCCATGACACTATGAAGGAGGTAGTAGGGAGAGTGAGGATGGGGTGGGGTGGGAGCTGTTGAGTCCAGAGTAGAGGTGATACCTGAGCTAGAAAGGAAGGAGGTACTGGCCAGGCAAAAGGCAGATGCACTATAGGTGGGAAATTAGGTCAAAGAACACCAAGGCATGGACCACCATTGGCCTTTAGAACAAGGCAATTGGTAGAGATTGCTAAAACACAGGTTCAACAGAACCCCAGGTAACTGGATGAGGAACCAACGTCCACTGAAGGATTGTAATAAGGAAGAAATCTGACCTGAATTTAAGGTTTTTTAAAATTATGCTAACAGTAGTATAGAAGATGGATTTGGAGAGGGCATGTTTTCAAGCTTACAATCAGATATATCTGTTTTTCATCAGCTATAGCTCATCTTTTAATGCCACGGTGAACTCCAAAGAGTTCAAAGCTCTGGAGTCAAAGGATCTCATCTAAGATCCATGCTCTGTCACTCTCTGGCTATGAGATCTCAAGCAGTTCATTTAACTACTCTGAGCCTCAGTTTCCTCATCTGTAAAATGGGGATAATAACCCACTATACGAGGTTGTTATGAGGATCTAATGAAATAAATTGTGTGAAAGCACCTTGTAAATCTCACATAACCACACTAATGCACAGATTTGTTGTTGTTTTGTTATGAAGGACATTTTTCTCATGGTATTATTATAAAATAAAATTTATAATAATATTTAATGTCTAAGAAGTGTAACATGGAATTTGAAGATGACAGGGGTAGGGGGGTGTTTGAGGTGACAAGATGGATGAGACTGAGAAGGCTGGGTCTTGCAGTTCAAGTAGCCCCAGACGACAGGAGATCATTGGTTTACTGGAAAGGGTAAGACACAGAAGTCCAAACCAGAAGATCAGTAAAAGTGAGAATTCAGAGGCAGGAAATAAGCACCACAAGCCAAAGTCCAAACTAAGTACAAGGTCCAGGGGTCCATGAAGCAGCAGAAAGAGGTGATAAGCAGAGATCCAGGTGGAAGCCACTTGGATTTGAGCCACTGGGGTAGGTGGTATGAGAAGAGTTTGACAGCTGGTACTAAAGAGGCCCTTCTACAAAAACTTGGTTTTGTTCATTCAACAAACTTATATTTAGTACCAGTTACATTTTAGGGTCTAGGAGTACAAAGTTAAATAAGGTAAGGAGCTTACAACCCAGTGAAGAAGACAGACACACACGAGGAAATTATAACACATCTGATAAGAGAAACAACAGGGGGAAACACGGGAACAACAGGAGAAGCAGCTAATGCAGGCTAAGTTGGGTCAGGGACTGTTCTGGAGGGGGTGGTGACTGAGTAGAGTCGTAAAGGATAAACTGGAGTTAGCAGGTAAACCGACACGTCTGGAGGGTGAGGGCATCCCAGGCAGCAGGGACAGCATGAGCAACAGCAGGGAAACATGAAGCAGGAAATATAAGCAGTTCAAGTTGCTGCCGCAAATCAGGGCCGAGAGTCAGGGACGGGTGAGTGCAGGTGATGGGAGCGGAGGCTGGAGTGGTTGGTAAGAAAGCTCCCCAGGGGACTTCCCTGGCAGTCCAGTGGTTAAGACTTTGCCTTCCAGTGCAGGGGGTGCGGGTTTGATCCCCGGTCGGGAACCTAAGATCCCACATGCCTCACAGCCAAAAAACCAAAACATAAAACAGAAGCAATATTGTAACAGATTCAATAAAGACTTTAAAAATGGTCCACATCAAAAAAAAATCCTTAAAAAAAATCTTAAAAAAAGAATCTTAAAAAAAAAAAGAAAGAAAACTCCCTGGGCCAGCCTAGGAAAGCTGGGACTTCCTCCTGAAGGCCACAGGGAGTCGTGGAAATCTAAGCAGGTGAGTGATAGGACAGGGAGAGCATTACTGAGAACCAGATTGCTGTGACTGAGGGGACAAAGCAAGGGACTTGGGCACGGAGGGAGGTGATGGACCAGGAAGACACAGAGGAACTAGGAAGGAAGATGCATTAGGTAGGGCTCTCCAGAGAAACACACTACATATATATATGTGTATATATACATACACACACAGTATATATAAATATATATGCAGCATATAAATATATTACATAAATATAAATATATATTTAAATATATACAAAAGTAGATAAAAGCACATATACACACATATATAAGGAGAGTTATTATAAGGAACTGGCTCATACGATTGTGGAGGCTGAGAAGCCCCAAGATCTTCAATTGACAAGATGGGGACCCAGGAGGGCCAATGGTATGGTTCTAATCTGAGTCTGAAGGCCTGAGAACCAGGAAAACCAGTGGTGTAAGTTCTGGTTTGAGTTTGAGCCCAAAAGCAGGAGAAAACAGATGTCCCAGTTTGAAGAGAGTCAGGCAGAGAGAGCAAATTCTCCCTTACTTCACATTTTTGTTCCGTTCAGGCTTTCAGCAGATTAGATAATGCCCACCACTTTGGGGAGGGCAATCTGCTTTATTCAGTCTACTGATTCAAATGTTAATCTCATCCAGAAACATCTTCATTGGGACTTCCCCAGTGGTGCAGTGGTTAAGAATCCACCTGCCAATGCAGGGGACACGGGTTCGAACCCTGGTCTGGGAAGATCCCACATGCCGCGGAGCAACTAAGCCCGTGTGCCACAACTACTGAGCCTGCACTCCAGAGCCCATGAGCCACAACTACTGAGCCCGCATGCTGCAACTACTGAAGCCCATGTGCCTAGAGCCTGTGTTCCTCAGCAAGAGAAGCTACTGCAATGAGAAGCCCACACACAGCAACGAAGAGTAGCCCCCACTCGCTGCAACTAGAGAGAGCCTGCTCACAGCAACGAAGACCCAACGCAGCCATAAATAAATAAATAAATAAATAAATAGTTTGTTTATTTATTTTAAAAAAGAATTACCTGGGGAGCCTGCTAAATGCATTTTCCCAGGCCCTGCCCACAGTTCTAATTTCTTAGGTTGGGAGTGGGGCCCAAGAATCTGCATCTTTTTTTTTTTTTTTTTTTGTGGTACGCGGGCCTCTCACTGTCGTGGCCTCTCCTGTTGTGGAGCGCAGACTCCGGACATGCAGACTCAGCGGCCATGGCTCACGGGCCCAGCCGCTCTGTGGCATGTGGGATCCTCCCGGACCAGGGCACGAACCCGCATCCCCTGCATCGGCAGGTGGACTCTCAACCACTGTGCCACCAGGGAAGCCCAATAAATATCAACATTTGCCAGGGGATTTTAATAGGTCACAGAGTCTCATGACATAATATTTTAAATGTTCAGGATACAATCCAAAATTACCCAACATACACAAAAGAAGAAAATTTCAAGGGAAAAGACAAAAGATGCCAACTCCTAGATGATCCAGATGTTGGAATTATCAGGCAAAGATATTAAAGTAGTTATCATAACGATGGTCCATAAGACAAAGGAGAATAGTCTTGAAATGAATGAAAAGATAAACATTCCCAGCAGAGAAATAGAAACTATTTTAAAAGGGACATTTTAAAACTGAAAAATATATAATCTGAAATAAAAGATTTACTATGTGGACTCAATAGCAGAATGGACATGATAGAGGTAAGAGTCAGTGAACTTGAAAACAGATGAATAGGAATTATCTAATCTAAATAATAGAGGGACTAAAGACTGAAAAACAATGAACAGAGCCATGGAGATCTGTGGGACAAGATCAAAATGTTTAACATTCATGCCATTGGAGTCCCAGAAGAATAGATATTGGTACATAAAAACATTTGAAGAAATAATGGCCTAAATTTCCCAAATTTGGTGAAAGACATCAATTTACAGGTCTAAGAAACTCAGTAAAGCCCAGTCGAGATAAAGTCAAAGAAAACCATGCCCAGACACATCATAATAAAACTACTAAGTACCAAGAAAAAAATATTTTAAAATCTTGAAAGAGTCTAGAGGAAAACAACACATTATTTTTAGAGGAAAGATAATTCAAATGACTACTGATTTCTCATCATAAACCATGGAGTCCAGAAGACAGTTGAACATCTTTAAAAGTGCTGAAAGAAAACAAGTGTCAACCCAGAAGTCTATATCCAGTGAAAATATCTTACAGGAATGAAGGTGGTGAAATAAAGACATTCTCAAATGAAGGAAATCTAAGAGAATTTGTAACCAGTAGAGAGATTCTAAAATACATGCTAAAGGAAATTCTTTAGGCGAAAGGAAACTAATACCAGAGAGAAACTTGCAACTTTAAGAATGAAAGAAAAACAACAAAAATGGTAAAAATCTGAGTAAATGGATACTAATTTTCACCTCTTAAGCTCCTTAAAATACGTATGACTGTTTAAAGCAGTAATGACAGAGTTGTCTGATGGGGTTTTCAATGTATGTAGATGTAATCACCACAATACCTATAACATAAAGGGGTACAGGTAAAGGAACCTATATGATTGCAAGATTTCATACAGATTATGAATGGTAGTCTGCTATTTTACCACCATATTAGTATTTGTATAGAAAAAATATGAAGATTTTCTTATGACTTTTATGGGTGTGTGAGTTGGGGTATTACATGGGCTGCTCACTTTCTGCTATACGTTTTAATGTTTTTATAAGGTCCATGTACTATACAATACAGTAATCAGGAAACAGTACTGGGTTTTTGTGTTCTCACTGTGTAACATATTTTTCTTCAGCAGTAACCCAGATCTCTCAGGTTTCCCTGTGGCTGACACTTAAAACACAAACTTCAGAACCCATGTAATTCCAATACTGTTAATTCACAAGGCCTTCAGCTTCCTCCATCTTGTTGCCTCTCCTGGTTCTTGCCTCCCTTCTGGCAGTGGGTGGCCATTACCATCTCCATATCAAGGAACCAACAAACCGTAGTTCTCATACTAGACCTGGCATTTTTTTCCCACTAACTGTCCTCTCCATTACTACTTTTGAGGGGTGGGGAGAGAATCTTTATTTGAATTTTCCTCTCATTTGAATTATGGGAGAAACCGGGAATTCACTCCACTTGTGAGTAGGAAGAACACTTAATGTCAAAGATCCGGATTTAAACCACAGCTCGGTTACTTACCAGCTGTGCGACCTTGGGAAGATTATTTTATTCTCCAGGCTTCAGTTTCTCCATCTGTAAAAGAGTTTGACAGGGATCAAAAAAATAGACTTGCAAATAGTAATACATCACCTTCTCCATCCACTAAGGAAAACAGTCTTTGCTTCCTTAGCTCTCCCTCTGCCTCTCCCATCAACCCATCACCCCGACCTCTACCCCCAGCATGCTAAGGATGGTTCTGTCTTCAACAGACTTTTTTCTAGATCTATAATATGTAGCTAAAGTAATATTTAGATTTGTATTTAAAAGGACAGGTTGCTACTGGACTGGAAGGAGAGGAAAAAGAAAAGGAGAAAGAGCAAGAGAGGAAACTAAAACAGGAAATGGTTGAAAATGTTTATTTTTTTTCCCAAAAGACTACGCCAGCTCAGTTTGAGAGATCTGGGCTGGGAATCTGGACTGGTAAAAGAGCAAAGCTGGCCATGAGACAGATGAATGGATGATAGATGATGATAGATGGATAGATGGATGGATGGATGGGTAGATAGATAGATAGACAGACAGACAGATAGGACAAATAGGAAGGGAAGAGGAAGAGAGAGAAGGAGAAAAGAGAAGATGAAAGAAGAGGAGGGAATTTGCTCTATGCAATGAACATATTCTCTTTTAGGCTTTTTTGAGAAACAGAAGTAAAAGTTGAAATTACTGCTTTTTATAAATTTTGAAATTATTTTAATTTACAAATAGAAAATGTCTTGGAAGAAAAAAAATGAAAGAAAAACACAAAACATATAGGCAAGTTTTTACTCCATGAGCGTCTCAAATCCTTACTTGTTCACCAATCCACAAGATGAAAAACACTTTTCTACAGAGGTATTCAGCCACCAACAATGATGTTATTAACAGGAATATGGATCAATTTCACAAAAAAGCCAGTGAATCCCATTACAGCAAATCCTATTGCTGTTGCCATGGCAATCTTCTGGAATTCTTTTCTATCAGGTTTGGTGAATCTTTCAACCAGCCGAATTGAGTCCTTCACAAACTGCCAACTTGGCTCAACGAACTGCATTACCTGATCCATGATGCCTGCCCACCGTCCACTCACGAGCCAAAGACACATAGCACAACAGACAACAGACAAACGCCCACCAGAACCGGAAGCTGGGTCCGGCTTCAAATTATTTCATAATGCCAAATTAATGTTTCTCAGCTTGCAGTGGTACCTAGAAGATGCTATTAAGTAACCCTGGCTGTATATGGGCCACGTGGAGATAACCCTACAAGCTCTCACTGAGGTGGAGAAGGTCCTGTGAGATCATAGATACAAAATTATAATTGTTTTACTATTAATTTTCCTTTTGCTTTCCACTTAAATCTTAGTTCAGATCAGTTACCCAAAGTGGTGAGCACCAAATAGCTTGGATAACAGGGAAACTGTAGAATTGTAAAGTCTTTGCTTGGGTCTTCGGGAAAGGGTACAAGTGGCACCTTATACATCTTTCCAATCAGCCAGCACACTACACCGGTTTAAATAGTGCACACCACTCTCAGCCTGCATCTCACCTTAGGGCCAACCTCCTTGTCTCTGCCTTTCTCACTAGGCTGTAAACATCTTAGGCAAGGGATATAGTCTGCTCACCTCTATATTCCCCATCTGGCAGAGAATCTGGAACATGTTAGGCAAAAATGACCAAACTCAGGGTAATATTATGAGGCATTAACAGCTTCTCTCTCTCTCTCTCTCTCTCTCTCTCACACACACACACACAGAGTTATGTGTACCCCATTGCTCGCCCCCTAGCCTAGACAGCTAAGACATTCCACCTTTACTGCTTCAAGGAAGAGAGAATAAAAATAGTTAACTCATAACTTTTGACCTTCAAAAGCTGAGCTCCTGGCAGAGATAATAGATTTGGATGAATACTTGCTGGGCTAATCCTTCCTCCCCACCCCCATCCCACCCCCTGACCCAGAGGAAGTAAAATTTACCTGCTCTAGAGGAGAGCACTGGACAGCAGAGCAGACACTTGGATGATGGAGAATGTCCCTGTTTATGCCCCTCAACCCACCCTCCCTCCTTCCCTTGGGTAAGGCCAGGGTGAGGGGATATGTGTGTAGTCAGGGAAATGAGATACACCCCAGGTTGGTTTGGTAGATACAGGGGTAGAGGAGACCTGTGCCTCACACAAGGTGATACCTGAGGAGGTGGGGAAACAGTCTCCTCTCCCCACTCCCACACACAATAGGGTAGGAGAGAGAAGCTTCAAATAAAAAAGACATATGACAAGGCTAAACCAAGAGGCCTGAGAGAGTCCTATGAAATTCCCCCAAATCCTCAGAGTAGCTCAGGAGGGCAGCCAAGTGTCTCTCATACTTACAAGGAGGACATAGAAGCTAGATGAAAGAAGGCAAGCCAGCAGTTCTACAGATGCCTCAAGAGCAGGGTTTTTAAAAAATCACATAGCAATAAATGCTAATATTTACCAAGTGTTGGAAGACCAGATGGGCCACACATTTCAACAGCAGTCAGAGTAACAAGACCCCAGAAGGCCATATGCATCTACCATCTCCATAACACACACACTGTCACACACTCACACACACACACACACAAACCTTCCAATGGCCTGAACCTATATACAACTACAGAAGAAAAGGGAGGAGGGGGAAATTCCCTGAGCTGGCAGAGAAAACCTAGAATTGACAAGTTTCTGCCACCAGGAGGAATGAGGACCCAAGAGAGAATTTACTTGAAGTTTAAAAATAAATCTACCTTTGTTTTGCAGATCTGAATTTTGAGGCCCCAAGTTCATACTCACTGCAAGTGTTTGTGGATTGAATGAATAAACGAATTGTGTTGGGGGGCAGAAATTCCACTGCAGTAAGCTCTAGGTAGAGCAGTCTTGGCTAATGTCCAAGAAAGAGGGTAATTACTAAAAAGAGTATCTGCTTTCTAGTCCTTGCTTGGTGCTTATTACTGGTGGTTCCTTAAGTAAGTTGCAAAGCTATTTGGGACTCAGTTTTCTTATCTGTAAAATGGGCATATTGATACTTGCCTGCCCTCTTTGCAATGTTATCATGAGGACAAAATGAGATAATATATGTGAGGTACTTTATATGGCTTGTAATAAGGGCGTGTGGCTCACCCCTATCTTGTGATCCAAGAAGCAACAGAAAAGTAAATGAACTCAAGGAACAGAGTTCTGTGGCACACCTCTTTTCAACCAAAATGTTTTTCTGTAACTGGCAAGGAACAGGGAGTAAGTTTTCCCTGGAATCGCATCAGTGCTAATTGGAGGCTATCAAGGTTTGCACTCTCAATAATCAGCAGACCACACTTGATCAGGAAGAAACTCTCAGGGCACTAAACAGATTAAATTTCATTGGGAAATAGTCTTGTCTACTACGCAACAACAAATTAAGCTCTGGGTGACTGTTCCCATAAAACACGTCCTGTCCTTAGCACTGCTATTAGGGGGGGCAGAGACATGGTAAAGAATCAATTAAAACTCTGACACATCCAATGGAGCTCAAAGACCTGTTTCACAGGTTTCTCCAGAGGAACATAATCACGTTGCATTATACTTTGGAAGTTGATCGAGGCAAGATCTGAGACAAGTTCTGGGGTTTACAAGACAGATTTTAGCTTTTCTAAATCATTTCTGAAGTGCTATTTAAAGGATTACAGCATCCAATCCTCCACTAGTCCCACAGCATCATGGCGGAGCAAGAGGGATTAACGTCATACAGGTATCCTCCGGAAAACTGTAAGTTCCCTTTCTTAAAAAGCATTTAAAGAAATGGTGAAAATATTGCAGTGTTTACGTTCATGCCCATTTTGGAGGGAAAACAACTGCTAAGCAAGTAAAATCAGAGGGATATTGAAACTGAATTTCCTTTTATTTTTGTAATAGGGCTCTACCACCAAAAGGGGCAGTCATTGTCCAGAAAATCTGTTTTAAAAGTTGTAGAATTTCCAGAAGAGCCTCACAAAAAAAAGAAAAAAAAAATGAACAAGAGGGTTAATAGTGGAATGTGAATACTGTTTGCAGTTACACTGCTCGAACTATGTTTCTATGATGACACGTAGGGATATTCACAATAAAAACATGGTTTGGGGGCTAATTCAGACATCCGTGTAAACCAACTTCGGTCTCAGTGCCTGAATGACTTCTGTGCCTCAACCTGAATAAACAGAAGAGATTTTGAGGTTCAGGCAGTATATTTTCAGAAGTGTTGCCTAAAAATGAGCTTCAGCAGAAATAAAAAATTGAACAAGACCAAAGCAAGCCAAGCATCAGCAGCAATCCAGTGGAGAGAGAGGTTATGGCCTGTTGATGCCATAGGCGTGCCAGGAAGCGGTCTGGGGGCCTCAGCTAACCCTCACGATGTTCAAGGCTAGTTCAAAAGCAAAGAACTAGAGAGAAAAGATAACATGAGGGTGGAGTGTAAATGTCATGTTTTCAAGACATTTTGCTCACGATGTTCAAGGCTAGTTCAAAAGCAAAGAACTAGAGAGAAAAGATAACATGAGGGTGGAGTGTAAATGTCATGTTTTCAAGACATTTTGCCAGGAGAGAGAGAGAGGGAAAAAGAAAAAGGAAACCCAGAAAGTAAGGACCAGACCAGGCCTGCTCAGCAACACGTTCAGCTATGATACCAGGCAGGACATTTGCAGAGGAAGTGCTATGGAGCAGGAATCCTTTCAGTTAGGAGAGTACAAATGTTTGACAATTCTGTTCATGAAGTCAACCTGCAACATCTTTTCTTTTTAAGTAAGAGGAGGTGAGAAGGAGGTTGGGGACCCCCTTTTTAACCAAATGTACTACTCACTGTAACTTTTCATCACATCTTTTGTTCTTTTCCCATTGAAGTTGCTGTCTCAATCCTTAATCTCCTCTCTATTCCTTGGAAAAAATTCTTTTTTTTGCAGAATAATATGTACTTGTGTGCATTAATGCTTCCTTGATCTTTCTAGAACAGAGGTCTCTCAGAGCTACTGAATGTGCTGGGACCTTGAGTCTCAGGGTCCTGCCAAGGTCTTGGGGCTGCCCTGCGTTCTGGTCTGTGCCCTTCCCCCCACCAAGGCATACTGGGCTTCCACCAGTGAGTTCATATGAATAAAACAGTTCCCATTGCTTAAAACAAACCCAAAAAATGGAATATCACTAAGATATTCAATCTTTTCATTTGACAAAGAGGAGAGTAGAACTTCTCAGAAAATTATAATGAGTTAGTTAAAGGCAAACCAGCAAGAGAAGCCAGGTCTATGGATAACTAGTTCTACCACACCGGTCTTCCTTTTCCTTTGTCCAAAGGAGTAGGGAGGGTCTTCTTCACTTCACCCACACCCTATCTCCACTTAGCCCATCACTCATATTCACAGCCTTACCACACACACCACATCTTCCTCAAGGAAAAAATTGCATATAATTCCTCTATAGTCAATCCAATTCTACAAACATTTTTTGAGTACCTTCTCTGTGCAGCCCTGTACCGGGTATTGGAGATTCACAAATAAATAAGACCTAATCCCTGCCGTCAGATACATATACAGCCTGTCATAACTAAAGGTATCTTATAACTGTACTATAGTAGAAATTTTCTTGAATATATTGTATTATAGAAACACGAGAGAAAAGGGAAGAAAACAGTCTGGCAATTCTTCTACATTAAACATAGAAATACTATATGACCCAGCAATTCCACTCCTAGGTATATATCCAAAAGAATTGAAAACAGGTACTCAAGCAAATACACATACGTGCATGTACTAGTCATAATAGCCAAAAAATGGAAACAATCCAAATGTCTACCATCAGATGAATGTGCTATATCCATACAATAGAATATTATTCAAACATAGAAAGGCATGAATTTCTAATACTGTACTGTCACCACACAAAGGAACCTCAAAAATATTGTATTATATAAAAGAAACTAGACACACAGGTCATATATTATACATGATTCCATTCAATATTCCACACAATGATTCTATACATATGAAATGTCCAGAACAAATAAGTCCAGGGACATATAAAGTAGGTTGGTGGTTGCCAGAGGCTTGGGGAAAGGCAATAGGGAGTGACTACTTAATGTGTACATGGTTTCCTTTGGGGGTGATGAAAATATTCTGAAACTGGATCATAGTGGTGGTTGCACAACATTGTAAGTGTACTAAATACCACTAACTTGTTTAGTTTGAAATGGCTAATTTTTTGTTATGTGAATAAGTGAAGGGTTCTAAAAAGGCTATGAGAGAGCCAGGAAGCAAGCTTATAGGCTCAACAGAGGATCAGCTCACACAAGCCTGGGATGTCTTCGGACTTTATCCTGGGAGAAGTGGGATAGCTAGTGAGGATTTTTAAGCAGGAGGATGACTTACTCAGATCTGTGTTTTAAACTGGACATTGTCAATGGTGGGCTGACAACACTAGGGAGGGTCTAGACCGTGGGAACTAGACATATGGAGTCTGCTGGCCCAGTGAGAGAGCATAAAGAACGTACCAGGGGCTTCCCTGGTGGCGCAGTGGTTGAGAGTCTGCCTGCTGATGCAGGGGACACGGGTTCGTGCCCCGGTCTGGGAGGATCCCACGTGCCGCGGAGCAGCTGGGCCCGTGCGTCATGGCCACTGAGCCTGTGCGTCCGGAGCCTGTGCTCCGCAGTGGGAGAGGCCACAGCGGTGAGAGGACCGCGTACGGCAAAAAAAAAAAAAGAACGTACCAGGATATAAAATACCTGTCTGATCATGTTTCTGTTAAGTAATCATAATCATCTTCCACTAAATTTGAACTCAGAAATAGTCACTGGGATGAAAAATATTAGCCACAATTCTTTTAAAATCCATTTCTGAAACAGTTCAAGCCTGTATTTTTGTACATCCTACCAGCTTTGGCACCCAACAGAGTTTTCAAAGTAAAATTAACCTGCTTCCTTTCTCTGATGATTACTCATAAAGACTTGTTTTTGAGAAAATACTTCACCGAGGAAGAAGATTTGGTGTTGATGACAGCAAACTGCAGTCCAAAAATAGGCTTAGAAAAGGAACTATGATCCAAAATTAATACATGTATTTCCGCAGTCTCAATGTTGGCCACTTTAGCATGTCAAGAAATACTGCACGCTGTAACTTTTGTAAAGTTGCCAATGGTATTACTTTGTACAGAGAATAAAAATTTGAATGGAACCAGAACAAAAATCTGATCTGCTCCATACTCACCTAAGTACCAAATTCAATGTAACCTAACAGAACTGTACAGAATCTATCAAACCAAACTTTGATAAAGTTGGGAATTCAAAAGATCTCTGTCTTGTCCGTGTACCTGCCAGTCAGCTTCCCCTTGTTTTTCATTCTGAGGGAAACCCCAAGACTGAGAGGTTTCCCAGACTGAGGACTTTCAGCAATAAAACCAATCAGGCGCTTGGTTTTCACCTCCACCAAAACCTCTTCCAAAATTCCGTCTGGGATGCAGGATCAGTTTCACCTGGAAAGTAAACAAAAAACAGTAGCAGTGAAGAGGAGAGAGGAAAAGTTGGACATCGTTTGGCATCCATATGTGGAAAGAAATACATTCCAAGAGCAAGAATGTATTTCATGTGAATCCTCAGACTCACCAGTTCACACCCATGTGCCATGACAGGGATATGGCTTTCAGGCTGGCGGCAAGGGAATGTTTTTTCACCTTCCAAATCATTCACTCAACAAAGGCCTACAGAGGTCCTACCACTGACTAGGCTTGGGACCAAGTGTTGGGATCCAGAGATGAAGATGTGCTACACTGGTCCCTGGAGGTGCTCACGGGCTGGTGGTCAAGTAGAGGAGATGTACTGGGTGACAACCAAGTCTAACACAGTATAATTAATAATTAGGGCTTCCAGCTTCCAAGAGCCAGACATGTATACACATTATCTGTCATTCCCACAACTGCACCTCAAGGTAGGTGTTACTATCCCCATTTTAAACATAAACAATAAAATAAAAACTGAAGCTCAAAGAGGCAGAACTTGCCCCAAACCACCCAGCTAGCAGTGGCAGAGGCAGGCAGATTTGGGGTGAGGTCCTTTTGATTCCAAAAACACCTCTCTACTCTTCCCCGGTCCCTTTCACTGTGATCAGGGTTAAGATCAAGGTCATTCAGAACTTACTCCAGCTTGTCTTAGCCTTTCATCAGAGAGCAGCTGTATCTATATTGTGGATCGATAGCAAAATTGCCAGGTTTTAAACAGTCATGCTAATGACAAGGGCAGGGTGGGGGAAAGATAGATATTTATGTTTATCTAGCAGACAAATAGAAACTGCTATTAGAGGCTAGATCAAGATGGCATAGAGAGAAGAAAACATCAGGCTTCATGACACTGGATTTGGCTCTGATTTTCTTGGATAAGACACCAAAGGCACAAGCAGCAAAAGAAAAAATAGACAAATTGGACTTCATCAAAATGAAAAACTTTTGTGCAATAAAGGACACTATTAACAGAGTGAAAAGGCAACCAACAGAATGGGAGAAAATATTTGCAAATTACATATCTGATAAGGCATTAATATCCAGAATATATAAAGAACTACTAAAACTCGGGGACAAAAAAAAAACCTGATTCAAAAATGGACGAAGTACTAGAATAGATATTTCTCCAAAGAAGATATACAAACGGCCAATAAGCACATGAAAAGATGCTCAACATCACTAATAATTAGGGAAATGAAAATTAAAACCACAGGGGACTTCCCTGGTGGCGCAATGGTTAAGAATCCGCCTGCCAAGGCAAGGGACACAGGTTCAAGCCCTGGTCTGGGAAGATCCCACATGCCGCAGAACAACTAAGCCCATGCGCCACAACTACTGAGCCTGGCTCTAGAGCCCACAAGCCACAACTAATGAGCCCACGTGCCACAACTGCTGCAGCCCGCGCGCCTAGAGCCGGGGCTCTGCAACAAAGAGAAGCCACTGTGATGAGAAGCCCACGCACCGCAATGAAGAATAGCCCCCATTCACCGTAACTAGAAGCCCGCAGGCAGCAACAAAGACCAAACACAGTAAATAAATAAATAAATTTATATTAAAAAAAAAAAAAGAAAATCAAAACCACAATGGGATACCACTTCACATCCATTAGGATGGCTATCCTAAAAAAAAAAAGAGGGGATGGAGTCAAAATGGCATACTAGGAGGACATGGAATTCGCGTCTCCTCACAACTGGGGCACCTACCAGGCACCAATGGGGGACCATGGACACCTAAAGGGATGGAAGGAACCCCCGGGGACCGGGTAGGACGTGGGACTTGGGGGGAGTGATGGGGGAGGAAAAGTGGAGGCGCGACGGGACTGGCACCCACCTCCATTTCCACAGGGGCAGCTGGGGGAGGGAAGGGATCCCACATCCAAAGGGGGAATTTGGGGGACCACTGGGAGGATCCAAAGGGAGCGTGGCCAGGTTTCCCCTGCCCACTTGGGCCCCCAGGAGCCTGCTGAGATCCGGGGCCTAATCCTCTGTCCATTGAGACCCCCTCCAGCCGCGCGAGTCCTGAGGGAGTGGGAGGGAGGGAGGGAAGGGGGAGCAAAAGTAAAGGCCGGACCTCCGGACCGGCAACCCTGAGGGGCAGTTGGGGGAGGGAAGGAATTCCTACCCCCAGTGGGGCTCACCCACAGTTAGGGGTCCAGCAGGGATAGGGGAGACCCTGGGGGAGACAGTGGGGGAGGGGCACAAAGGAACAGAAGGGAACAGGGCCAGTGCTTTCCCTGTCCACTTAGGCACCAGCGAGCCTGTTGGGCTCCCCGGTCTAATCCTCTGCCCTCGGAGCCTCCCTCCTGCTGTTCACAGCCCAAGCCTTGCCCCTACAACCCCATCCAGGGCCCCACCTCTATACTCGGAGACCCCCTCTGAGACCCCCTCCAACCATGCTTGGCCTAAACCCCACTCAGGGCCCTACCTCCAAACTCCGGCACTCCACACTCCAGAGGCCCTCCACTCCACATGCTGCCTCACCCTTTCCCAGAGCAGGTCCTCAGCACAGGCCCCGCCCCATGCTTAAATGTAGCCTGGCCTAGGCCCCGCCCCACACTCAAATGTCACTCCCCCTACCCCCCTAGGTCCCGCCCCACCCAAAACCCTGCCCCTGCCTGAGTTCCACCCCCCACCTAAACTCCGCCCCAAGAGCTAAGGCTTTTTTTTTTTCTTTTCTTTTTTCCTCTTTTAGATTGGGGTTCTGTTTTACCTTGTTGACTCATTGCTGTTGATTCTTTTATATTTTTATTTTTCCTAATAAATCCTCTATTTTTCTAATTTTATTTTATTCCTTATACTTTATTAGTGATCTCTCCTTCTGGCTTGTTCCCCAGCCCGCCCCCCCACTTTTTTTTTCATTTTTCTGCTGTGGTTTTATTTTACCTTGTTGCAGTTGTTTCAGTTATAGCTTTATTTTTCCTAATATATTTTTTAGCTTTCTAATTTTATTTTGTTTTATATTCTTTGATATTGTACTGCTCTTTTTACTTTCTTTCTTCTTCTTCTTTTTTTTTTTACTGCACTACAAAGCTTGCAGGACCTTGGTTCCCAGGCTGGAGGTCGGGCCCGAGCTCCTGTGGTGGGAGGTCCGAGTCCAAACCACTGAACTAAAAGAGAACCTCAGACCCCAGGGAATATCAATCGGAGTGAGGCCTCCCAGAGGTCCTCATCTCAGCACCAAGACCCAGCTCTATCCAACTGCCTGAAAACTCCAGTGCTGGACGTCTCAGGCCAAACAACCAGTAAGTCAGGAATACAGCACCACCCATCAAAAACCAAATTGAAACGACAAAAAAATTTGTTACAGATGAAGGAGCAAGGTAAAAACCTACAAGACCAAATAAATGAAGATGAAATAGGCAACCTACCTGAAAAAGAATTCAGAGTAATGAGAGTAAAGATGATCCAAAATCTTGGAAACAGAATGGAGAAAATACAAGAAACATTTAACAAGGACGTAGAAGAACTAAAGAGCAAACAAGCAGTGATGAACAACACAATCACTGAAATGAAAAATACTCTAGAAGGAAGCAATAACAGAATGAGTGAGGCAGAAGAACGGATAAGTGAGCTGGAAGATAAAACGGTGGAAATAACTGCCAGGGAGCAGAATAAAGAAAAAAGAATGAAAAGAATTGAGGACAGTCTCAGAGACCTCTAGGACAACATTAAATGCACCAACATTCAAATTATAGGGGTCCTAGAAGAAGAAGAAAAAAAGAAAGGGTCTGAGAAAATATTTGAAGAGATTATAGCGGAAAACTTCCTTAACATGGGAAAGGAAAGAGTCACCCAAGTCCAGGAACAACAGACAGTCCCATACAAGATAAACCCTAGGAGAAACACACCAAGACACATATTAATCAAAGTAACAAAAATTAAATTCAAAGAAAAATATTAAAAGCAGCAAGGGAAAAATAAAAAATAACATACAAAGGAATCCCCATAAGGTTATCAGCTGATTTTTCAGCAGAAACTCTGCAGGCCAGAAGGGAGTGGCAGGATGTATTTAAAGTGATGAAAGAGAAAAATCTACAACCAAGGTTACTCTACCCAGCAAGGATTTCATTCAGATTTGATGGAGAAATCAAAAGCTTTTCAGACAAGCAAAAGCTAAGAGAATTCAGCACCACCAAACCAGCTTTACAACAAATGCTAAAGAAACTTCTCTAGGCAGAAAACACTAGAGAAGGAAAAGACCCACAATAACAAACCCAAAACTATTAAGAAAATGATAATAGGAACATACATATTGATAATTACCTTAAATGTAAATGGATTAAATGCTCCAACCAAAAGACTATGGCTGAATGGATACAAAAACAGGACCCATACATATGCTGTCTACAAGAGACCCACTTCAGACCTAGGGACACATACAGACTGAAAGTGAGGGGATGAAAAAAGATATTCCATGCAAATGGAAATCAGAAGAAAGCTGGAGCAGCAATTCTCATATCAGACAAGATAGACTTTAAAATAAAGACTATTACAAGAAACAAAGAAGGACACTACATAATGATCAAGGGATCAATCCAAGAAGAAGATATAACAATTGTAAATATTTATGCACCCAACATAGGAGCACCTCAACATATAAGGTAAATGCTAACAGCCGTAAAAGGGGAAATTGACAGTAACACAATAATAGTAGGGGACTTTAACACCCCTCTTTCACCAATGGCCAGATCATCCAAAATGAAAATAAATAAGGAAACACAAGCTTAAATGACACATTAAACAAGATGGACTTAATTGATATTTATAGGACATTCCATCCAAAAACAACAGAATATACTTTCTTCTCAAGTGCTCATGAACGTTCTTCAGGATAGACCATATCTTGGGTCATAAGTCAAGCCTTGGTAAATTTAAGAAGATTGAAATCGTATCAAGTATCTTTTCCGACCACAACGCTATGAGACTAGATATCAATTACAGGAAAAGGTCTGTAAAAAATACAAACACATGGAGGCTAAATAATACACTACTTAATAACGAAGTGATCACTGAAGAAATTAAAGAGGAAATCAAAAATTACCTAGAAACAAATGACAATGGAGACACGATGACCCAAAACCTATGGGATGCAGCAAAAGCAGTTCTAAGAGGGAAGTTTATAGCAATACAATCCTATCTCAAGAAACAAGAAAAATCTAATATAAACAACCTAACCTTACACCTAAAGCAATTACAGAAGGAAGAACAACAACAAAAACCCCCCAAAGTTAGCAGAAGGAAAGAAATCATAAAGATTAGATCAGAAATAGATGAAAAAGAAATGAAGGAAACAGTAGCAAAGATCAATAAAACTAAAAGCTGGTTCTTTGAGAAGATAAACAAAATTGATAAACCATTAGCCAGACTTATCAAGAAAAAAAGGGAGAAGACTCAAATCAACAGAATTAGAAATGAAAAAGTAACAACTGACACTGCAGAAATACAAAGGATCATGAGAGATTACTACAAGCAATTATATGCCAATAAAATGGACAACCTGGAAGAAATGGACAGATTCTTAGAAAAGCACAACCTTCTGACACTGAACCAGGAAGAAATAGAAAATATAAACAGACCAATCACAAGCACTGAAATTGAAACTGTGATTAAAAATCTTCCAACAAACAAAAGCCCAGGACCAGATGGCTTCACAGGCGAATTCTATTAAACATTTAGAGAAGAGCTAACACCTATCCTTCCCAAACTCTTCCAAAATATAGCAGAGGGAGGAACACTCCCAAACTCATTCTGATACCAAAACCAGACAAAGATGTCACAAAAAAAGAAACCTATGGGCCAATATCTCTGATGAACATAGATGAAAAAATCCTCAACAAAATACTCGCAAACAATCCAAAAGCACATTAAAAGGATCATACACCATGATCAAGTGGGGTTTATCCCAGGAATGCAAGGATTCTTCAATATATGCAAATCAGTGTGATAAACCATATTAACAAACTGAAGGATAAAAACATATGATAATCTCAATAGATGCAGAAAGAGCTTCTGACAAAATTCAACACCCATTTATGATTAAAAAAAGAAAATAACAAGTGTTGGCAAGGACGTGGAGAAATTGGAACCCTTGTGCACTGTTGGTTGGAATATAAAATAGAGCAGATGCTAGGGAAAACAGCATGGCAATTCCTCCAGAAATTAAAATTAGAATTACCATATGCACCAGCAATTCCACTTTTGGCTATATGCTCCAAAAAAGTGAAAGCAGGGACATGAAGAGATATTTGTACACCCATGCTCATAGCAGGATTATTACAATAGCCAAAAAGTGGAATCAACTCAAGTGTACCTTGACCGATGAATGGATAAACAAAACGTGGTGAATACATACAATAGAACGTTATTCAGCCTTAAAAAGGAAGGAAATTCTGACACATGCCACAACATGGTTGAAACTTGACATTATTCTAAGTGAAGTAAGCCAGTCACAAAGGCACAAATACTACATAATTCCACTCATATGAGGTACTTAGAATAGTCAAATTTATAGAGACAGGGCTTCCCTGGTGGTGCAGTGGTTGAGAGTCCGCCTGCCAATGCAGGGGATGTGGGTTCGTGCCCCGGTCCGGGAGGATCCCACATGCCGCGGAGCAGCTGGGCCCGTGAGCCATGGCCGCTAAGCCTGCGCGTCCGGAGCCTGTGCTCCGCAACAGGAGAGGCCACAACAGTGAGAGGCCCGCGTACCGCAAAAAAAAAAAAAAAAAAATTATAGAGACAGAAAGTAGACAGCGGTTACAAGGGGCTGGCAGATGAGAAAGGGGAGTTGGTGTTTAATGGGCACAGAGTTCAGTTTGGGAAGATGAAAAAGTTCTGGAGATGGATAGTGGTGATCTTGCAGAACAATATGAATGTACTTAATGACACTGAACTGTAGACCTAAAAATGGATGAGATGGTAAATTTTGTCTTATATATTTAACCACAATTTTTTTAGAAAGATGGTATACGGAGCACATGCAATGACCTCAATATACACGCAAAATTCCATTTAATGACAGAAAAAAACATGCTTTTTAAAAATCCATTCGATGGGGAGTTGTTTAATGGGTACAGAGTTTCAGTTCTGCAAGATGAAAAGAGTTCTTAAGATAGATAGTGATGAGGATTGCACAACAATTGGAATGCACTTAACACTACCAAACTATGCACTTAACACTACCAAACTATACACTTAAAAACAGTTAAGATGGTAAATTTTAGGTTATATGCTTTTTACCACAATTAAAAATAAAAATAAAAATCCATTGGAGGGCTTCCCTGGTGGCGCAGTGGTTGGGAGTCTGCCTGCCAATGCGGGGGGTGCGCGTTCGTGCCCCGGTCCGGGAGGATCCCGCGTGCCGCGGAGTGGCTGGGCCCGTGGGCCAGGACCGCTGGGCCTGCGCGTCCGGAGCCTGTGCTCTGCAATGGGAGAGGCCACAACAGTGAGAGGCCTGCGTGCCGCAAAAGGAAAAAAAAAAAAATCCATTGGAACACTAGAAAGCAAGAATAGGTGCTACCAATCCACCAGAAAATGTGGGGAACTTCTGAATGATAGAAAGCAATTGGAATTGGACTGAAGGTGGAACAGGAGGGAAGAAACCTCAGCTTGAAATACTTGCAAGAGTGCCTGCTGTGAAAAGGGATCAGGGAAGACAGTGATTGTCCAGGAAATTAACTGGGGTACTTGGCAAGACAGTGGTTCTCAACCTTGAGAACCACCAGGAGGGCAGGTTGAAGTATAGATTGAAACCTACCCCAGAGTTTCTGATTCAGTTGATCTGAGACAGGGCCTGAGAATTCGCATTTCTAATACATTCCCAGGTGATGCTGAGGCTGCTGGTTCAAAGACCATAACTGAGACCCACTTTGAGAAGCAGCTAGACCTGATAGCCCTTCCCCCTCCTTCACCTATAACAAGAAACAGATGGCAGCATCTTTCCCAGGTGGAAGCACTGAGTGTGATTCTGAGGCCCCAGCTTCCTAGAAAACTCAAGGGATGGAGGAGAAGGAACCTCCATACTAGATGACAAGCACCAGCAGTCAGCCTATCTCCCCTACAATGATGGGAGGCAGGGACTCGGACCATATCTACAACCTTCATAAGCTTACTAGACGTTTCTAAAGTCATAGAAGAGAAGGCAGCCAAGAATTGCCAAATATTTGAGGAAAGCCAGGACTAAAGAAGAGCACCAATGTAAAGAAAGAGAATTAATTCACAAGGAAGGAGAATTAATCAGTCACAATATGAATATTGATTTCTGTGAATAATGATTTATTTCTTCCTTTCCAATAGCCATACCTTTTTAAACACCGGCTTAATGAAGTATAATTTACACATAATAAAATTCACCAATTTTAAGTCTAGTTTAGTGAGTTTTGGCAAATGTATACAGTCATCTAACCACCACCACAATCAAGATACAGAATATTTCCACCACCCAAAGATTCTTCTCAGTGCCCATCTACTAAAAGGATTGGGGGGGAAAGTCATATTGCTAGCTTTTTCCTGGGCAAAGAGGGAAAAGCTTGAGTTAATTAGCGCGGGGTCACAGAATATGGGGCAGCTAGATTCTCTGGAAGGAAAGTGGAAGGTGAAGCTTCTCCCTGAAGCTGTTCCTCAATCTTATTTGCACACAGAATCAATGGGAGGACTCTCTTAAAATACCACTGCCTGGACTCAACCCCCAGAGATTCTGATTTATTCATCTATGGTGGAGCCCAGGCATTGGGTCGCTTTTAAAAGCCCCTCCAGGTGATTCTCATGATCAATCAAAGCTGAGAACTATTGGCCTAAAGGCAGTCATTTTTGCAGATGGAGGGTAGCTTTTTTCAAATTGTAAAAGCTATACAGCAACTGCCACTAAAGGAAATTACTTAAAATGAAAAAATCATACCTAATCCTATGGCCCTTGCACAGCAAGTATTCTCAATGCTTTGTCTACAGGCAGACATATTTTTGCACAACTCTGTGCATTGTAGTGATGCAATTTTCCTTTTACGTTTTTAGTTACCATTTATCATAAACTTCTTGCTTATGTCCCTATGTAGGGAGGCAGTTTAGGGTAGTGGTTCTGAGTGTGGGCTTTGGAGTTAGACAAATCTGGGTTAAAATCTCAGATTTTTCACTTGCAAACCGTGGATCTCCAGCAAACCCCATAACATACTTGAACTTCAGAGGCTCTACCAGTAAGATAGAAATAATGGTACTTACCTCTTAGGTACCTGGCTCATAGTTTCATTCTAAGGACTGATGTTTGTAAAAATACAGCAGAACACCTGGCAGGCACACTTCTGGCTTTCAATTAATGGTAGCTATTACTATCATCGGAACAAGTAGGATTATCTACTGAAAAGTAAGCCATTCTAGGGCACTAAATGTAAACAGACCAAGGGGTTGGGAGAAGAAGAAAGGGACCTTGTTCAGCCTCAGCAACCAGGACTCAGGTGCGCTGGGGGAGTGGCTTACAGAAGGTGGTTGTGTGTGTGTGCACGTGTGTGTGTGTGTGTCTGTGTGTACTAAAGGCCTGTATGGGGTGGAGTTACCACAATCCGGCATAATGCTGAGGGAGGAAAAATTCAAGATGGCCCCTGAATCACCTGTTTCAATAGCAACACCATAACAGCAACATGAGCCACAAAGAATACAGTGTACAGGCCAACTGAGCAAATTCTCTTGTTTTCTCTCCACAAGGCTGGAAAACCAGGCTGATTCCAAGGAGGACTGAGGGAACATCCCCGGGGGTCTTGGACTTATCACAGGTCAGGCCCTGAGGATGCAGGAAAAGCATTTCTGAGTCAGGTGGAGTGAGAGTATCAGGCCATTTAATTTGACTCTTAAAAAAATAGTAACACAAATTTATAGAGGCACTATTCCAGGCACTTTAATTAATTAAATTAAATCATTCCATCCTTACAACAATCCTATGAAGTAGGTCTTGTTATTATCCCCATTTTACAGATGAGGAAACTGAGGCATAGAGTGGTTAAGTAAACTTGTCCAAGATCACACAGTAAATGGTGGAGCCAGAATCAAACACCCAGAGACCAGGCTATTAACCACCACTCTACCCCAAGCAGATGAAGTAAGACATAGTAGCTATTTTATAATTAAATTTAAATGGTCGTGAAGATACCATATTCTAATTTGCTCAATCATTCCCTTTTTTATTTAGTATTTTCCACTGTTATCTGTAGCAAACATCTTCATGCATATAGATTTTCACTTCTGTTGAATTATCTCCTTTGGATTATTTCTTGTGAATGGCATTACTTGGTCCAAGGAGATAAAAAATGTTGTAGTTGTTGCTACATATTGCTGTAGTGTTTACAAAACAGCCTGCACCAGTTGACAATGTCACTAGCAGGGTAGGAGTATACCACATTCACCCCCACCTCAAGCAGCATGGGGAGAATTATTTGTGTAAATAAATAAATATTTATTAAACTTCTTTTTAGATTTTACAGGTTCAAAAGTTGGAAATTTGCAGCATCAGGTTTGCTGGTCAGCTGGGCTTCTGGGAGTTTCCCTTTATGCAAGCCCCCTTCATTCACCTCACCCAAAGTTGAACCATTATTCCCTCATCGGTCCAGGTCTTGGACTCCCAAACTATCTGGAACTTTGGAAGGTGAGGGGCCCACACGTTTGGCCTTTGATTTACAGCATGCACTGAATGCCACCACATTTTGGCTGGGTTTTCTTTCCCACTGTACCAGCTGGCTTTCCTGCATGAATTGGAATGACCTTTAAGCCACATTAGCGGTCCCCCTGGTCACTGAAATGAGTGTTTCTCAGACTTTACTGTATCTACAAAGCCCCTGGAGATCTTGTTAAAATAAAGATTCTGATTCAGTATGTCTAGAGCAGGGCCTGATCTAAAAAACTCCCAGGTGATGCTAATATTGCAGGTCCTAAGAACCTAAATTAAGCATTTAAATTCCTCAGATCAGACAACAAATAAAGCACAGGCAGTCCCATCAGAACCTTCCAATTCCAGCTCTGCCTCTAACAGCCTCCATGTCCTCGGTCTAGTCAAGCCCTCTCTGAGCCTCAATTTCCCCATCTGTACAATGAAAGGATGAGACTACACATTCTCTGAGTCCCTTCTGTGGTTTTTGTTTCCATCTTGGACTTCTTTAGCCCATTCATATTATTTTCCCATAATATTTCTTCAACAAACAATATTTGAACTGAAAGAATGAGCATAGGCAACTTTTTAAACACTAGGAATGTAAGGATGAACAATTTCGATATAGTCCCTGAGTTTGCGGGAGCTCAAGTCCAGTGGAAAAGACAAGCAAATTAAAGTGAGTAAATAGCTTGATATGTGTTTGGGTAGGAAAAGCTCAGGGTGCCATGGGAGCAAATAGCAATTGGATTTCATCTAGACCGGTGGGAATCAGAGGAGACTCCCCAAAGGAAATCATTCCTAAGCTGACCCATAAAGGATGAGAAGTGTGATCCACGTGCAGTTGGGCAAGGGAAATGGACTGTGGTCCAGGCAGAGGGGAAGGCATGGCCAAGGCCCAGGGCACGAAAGAGCAGGGGGCTCTCATGAAGCTGGAAGAGGTGCGAGTAGGCAGAGCATGGAGGAGAAGTGGTGAGTGAGGGGCGGGGGAGATGGCAGTGTCCAGAGGGTCAAGGGCCTTGAGTGCCATGGACGTGGACAGTTTCCTAAATGTGATGGCAAGCCCTTGAAATGCCTAAAGAAGGGGTACAACTGACCTGAATTTTAGCAAGATCACTTTGTTTTTGTTTTTGTTTTTTGTGGTACGCAGGCCTCTCACTGTTGTGGCCTCTCCCGTTGTGGAGCACAGGCTCTGGCTGTGCAGGCTCAGTGGCCATGGCTCATGGGCCCAGCCGCTCCACGGCATGTGGGATCCTCCCGGACTGGGGCACGAACCCATGTCCCCTGCATCGGCAGGCGGACTCTCAACCACTGCACCACCAGGGAAGCCCCACAAGATCACTTTTGCTACGGTGTGGAGATGGGACTAATGGGGACAAGATCGAATGTGAGGAAACCAGCAAAAAGACTTGCAAGCGTCCAGGCAAGAGATGAGAAGAGCCTGGAGTAGGGTGCAGCAGTGGGAAATGGTGGCACTGGATGCATCAAGACAAAGGTAGGAGGTAGAATTGACAGGTCTTGGTCGAATGTGGGGAGTGAGTAGTTGGAAAAGTATAGAAATCTTAGTGGCTTACAGTAACAAACATTTATTTCTTGCACATGGGTCTGTGGGTCACTGAACTCAACCTAACTCAGTTGGGCTCAGCTCTAGGCTCTAGGTCGCTCAGGTCTGCCCCACATGTCTGCCATTCAAGCACCCCAGGCTGAAGGAACAGCAGCTATCTGTGGCCTGCTCTCCTCGTGACAGGTGGCAGAAGCACCAGCGGAAGAGCAACACAGGTGGCTCCCGGCACAGTGCCACTAGAGCCTCTATTAGGAACAGTCACGTGGTCATCCCTTTATTCAAAGCAAGACCCACGGACAAGCCCAAAGTCAATGAAGTATGGAAGTATACTCTGCCTCAAGATGGAAAGAAAGGGAGAGTGAGGATTTGCTGAACAATAATATAGTGTTCCACAGGGAATTAAGCCCAACCCCCAGATAAACGGTGGAGCCATTCACTGAAATAAGGAACACATAAGGAGGAACATGGTTTTGGATAGGGGTGCAGAGAGAAATGGACACCATCCATGGTGCGTGGAGTTACCAGTGAGATGTCTGAGCAAAGGTGTTAAAGAAACAATTGGATAAGTGGTCCACAGCTCAGGAGAGAGAGATGGGCTCGAGATATGTATTTGTGAGTCATCGACACAGGGTTGGCCATGAGAGGGGATGAGATCATCCAGGGAGAATCTGCAGTTAGAAACGGGGCAGGCCTAGCACAGAACCCTTGGGAACTTCAAGGAATGTTCTTGGAAGAGAGGCCCACAAAGGAGACCGAGCTGTAGCCAAACACAGAGCCAAAACATTGAGTCCTGGAAGCCAAGGGATGGAGATATCTCAAGAAAGAGGGAGTGGGCAAGAGTGTCAAACACTGGTAAAGTCCAATGGGTCTGGTCACATGGGTTTCCCTAGAGCTGGGCCATCAGACGCTAAGACAGAACATGGAGTGAGCTCTTTGAAAGAAACTCAGCAGCCTGCCTCTACCTCTGGAACAAGGCATAAGCAGACATATCCGCCCCTCTCTCAAATTAGATTTACCTAAGCTTTTCATCAAAGTACAACATACATTCAGAAAGATGTGAAAATTTTAAGTGAACACAAGTGTATAGCTGAAATATTTTCCCAAGATGAGCACACCATGTATCCAGCACCCCAGCAATACCCCAAAAGCCCTCCATTTGTCCCCTTCATGAAACCCCTTCCACACTCCGACTTTGAAAAGATGCCAGTGCAACATGAGATCAGCAGGGAACCTTGTTGAACCTGAGGCACACTAGTTCCTAACTCAGAACTTCCCATGCTCCCTGCTCCTTTCACCTCATCCTCTTCCCAGAGGGCTCTCTCTTTCCTTGATTCATTCCTTCCTCTCTCCGTTCATCCATGCAGTAAACTCGAGTTGAGGGCCTGTGTGTCATACACTATCCCATGAGGCAGAAAGAGAAAATAAAGGTGAGTAACCACAGGCCCCATGCTTAAAAAGACAGATGTGTCAACAGGCACTTACCATACAATGTGATGCTATGAAAATAGAGGTGGTACTGTGTGTGGGTGTACAGACTGCATGTGAACGTGCACTCAGGAAAACGCAGGTCGGAAACAATTGAAATTGTGCGGGCAGGATCAACAGGACTTCTAAGTCTTTGAGGGGTTGGAACAGGACTGGCTTTTGCTTTACGTCATGGACTTCCCCTGTAGCTGTCCTTCACTGCTCACCATTTGTTTCAAGCATAGGCGGATTCTCCTTCCCCTCTAACCCACACCACTGACAGTGCTGTAACTGGACAGTAGAGGGCGCTAAAAGACTATGCTTGATACAAACTGCCATGGCTTTTGCAATCCAAAAGGAAACACCTTCATGAAGCCTCTGGAAGAAGATGTGGAAACAGATGAAGCCCAGAGAGGGGAAGAGATGTGCCCAGGACAACACAGCTGCTCAGTAGCAGAACAAGCCCCTTCCACCAGGCCCATGCAATTTACTCTGTGATGCTCTAAATTTTCCAAAACTCACAATGTGTATAATTTTGTATAATTTAAGGATGCTTCTAAAAACATTATTCTTTTTCTTTTTTTTTTTTTTTTGCCATGATGTAGAGGCATATTTCAGTTTATCACTCTCTTACAAATATAATACATATAAATGTTTTCTCTTTCTTCCTAAACCTGAAGCTGGTGTCGTGTTCCCTGGAGAAGTATGATGGTTCAGAGCACGCACGGGCTCTGGAATAAGTCTGGGTTTCACTGGAAGCTCTGCCTCGTTCTTGGCATGACCCTGGATACATGTCTTAACCACATCCAGTCTCTGGATCCTAATCTGTCAAATCGGGCCATGACCACACACGTACCACACAAAGCTGTTGTCAGGGTTAAGTGAGTGGATGCAAATGAAGTGCTCTGAACAATTCCTGGAGAGGAGTGGTTGCTCCATCAATGAGGGTTCTTAGTCTCAATCTCCTGGCTGGGCAGCACTGGGCAGCCACTCCTGCTGTGCCCGTGTGGGTGAGGAGCCCAGCGGTGTATCCTCCAGCCCTTGGAATCAACAGACTTGTTTGGTTTCGAGTCCCCATTCTGCCCTGTTTATGGGCTTTGTGATCATGAGCAAGTTCCTTCACTGCCCTGGGCTAGTTTCCTCATTCCTCAAAGGGCTGATAATATCACTATTATTATTACTTCCCCTAGTGCAGCAAGAATTCCTTTTAAGTCAATTCAACAAATATTTTCTGATGCTCTACTATGCCCTAGGCCCCATGTATTATACTTGAGGATCTAGTAGTCAAGTGGGCTAGATACGCTGGTGGTCATACAAATTACCAGAGACTATGATGAATACAAGAGAAGGAGCGCTAGTTAGGGGGTTCCAGGAAGTCTTCCTGGAGGAGGTGAAATCTCATTCGGCTTTTTTTTTTTTTTTTTTTTGGCGGTACGCGGGCCTCTCACTGTTGTGGCCTCTCCCATTGCGGAGCACAGGCTCCAGACGCGCAGGCTCAGCGGCCATGGCTCAAGGGTCTAGCCGCTCTGCGGCATGTGGGATCTTCCCAGACCGGGGCATGAACCCGTGTCCCCTGCATCGGCAGGCGGACTCTCAACCACTGTGGCACCAGGGAAGCCCTCATTCGGCTTTTGGTGAATAAATAGGAGTTTGCCAGACTCATCTTCCTTTGAAGTCAATGGAGATAGTTTGTGAAATCAGGGTGGTCTGTTGTACATCCAGCCAGAGCTTTTCTTTTGTCTTAACCTCATGGACCCCAGGCCCAATACTCCACCCTGTCTCCCTCTTTTTTCCCCAAATACCCCTCTGAGGGAAGCAAGGGAGCTTTGATAGGTTGGTGAATTAAACCTGCTTTAAAAGGAAAGGAGGGGGCCTCCCTGGTGGCGCAGTGGTTGAGAGTCCGCCTGCCGATGCAGGAGATACGGGTTCGTGCCCCGGTCCGGGAGGATCCCATATGCCGCGGAGCGGCTGGGCCCGTGAGCCATGGCCGCTGAGCCTGCGCATCCGGAGCCTGCGCATCCGGAGCCTGTGCTCCGCAACGGGAGAGGCCACGGCAGTGAGAGGCCCGCATACCGCAAAAAAAAAAAAAAAAAAAAGGAAAGGAGGGCCTCCCTGGTGGCGCAGTGGTTGAGAGTCCGCCTGCCGATGCAGGGGATACGGGTTCGTGCCCCGGTCTGGGAGGATCCCATATACCGCGGAGCGGCTGGGCCCGTGAGCCATGGCCGCTGGGCCTGCGCATCCGGAGCCTGTGCTCCGCAACGGGAGAGGCCACAACAGTGAGAGGCCCGCATACCGCAAAAAAAAAAAAAAAAAAAAAAAAAAAAGGAAAGGAGCCCAAACCATGGCAGTTGGGAAAGGGTGGGAGGCCCCCCGAGCCCACACAAACCACCTGGAGTGCCGGGGGCACCCTGACTAACCCCCGTGCCAGGGGAGCAGCCCACATCTCAAGACTGAGGCATCCCTCTGCCTTCCATCAAAGTGGGCATGAAGATCCCAGCCTCTATTCCTCCTCCAGGCAGGCACCCCAGACATTGCCATTCACATCTTCGTGATTCTATCTCTGCCTGAATTTTCTTTCTTATCCTTTCCCTGCCCACCCAAATTCCACGTTGTCACCTCCTCTGGGAAGACTCTGTTGTCTGCCACTCCTGGCATAGTGGTCCCTCCTGCACTTCCAGTGTGACCCCGAGTTACACCATCATCACCCTGTATTCTGGGGCTCTACCTCCCATTAAGCAGTGAGCTCTCTGCAGGCAGGCACTGTGTCTGAGTCATTTCTGCATCCTCAGCTCCTGATATAGAGCTGGACTCACAGGACCTCGCTCAGTAAATGTTTGTTGACTTGAACTGAACTGAACTGAACTGGGCCCAGAATTCCTGCCTTTTTCCAGTCAGTGTTTTTGTTTTCCTGTCTTGGCAGGAAGCAGAGGGCACACTCAGAGAGGTAACTGAAGAGCATGGAATGAACAAAATACTTCGAGGTCTGGGTGAGGTTAAAGGAAATCAAGATGGCGAAGCAGCCAGAGACTAGGTGCTGGGGGAAGTACTACCCCTAGGCCTGAAGGGGTGAAGGAAGGGAGCTGGAGCCGAACTTGGCGAGAGCTGCAGCTGGCAGAGAGGGGCTACTCAGCAAGAGCTGAGGATGCAGCCGGTGCCAAACCGCAGCTTGGGGTAGAGGGGGAATCAATGCCTACCCTCCGTCCTCCCACCCATCCCCTGCTGTTGCCCCCCCACTGGTTGAAAGCAAATGGAAGCCAAAGACCAAAGGAGTCCGGGTGGCACAAGCCCCAGAAGGCAGCCTCCCTGGGTACACAGCAGAGTGAATGAAAGTACAGAGCAGACCCGGATGGGGAAATGGGGAATATGCAGCACGAGTGATTTTTCCCAAAATATTGTCCACATTGCATCAACATCAGAATGACTTCAGGAGCTTGTTTCAAGAGCAGATGCCTAGGCTCCAGCCCAGACCTACTAAATCAAAATAGCTATCCACGGGGCCTGGGAATCTGCATTCTTAGGAAGTTCCCAAAGTGATTCTAGAAATCACCTAAGGACCTCTGGAAAGTATGGAATTATGGGAAAGCTGAACTTGGTTAATTCAGAACTTGAACCTACAGAATCACCCCAGGTATGGGGCCTAATGATGTTGGTTCTCCATCTATGACTTCCAAAGGACCAGGGGAACCTCATTCATTCATTCATTCATCCAGCATTCCTGAGCATGTGCTAATGTCTAGGCCCTGTGGAGGGTTCGGGCAACATAAAGGTAAACCAGGATGCTTCCCACCTGAACACCCTAGGATAATGTCTTACATGCCATGTAGGGATTATTTGGGGGCTTCCAAAACCTGCCTACCCTGTGGGGATGACTCCTCAGTGCTTCTGCAAGCACCAGCTCAAGCACCAGGCCACATAGCAAACAAACCCATAGTTCCAACCACCATCACACGCATGACACCCAAATACACCTTTCTCCTGAGTTTGGGGAAACGTACACTTGGTAGCCCCACAGTGGCCCCTTATCCACATGGTCAAAGGGGACTCATCTTCTATCCTCACACCCCACCCCAAGGCTCTCAGCCTCTGTGAGTGGTGTGCCATCATCCGTACTGCTGTTTAAGCAGAAACCTGGGAGTCATTTGCAACACCTCCTTCCCCCGACCCATGCCCCCAGTCACCAGGTCCATCCATTCAGCCTCCTAACCCTCCCACCCCTCCCCTTCTCTAGGTTTCTGCCAGCATTGCAGGTCATCTACATCTCCCCCCTTTATCACTGCAATTGACCTAACAAGCTTCCTTGTCCCTTCCCAAGGCATTGTTGCCAGGGGGGGTCTTTTAAATATGCAAAATCCAAACATGTCACATCCCTGCTCAAAATCTTCAGTGCTCCCCAGTGCCCTCGGCACCTAGTCCAGACTCCTGACCGTAGCACACAAGGCTCTGGCATCTGGCCAGGCCTCAGTTTCTACCTCCTTTCCCACCACTTCCCACCCCCTCCCTGCCCCACACACCCTCATACCCTCATCATAGACTTTAAGTTCATGCACCGTCGCACCTTCTCCCCAGAATGTTCTCCCCCTTCTATACCTGGTCAGTTCCTCCTTGCTTATCAAAGTCATCTGAAGTGTCATCTTATCCCTGAAGTCTTCTCTGACTCACTAGACTATACTCCCTCAGTATCTTGCTCTCATTTCTGATAGATTTTATCTCACCCCGCTGGGAATAGTCTATATGTCTCTTTTATGAGTCTGTGATCTCTATAAGGACAAGGATCAGTCATGTCTAATTTGTCTTTATATCCCAGTGCCTGACAGAGTGCTTTCCAGCCCCCATGAGTGGGTGGATGGGGAGATAGATAAACTGAATGGATAATAGTCTCTTGTACAGAAAAAGATCTTCCAAGAGAAGACCTAGGGAAGACTGCTTCATTAAATCCACTAATTTTGACAGGAGTTTCCACAACTAGTGGAGTGTACCATTCACTACACCAGGCTCTGTGCCAGCAGAGCAATCAAGAACAATCTCTCCCCTCGAGGACCTCATGATAGTAGGGGAGACATTGTCCTAGGCTTTTTCAGGTTACAAGGAAAAGACATACTCAGGTTTCATAGATACTGATGAAAGAGCTAGATTAAGATACTGCCTGCATAGAAGGGTTTCTTGCGTGGAAGTAAGGAAGTATGAGAACCCCCCTAGCAGCAGCCCAGTCCCTCTGGAACAGTGCCTCCAAGGCAGGGATGTCAGGTAGATCTCATGGAGGTTAGAATTAAAGTTCCTTGATCAGTCAGCTTTTGCCCCAGTAATAGACCATCCCCCCAAAACTCAGTGTCTTAAAACAACAACAGCTTATTTGCAGTTTGGTTGTACTTCACATTTTCCTCCTTCTTCTGGGACCAGCAGTCTACGTGGGCTAGTCTTTCTATGGCAGAAGCAGAAGTTTAAGAGGAACAAGCTTGACCACACAAGTCTGCTGCAAGCCTCTGATTGCATCACACCTGCAAACATCCCATTGGTCAAAGCAAGTCACATGGCCCAGCCCAAAGTTCAGCAGGGAGAAGTGCAGCTACTTCTAGTGTAAGGAACTTCTGGGTCATGTGGCAGAAAGTTTGGATGCAGGAAGGAGGGAAGAATGGGGGCCAATGCAATCTCAATCTATACAACCTACCACACTCATTTTTCAGGATAGCGGTCATCTTGAAAACACATATTAATGACTTTGGTTTTTGTCTTCTCACAAATAAGCTCCATAAAATCAAGGACTTGACTGTATTCCCAGAACCTAGAACAGTGCATGGCAGATGGTTGGTGCTAATCAATAATTGTTGAATGAAAGATGCCTCTTGCTGCCTCCTGCTCACATCCTCACTTCCCAAGAGATGGCGTCTGATTAGACAGGGTTGTTAAAGATGGTACAGGGTGCCAACTAAGGAGTTTGGACTTTATTCAGTGGGCAGGCCCCGGGGAGCCATTGGAAGTTTGCAAGAAGGGGAGTAACCTGTTCAAATCTGTGCTTTAGCAAGATTAACCTGTTACCAGATTTCGAGAAAAAACTGAGGAAGCTGGAGACCAGTTGGGAGGCTATTTATAGGAGCTCAGGTGAGAGATAAGGAGGTCCTGGAGTGGAAGGAGGAGTCTGGGAAGGATGTGAGAACTATCATGGGGGTAGAATGGAGAGAACATGTCATTTTCTAAGATGACAAGACACGGAGGCATTGGGGCTGGGCGCCCAGGCAGTGGGCAGATGGTCAGTAGATAAGGCGCAGGTTTGTGTGATGGAGTTGATCTATTAGGTTGGGACGTGTTGAGTTTGAAGTGCTTCGGGGATATCTAGCTGGAGGTATCTAGTAGGCACCAAAAATGCAGAACTAGCCTTCAGAAGAGATTTCTCATGAATATCTTAATCTGTTCATTTATATCAAGTATTACATTTGCATATGATACCCACGTACGCAAACTCTTCTAAACCTGCTGGATATCCCTACGAGCTAAAGATCAGGCAAAGCAGCTTGGGGCGAGTTGTTTGGTTTTCATAAGTCTCCGTATGGAGGAGAAAAGGGCAAAGGACAGCAGCAGGAAATCAGATTCAGAGAGAGACACTTGACCTCTGCCAGGCATGAGCGCCTTTCTTTCTCTAGAACTTGAAACCCTGCCAAAGACAGCCCCTGGCTTTCATAAAATCAACACATATTTATTAGTCCCTCTTCTGTGCCAGGCACTGTGCTCAGGGCCAGAGACAAGGGGATTAATATGGAAAAGTCCCTGCCCTCGGGGTGGGAGAAGGGCAGAGACTTCCAGGCTTAGGTAAGCCCAACCAAGGGATACAGGAGCTTGGATAAACGTTCAGCAGGCATTAAAAACAGGGGCTGGGGCTTCCCTGGTGGCACAGTGGTTGAGAGTCTGCCTGCCCATGCAGGGGACAAGGGTTCGTGCCCCGGTCTGGGAAGATCCCACATGCTGCGGAGCGGCTGGGCCCGTGAGCCATGGCCGCTGTGCCTGCGCGTCCGGAGCCTGTGCTCTGCAACGGGAGAGGCCACAACAGTGAGAGGCCCGCGTACCGCAAAAAAAAAAACCGGGCTGGTCGATTCTGTCGGACTACAGGGTGGAAGATAGTAATAGTCACCAAAGGTTCACGAAAGGTCCAGGTGGATGGGGATGGACAATTATACAGAACATTCCAGATATAGAGCATAACCTGAGTCAGGGCTAGTGACAGAGGTGAACCAGTGGACTGCATTAGTATTTTAGAAGGGCTGACACTTGAGGGCAGGAGGAAGGGGAGGAGAGGGGCCAGGGGAAGGAGAGGCCAAGGTGATGCAGGACTCAGATCGTGCACGGCTTTGAACCCCAGGAGAAGGAATTAGAAATGTAGCCAGGATTTTCTGTCCCTGAAACATTTTACATAGGGGTCCTGAAGGTCTGGCTTTCCCTTCCTTAGGAGAACAAGGTAACTCATAATAAATCCTGATTGATTATCTAAAAGTAGATAAAATATTTTAATCCCCTACATGACATAGCCATGCATGTTCAAAGGCTTACAAATTATGTGCATGTTGTTTTCAGTCTGAAAACGCCTTCACGCATCTCACCTCATCCAGCCCTCACAGTATTTGAGACGGAGGTGTTCTCAATATCTCATTGACATATGAGACCATTAGATTTAGAAGGAGTTCCTAACAACTACTTCTCACGATAATCATGGAAACCTTTCTTCAAAAAGCCTTAAAGATTAGCGTGAGAATGTCTAACTAAGGAAGCCTGTCTGCTCTCAGGAATGAGAAAAGTGTGCTTGGCTGTCAAACGACTTTCGGAGAACTGTGTTGGTTGGGCCAGTGATTTCCAAATGCCCTTCAGTCTGTGGACCAGTTGCACTGGATTCACCCAAGAGTGTTCACTCCCCAGGTGACTCTGATTTACAGTCACCTAGAAAAGTGGTCATTTGGCCTCTTTTGGTTGCAAGAATAACTTGAGGCCTTAATGGTGAAAATGTGTTCCATAGGCCTCCTGTCTTGGCATCACTCAGGTAGCTTAATTACCATGCAATTTCCTGGACTTGACCCAGATCTATCAAATCAGAATCTCCAGAGGTGGGACCCTGAAATTTATATTTCGAACAAGCTCCCAAGATCTGCATGTTCATTTACTTATGGATATCTCTTACTATGTGACAGACGCCATTCCAGGCATGGGGGTGTAATGGTGAGAAAGACCCACAATATCCCTCCCTTAAAGACACTCACATTTTGACTCAGTTCTTTGAATGCTGGGGTTTGACAACGGCCTTAACATAATGCATGGTTGCTGTATGACTACAGGAGCCAATATGAAAGATGGACATCTCAAAGAATCCCAGAATAGACACCCAGCTGGGCCTGGGCAAGCCAGGGATAAAAGCAGTTTGGAAAAGAAAGGTCACAAGGCAGAGGCCTCAGCAGCAGGAGCTCCTGTTGTGGCAGCCCCAGTTATCTCGTGCTGGTTAAGAAACCACTCTCAAGACTCAGTGGCTGAAAATGACTTTTTTTTTTTTTTTTTTAATTTCTCATGATTCAGGGTGTTGACTGAGTGGTTCTTCTACTGGTCTTCTCTGGGCTCAGCTGAGACAAATCTGGCCTGACTGGGCCGCTCTCCATGGAGTCCTTTATCCCGGGCTTCTTAATGGTAATGGCATGGTAGTCCAGGGTTCCATGAGGGCCAGCCACAGTGGCAAGTGCCTATTAAATATCTACTTGTGGGGCTTCTCTGGTGGCGCAGTGGTTGAGAATCTGCCTGCCAATGCAGGGGACACAGGTTCAAGCCCTGGTCTGGGAAGATCCCACATGCCGCGGAGCAACTAGGCCCGTGAGCCACAACTACTGAGCCTGCGCGTCTGGAGCCTGTGCTCCGCAACAAGAGAGGCCGCGATAGTAAGAGGCCTGTGCACTGCGATGAAGAGTGGCCCCCGCTTGCTGCAACTAGAGAAAGCCCTTGCACAGAAACGAAGACCTAACACAGCCAAAAATATAAATAAATAAATAAATAAATAAATAAATAAAAATAAAGGAATTCCCTTAAAAAAAAAAAATCTCCTTGTGACTTGTTTGCTGATGTCCCATTAGCCAAATCAAGTCACTTTCACTTAGCCTCAGTGTGGGAGGGGACTACACAGGTATAGGACACCAGGAAGTCACTTCTTTGGGGGTCATTAGTGTAACACTTGACCACAGTTTCTCTGGTTGTCTCTTTTTTTTTTAAATTTTTTAATTTATTTTTTTTGGCCGTGCCACACACCTCACGAGAACTTAGTTCCCTGACCAGGGATTGAACCCGGGCCCACGGCAGTGAAAGTGCGGAGTCCTAACCACTGGACCAGCAGCCAAGTCCCTCTCTGGCTGTCTCTTGATCTTGGGATCTGTTTGTGCGCCTTCTCACTTCCTTCCCTGTGTTCTCCAGTTTAAATATCTACATGAGGAGACTTCCCTGGTGGCACAGTGGTTAGAAATCTGCCTGCCAATGCAGGGGACACAGGTTTGATCCCTGGTCCAGGAAGATCCCACATGCCACAGAACAACTAAGCCCGTGTGCCACAACTACTGAGCCTGCGCTCTAGAGCCCGCGAGCCACAACTACTGAGCCCGCGAGCCACAACTACTGAGCCCATGTGCCAAAACTACTTAAGCCTGCACGCCACAACTACTGAAGCCTGCGCACCTACAGCCCGTGCTCTGCAACAAGAGAAGCCACCGCAATGAGAAGCTCGCGCACTGCAATGAAGTGTAGCCCCTGCTCACCACAACTAGAGAAAGCCTGCACGCAGCAATGAAGACCCAACACAGCCAAAAATAAATAAAGTAAATAAATAAATTAAAAATAAAAGATTACTTCAGTGTTAGTGTTGCTTAATAAATAACTAAAGAGATATTTTTTCCTCCTGAATGGGAAGGATACTTTCCTTTGCTCCATATGCCAAGGCTGGCTTTGCAGAATGGGTCCATTTCCTCCTGCTGGACAGTCCTTGTCTGTCCCCATTTCCGTGCAGGCACATGGACAGCCAGGCTGGGTTGGGTTTTCAGTGGCTCCGCCAAAGCTGGAGACAGAGCAGTACATGTTCCCACGGTCACCTTTTTATCCAAAGCATGGAAAACTGACTTCATAACTGGCACAGGCTGTGTTTGGGTCAGGAACCCAATATTAACTACAAAGACTGATCTCAACCCAGGGAACTTGAAAAGAAACTAGATAACACTGTTGGGAAATTATTCCCTCCTGTGAACTGGCATTTGAAAGACGTACTAATATTATGCCCATTTTTTTAAATGCCACTGAACAAAGTGTAATGGAAAATAATACACTGGCCTTGGGAAGTCAAGGGACTTGGGCTGACTTGAACATATCAATAAGGCAATCCAATTTCAACTAGTTTTCTCTCACATCACACGCTTGGTAGGTTCCTGGTTCTCTCTAGGCTCCCAGCATAAGAAGAAATGATGGTAGCAGACTTGCTCAATTGTATATAATGTGTTCAGTGTGAATCTAGAGGAATCTAAATGCAGAAGGAGGGCCCCCTGAGTCTGCCTATGCAGTCAGAGAAAGCTGGTTACTCAGACTGGACACGATTGAGAGACAGATGAAGGCTGCCCTCAATGCATCCATCCTACAGTGGGAGGATGAAATATCGTCACAAGTGCTGACAAAATCGGCCAGCTTCCCATGTTTGAGACTGTTTATGATTCTAGGTCACAATGAAATTGAAACCATGAGACACTAAGTGGGGTTTAGCATCCCCACTCTATTCCCTGGTAATTTCTATGTTGCATTTTACTCACTCTGTTATTCCTGGTCCTGATGTCTAAAGATGGAGCTCATGGAATTAACAAGCTCAGCAACCCAGGGAGAAAACAAAGCGGTCCTTGGCCTGTAGACCTTCTGCCAGCACAACTAGGTGACTCCCGGGTGTGAAGAGGCAGGGTTGATGTCCTAAATCCTTGAGTTGTTTCACATAGACAATGAGTCATAGTGATATCTAATCACTAATTAGTTATACCTTATCTGGGACACCACTGATCACATTGCTCCCTAATCTACCTATCTACAACCATTTGTGTCTCTTTTCTATCCCTCTGTTGGTCAATTAATTATCAAGCTTGCATGAAAAAATTCTGGAAGAAATTCCAGAAGGACTTTAGATACAAAGTAACGCTTCTTGCTCACTGCCAAAAGGCCAGAAATTTTTCAGAAGGAGCTCATAGCCCTTTGCATACCTTGCTCAGAAATTATAGTCACAGGCCACATAATCAGAAGATCTCTGGCCCCATTCAGGGGATTTTCCAAGAGCCTTCCAAAGGGACGTGCACGTGTATAACCAAATGCAAGTCAAAATGAGATGACTCCTGGGGTACAGGAGTTAGAGAGCTCATAACCAGTTGGGATAATCCAGGAAGAGGTAGCTGGTAAGATGGATCTTAAAGGATGGATAGGATTTCTTTTTTTTTTAATTTATTTTTTTATACAGCAGGTTCTTATTAGTTATCCATTTTATACATATTAGTGTATATATGTCAATCCCAATCTCCCAATTCATCACACACACACACCCGCCACTTTCCCCTCTTGGTGTCCATACGTTTATTCTCTACATCTGTGTCTCTATTTCTGCCCTGCAAACCGGTTAAGGATGGATAGGATTTCAACAGGCAGAGATGAGAGAATGAGTCATTTCAGGAGGTTGATATGGGTGGCCTTCATTCCTCAAGGGGAAACAAGAACAAGGTTTGTGCTTGGGCTTGGACTGGGGTGACCAAGGCTGGACAAGGTGGTGGCATCAAAGACCAAACTGAGAGAAGCTCACAAAGGTGAAAAAATGGAGACAGATTAATGTTTTCTCATACAGAAGCTGGAGAACTTCACCTTGGAAGGGGAGTTTTAGGATGAAGAAGAGCGGCGTCTGTGTCGGCTTTGGTGGCTGCCACATGAAGTCAATCTCCAAGCACTATTCAGGCATCTTGGCAGGAAATCAGACGACTCTCATCAACCCATACCTTGTATGCAAAGATGATATGTCTTAGGAGCTCTGCTGTCTCTAATCAAACACAGATTTCTTTAACTTCACATGTGACTCATGTTTACAGAGGCATCGCTGGATAGTCTGTTTGGACTGCGATGCAGTGACTATGTGTACCATGGAAAAAATGAGAAAGACATCCTAGCAGGACGCCAGAGCGCAGTTGAGGAAATCCTGTGATGTGTCATCCGTGCAACGCTAGAAGGTCACCAGAGCACGGGGCAGGCTGAACAGCGTCCCCCGTTCTTGAAATGTCACCAGGGGGTGGGAGCACAGTTTTCTGCCAGGCCCAGATCAGGTTTCCAGCGTCTCAGGGATGAAATGGTCAGCCAAGCTAGGACAGGTTTCAGATGACCGCCTTTTCCTGAATGCAACTGAGTCGAGGCCTGGGTTGTTGCAGTTCCCCATCTTCTTTCTCTGGCCGTTTTGTTACCAGCTGTGTCAGGAAAGCTTGACTCTTGATCTTAAGGTCACTGAAAGGGCTTTAACTTCTTGTTCATCCTCATCCAAAGCTCTTCTTTTCTGTTCCATTCCTCAGCCACATGCATTTCCAAAACAGGGGTAAGAGTTCTTGACTTACGGCTGTTTCTTTTGAGCAAGGTATACATTGTCAGGCCCTGGTCATACTTACAGCCTTGACTTGTCAAGTAACCTATGCTCTGTGCTTCGTTAGCAAAATTTAGAGGGAGTCAAAAATGTAAAACAATTTTTAAAATATATTGTGCATACATCATTGTTTTTTTCCAGAGAGAACTGGTTTACTTTGAAATAAGTTATATGTCCCACAGTAGATAATTCAGAAGGTACACAAATGTTTATAGCAAAAAGTAAACACCCGTCCCTCTCTTGCCCCACTTGTCCAATTCCTCTTCGGGAGGTAACAACCTTCCTTGTTTCAGTTTTGTGTGTACTCTACATACTTCAATGTGTTTGTTTTAAGGTCCACTCCTCTAAGCAAACATGACCACCACTATGACTGCCACCATTACTGCCTCCTTCCAGTCCCATGGTTAGCTTGTTCTTGGCCCCAGGAGAGCATGGTTAGATGGATGCAGTCAGAGATCCAAGGTCAAGAGCAGAGAGCCTGAGAGCTCTCTATCAGGGGGTCCATATTTGCCTGAAGGGAATGCTGTCTCTCCACATCTCTTTCCCTCCCCTTCTGCCCCTCTAGATATGCGTCTCCTTTAAGAAGCTGCTCCTGTCCTTAGTCCCATTCATCAAAGCATCAGTGATACCTACAAGATCATCGCTTAGTAAAATTTCCCATCCTTTTCATTTATTACTCAGACTATGTTCTTGGTGTGCACACATTGGAGGCTGTAGGACAGAAGTTATAAAACTTCAGTGTACATAAGATTCTTATAGTTAATTACAAAATGCAGGTCCCTGGGTTCCAAAATCAGAGATTCAGAAGGTCTGGTCTGAAGCCAGGAGTCTGCTTTTTCACAAGGACCCCTTCTCCCAAGGTGCACTTGATATATGGTTCCTGGATCGAACTTTTAAAATGCTGCCTTCAGTATTGTTCCTGACTCCTTTCCCTTGACTCGTCTGTTAAGGAAACCCTGAGTGTTTCCTTTATCATTGCTGATTTTTTAAAGCCATGACCTGTGTGTGGACTCTTCTACATTGCCTGGGTGTTTTTCTCTTTCTCCTTCTGTTCTCGGGCACTTGAACCTTCAAGGTGTGGTTGGGAGACTTGACAAACCCATTCTCCCTGGGTTTTGTAAGATGACACCACTCCTTTCAAGGAAGGCCATTGCTTAAATACTATCAGCCACAGCTCAGGATGCCAACTTTCACTCTCTGCATTTCTCTTCACTTCAGAGTCAGATCTCAAAGTCCCTAGACTAACATTTCCATTTTACATGCAGCAGCAAATCTATGTGGCGGTCCATGGGGCTATTATGGTCCTTTTGGTCCTCTGGCCTATCTACAGCAGGTGCACAAGAAGAGTGTTTTTAAAGCTCAGGTCTGTGTATCCCTGAGGGTTCGCTCATGTATTCTTGAAGGTCTGAAAACCCTCTGAGATAATTGTTGAATGTTATCTTTCCATTTTGATGATAATATTAAAAATATATGCATAATCTGGATCCTGTGGCTGACTCCCTTACAATGGAGGGCTGCTACATGAATTCAGTCCCATATTCAAAGGGACAATTTAAAGGGACAGCATTTAACTTTTGGTGTGTTGACAAGCACATCTGGCTTCCGTCTGGCTCAGACTGAAAGACTGAGTCCTTCCTGGGGGTGACAAGGGGAGGGGCCTCAGGTTCTGGCCCCTGGTACCTCTTTGGCTTCATCTCTAGCAGCTTGCCCCTTGCCCCACCAGCCTCCTTACTGCAGACGTGCTCCCTTAAAGGCATTTCTACTGTTATTCTCTCTGCCCAGAAGGTTCTTCCCCCAGATATCTGCATGAATAATTCCCTCATCTCCTTCAGGTCCTTGCTTAAGTGATTAACTTTCTCAGTCCTATTTCAAATTGCAACTCCCCACTCACCCCACCTCCACCCCTCTGCCTATCACCCTTACTCCTGGCCTCTTCACATACAACCCATTCACTTATTCATAATGTGTGTTGTTCATTGTCTGGCTTGCCCTGTTAGCATGCATGCCCACAAGAGCAGAAATAGTTGTTTTGTTCACTGATGTCTCCCAGGCACTTAGAGCAGTGCCTGACACACAGTAGGTGTTTAATAAATATTTGATGAAGGAATGAATGAATGAACAACATTCACCTCATCTCTCTTCTTGTATTTATGCTCAATTTGTTCATCGGTTTTCCAGACAAAACTCCTCTTTTGGCAGTGATGATTTGCAATGGAAAGATCTTTTTTAATGGCTAAAACTTTACACTTAAAAATTTGTGTTTCTCAAAGTGAGATCTATGTGGTCCAAGAATTCCAAGAATGCAAGCTGAGGGGATGAGGGGTCCCAAGTCAGACTAACACGTCTCTACAGGCTCCTGACTTGACCACTTCCTCTCCCTCCCTCCTGGGCCAGGGACAGACAGCCTGTCGCGATCTGCCACCGCTGGACAAGCACAGACAGGCCTCGGTGAAAGGAACCTCTCAGGTTTTCGCCCAGTTTGAGTGTCATTTTCCCTCTCTTTGCCTCGCTTTCTTTGGCTTGCCAACTTTCAAGTTCGTTTCATTTTTCCTGGTAATAAAAGAAACACACTTATCGTAAAACAAGATTTAGGGACCTCTAAAGACAAAGAAATAGATGCTCAAAGACTTGAAATTCCCCTGATTTGTAAAAGATACCTTCTGTATTTTGTTTCTCTGCTTATAAATGCAATACTGAGACACAGCCGCCACCATTAATATTTTGGTGCATTTCTTCCTAGCCCTTTTTCTATGTGTATGTATTAAGATGAAATATCGGAAGTTGCCAATATTCAACCATTGTTGACCTAGGAAATGGCGATTTTATATGGTATATCCTAGTCATTCACAGAGTTGAAGCCATACTATGCGTATAATTTTACATCCTATTCTTTTCACTTGTCATTATAACAGCACCACGTGCCCATGTATTCGTGAGCTTGCGTTAACAGCACAAATAATTGATGAGCAGTAGCACCTCAGCGGGGAGCCTTGCCTCATAAATCATTGAAAACAGTCCACGTGGTGCCCAGGCTTCCTGAGTCTTGATATGAATGACAATCGCAGTGATTCTTCCAGGAAACTCGTCCTATAAATGCCCCCAGCCAATTGCCTGGGTGCAGTACCTGGCACCAGATTTTCTGCCCAAATGGCAGCTTCTGGGAATGCTGCTAGTAACTGTGTCCACTCGTTCATCTTGTTCCTCTTAAATGAATTTGTTTCTTACCAGGGATGCATATTGGGTTTGTGGTATGTCTTCCTCTCCAATGAAATGACTCTCTTTGGCTTTTTGTGTTTACTGTTGTTTGTTTAGTGGTTTCTGGGACAGGTACAGTTTACCAGCATGATTGAAAGAGAGACCTGACTTTTTTTAGCTTACCAGCAGTAGGAGGGCTGCTTTTAAGGCCCTGGCTTTCTCTCTGCAAACATCATCACACCATCAAGTCTGTACTTTTTCATCACAGCAGAGTCCTGAGGAGTCCATGGACCATGTGGTCCCTTTATGTTGTGATCCTGCCTCCAAAATGATTGCCCAGGGACAGTAATCTAGGTGGGTCCTCATTATCTGAGACTTGGGATAGCCCTGTTCCTCACTGGGTCTCTATTTGCTCTAGATCTGGCTGGGTTCAACCACATAGACTAAGAAGATTATATGTCCATCCAAAAGTCTCATTTGCATAAGGTTTGGGAGCTTATAAGATCAACTGTCATTGCTGATAATAACATCATGTCACTCCAGGTGCAACAGTTTAAAAGGATGAACTTTAACATTTTGGCCCCAAGAATAAAACAGTAACAGGAGACCAGAACATTTAAAGGTAATCTACAGCATATAAACATATCAAAGGGGTAGAGGAAAGAAGGCAAAAAGACACAAAAAATGAAATATGTGGTCTCTCTTATGATCAATACATGGCAAGCAGAGAGGCAATATTATAAATATTGACCCTGGCTTTGAGGTCAGTCCAACTTGCATTTAAATCCTGACTCTGTCCCTTACTAGTTGTGAAAGGCTCCTAGACTGCTTCCTTTTCAGTAAAACTGACCTAAAAACACCCACTCTGCAGAATGACTGTATGCAGTAAAGACAGAATATGTGTAAAATATTGATCACACGTGAGCTTGATAATAGTAGTTATTATTGTTATAATTAGACACACAAAACTTCAAGAATTTTTGATTTGATCTTTTAAATGTTTATCATTGCAAACACAACATTGGGACAGTAATAGATAAACTTAAATAGAAAAACCAACCTCACTACCCACCAAAATCAGACTATTTACATTTTCCCATATTTCCATTACACAGGGTATTTGTATTTTCAGCCTTTTTTCACCTAACATTGTACTGTAAGTTTCCTCCTGTTGCAACACGGTTTAGTTTAGTGTAAAATAGTTATTATTTCAACAAATATACCATAATCTAATTAATCATTCCTCTGTTTGTGAACATTTATTTGCTCGGGGAATATTCTTTCCTTTTGTTCCTGTTTCTGCTATGGTGAGTTGAAATGCACGGTTTAAAAAATATTTAGGTCTTTTTCCTTAGGTGTCTAGATATTTTTTAGCTCGAATTTGAGCACTGTATAAACTAATGACTGTTCACTGTGGATAAAGAAGAGGTAGCTTCAGCCTAGTTTCTAGTGTAAGGCAAATTGGGACAACTCCAAGAATCGTCGGGTTTATTAACCTCGGTTTCCTCATCTCAACACTCGACAAACTGGTATGAGAATGACCTATAACTGAGGTAGGCACCCAAAAAATGGACCTTTAAAGTGGACTAAACCTGCTCACGTTCTTGATTTCATTCATTCCCCACACAGCGCCCAGACCGAAGCGGTAGATATTCATATTATTTGAAGCACAGGGGTAGGTATTCATATCATTTGGGGTAAGGTTCTTACCCCAGGTCACACAGCGGCTGGGAGAGGACGAAGAACGTCTTTCGCGGATTCTGAATTCCCAGCTTTCCCACTGGGCTTTGAAAAAAAAAAAAAAAAAAAGCCCCCAGACCCCACCCTAACTGAGGGCGGGAACTGAGTGGCTGAGGGTCCAGCTGAGCTACGCGGGAGGTGTCGTGCGCCCTGTCAGGAGGCTCCGCCTCCCGGGCTCTCGGGCCCCGCCCGGCTCCGAGCATGCCCAGTGCGCTCCCCGCCGTCCCAATGGTGCCGGGAGAGCCCTGCAACTCCAGGTTTTGCTGGCGACCGGAGGTCCGGGGGCGGGGGGCGGGTCCGGGCGGGTCCTGTTCCGGGGACTCCCTGGCTCGGTTGAAATTCCCCGGACAAGACGCTCGGGCGGCGTCCTGTGCAGGGGCACAACTCGGGGCCAGGGACCGAACTGAAGCACCAGGTGCTGCCAGCTGCCGCCGAATGGTCCTAGGCCCACAGGGCCGTTGGACCCTCAGGCATCTGGTCCGGACAGGATGATTACAGCCGTCACTCCATCCTTTCATTCACATATTCATTCAACAAACTGTTTTTGAGCACCTACTGTGTTCCAGGTGCTGTCGTAGGGGCTGGGACAATGTAGTGAAGACGGGCAGGGCTACAGCCCCAGAGCTAAAACTCCAGAGGTGAATACACAATAAGAAGTAAGCAAATCAGGGGAAAAGGCAGTTACCGACTTCATCTCCTGCTACTTTGGCCTGCTTGCTATTTCCTAAGCAGTCCTGCGCCTTAGTGTCTGCACTGGCTGATCCCTCTGCCAGAAATGCTCTCCCCAATTTATCTGCGTGGCTGAAATGTCTCACCACGTCATTGAAAACTGCACTCCTCCACCCCAAGTTTCTTTTCCCTTCGTAAAGCGTATCACCTTCTACTACGCAGTTTGCTTTTTTGCATGTTTATTGTGTATCGCCTAACTCTCTTCCGCCAAACTCTGGCAAGGGACAAGATTTCTGTGTATTCACCGCACGTGAAGAATCAGAGTAAGTGATCAATAATTATTTGTTGAATGAATTAATGGATAGTGATAAATGTGAAGAAAATAAAGTGAGGACATGGAACAGGGGGCTAACTTAGTAAGGTGGTCAGGGAAGGCCTCGGAGAAGGAGGACCTCTGTACAATAAGATTCCAGCCACGGGAATAGCTGGGCAAAGACGTCCCACACAGAGGAGGAAAGGCATGTGTAAATGTCCTGAGGCTAGACAAGTTCTGAGTGTTTTGATGGACAGAAAGGTGCTCATGGGGCTGCAGGAATGCAGGAGCCAGATCAGGTAAAGGGCCCATAAGTCTTGGGAAGAAAGTTCAAGCCAGGAAGTTTCTAGTGGAATGGGATGGGCACTGCACTGGGAGTCAGCAGGACCCCAGCTGGGCAAGACTTCTCCTTAAGTCAAAAATTTGTTTATCGCCGGCTGCTCGACATTCCTAGGCATAAAATCACTTAGGGCTGGGCACACAGTAGGTGCCCAATAAATGGTAATGGAACGAATGCCTGCGTGCATGCGCGAGGGGACACCGGGCTGCACGGAGCTCGGCAAGAGAACCCTGGTGGCCCTGGGAGACGCGTCCGAGCACACCGGCCTCGGGTGGGGGCGGGGGCATCCCGCAGGGCGTTCCGGGAGCCCGCCCCCCGCCCGGCGCGCGGGCCCGTCGCGGCCAGTCGGGCCGGCGGGAGCCGCCCGCGGGCGGCACTGGGCATGCTCAGACGGCGGCCAGGTCGCGCCGCGAGCGAGCTTCTGCGCCGCCCGCACGCGCGACCTACCTGGGCGCCCCGCGCCCCCGGATGCTGCAGGTACGGGCCGGCGCGACCCCAGCGGGCTGGGGGCAGGGCGCGGGGCCACCGGGGGCCGGGGTCGCGCTGAGCGCTGCCCCGCCCCCACCCTTCCCCAGGCGCGCGGCGAACGCGCGGGCGGGCTGGCGGACGCGGCGGCCCCGGGTTCCCGGCGCCTCGTCGGGGCGGGGAGGGCGCCCTGGCCGCGCTCACCTGGTGGGGCGCGGGTGGGAGGGAGCAGGCCGTGCCGGGTGGGGCTGGGTCCCGGCGATCCGGGAGGGCCCAGCGGCCGGCGATCTGGGAGGGCCCAGCGCCGCCGCGACCGCGGCCCCTGCCCCGGCCGCCGAGGGGTCGCACAGCCCGTGTGGAGCCAGCCAAGCGCGGCGGCCAGACCTTCTCTGCTCCCAGGGCGAATTCGCCTCTCGGCTTTCAAAGATGGCATTTCCTGGGCCTGGCATGAACTCCAGCGCCAATAAATCCTCCCCGTTCCACGGGTGATATGGAATGATTTATCAGGTACCTGCGGTGAGACAGCTGCAATGGGGGAGTGTATGTGAGAGTGCCCAGTCCCCCGGAAATTCCCGTTTTCAGCACCCTGAACTTACTGAGAAGTTGCGGTTGCCTTAAAAATTCATGGGAAGTTGAGACGACTTGACACCTGGGTTTTCCGAGGTGGTGGAAAGAGCGTGTGACTCGGAAACTGGAGACCTCCATTCAGGTTGGGCTCCCCCTTGGCCAGCTGGTGACCTTGGGGCGAGTTGTCTAACCTCTCTGATCTTTATTTTCCTCCCCTGCAAACAGCCGGTAATAATGCCCACCTCACTGGTTGTTGGGTGGATTAAGTGGGATAAATTATGTGGAGGTGTTTGGCACCGTGCCCGGCCAAAGCAAGCAAGCAGTTGGCATGATGGGAATTTCACTCGTTTAGAGACCCTCGTGGCTCCCAGTTCACCAGGAAATTGGAATCACGAAAGCATCTTCAGGGCCTAGTGCCAGATTGACAGACCCTGTCTTTGTGCCCAGGAGAACTTCTACTGAAATCTTTGGAAAAACAATTTAGCTGAATTGTAATCGGAGAGCACCTTCTTTAAAAGCAGTTTTATACATTCAGAAACTCCAGAAGTTGGCAGTTCAGCTTGACTTACAAAAGAGCTGTTTTGCAAGATGATCCATCTTGCAAGTGTTTAAGCAGATGATGATTTGAAAGTAAAGCCTAGTTGGGAAGATTCCTGTTCTAAAAAGCTCCCAAACCCAGCTTTCAGTGATTATTTAAATTAGGGTTTCTTAACTTTGGCAATGTTAACATTTGGGGTTCAATAATTCTTTGTTGTGGGGCCTTTTCTATGCGTTGTAGGATGTTTAGCAGCATCTTTGGTCTCTACCCAGTAGATTCCGGTAGCAATCCCTTTCCCTCAGTTGTGCCAACCAAAAATGCTTCCAGATGTCCCTCCCTGTGCGGGGGCAGGGCGCAAATTTTCCCTTTCTCCCCCCTTTAGAACCACCCTGCTTTCTGTCATCAGCCTATCTGAGTTGTTTGAGAAGTTCGTCTTATGTTTTTATTCTGATAACCAACCTTTGTATAGACTTGTAGAACTGCACAGAGTATATCCATGTGCATCAACTCATTTAATTTTTACAACTCCCCTGTGAGGCTGGTGTTAGTCCCATTTTACAGGTGAGGAAACTGAGGCTTTGAGCAGTCAATTACACAGTATGTGGTGTAGCTGGGATATAACTCATGTCATCTGGTTCCACGGACAGGTCTTTTTCTTCTGCATCAGGCTGCTCTTTATTGTATTGAGACTTTCAAATAGATGGCGTACCTGATGATTAAATCAAGTTGTAAAGTAGATTGGAAGCTGGAAACCTTTCTGGCTAGTTGAAAATTAACAACAGTAAGCTATTATCTGACAGAGAGTAGGTCATTCTAGTTAAATATTCTAGCTTATAGTAAGCTCCCATAAATCCTGCATACAGTTGATGGAATACCAATTTGCAGAGAATTAGAGTAGAATAAAACGTGCCTAATACTCTGTATTGATCCTGCCTTGTCTCTGGTGATTTGCTGTCTCCTAAAACCAACTCGTATATGCAAATTAGACATTAGCTGGAATGTAAAAGGTCAGGTTACTGAAGGCATCTCAGAGTGGCTGGAGGCTGAGGCATTCCATTCAGCAAGCATTTATTGAACTGCTTCTACATGGCAGATGCAGTGCTGGGTGGGGACGCAGAGTGGGCCATTGGACTCCAGTGAACCCGGGGTGCCTGGGGAACTTCTCCTCAAGGAGAGGGCAGGTCTTGGCCAGGCCAGACACACAGGAGGCCAAGGTCAGGGACAGCTTGGGGCGGGAGAAAGAACCTAAGTTAACACAGAGTCCAATTCAGGATCCCAACCGCTTCACCATCCTTTTTTTGAGCCCTCCATTTCCACATTTTATCATAGAGAAGGTATTCTGGTGGCTTTTAACATTCCCATTCAAGTGTCAGGAACCTGGTCAGAGATTAATCTTATCTCTGAAAGAAGTTGGGGTTCCAAGCTGGTAAATGGTCTCAGGGGATTGAGACCAGCTCCTTGATTGTTGACTGTGATCTGGGAGGTTCTGCATGCATTGTTTAATTTCAGTGTGCTCCCTCTCTCCTCTTAGAGTTGAGGAAACTCAGCTAGCAAAGGTAGTGTGGGACCAAGAGCTAGAGGGACGAACTGGGACCTTCTGAACTTCGGGTACAGGCACACGGGGAATTCCATTTTCTAGGATGGACATAATCTACCAGAGGGCTTTGGGGATTGGAGGGAACAGGAAGACAAGGCACCCTACCCACCCCCCACCAACCTCAGGGTTTGTGGCATGTTGGGGGATGGGGGGAACCTGCAATTTGTGGTCCTTCCCTCTCTCCTTAGGTAAGTGCCTGTTGACCGTAATCCCAGTGCTCACCTTCCTTCCTTCAGACAATGGTCCTGGAAAGCAGGGCCACCCTCTTCATCTCTTCGCCGGGGCTGGAATGCCAAGGGCAATCCCCTGGTGTTGACAGGCTGGGAGTGTGGGGCAACCAGCTGGTGTAGCTTCCCAAGCCTGGGCTCTTCTGACCAACTCTAATAGAGACAAGATCGGACCAGGTCAGTGTCCACTCTGCCCAGGTGTGGGTCCTGGCAACTGCAGACTGTGATCTCACAGGCATCTCCTTTCATCTGTGTGAGGGGGAACTAAAAGGGAGTGCTTGGTAGGTCCCTGGCTGAAATCTGATCTGGTCATGGGTTCCGAGACCCAGAGATCTTGCATCTCCATAGCTTCCGGTTATGCATGATGCACCTGTGATAGCCTTCTGCCCCCAGGGGAAGATCAGCTGTGAGCACAGATGTAACAGCAAATTCAGACCTTTACTGAGCCTATCCTATGTGTCAGGCCCTAGGGTTACAGAGATGAAAGCTGAACCCATCTTGGAAGGATTCATGGTGGAGTTGGGAAGACAGTGACATGGTGACATTTCTGTGTGAGTGTGTACACGCATGTGGGCATGCATGTGCTGTCTATCTATCTGTCTGATAACTGCTTTAAAAGAGGATAAAGCTAGATGCAAGAGACCCCAGTGGAGAGAGCCATTCATTTTGACGGGCATCGGGGACCACCACAGGGAGTAGTTGGCATTTGAATTCAGCCTTGAAGGTAGAAGAAGATGGTATTCAGGGAGCAGACAGAATGGCAGATGCAAAGACTCAGAGGCATGAAGAGACCTCTTATATTTCAGGAATGGTGACTCTTCCCAGGCCCAGCCTCCTGATCTTGGCTAATGCAGGACCCACCTCCTATAGTTAGGGTACCCCCCATCTCTGTACAGGGGCCTGGCCTCACTCATCCCAGGGTATGTGTCCATTCTTCTTGTTTGTCCTGCACAGGAGCGATGCCTGTGTGCTGTCTCTGAGGCATGAGCACCTTCTGCCAGGGATACCTCTGGTTTTAGTTATTAAACACTGATATGGCACTTACTAGCTTCCAGGCAATGTTCTGAGTGCTTTCCAAATATTAATCACTCTTTTAATCTTTGTAGCAACTCTCTGGCCGTGCTGCTTCCCTGAGTACTGGCCACTGGGTAGGTGGGGGGGGGGGGCAGAGCTCACTTCCCCGGTCTGTGTCCCTCTGTGGATGATGCTCTCATCATGGTACAGCTTCTCCTGGCTGCGGTTTACATCGATGTGCCAGGAAGCAGCCAAGTCTGAGAGTCGTAATGGAGTGCTGACTGCCCCGGATTTTTCTCCCTGACCCCGTTTCCTTCAGGGGGCCAGCAGGGCTCCACTGACTACATTTTTTGAACCAAAGACTGGGATCTGTAGTCTGAGAAAGAATGTTTGTGCTGCGTCTTTGTGCAAGAGGAGGCCTGGGAGGTGTTGTTTGGATACTGAGAGTGGAATTTTTGAGACATTTCGATGGTTTATGTGGAAAGTTAGGACAGAGCATTTGAAATTAGGATAGTCCTGGAAAATTCAGGTCCCGTGATTTACTGTCAGGATACACAAGCTTTTAGTAAATAGTTAAGCAATGTGTAGTTTGAATTTTCTGTACTGAGCCTCTTGGAGCCTCAAAATGGAATAAATAGTACCTTCTAGCCCCAGAATCTTGCTAATACTTACCAGCCCCAGTTTACAGATGGGATGAGAAAACTGAGGCTCAGAGAGATGAAATGACTCCTGGAAGGGCATACTGCTCTACGAGGACAGCCAAGGTTTGAACTCAAGTCTGTCCCCAGGCAAATACTTGACTGTAAAATGAGGATAATAATAGAACCTGTTTCCATTAAAGGAACTAATGACCGAAAACCCACTCAGGTAGAACTTGGCACAGAAAAGGGTCCCCCTCCCTTTGTGTTCGTGCTGCTGACCCGCAGACAAGCGCCTTGTTTAGCCTCTGATGCTGAGAGTGGCCATCGCGAGTGATGCCCTGCTCCCAGGGCAGGGCTGAGGGCCCGGCTCACAGGGCTAGAGGGACGTCCCAAGGGGCAGGGTCCAGGACCAGAAAGGGGCCGTGGCCAGCTGGATGCTGTGCTGACGAAAGGCACTGGTCTGACTTAGAGAGAGGAGTGTGAAGACCTGGTCCCTGCACGCTACTTCCCTCAGGTGAGTCAGCCTCGGTCTAGACCTGAGGGTCTTGGTGGGAGAGGCAGCAACCAGCTCTGTCAGCCGTCCCTTGACCCGAACCACTGGTGGGCCTGGAGTGGAGATAATGACAGCCTGAGCTCAGGTCTTGCTCTCTTTGCTCCCCCCCATTCCCTCCCCAGGTCTGGTTATCAAATTCATACATGGCTGCGGTAGAAAATTAAGGTGTCAGGGAGCAATGGAAAAATCATGCGTGGTGTTCTTCCTGGAAGCAGCTCTCATCACCACCATGGAGGACTCCACATGCCAGCCTGTTCTCTGCTGCAGCCAAGGGGGTCTTTCAAAACTGCTTCCTTTTGGGCTGCCCTGGTGGCGCAGTGGTTGAGAGTCCACCTGCTGATGCAGGGGACACTGGTTCGTGCCCTGGTCTGGGAGGATCCCACATGCCGCGGAGCGGCTGGTCCTGTGAGCCATGGCTGCTGAGCCTGCGCGTCTGGAGCCTGTGCTCCGCAACGGGAGAGGCCACAACAGTGAGAGGCCCGCGTACCGCAAAAACAAAAACACTGCTTCCTTTTGCTTTTAGAATAAAAGACAAAACTAATGTTGGCATCTCCTGCAGGCCCTGGTGTACATGCTTTGGTCCCCATGCTTTCTCTGCTCACAGGGCCAGTGAGAACCTGGAACCTTCCTCCCCTTCTCCCCAGTTACCTCATTCTTTGGGCCTTGGCTGCATGATTGTAGATGCCTCCCCTCGCCTTCCTGCTGTGGGTAAAACTGCCTGCTGTAAACGCTCACATTCTGGCCCCCAGGTCTCTCTCCTTTTACAGCACTTTTCACAATTGCAATTTTGTGCTTAATTAGTGTAATTATTTGTATTAGTACCTGTCTCCCCAGCTACACTGTGAGCTCTGTGAAATCAGGGTCTCTTCCTTTAAACACACATGCACACCACACACACACTTTCTTTGAGACTTTTTTTTTCTTTTAACTTTTTATTTTGACCTAATTCAGACTTACAGAGAAGTTCCAAGAATAGAACAGAGAACTCCAGTATACCCTTCACCCAGATTCGTCAAATGTTACCGTTTTATCACATTTATTTTATTCTTCTCTCTGGGTATACATTTTTTTCCTAAACCATTTGAGGATCATTTATAGACTCTTCCTTTCCCCCTAAATACTTCAGTGTATTTCCTAAAACCAATGACATTCTCCTATATAACTATGGTAACACTTTTTAAACAAGAAATCAGTATTGATACAGTACTGTTATCTAATCTGCAGACCTACAGGCTTTGCCAGTTGTCTTGGTAGTGTCCTTTGTAGCAAAGAAAACCCCAGATCGTGCGTTGCATGTGGTTATGTCTCTTCAGTCTCCTTTAAATTAGAGCAGTTCCTCAGGCTTTCTTTGTCTTTTATGACCTTGACATTTTTGGAGAATACAGGCCAGTTATTTGGTAGAATGCTCCTCAGCTTGAGTCTGTTTTAACCCACCATGTGTCTTCAATGCCACTGAAACATCAAATGCACTCAGTTAACATTTGCTGAATGAAAAAAGTCAGCAGGTTGTCTAGTCTCCCCCACTCCCACTCCTTTCAGCAGAAGGATGTTGTGGGGTTTTTTGTTGTTTTTAATTTATTTTTGGCTGCGTTGGGTCTTTGTTGCTGGGCGTGGGCTTTCTCTAGTTGCGGCGAGTGGGGGCTACTCTCCGTTGCCGTGTGCAGGCTTCTCGTTGCAGTGGCTTCTCTTGTTGGGGAGCACGGGCTCTAGGCGTGCGGGCTTCAGTAGTTGTGGCGCGCCGGCTCAGTAGTTGTGGCTCGCGGGCTCTAGAGCACAGGCTCAGTAGTTGTGGTGCACAGGCTTAGTTGCTCCACGGCATGTGGGATCTTCCCAACCCAGGCCTCGAACCTGTGTCCCCTGCATTGGCAGGCAGATTCTTAACCCCTGTGCCACCAGGGAAGCCCAGGATGTTGTTACTTAGTTGCCATCTTGCTGTATATAGATTTGAATCTTGCTACTTTTATTTTTATGCATTTATTTTTTAATGGAAGTGTAGTTGACATACAGTATTATGTCAGTTTCAGGTGAACAGCATAGTGATTCGACATTTGCCTACATTATGAAATGATCACCACGATAAGTCTAGTAACCATCTGTCCCCATACAAAGTTATTACAGTAGTGTGGTCTATATCCCTTAAGCTGTGTGTTACATCCCTGTGGCTTATGTATTTTATAACTGGAAGTTTGTACTTCTTAATCCCTTCACCTAGTTTGCCCAACCTATCCCCCCACCCCCTGCAACCATCTGTTTGTCCTCTGTATCTATGAGTCTATTTCTGTTTTGTTTCATTTGTTCTTCTGTTTTCTAGATTTCACATGTAAGTGAAGTCATACAGTATTTGTCTTTCTCTGTCTGGCTTACCTCACTTAGCATAATACCCTCTAGTTCAGCGGTCCCCAACCTTTTTGGCACTGGGGACGGGTTTCATGGAAGACAGTTTTTCCGTGGGTGGCGGTGGGAATGGTTCAGGCGGTAATGAGAGCGATGAGGAGGGATGGGGAGCAAAGGGGAGGGATGGGGAGCGATGAGGAGCGAAGGGGAGCAGTGGGGAGGGATGGGGAGCAGTGGGGAGCGGTGGGGAGCAGTGGGGAGCGGTGGGGAGCAGTGGGGAGCAGCAGATGAAGCTTTCCTTGTTCACCTGCCGCTCACCTCCTTCTGTGCTGCCTGGTTCCTAACAGGCCGCGGCCCAGTACTGGTCTGCAGCCCGGGGGTTGGGGACCCCTCCTCTAGATCCATCTTCCCACAAATGGCAAGATTTTCTTCTTTTTTATGGCTGAGTAATATTCCATTGTATATATACACCACATCTTCTTTGTTCATTCATCTATCCTGATATTCTTTTTTTTTTTTTTTTTTTTTTTTTGCGGTACGCGGGCCTCTCACTGCTGTGGCCTCTCCCGTTGCGGAGCACAGGCTCTGGACACGCAGGCCCAGTGGCCATGGCTCACGGGCCCAGCCGCTCCGCGGCACGTGGGATCCTCCCAGACCAGGGCACGAACCCGTGTCCCCTAAATCAGCAGGCGGACTGTCAACCACTGCGCCACCAGGGAAACCCCCTGATATTCTTTTTTAATAACACAGCTTTCCCCCCAAAAGAGAGGCTTCCTCCAGGGATAGTGAGCCTGCTGTCTCTGCAGGAATACAAGTGGACGCCAGGCCATGGCTTGGCAGGGACGCTAGAGAGGAGAACAGAACATTTGGTGAGGGGCAAGACTCAGCCTGCACGTCCCTCCTGACACTGAGGGCCTTCTCCAAATGCAACTCTGACTTCCCAGGCCTAGGGGCCCAAGAATAAGGTAACTAGAATTTTTAATCCAAACCAGAACATTTTGAGAATAAATGGGGGGCTGTTAATAATTGCATCTAATTAAGTAACTTCAACTGGGGCTATCCTGGACAAATCAGGATATGTGGTCACTCTACCCAAATGTGACTTTGAAGTTGGAGATCAGTGCCTGGGGATCAGCCTAGAAAACCCTCTAGCAGTAGGAATTTTCTGCCTGGACAAAGCGAAACTCATCTCCCTGGCATTGCCTGCCAGGCCCATGTTAGTGGTTTTGGTCCTCTCTGTGGTTGCACCTCCCTTGGTGTGTCCCTTCCAGCCTTTCTCCTGCTACATCCACTTTGTTTCAGCCCTCCCCTCACCTGTTCCTTCCTGCCACGGGGACTGAGAGAGCCTAGAACATCACTTCCAAACCCAGGCTGGATGGAGGAGCGGGGATGGGGTTTGTGATACATGCACCGGGGGGAAAACAAGCCAGCTGTGCTTCCTACGGAGCCAATTTTAATGGAATTTAAGAGCCAGGGTGTGTAAGTGAGGTATGGCTGGAGACCAGAGTTTCCCTAGACCTTATCTTTCCCACCCGGCCCCCGCCATGCTCACACTTCCCTCTGTCTTTCATGCGCAGACACCCAGGTTCCTCTTCCAGCCCTAGTTCTGAGATCAGAACCGAGTCGCCGGTCTTTGGCAGAGGCACGGAAGCAGCTGGCATTGGGGCTGGCATTGGGGACCCAGGCACAAGAGGATGGGCATTGAATGACTAGAAGGTGCAGAGAAGGACTTGGATGCAGAGAGACCAGGCAGGAAACCAGCATCGAGGGAGTCTGGTAACAAGGCCAATACAGGGTCATTTATCAGGAAGCCTAGAGTTGCAGTATTGAATGCCTGACACTTGGTCACAGGGGCAGGCACTGGTGTCTGATTAGTCCAGTTCCTTAACTCATGTTCTGCCTAGCAAAACACACGAACTCTGCCTTCCTGGATTAAAAAGTGTAGGCATACCTCATTGTATTGGGCTTCGCAGATACTGTGTTTTTTACATTGAAGGTTTGTGGCAACCCTGCATCAATCAGGTCTTTCGGTGCCATTTTTCCAACAGCATTTGCTCACTTCGGGTCTCTGTGTCACCTTTTGGTAATTCTCGCAATATTTCAAACACTCTACTGGCAAAAGATAATGAGTCACTGAAGGCTCAAATGATGGTTAGCATTTTTTAGCAATAAAATATGTTTAATTAAGGTATGTATATTGTTTTTTAGACATAATGCTGTTATACACTTAATAAACTACAGTATAGTGTAAACATAACTTTTATATGCACTGGGAAACCAAAAAATTTGTGTGACTCGCTTTATTGCGATATTTGCTTTATTGTGGTGTTCTGGAACGGATAAAAATGTGAAGGTATAGAGATTTTCTGGGGCATCCTAGTCTTGTGGACTTCAAGAACATGGTCCAGTGCAGTATAGTGTTTTTATAACTCCAGGCATTGGTGGCTTTAAGGGAAAAGCCAGTTAGTGAGAGTATCTAGTTATTAGAATGCAAGATACTAGCACTTACTGAACTTTGGAAATTTTTCTGGTTAACTGCGATATTATGTTTACTGGTTAAAAATGTTCTCCCCCACCCCACCCAGGCATAGCTATGTAAAAGCATTGAGTTTGAGGTCACCTTTTACAGGACAGAGAGGGTCACACAGTGTCTGAACTGGAAGGGACCTCAGAAGAACCTTTTCCAGCTTCCTCTGTTTACAGATGGGGAAACTGAGGCATGCTAAGGGCACACAGATAGTCACAGAGCAGGGACTGGTACCTGCATCATACAGTTTCCAGCCCCCAGATCTTGGGTGTGTTTTCTAGATATCATCTAAGGAAGTTTATTAAATAGACTGTATATTTCTATCATTTTGTTAACATCTTTTGGCATTTGTCTAACTGTAGAAATAAGCTGTATTGGCATCAAAGTATTAATAGTTGTGCATTTCTTGCTCTTTTATGTAGAAGTTGCTAGGCTGATTTTTTTTTTAATTAATTTATTTTTGGCTGCATTGAGTGTTCATTGCTGTGCTCAGGCTTCTCATTGTGGTGGCTTCTCTTGTTGTGGATCTCGGGCTCTAGGCATGCGGGCTTCAGTAGTTGTGGCATGCGGGCTCAGTAGCTGTGGCTCGCGGGCTCTAGAGCACAGGCTCAGTAGTGCACGGTGCACGGGCTTAGTTGTTCCGCAGCATGTGGGATTTTCCTGGACCAGGGCTCAAACCCGTGTCCCATGCATTGGCAGGTGGACACTTAACCACTGCACCACCAGGGAAGCCCTGCTAGGCTGATTGCTGTTTTTCGTTTTTATGTAAGAAGATGATATATACCTTCCATTGAGTTTCTGTATTCTGTACTAGTGTTTCTCAAACTTGAGCACATCAGAATCGCCTTTTAAAACACAGGCTGCTATGCCCCATCCCCAGAGTTTCTGAGTCAGTGGGTCTGAATCAGACTCAGGTGAGGCCTCAGAATTTGCATTTCTTTTTTTTTTTTTAGCTTTTTTTTTTTTTTTTTTTTTTTTTACTTTTTGGCCAGGCCGCGTGGCATGCCGGATTTTAGCTCCTCGACCAGGGATCAAACCTGTGGCCCCTGCAGTGGAAGCTCAGAGTCTTAACCACTGGACTGCCAGGGAAGTCCCATAATTTGCATTTCTAACAAGCTCCTCGGTGATGCTGCTGGTCCAGAGACCGGGGACCATCCTTTGAGGATCGCTGCCCCAGGCTGAGTGATAGTCCCAGATGGTGTGCTCTGTGCTTTACAGCCAGCTGGGCCCTCCTTGCTGCCCATCCAGCCCTCCGTCCTCCCCTGTTGCTCCCATGCCAGCCAGCCTAGCTTCTCCACTCTCGCTGGGTCTCCTACCTGTTGCCCTCCCCTCTCCAGATGACCCCACCATCTGTGGCCCTGGGATGCTCAGGGCTGTCTGGAGGGAGCTTCCTCACCTTTCCCCCTCCCTCCTTCATTTTCTCTTTCTTCCTTTCTTCCAGTTTGAGAAATGAGTGTCTCTGGCTCTGGCTTACCTCTCCACTTCCAGTTGAAAACTGTCGTCCCATCACCAAAAAAAAAAAAAAAAAAGAAAAGCCTTCTCCCAGCCCGGCCTTACCATTAGGTCACCGCCCCATCACTCCCTTCCTTTCACTGCCAAGCCTGCTGGCGGAATAGTTTACAGTCGCAGAAAAGGATTGGCTCTCACCTCCCTTGACATAGATATGCTATTCAATTCCAGAAGTTCAGGTTTTCTATACCTATGCTGAAAGAGTTTTTTTTTAAGGGTTTTTTTTTTTGGCTGCATTGGGTCTTTGCTACTGGGCGCGGGCTTTCTCTAGTTGCGGCGAGCGGGGGCTACTCTTCGTTGCAGTGGGCGAGAGTCTCATGTGGTGGCTTCTCTTGTTGTGGAGCATGGGCTCTAGGCAAGCGGGCTTCAGTAGTTGTGGCATGTGTGCTCAGTAGTTGTGGCGCGCGGGCTCTAGGGCACGTGGGCTTCAGTAGTTGTGGCTCAAGGGCTTAGTTGCTCTGCAGCATGTGGGATCTTCCCAGACCAGGGATCGAACCCGTGTCCCCTGCATTGGCAGGTGGATTCTTAACCACTGCGCCACCAGGGAAGTCCCAGAAAGAGACATATTTTTTTTATTTGTGGTAAAATACACATAATAAAATGTACCATTTTAACCATTTTTAAGTGTATATACAGTTCAGTGGCATTAAGCACAGTCACATTTGTGTGCTACCATCACCACCATGCATCCACAGAACTCTCTTCATCTTACAAAACTGAAACTCTACCCATTGAATACTAACTCCCCATTCCCTCCCCGACCCCCCGACCCTATCCCTGGCAACCACCCTCTACTTTCTGTCTCTATAATTTTGTCTACTCTAGGTACCTCATATAACTGGAATCGTGCAGTACTTGCCGTTTTGTGACTGGCTTATTTCACGTAGCATAATGTCCTCCAGGTTCATCCATGTTGTCACATGTGTCAGAATTTTCTTCCTTTTTAAGGCTGAGTAATGCTCCATTGAACGTACATCAACATTTTGTTATTCAGTCATTTGTCAGTGGACGCCTAGGTTGCTTCCACCTTTTGGCTATTGCAAGTAGTGCTTCTATGAACATGGGTGTACCGAAGGACACAATTCTGATTAAAGGGGGCTTGCAACCTCAGGTGAGATGTTTAGGCATTTATTTATCTAGCAGCCTCAGCTTTATCTATCGCCTGCATCCTCCAGCCCATCGTCCCCAGGCTTCCCCACCTGCCCCTTGAGCAACACTACCCTTGCTGTGATGGCCAGGAACTGCTCACTTGTGAAGATCAGTGGCATTTGGTCACTCAGACCATTTGGTCTTTGTGCCGATGCCCTCCTGCTGGGACTTCTGTGATGCAGCTCCCCTCCTGCCTCCCCACCCACCCTGGCTCATCCTCTGCTCTCTGGCTCCTTTTCCCTCTGTTCTGTCGTCCTGCTCACCCCCTTCCTGGGTGAGCACACCTTATCCCATCATCAGGGGTTCACAGGTCTGCTCCAGCCTGGTCATCTCTGTGTGTATCACATCTGAACATCTCCCCCTCAGTGTCCCCAGGTCCCTCTTCTGCACGTGCATGTCCAAAGCAGAGCTCTGCACCTTCCTCCTTAAAAATGTTCTCTCTGTAAGTGACGTGTCTTCCCGCATAGAAACCCCAGGGTCTCCCTTCACTCCTACAGCTGCCCTGGACAAATCCCTCCCATCACACCTCAGCCCCTCCTCCAACCTGCCCCTCCTTCCCCCCACTAAAACTGGGTGGGTTCACACACTTCTCCCATTTGCCTCTCTCCCCAGTGGGTCCCTAACATTTATACCTGCTTCATGTTGTTGCCAGAAAGTGTTCCCTGCAGAAGCACTAAGATCACCTCTTCTCTGCGGGTCCCATGTCACCTGGCTCCGTCCGGCCTTGCTTTCCCCCTAACCCTGCTGGTGACATGCTGTAAGCCAGGGCTTCCCAAACTTTAGTGCTAACATGCAGATTCTGATTCGAGGGGCCTGGGGGGTGGGCCCTGCCTTCTGCGTCCTTAACAGGCCCCCCAGGGGGTGTTGAGACTGTGGCCAGAGACCACATGTTGAGTAGCTGGACTCCAGAATAGATCTGTGTATAACAAATAAAGTGTGTATCACAAATAAAGTGTTTTTAGTCTATAAATAATGCAGGAATTTAAAATTTTTGTGTTGTAATTTTAACGTTTTCTGTTTTATACAAAGTTAATCTTAAATTTTTTCGATCATAAGGCAGATTCCCTTGTTGCAGTGATTATTTGCTACTAAAAGACATTTTCAAAGACTAAGAAAGGCTTTAGTTCCTTAAGAGTTACCATATAGGTCCAGGTGAATGAATATATGGGGAGTTGAGAACGTTTCCCCATTAAAGGGGTACATGTTCGGGGTCGGGCTCCCCTTGTGAGCATCCCCAGGGCAGAGCCCTTCTTTTCCTCAGCTCCATCCCCAGGGCCCTGCTGGGCCTCCTCAGGATGTGGGATGAAGGGTAAGGAGGCAAGTCTCAGCCCTCCTCTTGGAGATGATGGTGGAAACTGGTGATTTGATGTGGGAAGACTGGGCTTGGAAGGGAGCCCCGTCAAAAGAGGGGAGGGAAAGGGTTCTTGGCAGCTGGGCCTTGTTGAGGCCTGTTTCATGACTTTTAATAGGGTTTTGCTGTGGAGGAGCCACTTGGGAGAAAACTGCTGGTGGAGGTGTCCCCTGGTGCTGGGCTTCCTCCTGGAGAGGGGAGGAGAGGGGAGAGGAGGAGAGGGGAAGGGGAGGGGAGGGGAGGGGAAGGGGAGGGGAGGGGAAGGGGAGGGGAGGAGAGGGGGAGGGGAGGGGAGGAGAGGGGAAGGGGAGGGGGAGGGGAGGGGAGGAGAGGGGGAGGGGAGGGGAGGAGAGGGGGAGGGGAGGGGAGGAGAGGGGGAGGGGAGGGGAGGGGGAGGGGAGGGGAGGAGAGGGGAAGGGGAGGGGGAGGGGAGGGTGGGCAATGGAGCCGAGCAAACCTGGGGGGCTCTGACTGCATTGGCTGCTTCAGGAGGGTCGGAGAAGCATGTCTCAAGTGGTGAAGGATCAGGTTCGTGAGTGAACGGATGGGGTGGATGTCAGGGAAGCGGGTAGCCGTTGGGGGCCAGCCTGCTCCAGAAGCTTCACCGCTCCTGCTGCCCCATTAGTCTCAGCAATTTAGTCCATCGTTGAAGGGCTTCATGATCTGGCCCCTGCTTGCCTCTCCCACTTGTTCTGTGACTTTCCCCCTGGTTTCTAGGTCTGGCCAAAGGACTGTTCCCAGTTAAAGTAGGTGTACCACCTCCTCCTGAGTCCCGTGGTGTGCACTGTTGTCTCTTGGTGCAGGTCGTAAGCTGGGGCTGTCTCCGGACCCCCTCTCACTAACTCCGTGACCCCAGCGAGCCTCCTGACGTTTTGATGTCATTTCCACAGTGGGGGTGACAGGCATCCCCGCCTCACAAGGCTGGGTGAAGATTCCAGGATGACAAGGGCTTCTCCCAGTGGCACCTGATGATTACTCAGGAAGTACTGGTGGTCCGTCACTGCCTGCCATCTGTCCCTCTCAGTGAGCTTGTCAGAAGGACCGTAGCGTGACACTTGTCCCCAGGTGGAGCCCCCGTCTCAGATGGAGAGGGCTGTGACCCATGCATGCTGCCCTGGACAGGGTGGGGCCAGAGTGGTGCCACTGTGGGGTGGACGCTCTGGGGGTGGTGTGTCAGCTCATTGCGTGGATGTTGAAGACACCAAGAGATGGCAGCTGGCAACAGAGTGAAAGGAGGAAGCTGAAGGCCTGGGGGAGTTGAAATGGGTCGGAGAGCAGGGCCTCGAGATTGTGCATTCCTAATGGCACCTGGGTTGATAACAGTGCCGCCAGTCTGGACACCACCGTGAGTGGCATTGGTCAGGAATATGACACATGGTGGCGAGGCTCATGGAGAAGAGCATATGGAAGAAGCAAAATAAGCTCAGCTGCATGGCTGTCTACCCAGCCCCGTGGAGCACATGCACCCAGGTGTCTGGGGTGTGGAGGGTTAGATGGGAATCACATTGTGGGTGATGGACAAGGGGCAGCAGGGGCCCCTGCAGTTTTGGGGATAAGTGTTGGGTGATTTGATTTTGCCGTTTGATACTCCATCTTTCCAGGTGTAGTTTTGCCATTAGAATCCCCTTAAAAGGTATTTCTATGGGCTCGAAGATGAGCTGTGGTCACACCCTAGACAAAGCCCCAGCAGCCAGTGGCACACACCTGACTTCACAGAAGCAATCCCCACACTGGAAGGTGATTATTTGATTATTTATGCATCTCTCTCTGACTGAGACAACCTCTTCCTCACCTCTGAACCCCAGCACCTGCTGTGGAGCCTGGCCACAGCCGGGACTCATTGAATGTCTGTGGCGTCATAGGGGGTGAGCTCAGAGTGTTCACGCAGGAAGAACACATAAAGCCCTGTGACTGAAAGAGCGGGGGAACCAAGCACTGAGTCAGGTGCCTGGGAGAGTAGTGGTGTGGTGTGGTGTGGATGGGAGAAGATGGTGTAAGCAGTCAGCAGGACCTCAACTAAAAATGCCAGGACTGTCTTCGGAAGATAGAACAGGGACTCGGAAAGGATGAGTGCTGGGGATTTGGATTTGGGCATCCGTTGTGAGAGTTGGGCTGTGAGTTTTCTGGAGTGGTGGAGGCTTCAACGGGAGGATGGGAATTTCAGCCAAGAAACCACTGGTTTGATCCAGGATCCCAGAGCAAACCTGATTTTCTGCTTCCTTCAGGAGAGGGCAGGTGTCCAGATTTATGCAAATTGAGGATTAAGAAATTTCTCCCTGTGCATCGGTGTGCCATAAGCAGTGCTTCCCAAGGCTGGGTGGAGCCAGCAGGTTGAGGCCCATCATGTGGCAGGGGCTGGAGACACAGCTGTTGGCATGTTGAACCTCAACTGTGGAAGGAAGGGCCCCCTGAGGCGGGGGTCTAACTCCCTGAACCTCAGACGCCCTGTGAGGTGGGGTCCTCAGAGGCCCCTGTGAGTTGGGGTCAACCTTATTTTGCTGAGAAGGAAATGGAGTCTCAGAGAGGTTCGGCAACTTGCCCACAGTCACACAGCTGGGAGGCAGAGGAGTCAGGCTACAACGTGGGTCTGTGGGTCAGGGGAGTGTCAGGTGGGGCAGCCCAGCCTGGGAGCGGGGTTTCTGGGGGAGGAGTGACAGGTATGGCAGCGGGGCCAGGGCTGGGGCAGGGTGGGGAGGGCTGCGGGTACCAGGCGCTGGGGGCAAGCAGGAGGAAGAGGAAGAAGCAGGGTCAGGTGAAGGCAGAAAGGGGCGAGGAGGTGACCAGGTGTCACGGGAGGGAGGTTTAAGCAGTTACACACCCTCGGCTCCAATGAGGTATCAGGTGACAGCATTTTAAGTTCTATCAGTTTGATTTTTGAACTCATTCTTGCTCATAGAACACTTAGGCACTACAGAAAATTTGAAAGAATAGACAAACTAACAGTTTTCACGGTCTTGTGAGTTCCTTCATACTTTATACAATGACTTAGAGTTCTGGTCACACTGTAGGTACAATTTTATAACCAGCCTTTTTTACTTAATATTCTAAGGTTTTCCATGTCATTATGAAGTCTTCATGGACATCCGTGGCTGTTTTATGATTTACTTAACTGGCCCTCTAAGCTTGGAAATTGGCTTTTTGGTGTAATTTTCAACGTTGCAACGTTATATCTTTGCAAATAAAACTTTCATGTATGGATGTATCCTGACAGTAGGTTCCTAGAAATGGAATTATTGGTCAAACCACCCTCCCAGCATTGTTGGAATGATACGCTGTTAGGAGTGCTGAGGCGAGCCTTCTAGGAGTGCAGGTGTCAGCCTTGTGCACACTAGCTGTTCACTCAGTGCATGTGTGTGTATTTCACAAGCATTTATTAAGTGCCTGTGAGGAGAGACTCCATTTTCTGTGGCCAGGTCAGCACAGTAGCGGCTGCCGGCATCTTGGGCTTGGCTAGGATGTGTGGGAAGTTTGGTGGCACATGATGTCCCAGCTCTGCCTGCCCAGGCGCCCAGGACGGGCAGCGCTCTGTGGCTGCGGGGTTCAGGCAGTGCTCACGTGCGAGTCTGGAGCTGCCTGCTTTCCCCACTGTCACGCTTAGGGACATGGAAGTACTGAGTGTGATGCTCCCCATTTTGTCCTTTGATCCATGTCATTCGCAGATACTCAGGCTTGCTAGGCACTGCTCCAGGTGCTAGGGGCACAGCAGTTAACAACAAAGCCCCTGACTTTAAGGAACTTTCATTCTAGGGGGAGGTAGGGACATGGGAATTGGGAGGAAACAGTCAGTGAACATATTTGATATGTCTAGCAGTGATAAACGCTAAGGAGAAGGGTGCAGTGAGAGGTCTGGATGGCCTCACTGATAAGATACCTGGCTCGCTCTAAGACACTTAGAGCGAACCAGGTGGAGGATGACTGAGAGAAGGGAGTTCCAAGCAGAGGGAACAGCAGCTGCGAACACCTGAGGTGGGAACAAGCTTGTAACAACTGGGTACAGGGCAGGGGCAACGTGGCCGGAGCAGAGAGTGAGCAGGTCATGTGCTACGGGAGGCAGAGAGTGAGGGGGCCCTCGTGTAGCAGAATGAGATCCAGGACCCGGAGTTCATTTTTCCATTGGCAGGTTTTGGAGCCAAAGGACCATCTGGAACAGTTGAAGCTAACCTGGTGCTTTTCCTGGATTTCCAGTGGGTGATCACGCAGGCCTGTGTTTGGTGGGAAAGCTCTGGGAGTGGAAGCCCAGGCTTTGGGAAGTCACTGGCTCCGTCAGCCCTTTGGTTTCCTCCTCTGTGCGATGAAGGACTTGAACTAGGAAACTGGTAAAGGCGTATTGAGCTTTCCAGGGCTGAGACCCTCTGCCCTGTCTTCAGTTAAGTGCGCTGGTTAGATCTTGGATTGTTTTAGTTGAAATAATAAGAATATGTAAGTGCAATTGTTGATACATATTTACTTCTTAGTATGGTTGGCCGATCAGGTTTACTTTGTTACAGAGGAGTCTTTCAGCCAGCTGTGGGTGGTCTTATAGTAGTGATGAGAAGCAGGTAGGGGATGGAGGATACTCCCCCCCACCAAGTGGTTTATCCACTCAACTGTCCATTTATCCCACGGTTAATTATTGAGCACCTGCTGGGTACCAGGCACTGGGTCGTGGTCTTTAAAAGACCCAGACCCTGACTTCATGAAGTTCACAGTCTAGTGCAGCAATGCTAGCTAGCTCTGCCAGAGGATCATGGTGGGGAGGGACCCTGGTCAGAAAGACCAGGGTGCCTCCTACCTCTTGCCATAAACAAAAATTAAGTCAAAATGGATCAGTGCCCTAAATATAAGAGCTAAAGTCATGGAACTCTTAAGAAAAAACAGGGATAAATCTTCATGACCTTGGAGTTAGCAGTGGATTCTTGGATATTACACCAAAGCACAAGCAACAAAAGAAAACTAGATAAATTGGACTTCATCAAAATTAAAAACTTTTGTATCTCTAAAGACATCAAAAAAGTGAAAAGACAGCCTACAGAATGGGAGAAAATATTTGCAAATCCTATCTGATAAAGGTTTAACATTAAGAATATATAACAAACTCCTATAACTAATCCAAATTAAGATAAACAACCCAATTTCAAAATGGGCAGAGGACTTGAATAGACATTTCCCTAAAGATCTACAAATGGCCAATAAGCACATGAAAAGTTGCTTAATATCAGTAGTCATTAGGAAAATGCAAATTAAAACCACAGTGAGATATCACTTGACATCTTTTAGGATGGCTATTATCAAAAGTATAGGTAAGGATGTGGAGAAATTGGAACCCTCTTATATTGCTAGTAGGAATGTAAAATGGTTCAGCCTCTGTAGAAAGCAGTTTGGTGGCCCTTCAAAAGGCCAAACATAGAATTCCTGTATGACCCAGCAATTCCACTCCTAGGTATATACCCAAAAGCAGATGTTTGTACAGGAATGTCATTGCAGCACTATTCACAACAGCCAAATGGTGGAACCAGCTCAAGTGTCCACAAATGAATGGATAAACAAAATGTGGTCTCTCCATACAATGGAATATTATTCAGCCTTGAACAGGAATGCAGTTCTTCTACATGTTACAGCATGGATGAACCTTAAACATTATGCTAAGTGAAGTAAGCCAGTCACAAAAGGACAGATATTGTATAATTCCACTTATATGAAGTATCTAGAACAGGCAAATTCATAGAAAGTAGATTAGAGGTTGCCAGAGGTTGGGGGAGGGAGTAGGGAATTATTGCTTCATGGGTGCAGAGTTTCTGTTTGGAGTAATGGAAGAGTTCGGGGAATAGATTGTGGTGTTGGTTGCACAACATCGTGAATGTAATTAATGCCACTGAATTGTACACTTAAAAATGGTTGAAGCGGCAAATTTTATGTTCTCTTTAACTACAGTTTTAAAAAGAGACCAGAGCAGGTAGTGCTGTGTCTGGGGGGCGTCCGACTTTGTTAGGAGCCACTGGGTCTGGGTTCCGCTCTGTGCCGGGTCACCTCGGGCATGGTCCTTGCTGTCTTTAGCCTGAATCCCTCTTCTGATGTGGGAGCTGGACGAGATGACACGTGTAGTCTCTGGTGGGTCACGGGTGGTCAGGAGATGCCTTCCCATCCCCTTTCATTCCATCCTTCCCAGTGTAAAAGGATTGTTCTGCCTGGTAGAAAAGACAACAGTAAATCTGATGGTTTTGCCCAAATTATCATTAATTGTCTGCTCATCTGTTCTGCCTTTTTCTGTCAGGGGGTGGTCTAGCCCCTTCCTGTCACCCTGTGGCCATGCATCTTTGGTGGCTGGGGTACTTTTTCCTCCCTAAAGCAGGGCTCATCTGGACCCAACTTGCTGACTGACATTCGTGCCTGCTCTTGATCACTTGCTCCTTCTTCCCTACTCTCGTTTACTGTGGGTCCTTTTGGAAGTCTGAGCCCTCCTAATTAGAAGTCATCTGAGCACCTAGCCATGGTTATGGTTCCACTTGGTGGAATACTATAAAACTGTAACAGAAAATGCCAGTGAAGTGTTTGAAATACCCGGACAGATGTTCCATTGCGCAGTGATGGGAACGAGTAGCCTGTATGATTATATAGACACGGTGAGTACAGAGTAAAAAACAAACTAAAACCCTCCCAAAACAAGACAGCGCTGTTGGTGTTACGTGACACGAGCGTGTCGTAGCAGCTGGTCTGCTGAGCCGCCCGCTCCTCCTTCCCTCCAGGGTTAGCTGCCTTCCGGCGCTCAGAGCCAACTTGTTTTTTTCACAGCCATGGAGGTAGGTAGGTTCTGCGCTGGCCAAGCACCTCCCTTACCTGTATGAAAGAACTTCGAGGTTTGGATGTTCTGAGGTTGTCCTGGATCCTCCTGGAGACCCACTCTCCTGCCACACTCAGGATCTAGCTGCCCCCCCCCCCGCCCCCGTTTATCACTTACCCCCACCTTGTGGCTGCCCTCATGAGATCTGTTGCTTGGAGCCAACATGTGTGCCCCAAAAGTGAGCGGGCAAGGATCTGGTTGAGCTCAAGTTCATTGAGAAACCCAGTCTCCTGGGGGCTGCAGTGCGCCTGGGCCTGCATCAGGAGTCCTCCAAGTTCTGAGATCCTTGGAGGCAGGTGCCATGGAAGGGGACTGGCCAGCCACTCTCGGGATCTCCCTGGAAGGAGAGCTGTTAGTCATGGGGTAGGAGAGGCCCAGGCCAAACCCAGGGCTTGGCCTCAGGAAATGAGGTGGCCCACCCTGCTCTCCCGTGGTTAATAATTAACCCAGGGTGGCTGCCTGTCGAGCTGGAAGGGCCTTTAGACATTCCGTGCACTCACTCCAGCCTACGCCTTTTGTAGAAGTGAGAGGAAGTCACTTACTGTGTTTCCACAATTCTGACAGATTCGTGTTCCATGTTTTAACTTCTCTGAAATCACGATCTTCACAATCAAAGGGTACTTTGGATGTACTGTTCCTTTAAAATAACTCTTCTGAAACACCTGTTGTCATTTTAGAACAGAGGGAAGATGGTAATAAATACCCGGTCATTACTCAGGTTTCTTCTGATGTTGCAGAGTTAGAGGCAAAAAGGGTTTTTCTGGACCATTTCCTCCCTAAGAGGAAATTTACCAAAATGCGAGCTGTGGGGAGTGTTGATGAAGATTATCTCAAAGGGTAAGAACATACCTGTGGTCAGTAAATTGCAGAAACAATAGTGATTAAGTGGAGCCTTTTCCCTCCAGTGAATCACCTGTAATTCACCTTCCTCCATCATGCAGGACAGGGAACTCAGTGGGGAGGTGTGTGATGCCCTGAACTGGGCTTGGGACCCTCACCCCATTTGGCGGCTGACTGTGTGACTTGGGCAGGGTTCTCTGAGTCTAATCTACCAATCTGTGAAATGCGGACAGCTGTAGGAACCTTGGTTGCTCCTCAGGATAGGAAGCCTGGGAATGGAAACGGCCCAGGGAGTAAGACGGAGGCGGGTGGAAGGGGCCGTCATACAGGGGCAGTCCTCAGAGTAGCTGGTATTACGTGTCTGCTGTGGGCCAGGGCCTCCACGGGGTTAGATACGAGATTGCTGCTCCTCAGAATTACTTACGGATGATGAAACAGACGGAAAGTTAATTTGTCCAAGGTCCTATCAGCTTGGGAGTGGCAGAGCAGAGACTGGAACCCAAGTCTGGTTTATTCCTTCAGACCTCCAGTCGGCCCTGGCCTGCTGAGACCCCTGGCCACCCAGGGCCCCCAGGCAGTGGTGTCCCTGGTCAAGTGGCTTGAAGACTTCTTGAGATCAAAAAATGGATTGTATGTCTGTATTCCCAGCTCCCAGCATGTGGAAGGTCTCAGTACAAATAAATAAAGGCAGCAATAACATATATTATTTTCATTTCATTATTCCTAAATACTATTCTGATTAGCATTTTGGCACGCCTTTATACTTTTTTTTTCTTTTTTCTTTTAGAGTTAATGTGGTTTCTTTTAATTAATTTTCTGACCCCATTCCTACCCCCACCCATCTCCAAGTCAAAGCCCTGGAAATCAGACTAGGCTACGTAAAAATAAATTTTTATCTTGGTCTCTAGACCGCCAGCAACCAGTAGGGTCACTGTACCTAATATAACCTGAGATGGCCCCTCGGATTAAAACTTTACAGGCAGAGGATTTTAAAGCTGGAAGGAAATTTAGAGGGCTCTAAGCTGGGAAACCCAGCTAAAAAGAAATGGAGTAGCAACTTCCCAGGTCACTTCGCTGATTACAGACAAATAGGGCGGTGCTGGCGCAGGGGGAGTATTTTTCTGTGCTTCCTTGAGATAAAATTATGGTGAGGGCTGCTGGTGGTGAGGATTGGGTTTCTCTGGCCAGGCTGCTGCTGGCTTCAGACTCCTTGGCAAGAGCAGAGCTGGCAGGAAGGTCCAGTTGTGAGATTCCAGCTTCTTGGCTGGGATGTGCTGCGATTAGCACATCTCAAACCTTTCAAAGTGACTTTGGCTGTTTTCTTTTCTGAAGGCTTCTGCTGCTTTTGGCTGTAAAGGGGTGGGGGCTGGAGCCTAAGATAGAAATATGGACTGACACCCAAATGGGCGTGTCTGTGCCCCAAGGGCAAATATTAGCACAGTATTTTTGTAAAGTTGATGCAATTTGATTCATGTCCCTGTAGAGTAAATTTATTCTATCCTGTTTTCCAGTCTGTTTGGGGCCCAGTGGAACTATTCAAAGGGAGAATGAGAAGAGACGGGTTGCTTAATTTTAGGTAGAAACTGCTCAGTATAAGACAGATTCCATTGTCTGTATTTTTAGCTTTACATACTGCTTTTTGTCTTCATATTGTTTTACCCTCTATTTCATAGTTTGATGGACCATTTTAGTTTTTCTCCCAAGATGGAGGTATCCATTTAGAATTATTTCCCATGAGAAATCCATTTAAGAAATCCAGTTTTGGACAGTGCCACCTTGAGTGGGTTTTGGCACTGTCGAAACAGAAGTCATAATAGAATCTTGGTCCTGGAAGCTGGAAGTTCATCTCTCCTACCCCTTCCAGTGCCAGCCTGCCCTCTGCAACTTACTCACCAAGGGCCATATCCACCTTCTCTGCTTGATCACCTCTAGTGACAGGGAGCTCCCTCTCTCCCAAGGTAGTCCCTTCTGTATTTGTGCAGCCCTGAGTGTTCAAAAGCTCTTCCTTCTGGTTTTTTTGTTTTGTTTTGTTTTTTCCTTCCATCTTCCACCTATTTAACCCTTTGGGTCTGAAACAGTCAGTCTAATCATGGTAGGAGTAGTAAGTACCATTGATCTGGCCCTGCTAGGGCCGGCTAGTATGCATACATGTTACCTTCAGTGCTTAAAACAACCTTGGAAAACAGAATTTCCACCTTTCTATAGATAAGGACACCGAGTCTCGGGGAGGGTGAGTGATCTCTGTTAAGTTCACACAGCTGGTAAGTATAAGCTGGGGTTCCAGTCCACATCTCTGCTTGATTCCACTGAGGCTGACCTCCCACAGCCTCATACCATATCCTAATTCCCCTTCTGTGTGACATCCTGGATTTTTGAAGAACCTAGTCTCCTCCCTCAGATTTCTCTAGGATTTCAGTTATTCCTCAGACACTCCGATAATAAATCCGTTTCTATGGGGTTCCTAAAACGTGCATGTATTTCACCTCCTGGCCTTTGCACATGTAGTGTGCAGTTTCCGGACTGCCCCTGCTTCTACCCGGCTAGTTTCCCTTTATCCTGCAAGCTTCCCCATGGAGCCTTTGTGTGCTGGTCCCACCACCCACCCCAGCCTACCTGGCTTGGGTTGGGAGCCTACCTGCTGTTCCCCTGGCACCCTGGGCTTTCACCCCCCTTAGAACTCGAAACTCCAGGCATCTGTGCCTTCCCTCACCCTACTCCCTCGGCCTGGCACAGAGCAGGTGCCCAGTAAGTAAATACTGAGTCAGTAAAAGGTACGGAACTCCTGCCAAAGTAATAACAAAAGCTGGAAGTAATCATAAACAAGATGGATGGGTCTGTGAAACTGTGGTCCTAGTCCCATGCAGGGATTTGGCTTGGAGGCTGTTGACAGCTTGTCTGGTGGTAGGTCCCACAAGTCATCTCCCCCAGCGTGGTTTGGTTCAGTCCCTCAACAGCTGGCAGATGTCCCCTTTCTTCTTCCAGCAAGAGGCAGGCTTGCTGGCCTCTGCAGTTTCTGGGTTCACTGATGTGGTACGTAATGGGGGAGTTGACCAGTCACTGTTCAGACATGCTCGGGGTGGGGAGACTGGGACACAGCCCTTCTCATTTCTCCCCAGTGAAGCATCCACGTGCATGGCGAAGTGGCTCCAGAAGGCTTGGGTCCTGTGAAATACGTGGTTTAACACTACACCATGATAAGCTTTCCCTAAACATTTTTTTTTAAACTTCTAAAAATCTCATTTAAAAAATCTCATGAAAATGGTGTTAAAATTTGGGAGACTGGTCCCCGGGAGGGGGCATTATGTTTGGAAGGGGTGTGAGGCAGCTCCTCCAGCCTTCTTGAGAAGAGCAGTACTCTTACACTTGGGATTTGTGCTTTGTTCCTCTGTGGTACTTCAAGAAAGAGGAAAAAAAAGAAGGTGATGACGTCATTTAACGTCCTCACAGGTCGAACGTATTTTCTGGTCGCCTAGGAGCAAACCCTGTGTTTCAGGTGCTAGGCGGCCTCTCATCACAGCCCTGGACACTCAGCTCGCGGGACGTCGTCAGAGGTTGGTTTCTCTTTATAGCAACATCACCTCTGTCCCGAAATGCCTGCAGCTCCCACAGCATTCTTGGTCTTGCCCTTCAGGGAGCTTAAAACTGCTTCTTGTTATCCTCCTGGTATCAAGTATAACTTTTCTTTGGTTAGTTTTGCAAGTGTCATGGTGTCGAGCCTATAAATAAACCCAACTCCATAATAAGAAAACTATTTGACATTTTGAAGTTGTACGAGAACAAGGGCGCTAATTACAGGTCTCCATTGGAACACAACTGATCCTACAGATTACCCCACCCTGCTTCTCAGGGGCTACCGGTTGGAGGTCCACTCCCTGGGCAAGTTACCGGCTCTATGGAGTAAAGGATTTGATCCCAAGATGGTACTTGTGGAGTATTAAGATTAATAATTGCAGGGGTGGGGGAGGGATAAATTAGGAGGTTGGGATTAACATATATACACTGCTATATATAAAATAAACAACAAGGACCTACTGTATATATAGTACAGGTAACTCTACTCAATTTTTGTAATAACCTATATGAGAAAAGAACCTGAAAAAGAATATGTGTGTGTGTATATATGTGTGTGTGTGTGTATATATATATATATATGTATGTATTACTGTATCACTGTGCTGTACACCTGAAACTAGCACAACATTGTAAATTAACTATACTTCAATTAAAAAATAAACTGAACTAGAAAAAGAAGGATTAATAATTGCAGGATAATTTGGGTATTAAGCTGTGGTGTTAAGGAGACTTGTGTGAGCATTTTCTCCCATGCGGCGAATAATGTGAAGTCAGAGTTAAAAACTCATAAATGCATTCACGGAAGCATTTTTTCTAAATAAAAGGCATTAAATACTTTTATATATGCATACCCAAATTAAAATTAAGTCTTGTGCACCAATACTTCCATTGTCAGCTGTGATTATTGTATTAATTAGCAGGCCTAAAGTTTCAAAGATGTTATTTAAAATTTTTTCGGTGTATAGGCCCAGGACAAGTTGGTTTATTGGCTTTACCATTGAATTAGCAAAATGAAAATGCCTCCCTTAATGAATAGATTTTTCTAATTTAGTAAGTATTTAGTAGTGATTATGTTGACATTCTAAACTAGTTTTTAAAATAAGTTAGTATATTTATCTTTGTATTATTATGCAGTGTTGTTCTTTGGAAATTAAAGCCAAGTAAGCAGGAAAAAAATGGCAGAAGGTAGTCTTGATAAATTTACAAAAACTATAGTCATGAATATAAAATTCCATGCACCAGTTGTATGGTACTATGGTTATCAGCTGCACATAATATAAAATTAATAAAGTGAAATCATTTTTTTAAGATGTGGGCATGTCACAGATGAACTAAAATCACCGGTTTTTAATTAGTTGGAGTGAGTTTTATTAACATTTGCAAAGCTAATAAATCATACAAAATGCATGTATATCTTTGTCTCTTCTTCCTTAAGACAGTGGTAGTTGACTGTCACCCACTTATGGGAGTGTGCATAACAGAAGGCACTGTAGTCTTTTTTTATAACTTGGATATTATGAATTGTTAAGAATTGCTGTCTGTGAAAGACGTGAACTAATTTGAACAAATGGAGACGTCTGGTTAGAAAATATCACATGATAGAATCCTTTCTGAACCGGATTTCTGTTCATGTTGCTTTCTTCCTCTGTTAGGACCACAGCAGTAACTCCAGCACCAGCATATAGACTGGAGTCTGCTATTTCAACACTGCCTTAAGGAAGTGCTTCCCCAGACTGAGTGATGGGGCAGCTAAGCTATAGACAACCCTCTTTGGCTCTGGGAAGCGACTTGTAATATAGACGGGAAAACTGACATGGGGTGCTGACCTAACCAAGCCCCTGACTGTAGGCACAGATGGTCAAAACTGAGAGGAAGTATCTGATTAAGAGTTTTCCACTGCCTTGGTGCTCAGACACCCTGCATCAGTGTCCCCTTGGGATGCTTATTACAGATGCAGTTTCTACCTGACAACTAAAGCAAGGCAAGGTCCTGGTTGGGATCTTGGATCAGGAGGAAAGAAATAAAGGGACACCATCAGAACAATTTTCAAAATTTTAGCATGGACTATAATTGCTTTATTGATGTTAAATTTCCTCAATTTGATAATTGTACTGTGGTTATGAAATGTCCTTGTTCCTGGGAGATAACCTGCTAAAATATTTAGAGGTAAAGGGGCATGATATCTACAACTTTCAAGTGTTCATTAGAAAGCTTTGGGGGTGTGGTATGTGTATGTGCAGGGGAGAGAGAGAAAGCATATGTGACAAAATGTTAAGTTGAATCCAGGCCAATGGGGATGTACGGGAGTTTCATTTTTCTTGCAGCTTTTCTCTAAGCTCAAAAAAATTGCAAGTTTTAAAATGCAGTCTCCTGGGTTCTTACTAAACCAGACTCTCTGTGGGTGGTACCCAAGAATCTGTTTTTTTGTTTTGTTTTGTTTTGTTTTGTTTTGTTTTGCGGTACGCGGGCCTCTCACTGCTGTGGCCTCTCCCGTTGCGGAGCACAGGCTCCGGACGCGCAGGCTCAGCGGCCATGGCTCACGGGCCTAGCCGCTCCGCGGCATGTGGGATCTTCCCGGACCGGCATGTGGGATCTTCCCGGACCGGGGCACGAACCCATGTCCCCTGCATCGGCAGGCGGACTCTCAACCACTGCGCCACCAGGGAAGCCCCCAGATGATTCTTAAGTACACTAAAGTTTAATTTAAGTCTCTGGTTAAAAAGTCTCCTTTTAATCACTGTTTCTTTTTTAGCAACTTAAATATTAAGTATACATTCTTACAGTTTGATCTAATCTTGATCTAGTGCTTGATAAATGATAAATCCCCATCCAGATGTTTGTAAGTTTTATCTTTAGGAGGGAATACCCCCTAATTACTTACTTCAGCAGGGTGTAAGGAACACTTAGGCCCAGGCTAAGAACAGATTGGAACTTAGAAGCTGGCCCTGTGGGAGGTGCAGCCAAGAACCGGAAAGTGGTGGTTTTCCTGTCAGTATGCGGCGTGGTCCGGAGTGATGTGAGTGATTATTAAGGCCCCTGCTGGCCCCACCCCAGCCCAGACTCGGTTAGCCCATGATGCAGCCCAGCTGCTGTGTTTACAGCGAAAAGGAGGAGGAAGCAATATTGGTATTAGCAGCTAAACAAATAAAACATTTATCTTAAATACATTACATACTGGTATTTGAGAAACTCATAATCTGAGTCAGCCGCCTAGCATGACTGATTGTATATGAATGTTTATTACTTTTCCATCTAGAGATCCATCTTCTGCTGATCAGACATCTGTTGGGGCTCATAAATAGCCAAAAACAGAAAAAAAAAGGGAAGAACGCTCTCCTGAGTTCCCTAGGGAAAGGGAGGGAATTGGGTGACAGAGAAGGCCTTATATATTCTGGGAGACTTAAAATGAGCTGAAACGTGGATGATAAACGAGAAAGCATAACTCTCCATGTTTCCCTTGAGGAAGAGGGAGGAAAGCAGAAAGTCATGCTAGGAGGTGAAGTGTGTTCCTCTGGTGGTCACTAGGTGGTAGCATTGGCCTAAGTCAGCTTGAGGATGATTCAGGTTGATTCCTTTAGGGAGCCAGCTGTGGTTCATTTGCGTGGTCTACTCACAAATTAGGTGTTTTAAAATCAGGACTGCTTTGTTCTTTTTTTTTCTTTTTTTTTTTTTCTAACTGAAACTTTTGCACTCGAGTTAGAGATCTAGCTCTTATTCTTAAAAACAAGGGTATGAAATAACTTTAACACTTCTTTTTGAAGTGATCAAAATGGAGTTGGGTTGCTTTCTGACTCTCTAGTGGAGAAGACTACTCCTCTCCCTTCTTCCTGCCTGTGGTTCATTGGCTTGTGAAAAAACAAAGGTCCCCAGGTCAGCCTGTAGACCGTCAGGAAACAGAGCATCACTTCTTCCCTGTCTCGGGCTCCAGGGCAAGTGATAGAAGCCTTGTGAGCCAACCCTGACCACGAGGGCACCCATGCCCCGGGCAATGGGCTCCTGCTTCGGGGTCCATTGAGTTGGTAAAGTAGCTGACAGGTATATCACATCTACAACAACTGCGGGAAACACTAGTACAGTATACCTGTAAGTATGTGAAGTCAGGATTGCGCTACAAAATCCAGAATCTACAGTCAGCACCTGATGGCACTGGAAGCTTAGCATTGTTTTTGTTTGTTTGTTAGTTTGGGCAAATTATGCTCAGAGACTGAGGCTGTCTTTACGGATAATTTATTTATCCTGTGTCCACTGTGGGAATTATAATTTTTAATATGTCACAAGCCAATAGCATACAGGATGTTGACTGAAAAAAAAATGCACAACCTAAAAGTTGAGCATTATGTTTTATTTGGCAGACTTTCTGAGGACTTCGAGCCCAGCAGGTAGCCTCTCAGGTAGCCCTGAGGGACTGTTCTGAAGAGGTATGGGTGGAGCAGGATATATAGGGAGTTTTTTCAGCAGTGACCAAGTATTCGGAACTTCACACTGTTCATTTAAGAAAACCAGATATCTCAAATTAAGGAATTCAGCGCTTTTCTATGTATGGGAAGATGCAAGAGTCCGGGCTCATTGAAACCATTCCTTTGATATGCACCTTAGCTCTTTAGGGCCAGTATCCAGTTCTTTCCCATCCAGAGTTCCCTAACCGTTGGGTGCACCCGTTGAGGGTGGCTGCAGTGGCTGAGGGCCTGGCAGTGGGCAGCCCCGTTTGTCTCCACCCTGAGTTCCCTCAGGGCTCACCTTCAGGGGCAGCTGTAGTGGCTTGATGGCTGCAACATCCTTTGTTCACTGATAGGGCAGGCAACGTTTTTCATTCATACGAATGATGTCTCTTAATAAGCCAAGAAAGAAAGAACATACTGCAAACCAACGACACAGTGATTACACTGGTGTTCCAGGCAATGGGGAGATGAAAGAAAAATTCCAGGTTTAGTTGAGATGTACCTTTCCAGGAGGTGGTTCTCATAGAGTTCATCCTTCCAACCAAAAGCTGCTGGTTTAGGTCCCTCACCTCTGGGGCATATAGCTTATGGGCGATTGCACCAGTGTTGCCAGGCAGGGTGGACTGCTCCGAAGGTTATTATTCCAGGAACCGTTACGTGGCTGGCACCACTGCCTATGAGGAGTAGCCTCGCCAAGGCAGGAACAGATGTCCCTTTTCTTCCTGAGACTGCTGCACGGTTTAACATCGCTGTTGACCAAAAGTAGCCTGGGCCTGGCAGGAGTAGGTGAGCTATTTAGATCAGCAAAGAGTAGCTTTGCCCAGGCCGAACACTCTCGAGTTGCTGGTCAGCCTCTTTGTGTTTAGTTCATCATGTGATGGCCACCAAGCTGTTACTGTAGTGTCAGTGACATGATGGTCCTCTCCACTACAGGTCCAAGAGTTGGATAAGAAAGTCCTAATAGCCAACTTCAACGCCAATTCATCAAAACAGGCTATTCAAAACAAGTTCAAACCACACTTTGTCTGAAACAAGCTTTCACAGCATGGATTTGAAATCATAAGTCAGTACACAGCAGATTGTTTAAAAATGCCTTCTATTGAGTGGTATGTGTCACATTGTGTAGGCATTTACACATGGTGATCCTATGGCTCATGGCATGTAGTGGGCTCCCACCATCCCATTGCACTGAGATGTTGCCTAGGTCTGTAATGTTTTGCAAGTATAATCTTTGTTAAAAACTACAGTCACAGTAGAACCTCTATTGTTATTGTGCAAAACAGATTCTAAAGTTGTAACTGTTGTGTTTGTTTGTTTGTTTGTTTCTTAATGCAAAGAACCAGCTGGGCTTCCTTGTTGTAAAGTGCATCAGCTGCAGATGAAATCATCTGTGGTTGGAGAGGCCAGTGTGTTCCTGGTTGGGTTGTAGCTTTTGTTTAGAATTAAGAGGCTTATAAAGGAAGCCATAGAAACCTCAAGTTCCCTAATTGCTGCGGTACAGGAAACAGGGTTTGTTAGTCATCATCCATTGTCCTGACCGGATTGTTTAAGATAAAATTTCAAGACAATCGGAAAACACCACATGACTCAATTATGTGGTTATTCAGCATCAGGCTTGCTCTTATTAAGGTTTGCTTTGGGAGTAATTGTGGGGAGAATGTTTCTGCAACTTTCGTGAAACAACCAAATTATGATGTGAAATAAAAAAATTATGATGTTGGGTCCCAAGCCCTTTATGTAACAATCAGAGATCATGAGGAGGAAAAAGTAGGTCTCTTCTGGGTTGCTGGTCTACTTGAGTTTGTCAGTAGATGGCTACAGGATCACGCTGGGAACACCATTAACCCTGGTTAAGTTAGTAAGTTCCCACGGGTATACACGCTGGCACTGGACACGGAGCTGCTCAGGTGAGAGCGGTGTGAAAATCAGTCCTACCTTTGCTGTGTCAGCCCATGTGACTTTCATTTGGAGGCTCCTGTTTGAATTCACCCTTGGTTTTTTTCTGTCCAGGGTTGTGATGTGATTTGCTCTCAGTTTTAGCTGCTCTGAGCAACTGCCCAAGTCCTGCATGTATACCCTCTGAATGGCTCAGATTTTGTGGAACCTATACAGTTGTCCCTCAGTTATCTGAAGGGCATTGGTTCCAGGACCCGCCCCCCTGCAAACCTTGGACACCAAAATCTAAGGATGCTTAAGTCCCTTATGTATAGTGGCATAGTATTTGCATATAACCTATGCACATACTTTAATATACTTTAAATCATCTCTAGATTAATTATAATTCCTAATGCAGTGTAAATGTAAGTAAATAGTTGTAAGTATGACATAAATGCTATGTAACTAGTTGTAGGCTCATGGCAAATTCAAGTTTTGCTTTTTCCAACTTTCTGGAATTTTTTTTTCCTGAATATTTTTGATCCGTGGTTGGTTGAATCCAAGGACATGGAACCCTTGGATACGGAGGGTTGACTGTGTTCTAAGTCTGACCATCTGAAACACCACCCTGAGGTTCCCTGAAAACCTGCTCCACTCCTCTAGCCGATGCAGGCCTGGCCCTTCCTTAGAGGGCTTCCCAAAAGTAATGTCATTCTACACCGCACCTCAGAATGCTGAATCACCATCTGTGGGTGGGGCAGGGACAGGCATATTTTCTGGAAGCTCTCCAGGTAATTCTGATGTACACCTCCCACTAAGAACCACACTTGAAATTGTCCTATTATATCTTTAAAAAAAATTTTGTAACCCACCCGAAATTCTTTAGACAAGGACTAAACAATAAATTTGACATTTCAAATTCAGTGTAGTTAAAGCAATTATGGAACACATTTGTTGCCTTTTGATAACTTTTGGTCTTACTCAGAAAATGCATCCCTGCTTCTGATGACATTTTCCCTGGAAAGGGCAAGGTGGAGGTGGTGGCGTGGGTCGAATTCTGTAAGTGACAACAAGTTCCCTTCCGCTGCCAGTCCCAGGAATCTTTTTTATTAATATTTGAGGTTTCCCATCCCCATCTGCAGAAGCAGGGAGGTTTTCTTGGAGCTTCTGAAATAGGATTAGGGGCCAAGGGCGCCCTTCTGTCCTGGGTGTATCTTCTACGTAGCTTTCATCCCCTCTGTGTTTTCACTGCCTGCAGCTAAGCTGTGCTTCTGTGGTTCCCTGAGGCTCGAGTCTCCTCAGGCCTCTAGTCAGCGTTGTCCTCACACCTTCCTTGCTTCTGATTTCCGAATCTTGATCTCTGGCCCTGGCCTGACATATTGGTGCTGCTTTTCTGGCTGTGTGTGACTGCCCCTCACAGTGTGGACCCTGGATCAGCAGCTTCGGCATCACCCGGGGGGCCGAGAAATGCAGGTTCTCAGGCCCCACCCAGACCTGCTTGCGTTCAGGTTTGCATCTTAACAAGATCCCCAAGTGATCTGTGTGCACGTTACAGTGTGAGGGGCATTGGTCTATGGGACACCACCACTCTGCGTTCTAATTGAAGCCTCCACTCTCATCCCATCCTTTTGTCCTGCCTGTTCCCACCAAGCCATGTTTGTCTATCAGGTTGTACAATTTTTTTTCCAGACTATCCGTCTTGGCTTCATATTTCATTTTATTCATTGATTCCTTCAGATATTTATTGACTGCCTACCAGAGCTAGGTATTGGAGATGCAGTGAGCAAGCCCAGACCCAGTTCCTGCCCTCGTGAAGCTCAGCTTCTAGCGGCAGAAGCAGATATTAAATACATCATCAGTTATAAATGTGAAATTATGATGAGCACTGTAGAGAGCCTATAACAAATATATGAGTCGTTAGGGATGCCAGGGAAGGCTTCCCTGAGGAGGTGATCCTTGTGCCAAGCACTGAGGCCTGAGTAGGAGTTCTCAGGTGAAGAAAAGCAGAAAGAGCTTCCCAGGCAGAGGGAACAGCATGTGCAAAGGCCCGGCTCATCATAGAAAGTTTATAGAGAATTTTTTAAAGAACATTAAATTGCTCTTAAGTCCTTCATCTTTATCTGCTCCTCCACCCAATCTTGTCAGATTTACACCTCCGTTCCTAAGCTGAGGAGCTGGCCTGGACCCTTGTCCCTCCCGCCGGCACGAAGTGACCATGTGCTCCGTTGCATACTGCTTTAGTCTGTTAGTCTAACACTTCACAATTGTATTCATTGATAAAACCGCTTTCATTACTGTTCCCTAATATACCATGCTCAGATTTTTAAACTTCTCTCTAATTCCCTCTTCGTTCATGTATTTTTAAAGTAAACTTTGTTGAAATATACATACAAAAAAAGAGCACAAATCATAAGGGTAGAGCTTGGTGGATTTTCACAAAGTGAGTACACCAGTGTTATTAGCACCCCAATTAAGAGATGGAATATAAGCATCCCAGAAGACCCCTGGACACCCCCCAGTCACTACATGCAGAGGTAACTGCTATCCTGTCTTCTGTTGGTTAGTTTTGCCTGTTCTGAACTTTATGTAAATGGAATCACGCTATACAGGTCATCTATTGAGTCTTGGATGCTTTTGCTCAACACAACACTAGAGGAATTCGTGTTGTGTGTCAACAGTAGTTCATTTATTTCCTTTGCTGGGTAGTCATGCATGGTGGGACTCCACCACAGTTTATCCGTTCTGTTGGGTCTTTTACAATTTGGAGCTATTATGAAAATTCTTATGCATGTCTTTTAATGGATAAATATATACTTTTCTGTTGGGAATATGCCTAAGAGTGGAATTATTTCACAGAATGTGCATATGTTCAGCTCTCGTAGACACTGTCAAACAGTTTTCCAAAGTAGCTGCACTAATTTACATCCTCACTAACAGTGCCTGAGAGTTCCAGTTACTCCACACTATGGCCAACCCTTGGTTTTGTTGGATTTCATCATAGCCATTCTGGTGGGGGTGTGGTTCTGTTGCTTTGAGGTTTTAGTTTGCATTCCTTTGACAACTAATGTTCCCATTTTCTACCTAGTTGTTTGTTTTTTCTCATTTTGATTTGTAGTAGCTCTTTATATATTCTTTGTAGTTATATATTACAAATATCTCTGTGGGTCTTTTTTTAAAAAATAGTCTTTTAATGAATAGATGTTCTTAATGTAGTCTAATGATCAATAAAATCTTCATATTTTAAATCATTTTTGCATCACATTTAGTTCTGTAAAACCTTAGAGGTGTAATACACAAATATATAAAGTTGTAAAACATTAACAAATTTAAAACCTGGGAAATATAAATTTAGAAGATTTAGACGAGGGAGATAATAAGACACAAATAAGCCATATAATTCTCTGAACGTGTTATAATTGAGCAATAAATATTGTTTAAAGCTGCTTAAAAGTCGAAACTCAGATGGAAACATGGTCTGTTATCTGGCTCTCATTTATCTGAGCTCTTGAGACAGTTTTGTGAGGGTCAAGGCAGACAGGTGAGGGATGGATGGAATGGGAGGTATGTTCACATGGAACTGGTAATTTGCACATCAGAGCTAACCAGGTGTGTCTTCTGTTACAGGTTATTCAACGATAGTTATGACCTCCCGGTTACGTGCGTTCGGTGGAAGAATTAATAACATACGCACCTCAGAATTACCCAAAGAGAAAACTCGATCCGAAGTCATCTGCAGCATCTGCTTTCTAGATGGCTTGGTACAGACCTTTAAAGTTAATGTGAGTTCTCCAAATTTAATTTTTTCTGAATTAATGCCCCTAAGAAATACTTTTCATCTGTTGGTTTATAAAATGAAGAGAAATTATTTTAAATTAAAAGCTTGAGGTCTCAGATCTTGTATGTTGAGATTGAACTAGAAATAACCTTAAAAACTTTGTCCATAATCTTACCTCTACCTGGCGTGTCTTCCCCCCTCTTGTTTGTGAACTGTGTGAGTCTTAGATGTTACTGCTTCAGTGACGTCTTTGACTTCCTGAGCTGATTCTCCAATAATGGTGCCCTGTGTGTGCTTTATTAGGGCCCCTGTCACATTGCATGAATAGTGGTTGTAATTATCTGGTTATATGTCACTCTTTAAACTGCGAGCTCCTGGAGAATGGCAATAGTGTCGTTTCCCCTGTGCCTGCCTCACAGCAGGTACTCATTAAATGTGCAAATGGTAAATGGTGGGTCCTTTCTGGAGGGTAGTGAGATGGTTAGCCTCCCAGATGGCAGGGCTCAGGGAGGGCCTGGCTTGTGCACCTCAAGCAGAGGCAGGGCTAGAAACGGGCTCTCCAATCCTACGTCAGCAGGAAGATGCCTGACCAGTAGCCGTCCCTGCTGCCGCGCCCCTCCCCAGTCACCACTGGGTGTTCGTGGCCTTTGCCTGTCTCTCCCATCCTCTGGCCAGTTCTAAGGGGTCGCCTCCAACCCCAGATTGGCTGCCAGCATCTGCCCCAGCCTGGAAAATTCAGTGTGCAATGGAAAGCGTCAGAAAGAGAAGAGAGGGTACCGGAGAACAACTGGGGGATGTTAGAAGGCCACAAGAATTTGAAGGGTGACAAAAAGTGGTCCCTGCTGGGGTCTTCCCCCACCCATGAGTTTGCCTCCTGCTGACCCCAGGTCACTGTGGACGTTGATGGCTGAGCAGGCAAGAGAAGAGGGCAGTGTGCATGAAGTCGCTGCACGGTGGCTGCTCTGTAGAGGCCCCGAAGTTCTCTTCCAGTTGCTGTAAACTGACAGCTTAGTTCAGACATGGCTCCTTTGTTAAAATTTATGTTGTCTGTCTTGGAGCTATTCCTCAGCCATACATCTTCTTCCCAACAAGAACATGAATGTTTATTCAGCACGTGTTTACTGAGCACCTACTACATGCCAGGCTTTGTTCTGGGTACAAAGAATACAGCAGTGAACAAAACAGAGCAAAATCCCTGGCCTTTTAAAGCTTACATCCTAGAGGGAGGAAACAGACCATAAACAAATGTGTACTATGTCAGGCAGTATCATGTACTTAGAAGAAAAATCGGGATAAGGAAGGTGGAGAGTTAAGGACAGGGCAAGGAGTGGGGTTGTCATTTGTCATTTTATAGAAGCGATTCGGGAGGACCTCACTCATACGATGACATTTCAGAGGTGACCTAAAGGAAGTAAGGGGAGGAACTGTGTGAAAGCGCATTCCAGGTAGAAGAAACAGCAGAGCAAAGACCCTGAGGCGGGGTCCCCTTCCCTTAGTGTGGTTGCAGAACAGGCTAGAAGCCAGTGCGTCTGGAGTGTAATGAGGAAGGAGGAGGGGAGGAGGCGATGAGGTCAGAGAGATAACAGGTGATGGGTTGTTTTGTTGTGTTTTGTTTTTCCTAACAGCCGTTTCAAAAGATTTTCTTTAATATTGTTAAATATTGTCAAGGACAAGTGAACTAGCAGACACACATGCACCAGTGTGCCTTTCGACAAGATTATCCCCTACTCCCACATCAAGGTGGACATGAGTTTGGAGAAATGAACACAGCAGATGGTACAGACAGAAAAAACACCGATAAAAAGGATGGAATATAACACTGTACTTGGTCATTTTCCTATGTCACAGCAGAACATTTTGGTGCAAATAGTTAATTTTTTCCTCTTTTCCACTAAGTCTGGAGAAAAAAACCAATTTTTTTTTTTTTTTTTTTTTTTTTTTGCGGTACATGGGCCTCTCACTGTTGTGGCCTCTCCCGTTGCGGAGCACAGGCTCCAGACGCGCAGGCTCAGCAGCCATGGCTCACGGGCCCAGCCACTCCGCTGCACGTGGGATCTTCGCGGACCGGGGCAAGAACCCGTGTCCCCCGCATCAGCAGGCGGACTCTCAACCACTGCGCCACCAGGGAGGCCCTTGTTACTTTTTTAACGTAACTTTTTTAACGTAACTTTTTTCCTCTTGAGGGGATAGGGGGATTGTGTAGAGCCTTGTAGGTCATTCTGAGCACTGGCTCTGTTCTGCATTGGTGAGTTTGGGCAGAGACCTGACATGATCTGACTCAAGTATCACTCTGGATGCTCGGTCAACACTAAACTGGGGCAGGGGGTGGGGCAAGGGCTGAGACTGTTAGTCTGTGGGAGAGACCATGATGATTGGACAGGGCAGTTAATGCGGCTAAGAGTAAACCAAGTCTGGAACTACTTTAAAGGTGGAACCAGTGGTATTTGGGATGTGAAAGAGGCCTCAAGGTGACTCCCAAGGTTTTTGGCCTGAGCAGTGGGCAAGATGGAGCTGCAATTTATAGAAATGGGAAAGCCTGCAAGAGGAGCAGGTTTGGGGGCAGAAATAACTGGTTCTGTTTCGGACAGGGTGAGTTTGAGATGCCTGTTACTCGTCTGCGTAGAAATGGCATTAGGTATACAAAAGAGGAGTTTAGGGGCTTCCCTGGTGGCGCAGTGGTTGAGAGTACGCCTGCCAATGCAGGGGACACGGGTTCGTGCCCCGGTCCGCGAAGATCCCACATGCCGTGGAGTGGCTGGGCCCGTGAGCCATGACCACTGAGCCTGCGCGTCTGGAGCCTGTGCTCCACAATGGGAGAGGCCACAACAGTGAGAGGCACGTGTACCGCAAAAAAAAAAAAAAAAAAAAAAAAGAGGAGTTTAAGGGAAGGGTTTAGGCTGGGATACATATGTGGGTGTTACCAGGGTAGATGTGGTACTTCAGGATCACCTGAGAAGTGAATAGACAGAAGATACGAATGAGGTTCGGTGTTCAACGGTTGCGGGGATGAGGAACAAGCAGGACTGTCCAGGGAGATAAGGGGAGGCCAAGAGGGAATGAGAATCCCAGGCAAGGATGTATTCTAAGGAGGAGGAGTGATTGAGCCCTGTAGAGGGGAATGCGGACGGTATCCACCCAGAGTGATCATCACGTGCCTGGCGTCCAGTGGGCACCTGGTCATCTTCAGTTACAAATGTTGTTATTGTCACTGCTGCCTGTGCTGCCCCCCAAGCTTCCAGCAGCCTGGTCAAGGCTGAGTCACACTGAACTTCAATTTGAGGGCCTGGCTGCAACTTCGAATCTCTGTCACTTTATATGTTTCTGCTCCTGGGGGTCATTTGCGCTGTCGCATTCAGATCCTTCAGCCCAGGTGGTCTTACGACCAGGAGCGGCCATCCTCGGGGAAGCTGACCTGGACATCAGCTGTTCTTAGCTCCGCCCAGAGAGCGAGACTGTCACGGACAGTGACCTGATGTAGCCAAGATGACCTCTTGTGGGGCAGGCGCCGGGCCGGGAGGGTTGTTCTTATCAAAAATGTATCTTGTTTCAATTCCTTTTGAGAACTCGGTGAGTTGTGCAGATCCTGGAATGGATGAATTATGCACTCCAGAGGGGAGAGTGGCAGTGTGGTGGTAACGTTGCAGACTCTGGCATCAAATACTCCTGAGTCAGGCAGTCAGACTGTCCGTCGGCTGACAGCACAAGGCACGGAGCCTCTGAGGCCTGTTTGCTCATCAGCACAGGGGATGGTGTTGACAGCTATGTGACATGGCTGCAAAGATTGGAGATCATACATAAAAAGTGCAGAATACTGTGGCAGGCTCCTTGTAGATGCCCAATAGATTAAAGTTATTAATAATATATATTAAACATAACATAAAATCATACAAATAATAATTTCAACAAGGGGAGCAGATAGCTCTTTGCATCAAGAGTATCTCGTAATTTGGAGGGAGAATATCTCATGATTTAGAGTATGTGGACCAGGTCATCTTTTCCACACTGTCCTGATTCCCCTGGGATGGGAGGTGACCTGGGAAGTGGAGGAAGCAGCGGGAACCAGGGCCCTGGGGCCAGAAGGGGGATGTGTTCAGGACACAGGCGGTGCCGTGTGTTCCCACACTGTGGGCCAGATAAGTGAGACTGTCCCGGAGAAGTGGCTGCAGGAGGGGGTGACAGTTATCTAATTCTCCTCATCCTGGTTATGGTGACCTGTTTTCAGGTACATCATCTGCTATCAGGTGCTCAAAAAAGCTGCCTTTGCTGGTTCTATACATGGTCTCTTTCTGACTCACATTGCCCTTAAGTTAAATGGTTTGGTTCAAAGGATTCCCAAGAAGTCTGCCTGTTAAAGGAGAATTCGCGATTCCCCACCCCTGTGCCTTTGTGCTGGGCTGTCCTCTTGATGCCTTTTCTTAGCTCCTGCGCCTGGAGGGAGGGCGTGGCACTCAGCCCTGTCAGCCTCCCAGAACCAGGTCAGGGACTGCTTTCCCTTGTCCCCAGGTTGAGTCACCCATTTGTGTTGTCCTGTGTGTGTGTTCACTGTGCCGGAGTGTTCTTTGGCATTTGACACACCGAGTTATGGTCGCTGCTTGCACGGCTGGCCTCTCCAGGAGGGCAGGAAAGGGACACGTGTTATGGCTCTGTCCCCACGCCCAGCACTGTGCCCGGTCTGAAAACACTGAGTGGCGAAGGTGTCTGAGCCCTGCTCTGGACGTGAAGTGTGGTTGAAAGTCTCCACTGGCTTCTCACTTCAGATGCCGGGGAGTAGGGAAGCAGATAATCCTCCAGTGTCCCTTGCCAAATCACTTGGAGGGTATTTCCAATGGCATTTGCGTATTCTTAGCTGTCTTCCTTCATGCTGTTAGTAGAGTTTTCCTCCCTGTGTATACTTGCATGGCGCCTGAGGATTAACATTTTGCTGTGGATAATCCGTGGGTAGGTCACGGAGAGTTTACTGTCATTGGGATACCTGAGTTTTCCAAGTTAGACGTTATCACTTGGGAATCTCAGCTAAGAGGAAGGAAGAAATCTTAGAAAATTAAATTTATCTCATTCTCTTAAATCATATTTATCTTAGCCCTACTTTCCATATGTTCCGTGGGGCTTCTTAATTTGGAATTTATTAAATTCTTATTAATATTTCTTATTGTAGGGTACCTGTGTGCATGAAATCTCTCTGCGTGTTTTAACACCTTCTTGCCTGCAATAAAGACTTTTAAACACCAGTTCTTAATTTGTTTTAAAATTTTGCCCACTGGACATTTTTTTCCCCTAGAAACAAGACACTGGTCAAGTTCTCCTGGATATGGCTTACAACTACTTGGGCGTGACGGAAAAGGAGTATTTTGGTTTGCAGCACAGTGATGACTCAGTGGACTCTCCTGTGAGTACCCTCCCTTGAAGACGTGCTGGGCTCCCGCTGGGTTTGGTTTTATATCTTATGTTTTCTTACCCAACAGAGATGGCTTGAAGCAAGCAAACCCATCAGGAAGCAGTTAAAAGGTGGGTGTGACCTTCCCATGTCGGTTGAACACTAGGTATTAGTGTATCGTGGCCCATTTCTCTCCTCCAATCCTCAGCGTACCTGTAACATCTGGTACCTGGATTCCAGGTGGTCCAAGAGACGTGAGTAAGCTGACTTCTCCCTGTCTGACTTCTGAGTTAGCAGAGATGCTTCCAGATCAGCCCCCAAGGGTCCTCACCAAATATGGGCAAGAAAGGGAAAGGTGAAAGAAGACAGCTAAGAGCAAAGGAATTCCACATTTCATTTTATAGGAAAGAAAGGGGAAGAAGGATGGCTTTTTTTAGCCCAGTGTGAGAGCCAGGATGGGAAAGAGACACACACACACACACACACGCGTGCGCACACACACACACACAGTCCTTTTCAACAGCACAGTTCCATTCACAGGAAACAAAGGCATGGGTAAATAGTGTCACAGACATACACGTGAGTGTATCCCAGTGCTGTAGGTTAATTCCCAGTTAGGTGGGTTTTCGAACCACACCTCACTGCACCCTTCACCTGGTTTTCCAACATCACGCTCTCTGTTCCCCTTTATGCACCTTATGCCCCAAACCTGGCCGACATGCAGGGCCGCACACGCACCCAGAATTACAGAACCACCCACAGGTACCCAGGTACCTGTACACAGGTATGTTCATAGGTGCACACACACCATTAGAGTCTTTGATACAATCCAGAGACAAAGACAGAGGGTACTTCTGAGAAGGGAGGGTGGAGCCCATAGTGAACTAATGTAGAGGAGATCAGTGAGGGAGGCAGGGTGGGAAAAGCTTGAGTTTCACAGAGCCAGAAAGTGCTGGAAAGAGCCAGTGAATACTGAGTAATGGAGAGGAGAGAAATTGACGTGAAGAAGAGCATGGGATCTTAGCAACACAATCTGATCTCCTGTTGCCACATCCAGCAGAAGAAATGGGCTAATTTTATCCTTGCAAGCAAATGGACTCTTGGCGTTGTTGCATAAAGCCGTATTTGAGTATATTAGCTGTGTAATATTTGCTACTGTATTAATCATTTTTAGAATTCACTTTGCATTAAAAGCATGAAATATTTTGCAGTATAAAAATGATTTTAAAATGCAGAATCAAAAGACTCAGTGCTGTAAGTCTGGTGTTATCATTGGCTGTGTGACCCAAGGCGAGTCACATCTCCAAGCCTGGTGGCTCATCTGTTACACAGTGCAGTCGACAGCAGGCTAGCTTACTCATAGTCATGGCGGTATTTAAATTCAAGAGTGTACATGAAAACATTTGAAAAGTATGAAGTCATTATATATGTGGGAGATTACTTCTTTGTGAGTTTTGTATAATCTGTTGATTTAAGGATTTTTAAAGTTCCTAATACAGATAATGGAGTGCATTGTTTGAACACATCCCTAAGTTAAACATGTAATAGGAAGTAGATTATACCTCATTTTATGCTGATGTTGCAAAAATATTTTACTTCTTGTAGACTTGGAGATTTCTGAACACTTAACTAACTTATGCACTCCTTTTTTGAAATTAGTCCTTTTATTGATAGAAAAAGCTGTGGTCTAGTGAAAAATGCATCACTTATGGGAGAGTAGCCGCTTACATACATTGACTTTTTTAAAGGGAAAATTTAATTTGTTTTTGAAAAATGTTGTAGGAGGTATCCCCTGTACCCTGCATTTTCGAGTAAGATTTTTTATACCTGATCCCAACACACTGCAGCAAGAACAAACCAGGTAAAAACATTTTTTTTAAGTTTTCTATTTAGTATATAAAAATGAGTAACCACTGAAAATGTACTCTTTAATTTATCACTGTGGCCAGATACTTCACTTGGGTATAACTGCACCAACAGTTACGTCCCAGTAAAAATTGGGGGGTACATGTATTGAAATTTTAGTCGGCGAATTCATTTTCATCTTGAGCCTCCTTCTCTGGCCTCCTGATTTGGTGCCGTTCCCAGCACGCTCCCATCCACCACCTCCTACCTTCCCCTTCCGTCCAGCTTCCCCTGCATGTTGAGCACCTGTGTTCAGAGAACGCAGTTATTTTCTGCTACTGCAATCAGGAAGTTTGTAAAACAGTCATCTACCTGTCAAACAGCGCAGTGTCTCTGAGGGGCTAGGATTGAACTCTTTAGGAGAACGAGAGGTCTCTGAACTGAGAACTTTCTATCAGATCCCCTGTTGGTAGGAGCTGCAAAGGAGAGGAGGCCGGGTCAGTGTCTTTCCTCCGCCTCCGTGAATCTGTGGTTCAGGCAATCCGTGAAACAGATAAGGGCCAGAGGGCTGTGAGACTTGTTTACCCCTCCAGGCTTGGCGCAGGTCCTGGCCCTGGTGTTGAGCTGGCACATGGGTTTTCTGGATGAGGACCCGTGTTTGGAATGGAGGGGCGGGCACAGGAAAGTTGTTGCTGTTTGAACATGGACTCTGCAAGCTCGCCTGGGCCTCTCCTTCCCCTCCCCCCAGGGCAACAGCCAGCCCTCCTATGATTGAAACATTTGTTTTTCTTAGAGAGGGAAACTCTTCCACCAGAAAAAAAGCAATGAATGTTCAGGATTATTGAATCCTATCCTGTGCCCATTGTGGCCATGAGACCATCACCAAGGAAGAGACATTAACTTGGACATAAAGTGCTCTTTTGTTTTTTCCTTTTTTTTAAAAAAATAATGGTAATCACATGATCACATTTGAACTTTTAATGTGTTTAAAGGCCAAATATTAGTCTATTACTATTTTGTCTTCTTTGTACACCTCTTCCCTCTACAATAGAAGACGTTGGAGATTTGACTTGTGTTTACTATTAGGTTAAATTTTAAGCTGGTATAAGATGTCCAGCGTGACTCATTGGGTAACCACGGGACATACACGTGATGCCTTGAGTTTCCCTCATAACAGCTTTTCATGCTGGTGGACTAAGGGGGAGTGTAGGACACTCAACAGGTCAGCTCATAAGCCGGTGGATGCAAAGTGGTGACATGATCTATGAGAATATGTTTGAAATGACCCCACCAGGATTTCCCTACTGGAAATATTCAGGCTACTACTGAATATCAAATTCTGTTCAAGGGATGCTTTAAAAAATGTCATGATGGATTTTATATGTGTGTGTGTGTGTGTGTGTGTATTTGTGTGTGTGTTTTTAACCAGTGGTGGCTTTTTTGTAATCATAACCCCACAATAAAAAATATATTTTGCTTTGTAATGCATTACACAGATATATGTAAATTACTGAAGTAGATATTTCATGAAACAATAGTAATTGCAAAGCACTCTTAAGTTTTCTATTTTCTTCTTTTAAAATGTCACTTGTGGCTCATTAAATTGATTTTACTACCCACTGAAGGGTTCCCACCCCAAGTGCGACCTGCACTGCCTAAACCGGTGGTCGTCCCTCATTGCCCTGTGTCCTCCCTGAGATGCTGCAGCCCTAGGGTTGCGGCTGCCAGAGTACGTGAGTGAAGGGATCACTCACGCCAGCCTAACCCAGGAGCCCTTCTCCAGGGCCCCTCTCGGTCGTTGGATGCTACTTCCATACCCCACAGGAAAGCTTCTTTCTGCTGAGCCTCCCTGTCATTTGAGGGACATCTGAGGAAAGTAGGGAGGTCAGGATGGAGAGAAAGCTCGCAGAAATGAAGGCTGCTTTCAGATCTTCCAAGGGCTGTCATGGGAAAGGGGGAATTAGATGTGCTTGATGGTAGCATTACGGCCAGTGGGTGGAGACTACAGAGAGGCAGATTTTGGCTGAAGACAAATAATAGACTAAATTTTGTTCTTACCTAAGTTCCAGATAAAATTCGGTTTGTCCGTGTCCTTCCTAAAAGTCACTAGTTCCAGACTGACACTCAAGCCCACTACTCAACCTCCATGGTAAGATGGGTGGTCCCCCGCAGTGTAGAGTAGAGTATAGCTGTCACCTTCTGGGATGTGGGTAACAGATTTCTCTTAACACAGCAGGAGTCATGGCAGCAGCCACCCCTGTGGCTCCTACCGAGCTGGGGAATAGCCAGGACTGCCAGATCTTCTTCTTAGGCTGGGCCAGGCTTCCACCATTAATTCAAAAAAATATTGTTTTGTTTTGTTTTTACTTTAATGAAGAGTTTTGCCTATATTCCTGGCACTTAGTGTCTTTTTTTTTTTTTTAGGTATAGTTGATGTACAGTATTATACGTAGTATCTTTTTTAAGCCCCAGCTCTGTAGCCTATGCAAAAATGAGTTCCCCTTTAAAGAAATTTCGCTCTCAAGGGTCAAAGGAGGAATATAGACGTGGTATTTGTTCTTTCCTGTTTGTTTACTAAGGATCTAGGCAGGGAGGCATTTATTGCTTTTTTCTGAAGTTGAGGTCATGGATTGGGGTGCACTCCAGAAATGAGTGTTACATTTCTGAAGTCAGGCACACCAAGCATCTCTTTTAAATGACTTCCTTTATTCTAATTGCTAACCGTCTCCTTGATTATGAGCCTCCACGGTGGCTGTTTCTGATAAATTTAGACCGTTCTAAACAGACTTTCATATACGGGCAGTCTCAAAATCAGACTCTCTCAGGATTCCTAGGAGGTCTCCTAAGTTTGGGCATCATTCCACTATTCTGATCTCTTTGTGTATGATGTCCTGGGGTTGACTCAGAAACGTTGCTGAATATATGACAAAGTAGCATTTGATGAACAGGGGTCTCCAGGTTCCCGTTCTCCTTTACATCCCGAGGAAGACCTTCTGCTTAGCTGGGCTTGTCAGTGAAAGTCCAGATTTACCACTGGATTATCTGTAATTCTGTTCCTTCTCTTCTTTCTCTCAGTAGCATTATAGGAGGAGAGAACACTTAATTCCAGTTGAATTTCAGCTTGGGTAAATATAGGAACAAACTAGAAAGGACCAATTGTGTTCTCCTAGGTGGAAAAGATAGAGATTCCAATTTGGAATAAGAGAGAATCAGCAAATGTATGTCATACCATCTCTCGATGCTCTGGCATTCAGCACGGTAGGAGTAGTTGGTGATAATTACAGTCAAAGTAATATCAGAGTTAGGAGATGGATCCTAAGCTTTTTAGTCATTAGATGCATAAGAAATTTGTAGCATAATCAGATTGTTTTCATAGCATGCGTGTCCAGGTGGAAATAAGACATAACTGACCCCACATAACCCATACGACATCCGTATCCTCATCAGTAAAAAATGGAGGTAGCGGTACCCACCGCAGAGTTCTTACGAGGTTGAAATGAGGCGATAAGTTATGAAGTACCACACACAGCCCAGAACTGTGCAAATACAGGGTTGTAATACCATGTGACGCATTCACATCTCAAAACACTGGCGCCTTAACCTTTAAACATAGAAATTAGAAGGAATATTGAGACTGGTTTGTTTAAATTGCCGAAATTCTCTCTCCTGGCCCTGAACACTTCTGCTGCATCTGTATTGGATTTCAAGAATTTTCCCTTTTGTCATCTTGGCCAGATGCTGGAATGTCTATCCCGTGTGAATCCAGGCTTTTAACAAAGAGTGGGAGCCAGAGGTCAAGTGTCCTATGTATGCCATGTCCCTAAATATAACAGTCTCCAGGGCCCTTCCCGGCCTGCACAGCACTGTTGATGCCTTGTGATTCCTGCTCCCTGGATGGAGGGTCCCGTGACTAACCAAGAACTTAACAAGTTCTGCCCACAAATCAAGTCCCGGGTTTTGAAGCGACATTGCTGGGAACTCACAGACAAGTGCAGGATTCACCCAGGAGGCCTGGCAGCCTGTAGATGACTGATGTCTATGCTTTTGCTCAGGCACCCACAGTTCCTGGGACACAGGAAAAAGCTCAGCTGGGTGCTTGCACCCCAGCCAAGGAGGTGTCTTCCTAGACGCTCCACCTCTCAGTAACTTCACACAGAGGGAACATAGGTGTGCAGATGTTCAGAACAGCAGCCCCTCGGTGTGCGGGGGGCCGCCCGTGGATCCTGGTGCTCTCAGATACCCCGAGTTTGACTGGGTAGGTCCAGGCCGGGGGCGCTCATTGGCGGCAGCAGCAGCAGCTGGTTGTTTGGGCTGCTCTCACCCCATCCATCCTTGCTCAGCCATCCCAAGAGAGCATGTGCGGGTGGGAGGCCGGCTGGAAGTGCCCCCCGCCACTACCCATTGAGACTAAAGCAGCCTCACGAGCCATTATTACTGAAGGGGCGTAGCTTTGCAGTGGACTAAACAGCGCCTGATACTTGAGACAAAATGTCTTTGTGTGTTTTGTTTTTCACATGTGCAGGTCTTGTCCTTGACTCATCAATTTTTTTTGGCTTATTTTAATTTGAGTATTGTGAATTAATGAAAACAATTATTTCATAGGCATTTGTATTTCTTACAACTGAAGATGGATATTTGTGAAGGAAGGTAATGAGACTTTCGTATTCTTCTTTTCCTGTCAGTTCCCCCAGACTACTGAAATTCCTGGGTTTAATCTAATGAGTGTACATTTCTGGTAACAAATTAAATGCAAACAAAGAATGGATGTTGAAAGCAGCATCCTGCTTGAGACATCTGTTTCTAGCTTGGTCTGGATTTGGAGAAGCTGAGGATTGACAAACCTCATTTCATGTTGTTTCAATTTTATTACAGAAGGTACAGTTATCTTTCTGGTAAAGACCTGAGAAACTTTAAAGGGAGGGAAGGAGAGATCCTGAATGTAAAACGGGCTGAGCCCCTTAGTACCCAGAGGTGACTCATTTTCTCTCTGGGGAACTTGGCTGGAAGACAGGAGCATCTATCCGTGCTTCAGCACTTCTTGTACATCAGGACCATCTCCGTGACTGCAAAGTATCTGAGAGGCTCAGGAAGGAGGAGAAATTCCAAGTCAGTGGTCCCTGAGCCACCTTCTCCAAATCCAGAGTTTTTTTCTTGACTTACAGGAGACAGTGCAGCAGGTAAACGGGTGGGAACAGCCATGTCTTACTCTCATCCTCCCCACCCCCTCTTTCCTTCTACTAAGGAGGGTCTTCAGAAGCCTCCACTGTGCTTCCATGAGGGACCTGGCAGTCTGGTTGGGGAAATGAGATAGGAGCTCGTGAAGCAATTGGGACCAATATGGGCGGTGGAGACCACAGCCATCATAGGTTTTAGGAGAAGGAGATGCCGGTGTGAGCTTTGTGAAGAGTGTGGATTTCTGTGATGAGTTGGGGTTGGTGGAGAAGTGAGGAATTAAATCTCACTGGGCAGAGAGGACATCGCCTCCCCCCGGACAGTCCCAATTGGAGACCACATGCTGGGGGCCTACAGCAGAACAGAGAGAGAGAGGGCTCCTCCTGTCAAACAGAGACCTGCGTCTTGGATCTACCAGGCAGAGGAGTGCTGTTGAGGGTTTTAAGCAGGAGGGATTTGGCAGGAACCGAATCTATAAAAAAGGCTGGAAGAGGACGAGGGGCTTTCCTGAGGCAGCCTTCTTATATTTCAGGGTAACTCTAGGTTGAAATTACCCACCCCTGCCTGTCCTGGGTCCAGGCTGCCTTCTGTGGTGATAGAACTAGTTGTGTCTTTCTTTTCTACGCACTGACTTGTTTTCCCCATACGTATTTTGCAAATAGCACACATTACGAGATGGGTACTGACTGTGCTGGTCCAGTGAGGCTGGGCCCACTACCCCTACCTTGGGAGCTTCCAGTCTAGCTCTCCAAATATTAGAAATTGGTCATCTTCATTTTTTCTTATGCCCCTTGTTTGGTATGAATCAGTAGAAACCTGTTGAGGGCCACGTCCTGGCTTAGGTCCCTGCCATCCTTGTCAGGCCTGCAGGCGGCCCTCATCTCTCTGGGGGTGGTGGGCTGTCAGGGTGGCATCCAGCCCTTAGTAGCCGTGGATCTCCTGACAGACTCAGTGGATCTAGTTAGTGTTTCTCCCGGGTTTGAAAGTTCTTGTTCAACCCCTCCTTCCTGAAGAGATAGGTGATCTTGTCTGACAGATGGAGACCCTAAAGCCTGGAGAGCAAGGAAGAAATCTGTCAAAGAACATGGTGTTCTTTAGTTTGTTATTTACACCATTCTTTGGAAATGTTGTTCTTCCTGACTTACTCATAGGATTGTTTCTTCCATCTAGACTGAACCCCCTTAGCCACTCTCTTAAGCTTTTCTCTGAATCCCATTCACCTGCTCTTCCTGTAGCAAGGACACCAGCTTAGATTTCACTGAAGCCCATCTCGGTAGGAAAGTGCATGCTGATGTTTGCTCTTCCTTTGGGCTCTCTGAGTCTCCAGATGATCGAATATATAGCAAGCATCCCTAGACATATCTGCATTTAGAAGTTCGAGCAAGAACACATGGTTACTTGAAAGATGGGGCCCCTCAGATAGGGAAGGCTACCTTCATATTTATATGCAGCTTCAGGACCAGCACACAACACAGCTGACCAGAAGGGAAACGCTGGTGAGCCAACCAGATTAGTCAGAGAGCTGGGGGTGACTCATATCTTGGGAACTTCATGGGCTGCCATGGAAACTGCATGTTTTCTCCACTTTTCACAAGGTTGCTGGGAAGAATGCTTTTAAAATCTGGGTCCCCCCCCTCCCAACCCTGCAAGCCCTCACTCCTGCTTCTATTCATGTGTTCCTCCACCTGGCAGTGATTCCTGCCCCAGATCTGCCGGCTGAGCTCCTAGGCAGACCGTGAAATCTGTAGCTGAATGGAGAGAAGGGAGCAACCAAGATGATTTGGACTATGACAGAGATGGCGTCATTGGCTGAAACAGGGTGTTTGGGAGGGCAGTGAGCTTAAGAGGAAAGAAGGAAAACAAGTCCAACCTTGGGTTCGTGGATTTCCAGTGGATGGCAGGACAACCGAGGGGTAGCAGACCATTCCCTCTAGCTGGGAAGTTGCAGGAGGGTGAATAGATTTAGGAATCTTAAGTCATTGTAACTAATTAAGTAACTCAAAACCCACAGGAGTTTTAAAATTCAGAATACTTTTCTGTTTTTCCCTTCTAAGAGGATGTCATCCTTCTAGAAAGCAGGTCATCAAGAATCAGAGTCAGCAGAACTCAGGAATTCAGTTAGCCCTATGAGAAGTCTCACGTCTTTACCAGAAAGAGACAAAGGCTGCCTGCCCATTGATCTAAGAGTACACTTTTCTCAATTTTTCTCTTAGTGATATGAGCCTGACCTTTCTTGACCAGCCAAACCCTGGCCAACATTAAACCTTTAGCCTCATGGTATTTGTATTAATATATATTATTTTAAACATGGAAAAATTCTCTTTTAATTTCAGAGACTCTTTAGTGTGTTACTTTTAGCTTTACTTTTTGAGATTGAGTATCCTAAAATTCTTTGTTATTATTCGTGATTTTTTTTAATGGTTAATCCAAGAAAAAGACATGTGTTACCCATAATCAGTGAGCGTTTTGGGCGGTCGTGGGTTCTGGTGACTTTCCTAATATGTTTTTCTTCTGACAGGTTAACCTGCCCTCTTAACTCAGCGGTGGTTCTAGCATCCTATGCAGTACAGTGTAAGTCACAAAGGAGCATTTCGCAGATGGACAGCTTGTTCTGACTGGTATATTAAGAAACTCACTGGCCTCTCCTGTTTGACCGAGTCCCTTCCCCAGGAATCCTGTTGGGCAGCATATCTCTGGCTGTCCAGATATTTCCACTTTCATCCTGACTTAGGCTGTCCTCAAGCTCAGGGATGTTGGATTAGGGAAAGCGGGTTTCCTCCCAGGGGAGCCCAGAAAACAGAAGATACCTATCGCACGTTACATTTTCCAGAGGCTTCACTCACAATTGGATTTGACTCTATAACAAAATCCTGGTGGGGCAGATACTTCTACCAGTCACTTCTTATAGATGTGGAAACTAAGACCCGGACAGGTTCAGGAATTTGCTGGAGGTCACTCCTGCTACTTGCTTGGTGCTACTCTGAAACACTGCTGGGGTCCTAGGAGTTTATTTTTAGTTTCAGTAGAGCGACGGCTTATATATTGGCCTGGAGCATCAGTGCCCAATAGAAATACAATAGGAGCTTCATGTGTAACTTTAAGCTTTCTGGTTGCTATGTTAAAGTAAAATGAAATACATCGTATTAATATATCTAAAATATTATTTTAGTATGTAATCCATGTAAAAATTTTGATATTTTACATTTTTTTCATACTAAGTCTTTGAAAACCAGTCCAGATTTTACACTTCCAGCACATCTCAACTTGGACTAGCCCCAGTTCAAGTGCTCAATAGCTCTGTGTGGCTAGTGGCTGCCGTGTGGGATGGAAAGTCCAGATGGAATTTTCCATCAAGGCCTGTTTATGCTGAAGTAAGAATCCACTTCTTCACTCACCAAAACATTATTAGAATATGTTCCACGTGAGGCCCCGTGGTAGATGCCGGATGTGTACGAGGACAGGGTGCATAGCCAGATGGAAGGTAAAATATCACTTTATAGTTAACTAGCTGTGTGAGGCCAGCGCAGTAACCAACTAGAACTCGTGCAGAGCTGCTCCAGACTTCCTGTGAGCCCCACGCCACCTGGGCTTGTTCCCCTCTTGGCCGACTGCACGGTGGGGAGTTAAGAGAGCAGGATGGACTGGTCTTGGCAGGCACTGGCTGAACTCCTCCCTCTGCTTTGGTCTCAGAAGAGGCAAAATAGCAAGAGAATGCTGACAGGGATTCCTGATGTGGCCTTAAGCCTGCCTGTTCCCCAGGAGCAAAGAACAGACATGGGAGAGGTGAAGGGCAAGGTGGCTGCATGATACCAGGAAGTAGAAGAGATACCTTTAGCAGTGGCCCTGCTCACTAGTAAGACAAGACCCAGTGTTCATCTCCCCGTATAACCTACATCTCCTTCTCCCCAATGGGAGACTCAGAAGAGATGGCCCAGTGACGAGCTTGGGTGGATCTGAAAGTTCCCCTCTCCCTATAATACATCTGGAACAGATCCGGCCATGTCGCATCCATATAGGAAATGGCACGGTCACCAGTTAACTGTATTCTTAGTAGTCACTAGACCCAGTGGACTCCATCTCTGCCAGGCTGATCAGCTGAGGAGAGTGAGTTTTCCCACATCTCAGAGCAAGTTTAGTGCTCACATCTAAAGCTTCAGGTTTGAAGGGCAGGAACACCAGAAAGGACATAGCTTTGGATGCAAACTCCATTTAAATCTGGCTCTCCATCTGCTTCTAACATGGTGTTACCTCTCTGAATCTCAGTTTTTTCACATGTAAGATGGGGGTGATGATGGTGATTATGACAACTTGGAATATGACTGACTACTTGGTTCAAGTATCACCTCTGAAGGTGATAAGTGGAAACTCTTTAGTGGACCATCGCTGTTAACTGAGTCAGTGAGAACGCAGGCTGAAGCCATAGTACCTGGGTCTCGTCTCTTTCACTTATACCTACCTGACCTTGAGCCTCTTCAGGCCTCAGCTTCATCTGTCAAGTGGAGGTGATAATAATATCTAATCATAGGGTTGAGTGAAGATGAAATATACTTAAAGCTCTTAGAATATGCCTGGCTCATGGCAAGTGTTGTTTAACTCGTACTATTTTTTGTGCCCAGAAGAAAGCTGTCTAAAGAACAGCCTGTTGTAAACAAACTATTTAGAGTACCAAATAAAATTCCTAAGCTTCAATAGTCAGGTTTCCCTCTGCAAAGGACTGATAGAATGGGGGCCAAAGGAAGTTACGAGCACCTAAAAAGTCCAGACTGGCTGCAGTAGAAACATTAGCGTGACTGTCATGCTAATAATATCATAGGTTGTCAGGCAAGCAGTTTTAAGTAGAAGTTTCTTATTCCTCCACCCTCAAATATATACCGACACACATTTTTCCATACTTCTGTGCATATATTTCTATAAGATTAATTCTTGGGTATGAAATAGCTGGATCAAAGATTAAGCCTAGGGACTTCCCTGGCGGTCCAGTGGTCAAGATGCCGTGCTTCCAATGCAGGGGGCGGTGGTTTGATCCATGGTCAGGGAACTAAGAGCCCACATGCCACAGGGTGTGGCCAAAAAGTAAAAAAAAAAAAAGTAAGCCTAAATTTTATCTGATACGGTTTGCCACATTGTCCCAGAGGGACATCTGATATGAAGACAAGCCTACCAGTAGCCAGTGAAGCCAGAACAAAGCACATTTTCTTACCAGATAAAAAGTAAAGTGATCTGTGGGTAAAGAACCTGAAAGCACTTGATGGTGGAAGATTGCTGGTAGCCTATCAAGTGTCTATGAGGGTCAAAGAATGAAGGTTTTTTAAAAAATAAATTTATTTATTAGTTATTTTTGGCTGTGTTGAGTCTTCATTGCTGCGTGTGGGCTTTCTCTAGTTGCGGCGAGTGGGGACTACTCTTCGTTGTGGTGTGCGGGCTTCTCATTGCGGTGGCTTCTCTTGTGGGGCACGGGCTCTAGGCATGTGGGCTTCAGTCGCCGTGGCTCGCGGGCTTAGTTGCTCCGCGGCATGTGGGATCTTCCCAGACCAGGAATCGAACCTGTGTCCCCTGCATTGGCAGGCGGATTCTTAACCACTGTGCCATCAGGGAAGTCCCAAGAGTGAAGTTTTTTGTTTGTTTGTTTGTTTTTTGGCTGCGTTGGGTCTTTTGTTGCTGCATGCGGGCTTTCTCTGGTTGTGGCGAGTGGGGGCTACTCTTCGTTGAGGTGCGCGGGCTTTTTATTGAGGTGGCTTCTCTTTGTTGCGGAGCATGGGCTCTAGGCGTGCAGACTTCAGTAGTTGTGGCGCAGGCTCAGTAGTTGTGGCGCACGGACTTAGTTGCTCCACAGCATGTGGGATCTTCCCAGGCCAGGGATCGAACCCGTGTCCCCTGCATTGGCAGGTGGATTCTTAATCACTGTGCTACCAGGGAAGTCCCCAGGAATGAAGTTTTTGAAAATACATATTCTATAATGGCCTCTGAGTGTCTGCCATGCGTGGATTCTGCAGTAGCCTCAGGTTGCACAGATAGAGCACAGCTGCTCTCTGCAAAGGGTCTGCAGCCTGGTGGGCAGGCAGATATGGACCAACTGATGCTGGTAGTGAGGATGAGCACAGAGGATGCACTTTGTTCTCCTTGGAGGGGGAAGGAGGGTGCAGGGGGGAGGTAGTGTAGAAAAGCTTCCTAGTGATGACCCCTTACGAAGAGCCTCCAAGATCAAGTTGGAGTTAGATGAATAGCAAATAAGGGCTTTCCCAACAGAACAGCTTGATATGCCATACATTTGAGTACCTGAGACATACACTCTGTCCTGCAAAATTTAAAATATTAGCCAGAAGAATGTATGGGACTTAAAAGACAAGGTATTTCCCACATAAGTGTTCATTTCCTTTTCTTTCTGCTATAATTGGCTTTCTCATGTGTTGCTTCCCCACAAACAGAAAAGCGTGTTACTCTGGAGTTTAGGGCGTGTCATATGGTAAGTAGATAAAGAAGATGGACTGTGATCAGGGTCTAGGCTCCAAGTTACCAGCCTGAACAGCATTGGGCAGGTTCCTTCCTTGAGTCTCCATTTCCTTATCTGTTTAATGGGGATAAAAGTAAGGCCTGTCACTAGGTTATCAAGAACATCTAGTGGGATGATGTCATTGGTCATTGAATACAACGTGGAAACCACGCTGTGCTTTGCAGATGGTTTCCAAGGACTGTTTAACTTTGTTTCCCCCTAGTGGTTAACACTGCTCATTGCAGAGTAGCCGACTAAGATTTCCAGGGAAGACCACACTACAGGGAGGTTCACTGGTGGTCTTGTGTTAAGTTCGGACATTTGTCAGTGACTTGACTAAAAAGAGAACCTTGCTTTTCATGTTTGAAGAAAGGCACAGGGGTTAGGACTGTTCGTTAATATGATGGATGACCAAGTCAAGATCCAAGAAGATCTCCGTGAGCTGATGCAACCAACAGTGTAAAATTTAACAGGACTCTGCCTTGAGGCTCAGGAAAGTCATTTGCAGCATTTGGTTGCCATCTGGGGACATGGCAACTGTCATCTGCAAATGGCCAGCAGTAGCCTGCAGGCGTGGCAGGCAGGCTGGTAGAATGGTGGGAGTGCTAGCCAGGTTCTGGTCTTGACGGCTGAAAAATAGCTCTGTGATAGGGGTAGGTCCCTTCTCATCTCTGGACCTCAAGTTCTCCTTCAACATGCAGAGTTTGGATGAGGTGATTCTAAGGCTTTCTCGGGCTTTCTTCATTGGGGACCCAGCATCGGGGCATCTAAATTACTTCCTGTAAATGCATTGTCTTACACTTCACCATGCACAGACTCACCTGTAAGCCACACTTCTGCTTACCTCATACGGCCTCAACACTCCTGTTCACAGCTTAGCCACATTTGGCTGGCCTTCATGGCCTGTGGTCCACCCATGACCAAGTCTGTATGTGTAGGTCACTTGGCTTTCTGCCCTTTTCCCCTTCCAAAACTGAACTTTGCAGTAGCCTCTCTACAGGTGAGTTCCAAGCACCCGAGCAGCTACTATGTGCCGTGCCTGGGCACAAGGCCCGAAAGATGAGTGGGACCCACTCCCAGCCCTCAAGGGACAGTGTGAGGAGGACACAGATCCCTTCATTACAGCGCAGATCTCAAAGAGCAGCCCTTGTGTGTGATGGCAGTTGAGGAGGGTGAGCTCCAGGCTGAGTAGATGTAAAGAAAGATACGCTTGCATCTGACTTTTCAACTTTGGGATGAAATTCACCTAAGCACCTACCTCACTCCTCTCCTTCCCTTCTGAGACTGACTATAAAGCATGACCAAAGATTTCCCCAACCCCTGCCCTTGAGACAGAGAAGGAGTCATTTGATTTAGAAATCTTCTCTGTTGAATGGCTACTCAATCATGAGTCCTTAGACGCCTCCTGACATTGAAGCCAGCTGCAAAAAGAATTTATTAAAACCTTTGGAAATATCAAGGTTGATATTTTTAAGAAAAAGATGAAATAGGGTTTTTTGTCGGGAAAACAGAATACTAGATTAAGTGCCCATCAGAGCTAGAATAGTCTTCCTCCCTCCTATTTTTATAGCAGGTGGGAGGACAGTCTTGGAGAAGGGAAACAAGTGTCCTTCGGTCCCACCAGCCAGATCCTTGGCTGCCCACACAGGGTCCTTTTCCGCAGTCTCTTCAAGAGTGCAGATAACCAGATGGTTTGAGTTCTCAGGGCTGCTACGTGCACTTGTACAGGGTGGGCACTGCACAACTCTCAAGAATACCTGTCACACCAAGACATCAGTGAATCTTGTCTGCAGATGGCAGTCACAGATCTCAAAAGAGAAGTGCCATTTGGCCCAAAGACCAGCCTGGGAGTCCCTCTGTAAGGCCCCACTTCCTCTTCCCTCTGCAGTTGCAGGTCCCCAGCATGATTTCCCTGACAGCGCCAGCATCGGTCTCCCTATCTTCCGAGTCCTGTAAGAATGTTCCTTCTTCCTAAGAACCGTGCCCTCAGCTGTGCCAGGGCTCAGACTCTTCAGCCTCACCCATTCCCATCCCACCCCCGTGGCCTCTGAACACCTCCTTGGTTTCCTTTCTTTCACATTTCCCTGACTGCCAGGGAAGTAGGTCAAGATGCAGACAGTGGTCTCTTCTGGCCACACCCATCTTTTAGAGCAGGTTGGTCCAGTGTTATAACAACCTTGGAATACTACAGAGAGCCTGCACAGTGCCTGCCATATAGAGCATGACATTTTTCTGAGTGGTTTCTCTTGTTTTTCTTTAGCCAGGGGTATGAGCGCCAATGCTGTGCTGCCCACAGAGTATGGAACAGATGTGGGATTAGAATAGAACCTAGATTTGAACAGGCTCCCCCTTCCCTCCTGGTGTGGCCTTGGGAAGACAGGATCTGGCTGGAGCATGCACAGCAGTACTTAGCCTGTAGGGATCAGGTGATAAGTGTGGACTCTGGAGCTAATGAGAAGCTCAAGTTCACGTGGTAGCAGAACTTCTTGGGAGAGTGTTTCCAATGAATGTTTTTTTTTGTGATGCTACAGATGCTTGTAAATACTGACCGCATTGAAAAGGTGCTTTCCCCTCATTCTGTCTTGATAGCTCATTTTGGAGACCATGATTCTTCCATTCATCCTCCGGGCTATCTTTCTGATAGTCAGTTCATACCGGATCAGAATGAGGACTTTTTAGCAAAGGTGGAGGCGCTCCATGAGCAGCACAGGTGAGAGGAGGGGCGGGTGACCTACTTTGGGAACTCAGGTCGGGCACCGTCAGACCTCGTGTCCCCTCGGGTTTGATGTTGCCTTCTCTTGCTTTTGCTTATGAATCCTCTTTCAAGATGTCGGGGGTTTGTGAACCTTTGAGATCTTATGATGGCAAATATATCTGGCATAACTAGCATTTCTGTAAAGTGTGCAATCCTATGAGAGTTCAGGATAATTTGCTGCATTCTTTTTCAGGATGTCATTGAAATCTGTTAGTTCCTGAAGGAAATGCCCATTTTAAATCTGACTGCCCCACAGATTGACCCTACCAGGCAAACCTTTTAACAGTTTCCCATATTTAGTGAAACGAGCCCTTCCTTCAGGTGGTTTTGAATAGACAGGCAGACAGACACAGGTGCTGACAGGCTGGGTGAATCCCCGTCCTCTCTGGGTTCAGTTGGGGAAACCACCTTCCTTCCAGAAGGTAGCACCAGCCTTCCACAGCTGCCTCGGGCCAAGCCTCCACTCCAGCAGATTCGCCCGATTCTGGCCTCCTCTTCCCTTGCCTCCTTTCACTTAAAGCTGCAGTGGCTCCATTCAGTCCAGGTCAAATAAGGGCCACCCTGACCGAGAAGGCCAGGTCTCAAGGGACCTTACATTCTCAGGAAGGCCATAGAAACAAAGCCCTAAGCAACCAGTGTCCCTTCAAAAAGGACCTGCCAATCCTCTCCCAGAATTGCTGTCCAGGCAGGAGCCAGCATCCTAAAATAGTACAGCGACGTTTGGAAGTTGAGGCTGCTACGAAAAGGATAGATAAAGGCAGAAAGACCTGAAGAGCACATACTAATTTAGGGGCTTGGAAAAGGTAGGCTGGGAATTCCAGAAGGTGACAGTCTTTATCTCTGAATATTGAGAACCTACTAAATGTGAGGTATTTTTTAATAGAGGAACAAGAGGGCTAGATGAAGTCATATTCAGTGGACAAGAAGAAAAATGTGGTTTACTAGCATTTGGGGTTTGACTGTTTAAGATGAATAACATAAGGCATTTAATAACCTTATAGTAATGGTATCCATATTTTTAGATTTTTATTAATTTTAAAAACCGGAGTTAATATTCCATTTACTGGGTGAACTCTGCATCTTCTCTCTGCCTTTGTAGTGGGCTAAAGCAATCAGAAGCGGAATCTTGCTTTATCAACATAGCACGGACCCTCGACTTCTATGGAGTGGAGCTGCACAGTGGTAGGGTAGGTACCCTCAGCATGGTGTAGTTCAAAAGTTATTTTAATTTTAATTTCTGAACATCTGAAAGCTTCTTTGAAACTATCTCTTTTCCAGTATAATAAAAAGGCCTTTTTTTTTTTAAGATACCTGAAAGGTTTATAAAGTAATATTGAGTTTTGCTGGTTATTTATCCACTTGGTTTTTTTCATGTTTACTGTCATACTTGAAGACTTTTTACTTTTGGGGGGTCACAGGGGTTAGAAACAAGTAATTTTTGTAAGACCATCTCATGGTTAAAGAGGTGAAAAATGTATAGAGTTCCATTTTCCAAGTGGCTCTTTAATGAGCCAGGGTTTCTACTATTTAATCTCAGTGCTGCTCAAATTAGAGCTAATTATGTACTCAAATATGATAGTTTTCTATTATGATGGCATGTTTATGGAAATCAAGTATTTTGAATTGGTTGTGACTTTTTAAATAAAATTGATTAATATCTGTCATCTGCTGAGCCGTTTCTAACTGCCAGACACAGTCCCTATTTATTTCCCACTGTAATGCCATGAGGTAAGTGTTGTCATTTCCTCCATTTTACAGATGGAGAAACTGATACTCAGGGACTTATCAAAGGTCATGTAGCACATAAGTAATGGCTTCAGTGTGTGACCCCAGCACTGTCTAATTGGCATCTGACCTTTACATTTTCTACCTGTAATTGGCCCACATCATATCCAGAGGAAGCAAATATTGGTTGAACACCTAGTCCATACTAGCCATTGTTCCAGATGCTTTCATATGTGACCATAAGGTCTCATTTAAAGATTATAGCAGCCTTGGGAAATGTGTTCTAATCACCCCATTTTACAGGTGAGAAAACTGAGGCTCAGGGAAGTTGAGTAAATTACCAAAGTTTACATTTAAATAATATTTTTGCAATTCTTAGAAACACTTTCATTTATTTTGTCTTACTTCAATCCACTAGCTGTGCAGTGTACAGGGTATAACATAGGTAATAAAGTAGGAAAAAGATATGGATCTTACAAAACATCAACTTTGGGACTTGACTTAATTTTTATTCCATTTGCAAATACCGTTTTGTCTGGTAGAATGTTGTGGAGCCCTTTCTTCAATGGTGAAGTGGGCTTTACATCTGCCTGAGTTGATCTGTGCTCCCCCCACCCCCAGGGTCTCATGAAGGTCCTGATGCCAGTTGATTACCTGTCTGCCTGACACCCCCGTGGTATCAGAGGGAGTTGGGTTACCCTTGGCTATGCTGCATCAACCAAAACCCCCTGAAAATCAGTAACTTGATATCACAGAGCTTATTTCTCAGTAGTTCAAAGGCTATATGGGTCCTGGTGGCTCTCCAAGGCAGCCGTCCTCTGTGCAGAGATTCAGCAGCCTAGGCTGCTTCTGTCTGGTGGCTTCACCATCTTCACATGTGGCCTCATGCTTGTCCCAAGGGAAGAGGATGTTGGAGGGCTACACACCAGCTCTTAAATGATTCGGCCCGGAGGGGACTCATCACCTCTGCTCATTGTTCATCAGCCAAGACTAATCATACAGTCCTGCTCCACAAGCTGGGAGGTTTGGAGGTGGGCACGGGAATTTACGAACAGTTAACTGTCCATGCTACCGTGATGACCACAGAACCAGGAGATTTGAGACCCACGTCACTGGCCCACGCAAAGCATTCATTTATTTCCTTATTCTGCACTTGATTTTTATTTTGTTTGCTAATTTTCTGTCCCACCTGCTTAATATTCCCCTATATTCTGGTCCCAAGTATCATGTTTAATGCAACCCTGGTTTTCAACTTGCCAATTTGGTTTTGCTTTAAGCGTGTGATTTCAGTTGGGTGCCCAGTAGTGATTACTCTCTGGACTTTCCACAATGGTATCAGCAGCGTTTTCTTCGGCCAGTTTCTCCAACTCCCCATGTTCACATCACTGTTCATAAATGATTTGTCCCACTATCTCTTGAGAGATGAAGGGGATGAACGTTTTTTATACCTACCGCATGCCAATACGTTCTTATATTCTCTACGTTCAGCTCGATAAAACTCTTAGAGGTGGGTTCGACCATCCTTATTGTACAAAAGGAAACACTGAGGCCAGTAGCCCAAAGCAACACAGGCTAGTAAGTGGCAAACCTAAGGTTCACATCCAGTGGTAACTTTGCCCCTTCTTTAAAATTACGAGTATCTGAGTGAGTAAATAGGGATATAGATGACTCAAGGGAAGGAACTGTTTATTTTAAACTTTTCATTCTCAAATGGATTTAAAACATCTTGTAGTCGCTGTATCTTCCTTTTATTATCTTCATTATCTATGGCGATGCCTAGCACATGGGCTCTTAATAAATGTTGACTGTATTGGACTTATAAGCCATATTTTATTTTTCATTGGGTTTAGAATCAGCAGTTCTACACTTCATATTAATAGCTAAAGCCTTTTCAGTGATGGGAGTTGAGATTTGTTTAAAGCTGTGTGGGGGACGAGGCTTTTCTGATTTTAATATGGTGTCTGATACTACTTGTTGAAAATGTAAAGGCAAATGTTCATTTCTATGATTCTGTGGAATGAATGAGCTTGCCTGGTGGTAACTTTGTAAACTGGCAGAACCCAGGTGTTGCTGTCAGGCAATGTTTTTTCACCTTAGAAGAATTTGGTGCTAAGTACTTGGATCTTCAGTATCTGTTAAGAGGAGATTTTTGCCTGTTTTCTGTAATTTTCCTTTTGGAGCTTACATGTAGTGCTATTTATAAAAGTGTGGGTGCTTAAGTTACCAGAGGGCATAAGCATGACAGTAACACGCTGTGAATCTGAGATCTTCCTTTTTATAGGATCTGCACAGTTTAGATCTAATGATTGGAATTGCTTCTGTGGGCATCGCTGTGTACCGAAAATATATTTGCACAAGTTTCTATCCTTGGTAAGTGCAAACCGGTTCTAATTATTTTCTGAATCGTGCTTTAAAAATATGCTGAACAAAAGTAATGGCACCTCTAATTTTAAACTTTTATTTCTAAAGAAGGGACAGAGACTTTCTCCCAAGTTTTTACCTCTGACCTGTACAATTAATCCAGATTCAGTACTTGGGAAAATTAGTTTGGTTTTTATCAGCATCCCCATCTTCCCCAGTCAGCCTGTGGTTTGGGATACTGTGTGAATCCTGGATAAAACAACACAAGGCAGGTTTTGGAGTTAAGGAATCCTTCCTGGGCGGCACATTAGCCAGGATTCAGAGAACTTCCTCTGGGCAGGAGCTGTATTTTCAGGGCAGTTCCTTAGTTACTAATGGAAGTTTTATCAAGTGCCCAGTTCTGGTCTAAAAACTCAGGGGATCCAGCAGACTTGAATCCTCACAAATCTGAGAAAGGCAGTGCTGTCCCCACTGTTCAGAAGGCTCCATGGTGGAGGACTTAAGAGCACAAGCTCAGATCCTGGCTCCAAGCATTCCTGGTGTGAATGATCTTGAGCACTTAAGCGCTGTCTCCCAGCCTCAGTTTCCTCATCTGAAAGCTGGGTATAATGATACGTACTTTTCAGGACTATTGCAAGGCTTAGTAGAGGGGCTGCTTATAAAGCTTTAAGTATAAAAAAGACTGTCAATGGTGGCTATAATTGTGTTACTATGCAAACAATAGAGAGGCTACTTGACACACGGCTATTAGGTGGCTGTTAGGTTTGCGAAGCAGCTGGGATGTGGACCCAGGTCCGTCTGTCCTCCTTCTGCTGCTCCACACTGCCCTCAGCTGTGTTCCCCAGGTACACACCAGCCCTAGCAGAGCTGCAGTATCACAAAAGCAGCTGACAGCAAAGAGAGCGCATTGCCCATGGCCCTCGTTATTTAAGAGCTACATCATAAACCAGGGGCCCTGATGTGATACTCAGCTTCCGTCAGCTACTTAGTGTTTGGCCGAGGTGATGGGGCCGCCATCCTTTCTGCGCTGAAGCAAAGTCTTGGAAGCCGAGAGCCCCCAGCCATCACGATCGTGGACTAGAGGACACACGCCGAGAGGCGCCAGCTGCAACCTGGCTGCTCCCTGATGTGCTGTTTTGTGTTGTGTTTTACTTTTTTTGCAGGGTGAACATTCTAAAAATTTCTTTCAAAAGGAAAAAATTCTTTATACATCAGCGACAAAAACAGGTGAGTTGTACCTATGCTTGCTTTGGTTCTTGTGCTTTTAGCCAGTTCAGCTCTTAGTCCTTCAGCAGGTGAAGGAGTTTGTCGTACGTGTAACAGGGAAGAAAGAGCATTGCAAACGGTGGAAAGAAAGTGGGCATCAGTGTCCAGAGGGCCCCACAGTTTTCTGTGTAATTCACTCTGCTTATCTGGCCGAGGAAGTCACTTGCTTTGCAGTCAGAGACATTGGGTTCAGATCCTATAGCTCTTCCACTCACCAGTTGGGCGGGTTACTTCACCTCCTGCAGTCTGAGTTACCTTGTTTACAGGAATGCAACAATGCCCAGTTCTCAGGGAATCATCAGATTTAGATAGAAGTGCCATTGGTCAAAGCACCAGGCCGAGCCCACTGCAGAGTAGCAATAAAAGTCAGCAAGGTTAGTTCCTTCCCTTGATGTGTTTAAAATGCACGGTGGCCTTGCGTATATGTCTCATAGGAGGAGTCTGCAGCTCTCCAGATAACTCAGTTTGGTTTTCCACATGGAGAAGAGCAACTTAGAGGTGAGAGAACCCACAGCTAGTGAGGTGGAGGAGCTGGAATTTGAACCGGTCGTTATGAATCTGAGATGCCCGCTCTTCCCACGACACCACACTCTGTCTTGTTAGGCTGCATATTTTTCACTTACTGTCACTAGGTCACTTCCCAATTTTCCAAAGATAACATGCACCTAAAATGGCTCCACATCACAATGAACTCTTAGGACTGAGAGCACTAAAGCTCAGAGAAAACTAGGACTAGAATCTGGGTCTCCCGAGCCCCAGATGCAAACTTCAAGGTGCCGTAAAAATGCACAGGATGGTAATTTAACATGAGAACAGAAAACCTGAACTCAGGTAGAATGGAGGTAGAGCAAATGATCAAAATGATTATTATAAGTGAACACTAGATCTGACTGTCTTTGTGGAAAGCAAATAGAGAAACCCAAAGCATTATAAGATTCCTGTCATTTGATAGGTGAAAGATGATTTCTTCAGGGGAGAGATTTTTCCCAGAGCTAAATTTTGAAAGGAATGGATCAGACAGCCCTTATCTGGTTGCTCCAAATATATCCGACCTAGAAATGTAGGCAGGTGTGAAATGGAAGCGTTCATGCAAGACCACAGATGATGATAAAGAGTAGACTCTGGTCGTCTTTATTACCACGTTCATGAAGGTGGTTAACAAATCTTCCTGTTGAATCTTCTTAGAACCCTGTTTTTGTGGCCTAAGGAATTTTGAAACCAGTTTTCTGCTGTCCATTGTCTCTTACTTGATAACCACCGATGTGGGCATAAAATGCTTGAGACCCTGCTCCTACATCTGTGTAGATGAAATCTCTACTGTGTTTTTCCTCCTAGACTGAATCCAGGGAACACATAGTGGCCTTCAACATGTTAAATTACCGATCTTGCAAAAACTTATGGAAATCCTGTGTCGAGCACCATACATTCTTTCAGGCAAAGAAGCTACTACCTCAGGAAAAGAATGTTCTGTCTCAGTACTGGACTCTGGGCTCTAGGAACGCCAAAAAGTGAGTATATGCTTTAGGGACAGTCTCCATGCTAGGCTGAGAAATAAACATGTCCTGGTCACCCCTGGGGAGTAAACATCCTCGGGGGAGGGACGTCTTTGCCCAGGGACCCCAGGCCCTGGGGCCAGAGCTGCTGGTGGAGCTAGAACCACGGGTGAAAGTCTGCTGGGGCTGCAGTGTGTCTTTCCACACACTCAGGCACTTCTCCTATTCCTGTCACTTGCTTCTCCCTGCTCAACTCTGTAACACTCAGAGCCCCCAAGCAGCCAGCATTGGAACAGCTCCGTCCTGTCACACCCAGGGAAGCACAAGGCTGTGACTAAGGGTCATCTTGTTGCCCTTAAGACAGCCTCTCCCACTGAACAGTAATTCCATAAGATGCTCTATAATAACGAATGAGCAGAAATAAAGATTTCCAGAGTCAGGTGACTTTTTGGCATATACTACATCCAGCAATCACAAGATAGTAACAGTAATAATTATAGTTGACGACTACTGAGTGCTCACTTTGTTCCATGCACATACTTCATTATGCGTCATTCTTTTTTTTTATATGTTTAATTCTTACAGCAATTCCATGTGTGCTATTATCTGTAGGAATGATATTCAAAATACTTAATGACTAGTAAATAAATCTATACATTTTAAACTTTTAGATTACAGTGTATTCTCCTGCAGTTTATATTTTTGTATATGTTTTTATTCTAAGATGTAGAATACAAGATGTATTATAAATACTTGCCTTCTAAATATAAGATGTAGCAGAAATTCCATATCAAATTATTTTCTAAATTGGTTGGAAAAGTTATTTTTGTGATTTTTATTTTAATTGATGTGGCTGTTACTAAAAATGGTGCCCCTGTCTGAGCCATCATCTGATATGTGGGACTGTATCAGACTATTCCAGTGACTCTCCTGTTACATGGTAATCAGTTGAAAGCTTTCTCAATTGAATAAGTAGTAAATGTCTGTTAGTATCAGTGATAGTATTGATATTTATGGTGCTAAATGCTCTCTCTAAGCTTCTGATGAACCAAGAGCAAATATATTTTCCAAGTTTTTGTCTTCTAATACTGTCCGGTATTTTTACACATTCAATAGCTCTATTTCTGAACATGCCGTAAACATAATTTGCTGGAAATGTAGCATTTACTTTAGTTGGACTTAATCCTCTTGGTGAGCTGAGAAGTAGCATTGAGAGCAACTAAAAGCTTGGACTCTCTTACAGAAGGCTGGGTTAAAATCTGATCTACATCAGTTTTAATTTAATCTGCTTCTTCAATTTCTTCATCTGTAAAATGCAAACGAACGGAGGATTTTTTTTTTTTTTTTTTTTGGTCTCCATTGTGGCAGAAAAAACTACCCCTGTTTTGGTGGCTTAAAGCAGTAACCATTATATTATATCTCAAGATCTTGTGGGTCAGGCATTCGGGAAGGGTGTGGCCAGATGATCCTTCCTCTCCATGAGGTATGTAGACTAGGGTTTCTCAGTGAGATGCAGCTGGTGGCCGGGCTGGGCTGAGGGTCCAGGACCACTTCTCTCCCACACCGGGTGCCTTGATGGAATGATCAGAAGGCTGGACTCATCTGGACCCCCGCCCTCTCTGTGTGTTCTCAGGGCCTCTCACAGGGTAGTTGGATTTCTTACACAGAGGCTCAGGACTGCAAGAGCCTAAGGCAGAGGCGGCCGGTCATCTTAAAGGCTAGGCCCATACCTGAGCTACTCTTGGTCAAAGCAGTCACAGGCCAGCCTGGGTTCAAGAGTCAGAGAACTTGCAGCTATTTTTAATCTGCCACTAGGGGTCACTTGGGACATAGTGGGTGGCTCAGTGACCACAGGTCAGCAGTTCTTGACCACCAATACCAGCTTCAGCATACTGGCAAATCTCATCCCTCATTCTCTCCATTTCATAGATGGAGAAACTGAGGCTTAGGTTACGTGATTTGCCCAAGCCCTAGAGATACTGTTATACATTTGCATATTGGACCCTCCGAAAGCTTCCATGTAAAAGAAACTTGTTCAGTATTTTCCAAGCTTATGGGACAGTGGAACACTTCTTTTTCCAAAGAGTACCTATTAATAACCTGTGACGCATCCTTTGGGGAGCTGCTACATTAAACCTTTGAATCATCCAGCTTGCTCCCCTCATTCCGATGATGTGCCCTCAATCAATGGTAATTTGGTTTCTGATGTAGATTCTCATGGTGATGCTTCTGTGAGCATTTTGATCAGGGTGACAACCGTACTTCTCATTGAAAATTAGTACATTGATATTCTAGAGGGTGTGCTTCGTGTTACCTATGTTCTTGTGGTTTTTCTGTCCTGTTTTTTGTTGGGTTGCTGGTTTTAGGCTGCAAGGAATTGCCTGGAATGTTTCAATGAGACGTTAAAACATTGTTTAAAATTTAGAAATGCCAGAACTGAGTTTCCCCGAAACTGGCTTCAAACTCCATCCTCTCAAATAATTCATTCTCTGAAGGGTCTAGAGAGCTGAGATTTAAATTCTCGAGGTATAAATAAAATTTGAAAGTAACCTTCAGGGTGGCACATTCAGAGAACATGGCCTGAAACTCTGCTGTCTAAGCATATTTTCTCAGGTCTGCTCTTAAAGAGTTCTGAGTGCTTTACAGTGACGGTCTCTGCCAGCTAGGATGACAAAGAACACTGGGAAGGAGGGTTAATGTTTGTACTCATACCAGTGTGAGTAAAGTGAGCATTCCTTGAAGTTACTTGAACTGTATTTCAATGTTAATCCTGAAACTCCTTCTATCTGGTAAGGCTTGGTTATATTCTGAAAGCAGTTTTGTTGCTTGAAATAGTAAGGACAAGAACATATCTTCTCACCCGCAGAGAAGAAATAACATAAGGAAAAGCTAGGACAGAAAGGAATCCCTTCTGACCCGTGTACCTCCACTCCTGGTAACCTCTCCTGGGGTCATCAAGGTGTTAACCAGTCATCCATCAGGGAGGGTGTGTGTGTAGCCCTGTTTCACTTATGCTGTCACTTCTTTCTCGTTGAATATGTCAGTGTAGAAAGTGAACCTACATCTGGTTTTTCAGGTCTGTAAATAACCAGTATTGCAAAAAAGTGATTGGAGGGATGGTCTGGAACCCGGCCATGCAGAGATCTTTATCAGTGGAACATTTAGAAACCAAGAGTCTGCCATCTCGGTCTCCTCCTATTACTCCCAACTGGTATGTCTTCCTTTTTTGGTATTACCCACCAGTAAACACTTTACTAATTTTAAAAACTCAGTAAAAATAAAAACCTAACTACAGGTGGCCTATGGTCAGAGTTTACATTTGCATGTTTGACTGTAGCAGAAGTAACTATTTTTGTGAAATGCACAAGTCTAGCTAAACATTTTCTTTAGTGTATGATGCTGGGATGTTCTTTTTTAAAAAGTTATTTGGTCTAAATAAATTTGAGCACTGCAGCTTACTGAAATGCTGCTCTTGAAATTAGCATATTCAGGTTTTGAGAAGTCCTGTGATAAAGAAGCATGTTTAACTTTATTTAATCTCACATTTCCCATTAATATCAAACAAAATAAACTTTGGGAAAACATAGTAAAGGTATGTAATACAACTGATGTAAGGGCATGTGACCCTCAGCAACAGTAGCAAATGCACATAGGAAAGTAGCCTGCCAACTTTTAAGATGATGGACTCAGCTTAAAAAGAAGGAAGTGGCAGGGCTTCCCTGGTGGTGCAGTGGTCGAGAGTCTGCCTGCCGATGCAGGGGACACAGGTTCGTGCCCCGGTCCGGGAAGATCCCACATGCCACGGAGCGGCTGGGCCCGTGAGCCATGGCCGCTGAGCCTGTGCGTCCGGAGCCTGTGCTCCGCAATGGGAGAGGCCACAGCAGTGAGAGGCCTGCGTACCGCAAAAAAAAAAAAAAAAAAAAAAAAAAGAAGAAGGAAGTGGCAGACCCGGACTCAGATTTTGACTCTCCTGTTCGTTAACAAGTTTGTTTACCTCTCTGGTCTCAGTCTTTCCATCTGTAAATGGATTGAATGACATAATGTACAAGTGCTTCGTAAGCTATACAAAAAGGATCAGGTAGAATTATTGTGGTTGTTTTTGTTATTGTTGTTATTGTTATTTTATTATAATGTTCCTCAAAGACATCAGGCCATTTTGTGAATGCCTTCAAAACAGCCAGGCATCATCAGAAGGGGAAACCAAGCCAGGAACATTGCCCCAGCTCCACCCTGAAATAAGGGTATGGCTTTCTGTTCATTTCATGATAGGGTGCACCTGTAAATTCTCAAAGAGTAAGCTACCAGGACTAAGGAGCATTCTAACATGCAGGCAAAAAACGGAGCTGTTGTGCAGGGCTGCTGGGTAAGGGCCCTCCACTGGGGCCTAATGCTCTGGGCAGGGATGGGGATGGTGTTTAGTGTTGGAAATCATAACATGACTGAGTAGATTGGGTCTTGGTTTCCTAGATTTAGGCACCCATCCTATGGTAGTAAATTTATGCTATAAAGTGGCAGCTTAATTTGTCTGAAAGTCTCTTGGGCAGCAGTGCCAGGGCCCCAGAACAGAGGTCAGGACAGCATCCAGGAGAACAGCTGGAGTTGACGTTGCCACGCCAGTGGACTGTAGCTCTTACTACTATTTATAGGTCCTCTTCTGAGGAATCACAAACCTTTCTACTCTGCTTTGGACACAGTGTTATTGATTATCCGGGCCCAAGGGGATTGCAAATAGTGGAGGCTCTGACAGTCCCAAGGAGAAATGGCTAACAAAGAAGCGGAAGATGGAAAAACAGGGAAAATGAAATTTAGAAAGCTCAGCAGCCTGGGATCACCCACTGCAGGAGCCGATGCCCAGGTGCTGCCCCAGGTGTCACCCCAGGCATCCTGGGAACATTGCTTCATTTGATTCATTTTCAGGAGCCAGGTAGGTACAACTGAGGCTCAGAGAGGTGGTGTGACTTGCCTCACGTCACACAGCTACTGCTGCTATTGGAGGGACAGGGCGGTGCTGGGGCTATGCCCATCTAATACCACATAAGAGATATATTTTCAAAAGCAAACATTTCTTCTTGGATCAAGTGAGATTCGCGTGAGGGGATGTAGTTGAAATAAGTCTGCCGAAAAACTTACTTTAGCTTCTAAACCCTTATTTATACCATACAAAGGAATCAGAAAAACTGTCTGATGAGCAGTCAGTAAAGCCTGTTTACACATTGCGAGCTTGAGTCCTCCTGGAAGAATAACTCCCCCTAAATCAACACTCAACAACCTCCCAAAGAGCAAAAACCAGTCTCATCTGCCTGTTTATAAAGCTGAGGAGCTGAACCACTGGGCTAAGAATATCTGGGACCACGTGGCCCTTGGTAGATTCTAGTGTAGTCATGGGTTAACTGGCTCTTAAGTTCCAACAGAATCAGCAAAGGCATCCTTAGGAGGGTCAGAGCACAAAGTTAGATCACTGATGTCTGATAAAATTGCTAAGTAGAATCTGCTTTCAGCACTTCACACCGAACCTTTCCCCACCAGGCGAAGTCCTCGACTCCGGCACGAAATCCGAAAGCCCCGACACTCTTCTGCAGACAACCTTGTGAACGAAATGACATACATCACTGAAACTGAAGATGTGTTTTACACCTACAAGAGCTCCCTGTCGCCTAAAGACAGCGATTCTGAGATTTCTCAGAACCAAAGCCCACACCGAGAGTAAGCAATTTGTGTTCCTCTCTTTCTTTGTGTCTGCTTGTTTGGGCTGTTGAGGAATTTGCTCAGGCCCAATGACCATTTAAGAGGAGGCAAGGGCTGGAGCCTGCAGCCAGCTCCCCGGGGTGCTCTCTGCCAGGCCAAGAACATCATCCTGCTCTCCCTTCCCCGACAGGAAGACAGGCTGTGTGCCTGGGGTCAAGAGCTTGCCCTGCTTTTTGTCAACAACAGTGGCATACTGTCCACGCGCTTGTTAGCTCTCCTGAATTGTGTTCACGCCAGTTCATGAGCAAAGCCCAGTTTAAGCCATTTCATACTCCAGAGGTTGTAGACATGTTAACTATAGTAGTATTTCCCTAGATTGTCAGAGTTTGACCACTGCAGGATTCCCCATCACTGGAGATGTGCTTATCTTCTAGCTGTCCACAGAAAGCCTTCTCAGAACCACATTATGTCCTCGGGTTTTTGTTCTTTTTGTTTTTAATGAATAGTCAGTATAAAGAAAAAACATTCGGAGAACATCTCTGATTTTCTTTGTTAAATTTTTGTCAAGGACAGTGTGCATCAGATTCTTTTATGTCCCCACTTTCCTTTTTGAATGTGACAAACTCCCTTCACATTTCAAGGTCAGGAGAAAATATGTCTCTCCTAAAATACTGGCTTGAGTCCTTTTATTATTCAGTAAGATACTATCTAATTCAGTAGTTCCCTGTTTGACTTGATTACCAGGGAGCTCCAAGCTGCATGTCAGGCTCAACAGCATTAGCTTCCCGTAGCTCAGGTTTCTGATCTAGTCCCTACTCTTCCTTCCTTGCCTTATTAATGGGTCTTATTTTTTCTCTTGTTTTAATGAATTCACTGTTCTACCATATCTGCACATTTTAGAGTAAGCTATCTCAAATCATTTTTTTTTTTTTTTTTTTTCTGTACGCGGGCCTCTCACTGCTGTGGCCTCTCCCGCTGCGGAGCACAGGCTCCGGACACACAGGCTCCGCGGCCATGGCTCGCGGGCCCAGCCGCTCCGCGGCATGTGGGATCCTCCGGGATCGGGGCACGAACCCGTGTCCCCTGCATCAGCAGGCGGACTCCCAACCACTGCGCCACCAGGGAAGCCCTCAAATCATTTTTTGAAGTGGACAAGACATAGATCGTAAATTAAATGACATAAAGTATGATAGGAATGGATCATCTATTAGGAAGTCAACCATGGTCATTGAGTATCCATTCAGTTAAGTCCCATGCTATGCCCAAAATATAGAAACATATAATGCTTCCCCTAATAGCAAAGGATTAGCAAGAAGGCACTTCAGTTAATCTGTAAAGTTTTACCACTCTAGCTACTAGGATTAAAGCATTAAATGCATCCCGATTGTACGGTAGGCATCACAGGTGAATCACAGATCTCACTTCACACTTAAGTGTGAAGTTGCTACTTCTCTGCTGTCCCTGACCACAGCAAACATAGTTTACAGCTTATCTGTGTTCTTAACACCTCTGATTAAATAATCCCCTGGTCATTATTTCCTTGTGACCTGAGCTTGGATGATGCTTTTGTTGAAATGATCACTATCTCTTGCTCCAACTTGCAGCCTCATTGAGGTTACAGTGGAAGGGGGTAAGTTCCTTTGCGTGACACTGGTTTTGCAGTTCTAGGTCTGCAAGGGCAGGAGTGCAGGCATGCATGACTTGAGCCAGTTTGAGTCTGTCAGGGGCTGTGTTGCTTTGGTAAAAGGAGAAGGAGGGTTTAGGGAACTGACCGAGGGCTCTGGGATGCCCAGTCACACCCTTCGTGTCAGATCCTCCTGCTGTGGTTTACAAATCCATCATGGAATTATGGAGCTTCTGGACCTTCCCTGTCCAGTACAGTAGCCACTAGTCACATGTGGCTATTCAGATTGAAATTATTTAAAATAAAATAAAATTTAAGTTCAGTTCCTGAGTCACAGAAGCCTCATCTCAAGTGCTAAAGAACCACATAAGTAGTGGCTACCATATTGAACAACACAGATACAGTACATTTCCAGGTGCTGGCTGGAGGAGAGATGAATTCTGTCCAGTGGTATATGGTCGTCTTAAAGGGCTACGCTCATTGCCGAGTCCTGCAGCACACTTTGTACACCCTTTGCTGCTCATTGAGGGAATGTGAAGGTGAATTAGACAAGCCTTTGCTTTCAGGGTCCTCCAGGCCAGCTGGGCATATAGCACATTATCAGCCTTCATCATCACACTGTGGGGCTCTGTCACTTTGGTGAAAGGAGAAGAGAGTTTGGGCAAATGCGGGTTCTGAGAAGCCTGATTACAGGTCCTAGGTCAGATCTTCCTTCTGTGGTCTATAATTCCATCTTCCTTCCCCACCATGGAATTAGAGCATCTAGAGCTTCACAGGCCAATACAGCCACACACAGGTGGCTATTTAAGTTTATTAAAACTCATCTGAGGGCTTCCCTGGTGGCTCAGTGGTTGAGAGTCCGCCTGCCGATGCAGGGGACACGGGTTCGTGCCCTGGTCCGGGAAGATCCCACATGCCGCGGAGCGGCTGGGCCCGTGAGCCATGGCCGTTGAGCCTGCACGTCCGGAGCCTGTGCTCCGCAACGGGAGAGGCCACAACAGTAAGAGGCCCACATACCTAAAAAAAAAAAAAAAAGGCCCACATACCTAAAAAACAAACAAACAAAAAAAACAAAAAAAAAAAACCTCATCTGAGAATTCACTTCCTCAAGCCCGGTTCGATTTAAGTAATTTCTAGCCCTACTCACCCTGAGGCATTGCACATCGATTCTTCCTGAAACTCCTCCGTGAGACATACAAAGATGTATCATCCTGGGGCACTTTTTATTTTGCAGCGAAATGTTAAAAGTAGCAAATAATGGTGATGCAAACGCAGCCTTCCTTGCCATGGCTTTGCCTGGTGAACCAACAGTAGATGGCTCACAGAATCGAGTTAGCGGCTGTGCTTTGCAAGTGGAGCGAACAGTTGAAAAAGTTCAGCCCCTAGCACCTCACTTAAGGAGGGGACCCCTTCCTGCTGGCAGGAAGCCACCTTCTGCTGGGTCTTCAGAGGCAGCTGGCCTCCCTGAGAGTCTGGTGATCCTCCATTGCCCAAGGCAAGAAGGGAAGGTTAGTCTGTACTTGGAGAAAAAACTGCGGTGGTGTTTTCAGTGAGTACAGTCATCCCTCGGTACCCAAGGGGGATTGGTTCTAGGACCCTCACAGATACCAGAATCCATGGATGCTCAAGTCTCTCACGTAAAATGGCTAAGTATGGTTGGCCCTTCGTATCCCCGGATTTAATTCCATCTGTGCTTGGTTGTATCCACGGATACCCAGGGTGGGCTACAGTATTTTCAAAATGTTTAAGAAACATTGGACATGCTTTATACAGCACATTAGTGTGTTAAGAGGCAAAAGGAAGTACCCTGTCAGAAATCAGATGAATAACATCACAGACAGCAAGGAGAGTTCCTTTTAGAAAGAAGAATGAAGTGTCATGTTCTGTACCCATGTAAACAAGAGGAAAAAAGAGAGAAAGGAAGAAAAAGAGCGGTTCGACTTTGGCTCTAAACCTTAGTGGTGCAGTTCAGACTCTGAACATCATCCTCGTGGATAAGTCACCTTGGTTTGTTCCATATTTATAGCAGTGCAACAAAGTTTATGATTAGTTACGAATCCTTGGCAGTTTGCTTTATGCCGGAGTAGGCTGTCCTCTTGTTACTCTCTCAGCCATTCTATGTTCCTTTCCTTGTTTCAGAGCCAAGGCCAAGATCTGCAGAGAAGGACATTTCCAAAAACAAAAACAACCCACCACCCAGAAAAATGGGAGGGGGTGTTTCCCAAAGGAAAAAATGACTTTGCAGAGCAGAAGCTGGAGGAAAACAAATTTTAGGGCAGATGAGGGTTGTGTTTGAAGAACTTCTCCTCAGTGAATGGGGCTTGGTGCCATTGTGGTGCCTTTGCTATTTGCTTACTTCCTTCTTTAGAGCCTGCCTTGTTCCAAGGACAGGGGACAGCTGTCGGCTTTTATTTCCAAACTTCTGTACACACAACAATGTGAATATACTTAAATGGTACTGAACTGTAAACTTGAAAATGGTTAAGATGGTAAATTTTATATTATGTGTATTTCACCACTATTTTTTAAAATGTTTTTAAATAGCTTCTCTGCATTGGAAGGATCTTTGGGAATCCCCTTCTTCAGCTGCATCACCAGTGTAGGAATTCCCTCTGCCCTGTCACCTGGTCACCCTGCCGGTGATGGGCAGCCCTCCTGCCGTGTGGCAGCCTGTTCTCTAGTTGGACAACCCAGTTGTCCAAGCTGTGTCTCCCCACAGGAGACCAGCCAGTGACAGGGTTTCATTCAGAGTTTTGTGTCCACTTGGCCTGCACCTTGCCTGTACTTCACTTGGTCTTGGGCCACTTGCATGTGGACAACTGACGAATACCTTAAACCCAGCCTGGCCTGATCTCAGCTCATCATCTTCTGTCCAGCCTGTGGCTCCTCCTGTCTTGGTGAGTGGAGCCACGTTTCAGAACCACCCAGTCGGCACCGATGGGCACTTCAGGCATCCTCGACATCTCCTTCTCTTCCGCCTGTGCCATCTAGTTTCTCACCTATTGATTCTCCCTCGTGAACATCCCTTGACCTGGACCCCTCCACCATCCACCCTGCACTGCCCCTGTGTAGCCGCCATCGTCTCTCGAAGGGACAGTTGCAATAGTGCCCCAAATGTCCTCCTGTCTCTAGTCTCTCCTCCTTCCAGACCATCCTTAACAAGGGTAACAGGCTTATTTTCCTGAAATTTATGCCCAAGCATGTCACTCCCCTGCTTAAATGCCTTTTCTGTGCTTTTTGAAAATTTCATGCCTCTGGAAATACCACTTAAGTTTTTTTATTATTAGTTTTGCCTAAAATATAGGGTTGGCCAAAAAGTTTGTTCGGGCTCTTCCATAAGATCTTATGGAAAATCCCAAAGGAACTTTTTGGCCAACCCAACACTCTCTTCTTCCCTCTTGACTACCTGTTTAAACTTCTACTGGTTTATCTTTCAGACTCAAGCACCCCTTCCTCTGTGAAGCCTCTCCTGGCCTCCCACTGTATGCTAGACATCTGAGCATCTCCATTACAGCATGATGATAATATTTGATTACTTTTATATCTTAAACTAGACAGCGAGCTCTTTGAGGGCAGGGATAGTGCCCTGTTCACCTCTCCTTCCCCCAAACCTGGCGTGGTGCCTGGCATTTCATGATATTCAGTGACTACTCTGATGGATGGACAGGTGAATGGGGAGATGGTCACGTGAAGCAGGATGTGGCCCTTGGCTAAAGTACAAACAAGCTCCCAAGTTTTTACAGTGGGTACCCCCTCTGCCACTTCCACGGCAGGTCCCCATATCACATGAGCACCATCACACAGCATCTAATCTGCACGCCAAGGACTCAGATTTACTGTAACGAGTTTTGGTTACCTGTCTTCTATGAGCAGGTCCCCATGGTAGGTGCTGCTGCCGGCTATGTGTCAATGAGAAATTCTCATCAAAGAGTTCAAGCATGAATTGACTGAAATTTAACAAGTGCTTTCTTGCCCTTAAGGTATCGCAACGTCTGAGTGGGCAGCCTGGGGACAGGTGCATGACCCTTGATTCCATTAGTGATGAGATGTAGAGCTCAGATAGCGGCATCTCTGACCCACATTCCCTCAGCCACCTCCGCAACTTCTTGAGTGAAGTTTTGATCTCAGGCCCTTGGCATGTATCGCAGAGATAAGAGTATCACCTGAAGAACGTCTCCATGTCGTAACACCCATACTATGAAGCCATGCTTTCTGTTACTCAGTGATCCTCACGTCAGGATCCATGTGAAATATCGGGCTGTGTATTAAGTACACCAGGAGAGGAATAGGCAGAGGACGAGGGTCTCTCCTGAGCTCGAGAAGCTCATAGACTCGAGAGAGAAATGCCACATGGAATGGGCCCTATTCTGTCACCACCGTAGCCAGTGCCTCCTTGTGGGCGCCCAGTGAGAGCTGTGAAACCCTCAGTGGGAGCACAGCTTTGCTTGGCTAACAGGTTTGTGCGGGGGTGGGGGGAGGACGCGGGAGCCTTTGTCATTTTCTAGGGTGTAAGAAAGAGTGGTATAAAAAGCCTCACCCAGGAAATCCTGCCATTTTAACTGTCTCTAACCTTGCTTCCCTTCAGAGAAATGAACTCTGTCCTGGCTTTTGTTTCCGATGACTACTGCATTTACAGTTCTGAAGCATCGGCTTCTGAGGGCGAGCACCCGTTTGTCTGCCGGTCAGTCTGTCTGTCTGTCTGTCTCTGCCCCTTTCACCCCAGGGAGCTGGGGTGGCCAGTCCCTCCCTGGCCACTCTGGCTCCCCGACGGCAGTGACAGTCTCCCTTCCGGCCTCAGGAGCAAATCACTTGCTTCAGCTCCCTCCTGCTACCCCTTTCTTTGCCCCTTTCACAGTTACCCACTGAAACCCCAGGGGTTCCCCTCTTCTCTCCGTCCTCACCCACTGGGCTCTCCCCTCGGTTGCACCTCACGTCCTGCCCAGGTAGGGAGGAAGGCCACTTGGTTTGGCGTCTTCACTCCTGGCCTCCCTGTGCTGCGTCCAGCTGCCACCTTCTTGTTGCTTCCTGTCATTCCATGTCCTCCTCACCATCTGTCTGTCCATCTTCCACACTGAGCAGAGCATTACTGCAGCCTACAGGGAACGTCTGTACACGGTTGATCAGCCAAAAAAATATTGTCATGTTTAATAAATTACCATCTAAAAGTAAGCTCTCCACCCCTACTTAGAAAATAGGATTGGACACCTAATGACTTCGAATATGTTATTTTTAATACTATGGGCTGTTTTGGATAGACCATTACATTTTATACTGAAAAAGAAAAATACTTTAAAACCTTAAGATGTCATCTAAATTCTATATAATGTAATTCGAAATTCAGAATTTAGAAATTAAATAAATATAATGAATACAGAAATACATTACAGTTTACTGAAAAGTCTGTTGTCTTCTGCTTTGTCACCGTGCTCTTCTGTTGAAATGTCATCACCCTTTCCATCGCTCTCATCTGCAGATTCTTCCAAATGTTTGAAGTATGAATGCTATTTACAGCTTCACAGTAAAGGTTCAGGTCCACCCCTAGAGCTGGAAATAGCTTTTCCTAAACCTCTTTGGCTTTATCTTGTTTAGCAACTTCCAAGTTTCCTTTTCTGCCCCTAGGAGGTGCTCTTATAAACATCAAAACTTAGAAAAGTTGCCCAACTTGGGAGAATTTTTTGTTTAGCTTCCTTTTAAGTAAATTAAAGTCTCATTTATTTTCAGTCTGAAAACATACCACTAGTACCTAACAAAATATCCTCTCTGAAATGCCTTCCCATCCAACTGGAAAACCTTAAGGCCAAACTCTTCTCTTGCAAATAGCTCTACTTCTGTACTACTCTGTCACTGGATTTTTTTATTCAAATGAATTGAGATTGTGAATCACTTTGTGTGACTATGGTACAGATTTTATATTTAAAGTAAAGCTCATTTGAACTTGCTAGGAAACAGAGCACTACATTAATGAAAGCTCCACGGATAAGGAGCGGAAATAAAGGGGCAGCAGCAGCTGTCTTTTGTCTGTTTGTTTCACTGAATGTCTGTCTTTGCTCACCTTTCCCATCACTAACCTGGAATGAGATTAGAATATGGAGGAGTCTGTGGAACATGAGGACAACCCCATATTCTGTTGGCTTTTAAAGGCATCTTTTGCTAGGACTGTGGCTCTGGAAGGGGTCTAGTGTGGGTGTGCATGATGCAGAGAAGTTGCGTGTCCCACACCGTGTTCATCCCTGTGGCCCTGAGAGGTTAGAGAGGAGGGTCTTAGGAGCAGACCTGGTGTGAGGAGAGGAGAGGGGAGAGGTGCTGGGGGAGTCATGTTCATCAGACTTCTGTCTGTCAGGTGAGGGGAAAGCTGTGTGACCTTGGGCAAGTCACTCAGCGCCTCTTGACCTGTTTCTTCATCTGTGAAACGGGAGTTGAACCAGATGACCACAGAGGTCTGTTCAGTTGTAATAGTCTGTAATTCTCGAAGATAACGCCATCCAGTAGAATTTCCTGCGATGATGGAAATGTTCTGTAACTGCGCTGTCCAATGCAGGGGCCTCTAGCCACGTGTGGCTGTTGAGCATTTTTGAAATGTGACTGGTACAACTGAGGAACTTTCTAATCTTAATTTACTTAAATTTAAATAGCCACACGTGACTAGTGACTGCCATATTGGGCCGTGCAGCTCCAAGATACAAAAGGACTTATATTAGAGAAAAATAAAACGTATAATCTCAGTGGAGGCATTAATGGTTGTCACAGGTGAATAATGTAAACTAGGATTCATATAAATTGTCCTGAATATGCCACGTTAGTCCCATTTCCTTTGGGTAGCGAACTGTCCTGTGAAGCAGAGCTATGAGTGGGAGTGAGATGGAAGGGAAAAGCTTTCAAAAGGGATGGAGACGCGTGCATCTGGGTGAGCTTCAATAATTAAGCACCAGAGTAGCTGGGCATGTTTCCCTATCACCCTTCCAAAGCAGCTGAGTTTTCAGCAGTTCCTGGTACTACCCTGCCCTCCTTCCCCTTTTCCCCAAAACTAAAGGCGATGATCTTTAGGCCAGTTGGGGGCATGGGCAGCCAGTGGACTCTGGATGTGCCTGAGCCCTGGGCTTGACCTTTGGAGCTCTTCTAAGGTTCCAAGGATTGGTGACAGCCGCGAGATGCCAGGCCCCAACAGTCAGTAATGTTTGCTCTGATAAAATATTAATCCAGTTATTAAAATATCTCCTCCTTCCCCACGATGAAGGAGTATATCCGAGAACAACCCAGCACAAAGCTACCTGACCCAGAAGTCATCCAGTTCTGTGTCTCCATCTTCAAATGCTCCAGGCTCCTGTTCCCCAGATGGCGTCGATCAGCAGTTCTTAGAGGACTTCCACAGGGTGACCAAAGGGGGCTCCACCGAGGACTCCAGCCAGTACTACTGTGACAAGGTGCGTGACCTCAGGTGCTGCGGCTGAAGTGGCAGCCAACCCAGCCAGGCCTCCCGTGCAGGGCTGCCTTACGGGCGATTAAGTGGTTATGACTCAAAGAAAATAGCATATCACCAACCACTGGAGAAAGAAGTAAGATAACTGATGATTTTCTGACGTTTTCCAGAATGATGGTGACGGCTACTTAGTCTTGATCCGCATCACACCAGATGAAGATGGAAAATTTGGATTTAATCTAAAGGTATGTTGTGTGTAATTTATAAGGACATTTGATGTTCTGAAGCAATCTTTAGATGACTTTTTAACTTCCTTTAGAAATGTGCCATGTACCCAAGGCTGCATAAGGAAATTGGCTCGGCCTTCAGAATTGGGAGCTTTTTTTTGCGGCCATAGTAGCTGCCTCATACCGAGTGCCTGCTCTGTATACTTATTTATATCACCTTATTGAGTTCTTCTATTAAATGGTGAAGTTGGAATTTTAAAACCCATTTTATAGATGCACACTAAGGCTCAGAGAGATGGGAACCCCTTAGCATTGCTAAGAGAGAACAGTGGTTCAAGTGCAGGGCCATCACCCTCCTCTGCCTCCCTCTAAGCAGGCTCTGCAAGCTATGGCAGGCCAAATCCCATCTGTGTTTATAAATAAAGTTTTATTGGAACACAGACACCTCATTCATTTACAAATGGTTTATGGCTCCTTTGGCACTACGGTGGCAGAGTGGAGAAGTTGCGACAGAGCCCTCTGTCCCACAAAGCCAAGATAGGTAATATCCGGCCCTGTACAGAAAAGGTTTACTCTACTCTAGAGCAAAGTGAGGGCAGCTGGTCCTTGCTGCCCACCCCGCAGCTGCCATCACGCACTCCTTTCCAATACCTGCAGCCCTGCTGACAGCCTGTTCTCAGAGGTCAAAAACCCTCACGACATGGGACCTTTCTACGGCTCCTCTCCTCGACTGAAAACTCCCTTTCCAGCAGCATTTAGGGGCTGTGCTTCTGGAGTCCTCCAGGGGATGTTTGCACTTTTTGAAAGGAGGCTGCTTCCTCCAGGTGCATCTTTGGTCTGTGGAAGGTGGGGATGGCAGTGGGAGGCTTCTGAACAGCCTTCTTTCTGGTTGGCCCACTAGACCCAGGGACCCAGGGACCCAGGAACCTTGTCATTCTGAAAGGTGCCAACGGCTGCGATTAGAATAAGTTCAGGGGAAGTTTGAGCCCTCCCTTGTGTCAGAGATATCTGCATGTCTTTGTTGCTGTGAACGACTCAAGTGGTTTTTTAATCTACATGTTTACAGGGAGGAGTGGATCAAAAGATGCCTCTTGTGGTATCAAGGATAAACCCAGAGTCACCTGTAAGTAAACATATTCTGTTATTTCCCCAGTTTGCTTTCCCCAAATGTAACCGGTTTCTGTTTCTGTGTCCTGTTTCTTTTTTACTGGCAGCAGAGAGTGTGTGTAAATGCATGCATATAGATAGAAAGAAAGAATGGAGTCCGTGTTTTCCAGACCCTTGTTGCTCATTGTGGTCCCCGAAGCTGCAGCACCAGCATCACCTGGCAGCACATTAGAAATGCAGACTCTCGGGCCCCACCCCAGACCTCCTGGACCCGAATCTGCATTTTAACCAGATCCCCGGATGATTGGTGTGCACGTTGAAATGTAGGAGTCCTGCTCAAAAGAAGGAAACTGGGGCTTAGAGTTTGCTGCTCTGCTCGCTCCGAGTGGGCTCACGGCCCCTGTGCCCCTCCCCCTCCCCACCCTCAGCCCTCTGTCTGGGGCTCTAGGCATCTAGGAGATGATTTGCTTTTGTATAACAGTGAGCACCAAAGGGTCCCTGTGCCTCCTAAGAAGGTGCCCCTTTGGGAGTTTTACTCTTAAGCTTGCGGTTTACCTTTTCTTACTGCTTGTGGTCTCTGTGAGTTAAGAAGCCTTTCATTCCCACACTGTTCAATGCATGGCTTCTCTCCATAATGGCTTCTGCCTTTGGGGTTATGTTTGCAAAGGCTTTCTCCATCACAAGATAGATAAATACTCGCTTTTAGCTGACGAATCATTTTCTAACCACACATCTAGACAACAAAAGATAGAGGCATTGAAGTCATTATGACGTTACAGTAATAAGTGAAGCCTGGCTGCCATAGAGAAATGGCCTCAGTAGTTTTCTTGGCTTTACTCCAAAATGTTTCATAATGTAGGTTCTGAGCAGGACTCCTTTAAAATCCCACCGCCAGCTACCATGTCAACATTGCAGTGGAGGTAAAAATAAAGACGGTAATGCCTGAGGGAGAAGAAGAGAACTTGGTCACAGTCTCAAGTGTCGGGGCTCAGAAAACATCAGGTTCTTCCCTTGAGAACTGTGTTATGATAACGGAAGAAACTCGCCCTTCCCCCACGCAGGCGGACACCTGCATTCCTAAGCTGAACGAAGGGGATCAAATCGTGCTCATCAACGGCCGGGACATCTCAGAACACACCCACGACCAAGTGGTGATGTTCATCAAAGCCAGCCGGGAGTCGCACACACGGGAGCTGGCGCTGGTGATCAGGAGGAAAGGTAACAGCCACCCGCGGGGGAGCAGCCTTAGCAAAGAGGGCCTTCCCCAGCCTGTTCCGTGGTTTTGCGATGTTGCACTTGTAGCCAACATGGGAAAATCAAGGGCTTTCCCATGACCACCTGATGGCCGACTTCTCCCTTGAAAAATATGGAGATCTGCCTCCACAGGGCCCCGCCCCTCATGGCCAGTCCTCTGCAGGTAGGCAGCACCCTCCACCCCTTTTTATACTAGGTGTGACCCTCCCCTCCCCCATTCCTCCCAGGCCCAACTCAGCCCACTTCACACACCCCTCTTAGCTGCCTGGTCCTGCCTACATTTGCATATTGAACCCTTCCTCAAAGGACCAGCTTATATTTTATTCATGTGCATTTGGTTTTTGTTGCAGAGGCAGTAAGCAGAGTGGGGCAGGAGCCTGGCTGCCTTGGGGCTGTCCGAACTCTGCCTGTACTGGGTTCAGGGACCTTGAGCAAGTTTCTCACCCAGTCTGTGTTTCAGTTTCCTCTAACGTAAAAGGAGGCTGACATAGTCGCTACCTCCAAGAGTCCCTCGGAAGATTAAATGATACTCATACTGGAAGGCATCAAAGATGCTGCCCAGTATTGGTGGGCATTTGAAAGGCAACCTCTGTTGAATACAGCTACTATTATTGTTGCCGTCGTTGTTGTTATAAAGCAATAAGCTGAGTCCTCGCATCCTCCTTCCCAGCTCTCAAATCCTGCAGGTGAATGAAGTATGCGACTCAAGCCCTGGCCCTGCATCTCCGTTCTGGCCTCACAGTTGTCGACACAGCCCACGCCCCCTCATGCCTGCCTTCTCTGTTCCCACTGAAACTCCCAGTGCTAGCTCTCGTCCCACCTCCTCCAGAGCTCTCCAGACCCCTACCCACCTCCTCCTGCCACCCATCCCCCCCAAACCCAGCTCCATGCTCGACACACAGTAGGTGTCACTAGTGACAGTAGCTGATGTCTCTGCAGCACCAGCGAAGTGCCTGCACTGTGTTAATTGCTTTGCGTAATTATCCTCTTCAACTCTTATAATGTTCTCATAAGGTTGGTATTCTTATCCCCACATGAGGAAGCCAGTCACAGAGAGGTTAAGTAAGTTGCCGTGTGTCTGGTAAGGCCACGTGATAATAGAGAAGGAAGGAATCCAGCGATTGGGAGCAGGCCTCTCCATCACATGAAGTGCCGTGTGACATGCTGGCCAATACGAGAGGCTGGAACAAGAGCATTCCAGCCAGGCCAGGGAGGGAGGGGGTCCTCCACCAACCCATGGCAAAGGGCTGGCGCCTGTTTGAGGTGAGGGAAACAGATGTTTGTAGACTATTAGAGCTTAAAGAGCAATGCCACTGATTTTCTATAACTGTAATGGTAAGTTCATTTTTAAAATAAACATTCAAGTAAAAAATGAGTTGATTAAAAGAAAAATAGTAACACAGGAAATAGCAGATATGACAAAAATCATGAAAATAAGCAGCAGATCTGAGCTTCTGTGGTCAGTGGAAAGAATGTGGTCTTTAGCGTCAAACATGTGGACTGAATTCCTGTGTCCCACCCTGACGGGCTGGGTCACTTTGGACAACTCTTTTGCCCTGTGAATCAGTTTCCTCATCTGTAAAATGGGAATAAAGACCGCTGGTTCAGAGTTGTGAGGATTCAGTTCAACTATGTGGAAAACACAAAAGTTGTTCCTTTCTTTCTCCTTTCCTGTTATCTTGAAGGCAGTGGGGAGTCATTGAAGGCTCTTGGGTAAGGGAAGTGACTTCTCTTTCTGGGTAGAAAGGGAACATTCAGAGATGATCCCAAAGTTTGAAGTGACTAGACAGAAAGAAGCACGTGAGGCTGGGAAGTATTGTGCATGGTTGGGGAGAGGGGGTCCTCTCTTTGTTTTTACCCATATTGAGTCTGATGTGAAGGGAGATTTCCAAAGAGGAAGCACAGAGGAGACTAGAGATGTTTACTTGGGAGCCTCCCACCTAACAATGGCCTCGAGTTAGAGACGGACTGACTGAGCTCTGCGGGGCGGTGGTGGTGTGGAGAGAGGGCCAGACCCCACACCAGTTTCCTGGGAAAATGCCTGTTTTTTTTTTTTTTGCGGTACGCCGGCCTCTCACTGCTGTGGCCTCTCCCATTGCGGAGCACAGGCTCTGGACGTGCAGGCTCAGCGGCCATGGCTCACGGGCTCAGCCGCTCCGCGGCATGTGGGATCTTCCCGCACCGGGGCACGAACCCGTGACCCCTGCATCATCAGGCGGACTCTCAACCACTGCGCCACCAGGGAAGCCCGAAAATGCCCGTTTTAAGGGAGCAAATGAAAGGGACCGGAGAAGGAAGGAAGAGCAGGGGTAGAAGAATAATCAGGTCACAGAGAGCAAAGGGAGAAAATCTGTTTTCTTTAAAAACGTCCTTTCTCTTTCTCTTACCTTTGGCAAAAGCCTGTTGAGCACTAAACACCGTCATTTAAAACTCACCAGCAAGGTTAGTATGTCATTTTGTATAATTAGTACATATTGAATCATTCAACGAGAAGTTGTATCTTTGGTGAAAATGATTACCATGTGCTTAATCATTTAATTAGATGTTTTAAACCACCTGCATTCAGGTGTCATAAGTGTAATTTGGGGGGAGGAATCCCATCACCCAGCACGTGGCTGCACAAGCCAGACAAGCTCCTTCTTGTCCGCTACAGCTGTCCACTCGTTTGCTGATATCAAATCTGAAGATGAACTGAACCAGCTTTTCCCAGAGGCCATTTTCCCCGTGTGTCCGGAGGGTGGGGATACGCTGGAGGGATCCATGGAACAGCTAAAGAAGGGCCTCGAAAGCGGGACGGTGCTGATCCAGTTTGAGGTAAGAGACCCCCAGTGCCTCGGTGGGCTGCTCAGCTGCTGCCAGGTCATCTAAGTCACCAGGCAGCTGTGCTCATGGAGGGACTCATGACCTCAGGGAGAAAGCGGGCTGGGGACCATGGCCCATCGCTTGCCCCCCGTTCTAGTAACGATCAGTAGTCACGGAGAAACGTCAGAAATCGAGGAGGTGGGACTCTGAGCATATTTAGCTGCCAACACAAAAGCTCAGAACACTGGGCAGTCGAAGGTAGTGGAGAGGCAGCGCGGGTGGGTGCAGAGGGATGATGGGGGAGCTGGGCCTCATGAGGGCACAGGGGCCGGGCTTCCCACGTCCCCCAGAACCGTGTGGACACGAAACCAACGTCAGACCACGTCTTCCCTCCCCAGGAGCGACCTCTGCTCATGGGATTGAGACTGTTGACAAAAGCACACACAGAGACTTTACAAAACAAAGTAGGACCCAAGGAGACTGTTTTCAAGTCAGCTTTACTGATCACTAACAGAATGAAAACACAATGTTTGTCTTCCACATTTTTTTTTTTTTTTTTTTTTACGGTACGCGGGCCTCTCACTGCTGTGGTCTCTCCCTTTGCGGAGCACAGGCTCCGGATGCGCAGGCTCAGCAGCCATGGCTCATGGGCCCAGCCGCTCCGTGGCATGTGGGATCCTCCCGGACCGGACCGGGGCACGAACCCGTGTCCCCTGCATCGGCAGGTGGACTCTCAACCACTGCGCCACCAGGGAAGCCCCGAGACAAACATTTTAAACACTAAAACTCAATTATTTTTAAACACTCTCCAAAATAATTGAAACAAGGAACACTTAAAAGCTAGAATATATCAGTTTTATTCTTTTTGGAGGGAGTTGGAAGGGAAAGTCAGAGGGGAACAGCACTGTGGAGTCATTTGTTCTTTCATTCAACAAGTATTGGGTATTCACCATGTGCCAAATGCTAGATCAGGAACACAGTGAGGGAAGGAGAAGGGGGATTTCTGACCCCAAGGAGCTTACGGTCTAATTTTGGTATATTTGTGGGAATGTATCACGAGTCCCAGAAACAGCTAAAGACCAAGATAGGGTGAGATTTCATTCCACAGACTGTATGTTCTGTAGGGACTGGAGGTGAGAGGATTCCTGGAGGTCCTCTGGGGTGAGATGTAGTGTTAATAGAGGGTGGATGGGATTAAGTGTGGAGGGGAGGGTATTCCAGGAGGGTCACAGCCTCCTGGACCCTAATGCAGACTAAGCTCAGAGGGTGTCAGGTAGGGAAACGGGCCTCCCGGGGGTGAGCGGCGCTCAAGGAGTCCTGGGAGATGTCTCCAGGTGATGGAAGCCCTTCACCCAAGACGAACCTGGTCTCTTTGATAAGATTGTCCACAAGGAGGCGCTGTGGGCTCTCGGTGAGGAAAAAGTCGGTGCCTGGTCTTGACCGGTGCTCCAGAAATCCCCTCCACTTTCATGTTTTACATATGGGAATCCCCTATCAGGTTTTCCTTGAACAATGTTCATTGAAATTCATTAGGAAGATAAAAAATGCTTTAGGAAGAAGTACCCACTCGTCCCCCTGTGTTTTTAAGTAGTATTTCTCAAAGGGTGACACCCTGACCATCTGTATGGATATCACCTGAGGAGCTTGTTTAAACGGGCCCAGCCCTTAGCTACTGAATCAGCCACACTGGGAGGGGGCCTGGATATTGCTTCTTAACAAAATCACCAGGAGGTTTTAATGCACAAGCTGATCCTGCGGACGGGAGAGTAAAGATCGTACCAGAACCATTGTCCCGCTGCTGTCCACCCTAAGTCCTGCCTTTAGAGCTTATGGTTGGACTACAGAAGAAATAAGATATGGAGAACATAGAATTTTTAGGGTTAAATTTTAGTACGTATACATTTCCTTCATTTAGTTTAAACATTTCCTAGAAATTAAGTTGAAAAACCTTCTTTTTAAATAAATAAATTTTTACGGAATTCCAAAATTCAGAACAGATAACAGCAGATCTGCTCTGTGACGGAGCTGGCGGGATCCATGGAGCCCTGCCTTTCAGTCTCCACACTGCTCCCCAAGGACCCCTAGACTGTGGTACACAATTTAACAACCACTGCTAGAGGTGGGAGAAGTTGTCTCACATAGCTGCTAGAGGAGGGGAATCCTAAAGGAAGACAAAGGGAAACCTCTAATGCGCACTTACTATGTGCCAAGGGCTTTGTAGTCATCGTCTCACAGCATTCTCACAGCAGCCTGCTGTAGGGCTGGATCAGAGTCTTGGAGAGGTTATCTCACAGTAAATGGTACAGCCTGATTGGAAACCAGGCAGGCTTAACTCATGGATCTTGTTCTCTTAACAGCTGTAGAACCTTTGTGTAATTATATAGGTAACAACAACGTGCTGTTTCTATGTGAGAGTTGTTAGAATAGCATGACATCAGAGCTAGAAAAGATCTGAGATACTGTCTAGCCACGTGGAGCCAAGCAGGCTTCAAATCCTGACTCTACCACTCATTTCCTGTGTGACCTCAGGCACATCCCTTAACCTCTGTAGCCTCTACTTCCCCATCTGTAAATTGGGTATTTTGTGGGCTGGTTTTAAGAGTTAGATGAGATAAATACTTAATGCGTTGTCTGACGCACAGTCAAGGTGCAAAAAGCAACAACTATTATCATTTATAAATAGAGGAGTCTAAAGAACCTGCCCAGTCCACACAAGGTGTGGAACCCAGCACTGTCTGACTCCCAGAGTCTCGGCTATTCTGGTTCCCCACCTGCTTCTCCTCCAGTGCCGTCAGCAGGTGGGCGGTTTGACTGTCAGAGGCTGTGTTCTGAACGGGAGCAGGAAGTGGGGGCTGGTTCCTAGCAGGTGCCCATGCCACCCACGCCGCAGCACAAAGCGCCTGTCCTGGGGTAGCTGGGCAGTGGATGGAATCCCTCTTGCGATGACAAGCTGGTTTTCAGCAAAGCTTGCTTTGAAGCATTTTCTTCATTAATGAAATTCCCCTGTCCCTCCCACGGCTTTCAGAAACAATTACAAATGTGTTCCAGAAAGCGTTTGGTCCCAGCTGTAATAAAATCACGCTTAATAATTAGCATTTCTATAGCACTTTGGAGTCTACCAAGTGTGTCTCACATATGTTGTCTCAGTTGACTCTCACAGCAATTCCGTGAGACAGATATAGCCAGAATTATTTGGATCACTCCTTTATAAGTGGAGAGAACAAGGCTCAGAGGCTACGGAACTTGCCCAGTGTCACCCAGCTGGTCGGAGACAGAGCTGGGATTAGAATCTATGTTGAAAAGCCCATTGTCAGAACTCACCAGGTATGACCCAGATCTTCACTCAAACTCTGATATGAGCCCTTCCCTCCAGGAGCTACACAGTGTGAGCTACTCAATGTGAGCAGTTTGCCAGCATTTGTGACCAGCCTCGAACTGCCTAAATACTGTGTTCAGGCAAGGTAGGGCGTTCCTCTGTCTCTCGTATAAAGGCGCCCAGACTTGGGGTTCACAAGGCTCCAAGTCCATTACCACCTCCAGGATGCTCTCCTCCTCTAAAGAACTCGTTGACTCAGCCCCAGGGTCATTCCTCCCTGAGAGTAATTTGTGGCTCACTTCATGCTTTTTCCCTGAGTTGAGCTTTCTGTTCAGGCAAGGGAAAGGGTGTGCATTTGGTATAGACAGTGCTGGATAAAAGCTAAGTGATGATGCTAACTGTCCTTTGAGAACTGGTTTCCCAGCAAGCAAAGGCATCTTGTGCTCATCCTCATCCAATGGCCTTGCAAGCTCTTTGGAGACTTGTGGAATGCAGTTGATAGAAAATGAGAAACATTTATCCTCCCACCTCTCAGGACTGATGAGTTAGAGCAGTGGCTACAAGGCTCCACCAAAGGTCATGTCAAACTCGGATACCCCCGCCCCTCCCACCTCAGCATCTTCCCTCTTTGCCAAAACCAGAAGCCATCTTTTTCTCTCTTCTGACCACTGTTTCTCCCGAACCCACTCCTACACCATCCATTGTAAGAAACATCCATTCCTGTCAAAACAGGTGACTTACTGGTTGCTGTGATCATTATAAAAGTTGATTTGGGAGCTTCCCTGGTGGCGCAGTGGTTGAGAGTCTGCCTACCAATGCAGGGGACACAGGTTTGTGCCCCGGTCCGGGAAGATCCCACATGCCGCAGAGCGGCTGGGCCCGTGAGCCATGGCCGCTGAGCCTGTACATCCGGAGCCTGTGCTCCGCAACGGGAGAGACCACAACAGGGAGAGGCCCGCGTACCGCAAAAAAAAAAAAAAAAGTTGATTTGGAAGGACAAAGGCAGCTGAAGGCTTACACATGTAGGTGTACCTTCAAGATTAGAGCTCATACTAAAAGCTTTTTTTTTTATTTTTCAAATTTTTTTTTTCTTTTAAGAAAGGCAGACAGTATCAAGTATAACACTTGGAATACAGGGAGCGAACTGCAGGCTTTGGAATGACCACGTGAGTGGCCTTTACATTTCAAGTGCCGGGGACCAATTTAAAGGAATTGCCACCCCACCTCATTGTCAAGTATTTATCTGTGAAAGGGACGCTGCAAGAATACTTGAGTATGCCAGCACTGGGATCTGCATTTGGTACTGTGATTGAAAGTAGCACTGTTAAAAATAATAATAAAGTAGCACTATTGAAAGTCCCCAAATTGCCAGCAACAATGTCAGTTCATTTCAGCAAACCTTTACAGGAAGGTAGGGAGAAACTCTGAGTACCCCGTCAGCAGTGTCCTTGCTCCCTGACTGGGTCAGGTACAAGGGAAAGTGGAAGTCCCCAGTGTGGACGAGCTGTCCGTGAGCAGTAAGTTGTTCTTATGTCTGCAAAGTAGAGGACAACCTCTCGAGGCCTTCATGAAAAACAGGCTACCCTTAGCTTAGTTACATGCCTCCATGTCACCTCTCGTCCTGCTTTACTCAAGTGCTTTGTACCCTTTGTCCAAAGCAGCAGATCCCGTTATTCCTTGACTCTAAACATTTTATTGAGCACCTACTATGTACCAGGCACAATGCTGGCCTAGGGTTTATGGTGGTGAACAGAACAAACAAGACACCTGCCTTCATAGAGACCACAGTTCAGTGCTTGATACAGAAAGCACAGTAAATAGCTGTTTTGAACGTTGTTGCCCTGCACTAGACGCTGGGTCATTGCCAAGGGCATGAGAGGGAGTCCGTTTCTACTATTCTCTCCTTACTCATTGTCCCTTCCAGTCCCTCCTTTTTTTTTTTTTTTTTTTTTTTGTCTTTTCCTTTTTTCTCCCCCCTTCTTGGGTTCTCAGTCTTCAAGAACTCCAGTGAGAGTTCCCCCTTCATCTGGTTGTACAGTTGATGGGGTGCTTGCTTCCACTGTGCCAGCCCTTGCCAGCATCCACTGGTTGGAGCCAATTGGGTGTCCAAAGCCTTTATCTGAGGGATGTGAGCAGGTTTCACATCTCTGGTTGGGCCAAAAGTCTGAGGCGATCAGAGTCATCTCTTGATGCCCTCTCTCTACTTTTAGATGATTTTTTCAAAGGGGGAATGTTTAAACTGGAAAACTGTATGTCTTATCCATCCCCGAACTGTGCTGGTCAACTCCAGCTCCCACTGTTCAGCTTTTGTCTTTGGAGGCCAGAGCCGGTGATATTGATGCTGCAATTTAAATACGGTTGTTCCATAGCAAACCCTCCCAGCTGATCTTCTTATAATTCACCCTTACTTTCACAGCTGCTTAGAACTACACTCTGATACAATGAGAACAAAGCACATGAGGACATAAAAATTAAGATTTTAATAAAACTAAGTGATCTTATAACCCTCCGTCACTGTGACCTTCTCCAGCCTCTGCATTGCTCTCATTCTAGGGCAGAATTTAAGGGATCTTAAAGACTAGGAGCTCTTGCCTGCTTTACATACCTTTAGCCCAAGAATGAACAAAGCAAACTGTGTCGTTCCAATGAGCAGTTCTTGAAAGAGCCTTTTCTCAAATTCTGGCTAATATAATAGTCTTCATAATAGCTCATTACCTCCCATCCCTGATCCTTCCAGAAAGATATACCTGTGTTTCCAGCACATCACTGTCCACTCAGAACCACGCTTCTCTGGGCAGTGTTTTCTCAGCCAGCCTGCCATGCAGCTTACAAGGTCTGGAGAAGAGTCCATAAATTAAAAGAACTTGAAAACCAACTGCTAACACCTTCAGAAACTAAGTGTGTGAATAGTACTGAAGCAATTCAGTGGGAATAGGGTTCAATGTTAGCCTTGGCAAGGCAGGCATAAAAATGAGTGTGTTGTCAATCGTTCCAAAGGTTAAAAAAAAAAAAAAAATCTTAGCTTTGTTCACCCAACATTTTGTAAAAAATTTTTAATTTTATATATATATTTCTTTTGTTGTAGTTCTTTTTTTTTTTTTTTTTTTTTTTCCTTACAGTACGCGGGCCTCTCACTGTTGTGGCCTCTCCCGTTGCGGAGCACAGGCTCTGGACGTGCAGGCTCAGCGGCCATGGCTCACGGACCTAGCCGCTCCGCAGCATATGGGATCTTCCCGGACCAGGGCACGAACCCGTGTCCGCATTGGCAGGCGGACTCTGTATTTCTTTTTCTCACTTCAGTCATTTGAATTTTTTAATATAAATTTATTTGTTTATTTATTTTTGGCTGTGTTCAGTCTTCATTGCTGTTGTTGCAGTGCGTGGGCTTCACATTGTGGTGGCTTCTCTTGTTGCAGAGCACAGGCTCTAGGCACACGGGCTTCAGTAGTTGCAGCATGCAGGCTCGGTAGTTGTGGCACACAGGCTTTGTTGCTCCGCGGCATGTGGGATCTTCCCAGACCAGTGCTAGAACCCGTGTCCCCTGCATTGGCAGGCGGATTCTTAACCACTGTGCTACCAGGGAAGTCCCCAGTCATTTGAATTTTTAAAAATTCACATTGTAACAATTCAAGTAATTCAGAAATAGCCAAAGTAAAATTAATTGTCTTCTGACCCCCCTCTCCTTTAGCTTCTCTCTCTGTTGTAATGTACAGATAACAATTTGGTGTATATCCTTGCATACTTGTTCCAATGATCTTGCAAATATATTTTATACACGCACATACATAAGTGCACACAGATATGTTATATACACATTGTGTGTATGCTGCTATGTGTAGAAATGGGATCACCACTGTATTATTCTGTAACTTGCATTTTTCACTTAAATAGATGAGTGGAATCTGTACTCTTAGTCTATCTTATTCTCTGTATTGCACATAATTTTGTGATATAACTATATCAGAATTTAAGTCAACACTTTTCCCTGTTGGGAAGTATTCAGGCTGTTTCCAGTTTTCTGCTAAAGAAAATATTTTGCCGCCAATAAATTTCTTTGATATGTATCTTTGTGTATTTCTGTCAGATAAAGCCCAGGGTGTGCATATTTAAAAATTTGAAGACAGTGCTGTAGTACTTTATTTTGTATTTTATTTTTAATACTTTACAATCCCATCAACAGATCATTACTGCTGAGATACATTCATATCCTTGTTGTGATTAAAGCCTTTTGCTAGATCTGTGCTCTTCCGCTAGACCATCTCAAGTTGATTACATTTACACTTTTGGTGTTGTTTTTTTTTTGGTGCATTGGGTCTTCGTTGCGGTGTGCAGGCTTCTCATTGCGGTGGCTTCTCTTGTTGCAGAGCTCAGGCTCTAGGCGTGCGGGCTTCAGTAGTTGCAGCACATGGGCTCAGTAGCTGTGGCTCCTGGGCTCTAGAGCGCAGGCTCAGTAGTTGTGGCTCGCGGGCCTAGTTGCTCTGCGGCATGCGGGATCTTCCGAGACCAGGGCTCGAACTCGTGGCCCCTGCGTTGGCAGGCAGATTCTCAACCACTGCAGCACCAGGGAGGCCCTACACTTTTGTTATTTGGAAAAGAAAAACTTTTTACCTCCAGGTTAGCTTTACTGGTTATATTCACTCAATTGGATTTCACTTCTATGCAGTTAGTCAGTTAGAACCAAATTTTCATTTAGGGGAATTTGACTGACTCAGATATTCTCCTCCTCCCAGAATCAAACCAAAACTTCTAATAAATCATGAATTTATTTTAAGAAGGAGCCCAGAGAGTTCATTAAAGCTCACAGACCTTTAAGAAGTTGCTTAGTGGCTACTTGATTGTTATGAACTGAAATTGTAAAGATGATTAATAGCTGAGCTTAGGGAAAGGTTGGAAATTCTGAACATTTGGAAAATGTATGAGACATAACATAATTATCATTACCAAAAATGTCTATGCTAATTCTCTCCTGGTGATTTCTGTGCAATTTGTTTAATAAAAGAACTAATAAGAGAAAAAACAGACCAACAGAAGCTGGTTTATAAAGCAAGAAATACAATTTGCAAAAATATACAGGGAAAGACATTGTTCCACCTCCCTATTCAAATTGCAAACACATTTTAGTTGATGATACTGGCCGCAATTTGGTGGACTAACCACTCTCATACACCCCTGGAGGGCAACTGCATTTTGTGTGTGTGTGTGTGTTTGTGTATATCAAAGTCCTCAAAAATATGATTTAATGCAGTAATTCTGTTCCTGGGAGTTTATAATACTAAAAAATTAAAAACAGTCTAATCAAGAAATAGAATAAAAGTTAAACTATGAAAACCTTATAGCTTATTGAGCCAGTAAAAATCATGTGTATAGAGAATACTTCGAGTATTTAAATGGCACAGGGAACTAGACACTATATAATAAGTGGGGAAAACAGCCTTCAAAATTATAGTGGTATTTCCCAGGACACGTCTTGTGAGACGTGAGATCCTCCATGGCCAAATTAGCTTGAGAAATGCTTAGCTAATCAGAATTTAATAAGGTTATGCACTGCAGGACCTGTCGTCTTAGAGACTCATAGAACATAAGGTGACTTGTAGTATTTCCCAAATTTCCTTGACCTTGAAACTTTTTCTAAGCAATACCTAGTAGCTTCTTTCAGAATACTTGGGTTCTATAGAACATAATATGGAAAGTGCTAATAAAAAGCTGGAGAAGATAGATGAAAAAGGTCATCTCAGGACTTCCCTGGTGATGCAGTGGTTAAGAATCTGCCTGCCAATGCAGGGGACATGGGTTTTAGCCTTGGTCTTGAAAGATCTGACATGCCGTGGAGCAACTAACCCCATGCGCCACAACTGCTGAGCCTGCGCTCTAGAGCCCGCAAGCCACAACTACTGAGCCCACGTGCTGCAACTACTGAAGCCTGTGCGCCTAGGGCCCATGCTCCGCAACAAGAGAAGCCACAGCAATAAGAAGCCCGCTCACTGCAACAAAGAGTAGCCCCCGCTCGCCGCAACTAGAGAAAGCCCACCCGCAGCAACGAAGACCCAATGCAGTCAAAATAAATAAATAAAAATTTTTTAAAAAAGGTCATCTCAGGGTTGTGAAATTACTGGTAACTTTTTTCTTTATATTAGTCTGAATTTCTTAAATTTTCTGCAAAAAAAAAAAATCACTTCCAACACTGAAAAACAAGTTGTTTTTAAATTCCCATAAAGTTAACTAAAAACCACTGGTGAATAGTGTTTCACACTCTAGTTTGAAGTGGGGGACACAGTTGTATAGAAAAGAAAACTCAAAAGGGCAAGGGGAAACTTTGAGAGGGGATGGATGTATCTTACACCTTTATGGTGGTGATGGTTTTATGGGCGTATACTTATCCCCAAACTCGTCGAGTTGTACGTTAACTATATACCACTTTTTACATGTCAGTCATACCTCAATAAAATGTCACTTCAAAGAAAAATACTCAAGCATTGCCGTCAGATCTGAGTTCAGCCTCTGGTTTTAATCTTGAGCAAAGCATTTAATCTCTGCCTCTCACTTACAAAATAAGAATACTATTAATACCTCTCACAGAGCTGTTGTCAGCATCACATCAGGTTCAGTACGGATGTGTCTAATATGTGCTTGTAAATATGCAAAGATGGTTTTAGCTGAATTACTAATGATTGCATGTATAGGGAAATACCTCTTTAAATGAATGTTTAAATGAAGTTTACTATGTATTGGAATGAATGTTTTTACTGTGGAAGTATACTTCTGAAATGAATGAAATGAAATGCTCTTGTTCTTAGCAAAGAATATGGTTCACTCCATTAAATTAGAGGGAAGTGTTTTTAGACTAATGTAAATGATTTCCATTTAATTTTTAGTCAGAATTCTGTCTTTTTCTCTACTTGCTTTTAGCTCTTGTCAAATAATTGTCATAAAAATGAGGTTTTACTTACCGTGATTCATTAATCTGTGACTCACACCCCTTCTTATGACTTTTCCTCAAAGATCGTCATGTTAAAAAAAAATTATTGAAGAATTTAGTCAGTTTCTCATGGGATTGTAGAATTTCTTATTGGGAAGATTTTTCTCTTAATATATGAAATCACTGTTAAATGTTAAGATTTTGGTGCTGTGACTGGTAAACTTTACTGATGAAGTATGTTTCCACACTCTCTCCATAGCTGTTTTTTGCAATGTTTTTTTTTTGTTTTTTTACTTCTCTATTTGTCATTTAGCAACTCTACAGAAAGAAGCCCGGTTTGGCCATCACATTTGCAAAGCTGCCTCAAAATTTGGACAAAAACCGATATAAAGATGTACTGCCTTGTGAGTATCCAGCGTGAATACCTCCTCCCCGCCGCCACACGCACACTGAGATAATGTTTCCCTTTTTAAAACAGATTGTCTGGTATTCTGGAACGATTTTCAGTGTGTCTGTAAACACCACCGTCTTTACTGCAGCCATTTCAAACTCTGAACAGTTGGGAAATAGTGTTTATGCTAATGAGGCGAGAGCTGCAGATGGGGCTGGGAACTGAACTCTTGTTTACTCGGTGCGATAAAAATAACACTAGGAATAATCAGTAAATGTCTTGCTCTCCCCACAGATGACACCACCCGGGTATTATTGCAGAGAAACGAAGATTATATTAATGCAAGTTACGTGAACGTAAGTTAAAAATCTGGATCATGAGAAAAAGCACATTAATCACTGCAACAAGCATGACAGTGGTGTGAGGTGCTTTGCAGTTGGCAAAGTGCTTTCCCATTCACTCCCTCATTTCGTCACCACAGCAACCATTGAGGGAAGGCAAAATAGTCTTATTTTACAGAGGATGAAACTAAGGTTCAGAGACATTTAATAATTTGAAAAGTCACAAAGCTAACGGAAGGTGAGACAAAAACTCAGATTCTCTGTCTCTGACTCCATCATCCATATGCCTTCTGTCCTCAACTGCAGACATTTAGGTGTTCTGTTGTTTTGGCCATTGGTATGTTTGTAACTTTCTGTGTTTTTCCCCCATGTCCTTACATCCTGCCTAAAAATAAGAAAAATAAAACCACCTCTGGGCATATAACCCAAAAATAAAAGGTAAAAGACTTCACACGTTGTGGGGAAAACATTCATTTCACTCTGAAAATGCGTCTTGGGCAACTTAGCCTCTCTGAACCTCAGTTTCTTTATCTAAACCAGGGGTCAGCACACTTCTTCTGTAGAGGGCCAGACAATAAGTATTTTGGTCTCTGCAAGCCAAGAGACAAAGTTGAGGATATTAATTAGGTACTTATATAGCCGTCTAAAATGCAACCATGTGAAAACACAAAAAAACACCTTAGGCTTGCAAAGTGGCAGTTAAATTTGGCCTTCAGCCCATAGCTTACCAACCTCTGATCTAAATGAACAGATGACTTTTCAAGTTCTCAGGTTATAGCATGATATCAAGAACTACCAGCAAGAATGGGTCTGATCAGTGATTCCACTTATTCAAAAGCATCTGTGGGATTCATTGACCCTCACTTCAACATTCCTGGTGTCCTGCAAGCAGAGCATCAGAAATGGTGGGGCTGCTAAGACCATGCAGTCCTGGGGTGGGGACTGGCTGAGACCAGGGCTGAGGAAGCCCTTAACCCAAGCACCAACCAAACCATGAGTTAGGCACCTCCATTTACCTTTCCCATCTAAGAATGAGTGAATCACAGTGCCACTCCAAAGCCCAGCCAGTTCTGAGTGTTCTTTCATAGAAAAGACTTAGTTTAGAAGTAAAAGGAGAGCAGGGTGGGAGAGGACACTGAGGACAGTTGAAAACATTTTGACATCCAGCATTAATCAACTCAGATGGTAACTATGTGAGGTGATGTGTTCATGAACTTGACTCTAGGAATCACTCACAGTGTATACATATGTCAAACCATCATGTTGTACACCTTAAATATATACCATTTTTATTTGTCAGTTATACCTCAGTAAAGCTGGGGCTGGGAGGGAGACTGATCAACTCAGTGGCACAAACATTGGCAGCCATGCAGAAAGCAAGTGGAACAACAGTTGGTGGCATAAGCCTGTATGGCTTATGCTTCAAAGAAAATAAATATTTTGATAGAAAACCCTGCATAGGGAAAGATGTGAGTGTGAGGATTGGCATGCGTTGCTGAAAATGCAGTTACCCAATATTGATTATATTTAGGATACAGCGGTGAAGGTCATTTAAACTCTTTTCCATCTCGTAGGTCCACTTCTGATTATCGCCTATTGACTATCATATAGTTTTATCTTAAATATCTAATGCTAGTATTATTGTTAAATACCTTTGAAGCTTTTTTTTTTTTTTTTTGGCTGCATGGCTTGTGGGATCTTAGTTCCCAGACCAGGGGTCGAACCTGCGCACCCTGCAGTGGAAGTGTGAAGTCTTAACCACTGAACCGCCAGGGAAGTCCCTTCGAAGCATTTTTTTTTGCGGTACGCGGGCCTCTCACTGCTGTGGCCTCTCCCGTTGCGGAGCACAGGCTCCGGATGCGCAGGTTCAGCGGCCATGGCTCACGGGCCCAGCCGCTCCGCGGCACGTGGGATCTTCCCAGACCGGGGCACGAACCCGTGTCCCCTGCATCGGCAGGCAGACTCTCAACCACTGCGCCATCAGGGAAGCCCTGAAGCATTCTTGAGAGTAGCTTTTTCTTTGATTATTCTTATTGGCCGAAAATTGATAGAGATGTTATTCTGGTGTGATGACAGTCACTAACTAAAAGAATGTAAGATCCAGTTCCCTGTCCACCTTGTGGCAGTAACAGATTCTAATGCCTTAACAATCTCTTGCCAGATGGAAGTTCCTGCTGCTAACCTTGTGAACAAGTACATTGCCGCTCAGGGACCCCTGCCACATACCTGTGCACAATTTTGGCAGGTAGTCTGGGATCAGAAGTTGTCACTCATCGTCATGTTGACCACTCTAACAGAGCGAGGGCGGGTAAGTGGCTTGATTTCCAATTCAGAAGTGTGCGTGTCACACTGTGCTCTGCAGAACGTGAATTTCAGAGCTGGAAAAGGTCTTAATGAAATGTCACCCGGTCCAGCCCCTATGTGACCCATAAATCTCCTGTACAAAGCTACTGATGGACACCTGCAGTGACTGGAAGCTCAGCACTCTTCCTGCCCACTCCCTGGCCTTTCCAAGCTAAGGAGTGATCAGACAGCCCCTCCCATTCCTGCCTCCTATCCATTATAACAAACAGGAAGGCTCTTCACCTTGCCTTACCTGTCCCAGAACCCCTGTTTTAGCTGTGGCCTTACCCACCCAGGACAAGTGCTGGTCCTGAGAAGCGCAATATGAGTGCCAGGTTCACAATGGCCATAAAAAGTAGAAGAAATTACCTCTGTCAACCTCTGCTTGTGTTGCAGCAAAACCTGATGCAAAAAAGAGGTAAGAAGGGAGAGTGATGGGCACCCTGCTGTGCTCAGCCTGACGTGCATTTTCCATAGGAACAGATCGCTGATTATATAACAGAAGTCAGTGTGCAAGGGATACTGTGTAGCATGAGTTCTCTAACTTCTGCCTGCATCTGGGTATCTTCATTATGAAACGTTTATCCAGAAACACATTCCAGAATCAAATATAAATTAATTTTGAACCACCTATTTTGAATGAATTTTGAATTTCAGAATGCCAAATTGAGCTGTGCTGAAAGTCAGAATACAGGATTAGAATGGATAGTATGTTTGAGGAGATCAGGCTACCCTCTCACCCAAAACAGCAAAATAAGTATTCCTACTATTTCTAGAGAGACCTGTGGATTGCAGAGGGCTTTCACACAGGTTGTCCCAGGCAGATGGCTCCCCACCTTGGCTAAAACACTTCCAGGGTCCATCCATGAGTATTCGGCTCTGATTTTTTTTAAAATCCCTCTTTACAACACGCTGAAATCCACATCACTTTGAACCACCACCCCACCTGCTTCTCTTACCTGGCAGACTCAGTAATAAGTTACCCTTCTCTTCTATGCAATGCCCTTCCAGATATGTGAAAATAATCCTCGACTTCCATTAAGGTGGTGGTCAGCAAAAATTGTCTGGTCTCTGTCTCAGTGGTGCTGTTAGCCAGTTTCCCCATTTTGTACTCAAGCATTTGACTCCTGAAACCTACATGCAGCACGCTGGTGGGGCTCTGGAGCCAGACGATCTGGGTTCAGAGCATGTTCTTCTTGAGCAAGTTATTTAACCTCTCTGACCCTCAGCTTCCCTGAATATAAACTGCAGATAGTAGTGCCACCTTGGAGGGTTTGTGAAGACTAAGACAATATATATGAAAAGCTTAGAGAGCTGCCTGTCGCAGGTGTCCAGCAAACATTAGCTATTGTGTGTCTGTGTGGCCATGATTATCATCCCTGGGAGGATGAGCCATCAGATCTGGCCTTTTGCGTGCACTTGGGCTCCTTGGGCTTTCCATCTGTCATTCTCTGTGCTGGCTCTCACTCTTAGCTTCTTGTCACTCACAGTCTCGATCAGAATCTCTTCTCTTCACATAAGTCACCATTTAAAAATGTAAAGGCCCTCAAGAAGCAGTAGAAAGCTCCTTCTAGAATACTGTGAGTCAGAGACGTTGAGGGCACTCTTCGGGGAGCAGTTGCTCATTCTCTCAGCTCTGCTTCCAGCCCTGGCCATCTCTCCGTCTCGCCTACCTGGTTACCGTGAGAACTCTCAGAAGCTTTGCTGAAATCACAAGGCAGCAGGTCTATGGCATCACCTGATCTCCTTGTCTGGAAATCTTGTTTTTGCCTATTTTTAATTTTTGTTTACGTTCTGTTTTTGTATGCATGTGTGATCTTCTAATCTTGTTTTGGAAAGGCAGTGAAATTACTGGGACCTTTTTTGAACTTAGGGAACTCCAGCTGGCTCACAGTCCTATCCTGTCCTCTCTCTTTTTCTGGAGCGCCTGCACTCATCTTGTTCCGTGGTGTCCTGGGTAAGAGGGCAGATGCTAGGGCCATGCTTCCTGAATTCAAATCCCTGCTCGGTTACTTCCTACCTGTGTGGCTTAGGAAACCTGCAGAACCTCTCCGTAAAACGGAATAATAATGACACTGATCGTCGATTTGTGGAGTAGCTGAATGAGTTAGTACAGGCAGCTTTCTTGGAACAGTGCTTGGCACACAGTAAGTATTATACAGATGCTAGCTTGCCGTAATAGTAGTTTGGGTACACCTTAATTGTTGCCGGGACTGTACTATCACTGTAGTATTATTTATTCTTCTTCTTCAAGTTGGCTCACCTTTTCTTGCTTTAAAAAATTTCCTTTGAAAGATATATCCTAAATGGAAGCCCAGTATCACTTGCCATATAAAGAAGGTATGTGTAAAAATGCAAAAACCACAAGACAATGTGTTTAAAGTCTAAATAAATTTTCTTGCCTTCCAGGCTGTGAACCCAAGACGTGCTTGCCCACAGGCTCATGTGCTGACTCCTAAAAAGAGAGTTAAAGTACTAGGGAGATAATGTTAAAGCTATCCTAGACTCCAACTGAGAAACTCTCTGCGGCATACATGGAAAAAACCACTTTCCCACCGTGTGGTTCTATGCCGTTTAATACAGACCCCATCTCCTCCTAGCCTCCTACCAAATCCCACACTTTGCAGGCCTTGATCTGGGCCGTTGTGGTATGTTATAGATGACAAGACATCGGACTTGTTGTCTCCAGAATCTCCCCATATGAAACTGTGCCCTGTTTGCCTGCCTGTTCTGTGACTTTGGAGAACCTGGATACTCCAGGTTTTCTCAGAAACTGTCCATGGAGGTGCTACTCTCCGAGCTCATGAGGTCTTTCAGTGGTGCTGCAACTCCTACGAGCCAACACCTGAACCCATGGGGCAGCCAGGAGCTCTGCTCACCTGTGTTGGGCTGCTCCTTCCCCTTCAAAGTTGGCTCGGCCCTTCCCAGCTGCAAGGTCATTGTTCTCCTTGGAGAAAAGAGAGCGCCAACAGGTGTGGTTAGTGACAGACACCTGCCCCGATGGCAGTCCCTTCCTCCCCTCATTCTGCCTGTTCCAGCTCAGGAGAAAAGGCCCTTTCTTCCATCCAGGAGGCCTCACTTCCACCGGCTGCCCTTGTAGGTCCTGCCCCTCCTGTTTCGTCCTGATTGGAGTCCGCTCTGAACCTGAGCTCCTCCAAGGTCTCCATGTAACCTGGTGGGTTGGTTGGTTTCCCAGCCCTTTCTTCCTAATGGAACCCCTTCCGGCTGGTTCCATCGGGTTAGAGATTCCCATCTCCCACAAGTCAGAGCATTCCCTTCGTAATCTCTGGCCCTGGGAACTTACCTCTGTTGTTTGTCAGTGGTTGGAAACCTGTTCTCAAATCCAGGCTACGCGTTTCCTCCCTCTCCTGTTACAAGCGCTCAGGTGACCTGAGCCCTTTATCCTGAGGTCCCTTATCTGGTCCTCGCCACCCCCTGAGTTCCTCCTGATTAGGAGTCAGTCACTCCAGGCCAGCAGCTCTGTCCCCTACTTGTTCTGAGAGATGAAGTTCTCGGCATGTCCCGTTTGCTTTCTCCCATATTCTGCATTTTGCGGAGTGAGCCTCCCCACAGGCGTATAGCTGGCAGGGTCCCCGTCGCCGCTCTGTGCTGTGCTCACGTCTGTAGGTTCTGGGAGCCTTGCCCAGAGGCCAGTGGTCAGTGGGGCGCTCCTGCCACAGAATAGCTTTCATTTCTCCCGCTTTTCATTCCGACCTAAAACGTTTTCCATTGTGTTCTCCCTTCAGGTCCATGTGTTTCCTCCAAGAGGAAATAGTCTTTCTATTGAAAGGGTCTTCTCCTTCCCCTCCCATCAAGAATGTTTCTTTGAGGGGAAAAATTATTTTTTACATCTATATACGCTCCATTTCCTTTATGTAGGATCTGACACAAGTGGATTCACTCTCTGAGCCTCAGTTTACTCTTATGCAAAACAGAGACCATGACGGTATCTACCTCATAAGATTGTTTGGAGACCCAGATAAAACAATGTCCATAAAAAGCACCATTTAGTGCTTAGCATATACTGATCAAAAGATAATAGGCATTAGGGAATCCCCTGGCAGTGCAGTGGTTAGGGCTCCGAGCTTCCACTGCAGGGGGTCTGGGTTCGATCCCTGGTCAGGGAACTAAGATCCTGCCAGCCGCACAGCATGGCCAAAACTGAGGTTCAGAGAAGCGAAGTACCTTGCCCAGGATCGCAAGTTAGTGGAACTTATCAACCAGGAGGGAAACCCAGGATGTGCACAAACTTCTTGTTCTGTCCCCTACACCCCCAGTGCTTAGAGGTCCAAGTAGACCTAAAATCTAAATTTGATCAAGGAGTAAAGAGAGTCCAATTCTGGTCAGATTCACTGGGAGTCTCTGGAAATAGAGGCGTTTGTGGCTCAGCCCTGCACGGGCTCGTCGCTTCAGAGCGAAGCTTGCCATCAGCTGCCCTGTGGGCAGGACTCTTGGGAGCCTGCAGCAGACAGCTACACCCCCACAGATGAGGAAGCAGATGCAGGCCTGCTGGGTGTTGGCTCTGCCTCGGCTTCTATGGACAGCAGTCCTTTGTGTCTTGGAGAAGCTGGGAAGCAGCCACTAACCAAAATACCCAGGTTTAAGGTTTACAAGTAAACTCTTAACGCCGCCTTTTCAGCAGCATGCTTTAATTTCACATATTCATTGTGATGTTTGAAAATACGAATAGAAAAGCTCTTTTAAATTACGTGCATCTTTTGGTTTATACCCCCTCTCAGCTGTAAGTAAATGTAATTTTTACCCAAGTTGATGTAGCTATAGGCTTGGAGAGAAAATTTTTTTTGAACGAGTCAGAATTTGACTTGATGGATCTGTGATGGGATAGGCAGCTTGGCCCTGAGCTTCGCTTCGAGGCCAGAGGCAGGAGTGAGACTGCTAGGGAACAGGTTTCAGGATTTGGAAGGGGGAAGAGAAAACGGGAGGGGCCGTGGGGAGCCATAGTAGCCCTGGACCTGGGGCAGCCCACTTAATCCTGCTCAGCCCGGGTTTCCTCCTCTGCTGTCTGGCGCGTGTCAGCTCCATAGGAGTCGTATACGAAAGCACTGGTGGGGCCTGCGGCAGCAGTGGTGATAACGGCCACCATCGCCGCTGACCTGCCCCCCCGCAGTGAGCCTGGCACTGCACACCATCCTCTCCAGCCTCTGTCACCATCTGGGAAGCAGGTGCTGGCCTGTCTTTCAGGTGAAGAATGTGAAAATCAGAGAGCTTAAGTAGTAGCAGGTTCAAGGTCATAGGGCTCACCGTGGAGGAGAAAATGATCGTAGCAGACGTCGGTCTGGCTCCCAGATGTGTGCTCTTAGCGGCTATGCCTTGAGGAGTTCCACCTCAAGGGGGTGAGGAGTGGACGCCGAAGGAGGGATGAGGTAGAAAGGGGTGTTGAGAGCAGAGAAGGGGCCACGGATGGGGGTGTCGGGTAGAGGTCGCTCCTAAGTGGAGGCCCCATGTCGGAGGCTCTCCTGTTTCTCCAGCAGTTGGACCCTGGTGATGAAGAAGAAAAATCTGTGTGCTCAAATTCCAGCTCCAGCTGGAGTGAGAGCTGTGGCCTGGCCCCTGGCGGGTTGACCTTCCCACCCCTCCCCAGCTCCCCAGAGGAGGAAGGGAGGTTCCCCGCCCACCCTCAGAAAACAAACACAGCACAAGAGTGGCCTCGCCTGCATCTCTCTTCTCCCAGCAGCTCTGAGTACCTGGTGCGAGTGAGAGGGCTCTGGCCAAACATCCATCCCGTCTGCCCAGTTAACCGCCACGAGGACCGCTGCACAGCCGAACCTAACCCCTACCCGCTGGTTCCCTTGCAGACCAAATGCCACCAGTACTGGCCCTATCCTCCCGAGGTCATGGAACACGGCAGCTTTCACATCCGCTGTCAGTCAGAGGACTGCACTATCGCTTATGTGTTCCGGGAAATGCTGGTCACGAACACCGAGGTGAGCATTGCATGGGCGGCGAGTGGTCCAGGAGAGGGCACGGGTTAGAGGCAGGTGCTGAATCAGCATCCACCGTGGACCCGGTTAGCGCCCTACTTCTAGGTCAGTCTGTGTTGTCACCTGGTGGGCATTTCAGTAGATGTACCGACAGCCTGGAAAAGAGCCAGCACCCATGTCCACAGCAGCATATTTCAGGTGGAAACAGGTGGAAACAGCCCAAGTGTCCACTGACAGATAAATGGATAAACAGAATGTGGTGTATTCATACAGTGGAATCCTAGTCCCCCTTTACAAAGAAGGAAGTTCTGACACATGCTACCGCATGGTTGAACCTCGAAGACATTATGCTGAGTGGAAGAAGCCAGACCCAAAAGGTCAAATACTGTGGGACTTCTCTTATGTGAGGTACCTGGAGAAGTCAGTTCGCAGAGACGGAAAGGAGGATGGTGGTTGCCAGGGCTGCATGGCTGGGGAGTGAAGTTAGTGTTGAACAGGCACAGTGTTTCAGTTTGGGGAGATGAAAAGGTTCTGGAAAGAATTGCACATAATGTTTAACATGGTAGACTTCTTGTTATGTGTATTTTGACCATAAAAAAAAAGAGCCAATGTGGGTGGCCCTAATCGTAAGTACTATAGGAGCAAACGGGAAGAGATCACTGTGGGCAGAAGTGGTGGAGGAGACATAGGGCAGGAGGTGGGCCCAGCGGAACCCTCGAGAGTGGGTGTTTGGGAGCGTATGGAAGGTGGGTGGGCAGGAGTTGGCAGTGGCCATGGCAGGGTGGTACCCAGTGGCAGAAGAGTGTCCTGAGACAGGAGCTCCCTGGCTGGAGGCCAGAGCAGGGCCAGGGTCCTCCTGTCCACCTGCCCACCATCCAGGTAACTCAGCCAGGCCACTCTGTCTCTTCGCAGACCGGAGAGGAGCACACCGTGACGCATCTCCAGTACGTGGCATGGCCAGACCACGGCGTTCCCGATGACTCCTCGGACTTTCTGGAATTTGTAAACTATGTGAGGTCCCTGAGAGTGGAAGGTGAACCCGTCCTAGTCCACTGCAGGTACTGTGGCTTGTTGGCTTTATTTTTTTTAATACTCATACTCCTTGGGAAAGGCCTGGAGAAAGTTGGCAGGCATCAAGCCCACCTAAATCCCACAAGACTAGATAATGCTTTTTACAAAGCTCTATTTGCTTTCTTTCTTCACAATGTCAAAAGATTTGGACAGGCTTGTGGTTGCAGCGCAGAACTGGAGAACGAACTCCCTCCCTCATCTTGCCCTCTGTTCCCAGCTGGCTGACCTCACAGTAGATGCGCATAAGATGGGGGGCGGAGTTTGCACGGAAAGGTGGGTTTCTCCCCGTTGGTTTTTAAGCCCCCAGTCTGTTCAAGAGCACACCTTGAGCGTGTGTTTTGTGTTCTTTGAAGGTCAGAGGAGGAAAGCTCCCTCTGAGTAAACGTGGGAACTGGCAAGGAGCTGAGCTGGGCTGTGCAGAAATGCTGTCTGAGCAAATCCCGTCTCTGCTCCTTTCCCCCCAGTGCTGGGATAGGTCGAACCGGTGTGTTGGTCACCATGGAAACATCCATGTGCCTGATCGAGAGGAACCTGCCCGTTTACCCACTGGATATTGTTCGGAAAATGCGAGACCAGCGTGCCATGATGGTGCAGACGTCAGTGAGTAGAAATCCAGTAATAAAAATACTAACGATGGCCAGGCCTGCACGAAGGGCTTTTGCAGGTCGAGAGACCAAGGCTCCAAGGGACCGAGTCACTTGCCCACGGTCACAGAGCTTGTCAGGGGCTGAGCAGTTCCAACACCCACCCCATCCGAGCTCTGCCCCTCGCTACCCTCCACTTCTGCTGCCTCGCGGTTTGTTTCCTGCCAGCCGCTTGGCCAGGGAGCAGCCCCGGTTGCACTCTGCATTGTCGAGCCACTGACCCGTCATGTGTCTGTCCATCAGAAGTAGGCAAGGTCACCTGAGGGTTTCACCCCACCCACCTGTTCCTGGGTGAGCCTTTTGGCTCAGCAGATGTCTCACATGGCCCTACTCTCTCCTCTTCTGGGCTCTCTCCCACGTCACGCCTGGGTACCTGGCACTGCACGTGTCCACAAGAGGAAATATTGTGGCTTCCCCCAGAGCTACAACAGGGGCAGTGGGGTGGCATGGAAAGTTCATGATTCACACTCCCCCACATACTGGGCAACCTTTGAATAGTGCCTTAGCCTTTCTCTAAGCCTCAGTTTCCCCATCTGCAAAATAAGGACTATCCCATATTCATTCATTCATCCGTTCAACAGATAATTGCACGAGCAGGAGAGACCTGAGCTTATATCTAGTAGAACTGGAGCACTTGACTATAAATCTCAGCAGCAGTGGGCGAAGTCCAAAGGGAGTCTAAGAACTCAGGGAGAGTATCAAAAGCTGACTTTGGAAAGTCAAGGCTTTCTGGAGGAATGGCCTCCAAGGCCATACCCCCCAATGGATGAGGAGAAGTTAGCAAAGAAGGGAGTGGGACTTGCCCTCAGCTCTGTGTCCTCACGGACTCATGGACCAAGCTCATAAGATTTCTCTAACGACGGTGAGCTCTTGTTTTAAATTCATGTGCACCCAGGAAACCTGGTTAAGAAAAAAAAAAAATCAGGTTCTCTGCCCTGTTTTGTGGTATGGAAGACCTCATTGCTAGTTAAAGAATGTTTAAAGTGCATCTTCTGGGCACATTTTCCTGGCTGGTGCAGCTCAGTCTGAATGCTTTCTTGTCACCCAGAACACATCAGTCAAATAAGTCTCTTAGGTGTTTGTTAATATAAAGAAGCTTACCCTGTAGAGCAGCTTTCGGTGGCTTTCCTTTGGAAGACAAAATCCAGACTCCTTATCTCTGTGCAAGGCCTTCTGCAGCCAGGTCCCAGCCCACCCGTGCCACCTTCCTACCAGCCCCGCTACCACCAGCTGTCCTGGGCTGGGAGCGTGAGCCCTGGCTATGCTCCTCTGAACGGACCACCCTTTCATTTCAACGTACACTGGTGTGTACATTGGAACGGCCACCCTGCAGCAACCTGTGTCCCTCCCTGACTCCCCGAGACTGCCGGTCCCTCCCTCTGCCGTGTTTCCATGCCACGGTGCCCAGCCCTCATCACGTAGTGAGCTCACAGGTAGGTGTGTCTTCTCCACACCATGTCCCTGATGTAGCCCAGGGCCTGGCTCGGCCAGAGCTGGAGCTCAGGGTGCTTATGAGTGAGGTGAAAGAATAACTGTGTCTGTGGTCTGAAGCAGCATTTGTGGAGCTGCTGGCCAGCTTGACAGCTTTCTGTTCCTTTCCAGAGCCAGTACAAGTTTGTGTGTGAAGCGATTCTTCGTGTTTATGAAGAGGGCTTAGTCCAAATGCTGGATCCCAGTTAAGATGACTGTGAAGACGTTCATTCCTCTTTCCCAAGGGCGTCCTCCTTCTCTCTGGAAGCAGCAAGAGGAATTTGTAGGCTGTGGGAAAGGAATGAGCATATTTGAACCCAGGCACTTTAAATTTCTATTAAAAGAAAAAGGTATCGTGTACATAGGAACTGTGTAGATAACGCATGCAGTTATAGCGTCATTTAGGCCTGCACCTCCTCCGGAGAGAAGTAAGCAGAAGGGGATCTCAGTTTGGGGCCTGTCCTAATGCCTCCCTCCTTCTCCGTCTCCATATTCCTGTAAACCATCCTTGGGCAATTGAGAGGGGACGCCAGCAGCCCTGTTGACCTCCCAGAAACGAGATGGTGTGGCTGTTCAGAGTTGCTTGGATGAGTTGTGTGTATATGTGTATAGGACTAAGGGCTGAGCTTTCCTTGTGTCTGGGTGGAGCTGGAACAGTCAGTGTTCACCTGCCCTGATGCTAATGAGAAACCCCATGAATGTACTGAACGGCAGGGGGTGGGGTGTCAGGCCGAGGGGCAAGCGGTGCCTTTTCTGCCCTCCCTTCCTTGGTCCCATCTCCCTGCCATTTCCAATATTCATGTTTCTGAGAATCGTGTCCAAATGCCCTGCCTTCTCCCTGCATTAGTGACCCTCCTCAGGTTCACACCAGTGCCTGAACCGGGCAGTGCAGGTTTCGAGTGAGTTTTCAGTTGAGACTCTGAGAACAAGGACTCCCAGTGTTGTCCCACATGTTCGTTTTTGGAGCAGGTGCCTCTTGCCTCTGCTTTCCTCTTGCTGTACACTCAGCACCCAGGACTGGAATCATCCACTACTGAATCTAAGACATGGATTGCTGCTACTTCAAGCTATTACACTTGAAACATTACAATTTTCCTGAGGGGAGATGGGATATCACCTAAATATTCAGAATCTTTGGCCCTTCTGAGAAAAGATATAGTCGTTGAGCCATGGGAAACCCAGCTTCTAGAGGGTTGCCTGTGGAGGTGTGTGTGTGTCTGTGTGTTGTGTGTGTTCCCACGGGTGAGTGTTTCTCGGGATTCCTAACTTGATTCAAATTACAGTTGAGTTTATATAAAGAATGAGTCTCTGTATAGAAGAACAAATGTGTGCATTCACTCTTAGTTACAATGGTCTTCGTTTCATTTCAAAGGAGAGGATCAGACTATCTGAATATAAACACAATTTGATGTTAATTTATTCTAAGTACACCATGATTTTGACTGTCCTAAAGAATTCTGCCTTTGTTAATACTATGTTAATTTTTTTTAAAATTTGTGACAGGATTGTAGCAAATTATTATTTAAGGAAAATAAATTACGTAAACATTCTAAAGTGGTATTTTGAAATAGTGGTTTTATGTATCCAGAAGAAACAGCTAAGTGTCCAATTTCTTAACGGGATTTATAGAAAAAGGATGGTTTCATGTTATAGTGCACTGAAATGAGGCCGTTTTGATGTTTAGCAAACTGGACTAGTTGAGTCGTTTCCTGGTCATAAACTGGGTAAAAACCTTTACTGTAGGGGCCAGGTTTCTAAAGGTTGTCTCCAGACCGAGCATATTTACCGCCTTCTTTACATCTTTTCCCCACCGATGTTTTACTGTTAAATGACCAGGGTGGAGGAAGGTGCTGTGCCTTGTCATGAGCCATACTGTGCAACAGGAGACACCGAAGCCCCATCCTTGTCAGCGTAATGCCAGGCTAGCAGAGTGTAGCAGCAGAGTTTGGAGCTAAGGGGTACAGGATTTGGTTTCTGATTCCACTCAACAGCTAGCCCTAGGCCTAGTCACTTATGAGCTTTACCTCCATTTTCTCATCTCTAAAATAGGAGAAATAAATAATACTGAGGACTTTGGGTTGAATATGAGGATTGAATAAGATGATGCTATTAAAACTTTCATCAGCTGGAATCTGACACTGCTCTGGATGAATTACTTTGAAAAGTTAATTTATCAGTGACTAGCCCCCAAATCCGTGAAACAGAAGTAGAATCAGCTGGGTTTTTGTAAGAGAAAATCGCTTTTCTTCTCAAGAGAACCAAGGGCACAAAGGAGTATCATACAAGTACTTCTGGACTCAGAACATTCGATCAGCCAGGCACCAAAAAAGAGGGAAAGCTGAAGTAAATTTAAATGCCATCAGGATATTGAGCAAATCATCGCCATTTGATAAAAAGGCATCCTCACCCTGTGTGTAAAAAGCTTGTGAAGTCTAAATGAGTTTGGAGATTTATTACGTTTTATTATTTTTTTAAGAAACAAATTTTCATATGGTTGAGGAAATGCTGCCATTATTTTACATCAATTTCCAAAAAGTTTACCGAAGGTTGCAACCAGCCTTTTTCTGCCACTGTGCAGACCAGTAGTTCAGACTCAGCAGATGTTACCAGGAACAAAATCCATGAAATCCTGGGGAAGAACAAGACAAGAGAGTTATCGAAAGGAATAAAATGTGCAAGTAGATACTACAGATGCTACCAATTAATTTGTGGAGTTCAAGATTCCTGCTTCATCACCTTATACACTTAAGCAATTATACCTAAGAAGCCCGTTTTAGCCCTAAGTGAAGAACGTCATCAAAATCAGGATAAACATTTTGCCTGGGAAACTGGGGTATGAATGGAGAAGACATTTACATGCTGTGTTCTGGCACTCTCGGAAGATATAATTAGACTCGTCGATGTGCAGACATAAAATGGGAGATCCTTCCTGGTGTCACTCCATAGAGCCTGCACTAGGTGTTTTGAGTTTCCAGAAAAAGAGATCCAACTCAGTTTGGTTGGGGGAGGAGCGGGGAGGGTTGGATCACAAACTTGGGCTGGTCTTTAGTTCCTACCACAGTAACTTACACTTCAGTTTGCTTTGAGATTAGCATAGATGCTGTTGCTGCAAAGTTGCTGGTTGATGTTTTTTGTTCCTCGTAGAAGTTATCATAGAACCGGAGGCAACGAAGAGACAGCGTCAATGGGAAAGGGTGGGCAGAGGCAGGACGTGGGTCTAGATTAGACTTAGACAAGATGTGTCGCCCTCAGCCCTCACTTTCCTTCTAAGTAAAAGGGGGAGTTTGGGCTCGAGGGGACAAGCTCTGGTTTTTTTCAACATCTGCCATTCTGGGAGTCTGTTCCAGAGAGTCAAGGTTAATCCTAAACCGAAACCTCCAGTAAGCTACTGGAGAGACACGTATCATGTTTCTGGAACTTGTCTCCAAGAGCTGGTCCCTCAGACCTTGGCAAAGACTCTGACCTCAGCCTGGGAAACCAAGCAGGGAGGGAGTCCGATGGCCGGGCTGCCCGGCATCTCTATAACTCACGTTCCGTCTGGAGCAACCAAGGGTTTTGTGTTGTCATGTAGTTTTGAAAAGTATCTTAATTGATTAGCAATATTTTGTCTGTAAATTTGGAGTGTTTTTCATTCTGACCTGTTCTTTCAGTGACTCTACTGAAAAACAATTTGATCAATATAAAAACATTCAAGCTATGCAACACTGTTATTGTGTGTTGACATTTTTATTCTGATGTCTTGATTTCTGGAAATGTTTTCTCATCTTGTTTGCTTTTTTTTTTAAGTAAATGTTAACTCTCTTGGAGGAGAGTGCTCTCTGCCATCTCCACCTTCCCTTGGTGAAGGATGACCATGGACAGCCTTGACCTTGTGTGGCAAGTTCTAGATCAGAATTAGATTCAGCTGTCATGACAACAGTAGCTTACACAAAGTAGAGGTTTCTTTACCCTCTCCCATGCAGGGCTGCCAGGTGGCTGCATGATCCCTAGCGTCTCAGGTTCCTTCTGACTTGTTACTTGGCCATTCCCAGTATGCAGCTTGTACATTGAGGTCCGTGATGGCAGCTCCAGTCGTGTTCACATTCTAGCAGGCAGAATGGAGGAGAGAGGAGGAGAAAAGCAAGACCCTTCCCTTAGGGCGTGTCATGTGAATGTTGTGCGTCTCATCAATCCGAACTTACAGGGCCATACCTACCACAAGGGAGTCTGGGAAAGATAGTTTTTATTCCAAGAAGCCATGTGCCTAACTAAAATTCAGGAGTTCTGGGAATTCCCTGGTGGTCCAGTGCTTAGGACTCGACGCTTTCACTGCCGAGGGCCTGGATTCGATCACTGGTTGGGGAACTAAGATCCCACAAGCTACATGGTGTGGTCAAAAAAAAAAAAAAAGAGCTCTAAAAAAATAAAATAAAAATTCAGGAGTTCTGTTTCTGAGAAACAAGGAAAGAATGGGTTTGAGGGACAATTAGTGGTCTCTGCCATTGCTCAACCCTTTGGTGTCACCTTTCTTGTCTCACGTTGTCCCTGAAGTAGACAACTCAAACCCAGCCAGGTATGGCATGGATGTAAAGCCAAAATCACATTTGAGTGATTTGTGGTCTTCTCCGTCAGCTCTGGGTGGCTTCTTGTGGTCTAATGACCTATAAACTCACTCAAGTTATTTTCTCCCAACATAGCCCATAAACAGTCGTGAAGTAGAAACAGGAAAACAGCCATTGAAAACTCATTCATAAGAAGAGAGAACATGAAACTGCTGCAAGGGGTTACCCACTGCAGGAATAATGAAGACGCCTCTGGCCTGCCATCAAGTCCCTTGGATGTTCACCTGACAGCCCAGTCCCACTCTGGGAGGGACTCCTTGTCCACTGACCTCCCTCGCCACATCCAAGGTGGGGCTACAGAGCTTTTGTAGCCCTGCTTACTCCTGGGGCAGTTTGGGGGGTGCCCAGGGTTGTGGTTTCTCTGCCAATAGAATTCCACCAAGTTCCCACAGCCGAAGATCTGGTCTAGACCGGTGTTCTGTGCTCTGGCTGTGCTTCTCAACTTGAAGGTAGCGACTTTGGGGCCACCTGACCAAGAAGTTTGGGTGGGAAGGCAACACCCACAGTCTGATCTTTGGAGCTACTGGTTTGCATTTTCTAGCAGAGAAGTCTTGAAAATGGCTTGCTGCCCCAGCCTGTCTCCTGCTAAGGCTGCCACTTCAAGGCCACTGCTCTTAATAGCTGCAGTTTGGAGAACAGAGGCTGTTGGCATTTTCTATGCTTCAAGATTTTAATCAATTTTGATTACAGGCTAGAGACAGTGCCTCCCTTGGTAAAGCAGGATTGCCTTCCATCTCTGCTGCAGTCTGTCTGGCTCTAGCCCCAGTTCATCTCACTTTTATATGACTTTGTGAAAAGCAACAAGGAGCAACATTCACACTTTTATCACTCTCCCACCATTTCCTCTATTGCCGTGACCTCTGTCAGCATGTGGTCCATCCAATTTCATCAAATGTTCAGCCATTATATAAAAGACAATATCTATTCTTGACATCCACTGCCTACCAATTCCACTAAGCCAGTACTATGTTTTAGATGTTATTTGCAGCATTCCATTATCAGTTATCAAGTTCTGAATCCAAAAGCCAAAGTAAAGGTGGTTGGAGCAGGGCCTCCCTGGTGGCGCAGTGGTTGAGAGTCCGCCTGCCGATGCAGGGGATGCGGGTTCGTGCCCCGGTCTGGGAGGATCCCATGTGCCGCGGAGCGGCTGGGCCCGTGAGCCATGGCCGCTGAGCCTGCGCGTCCGGAGCCTGTGCTCCGCAACGGGAGAGGCCACAACAGTGAGAGGCCCGCGTACGGGGGAAAAAAAAAAAAAAAAAAAAAAAAAAAAAAAGGTGGTTGGAGCAAAGTACAAGTTTATTTCTCACATAAACACAGGAGTCCAGAGCTGGTACAATGGCTCCATGATCATTGGGACCTACGCCCCTCCAATCTTCAACGTACACCTTCACCTCATAGTCCAGAATGGCTGATCCAGCTCCAGCCATCACATCCATGTTTCAGCCAGAAGAAAAGAGGAAAAGGGACCAAAAAAAAGAATGCCCCTTCCCTTTAAAGATAATTCCTGAAAGTTCCATAGACTACTTGATTAACACACAGTTAGCCAGAACTTGATCATAGGGGTGCATCTAGCTGCAAAGGGGTGAGGAAATGCAGTCTTTACTCTGGATGGCACTCTACCCAACCAAAATTCAGGAGTTTTATTATTGAAGAAAGGAACATGATTATTAGGGCATAATTAGCAGCCTCCCCTACAGATTCCTTGACTTCAGATCTACCGAGGGGCTGACATATGAGGAGTTCACACTGCTCAAGACCCAGCACACAAGGACAAGTGCAATTACGTCACGTAAGCAAAACTGACCCACCATCCTGAAGAACAGCACTGACAGCTCCTAACGTGGTCAGCACTCATCCATGACACACATGAATCATTTGAATAAGAATAGACTGATAACAAACTTAACCTCTTTTCTAGAGACTCCAGATCCCCACCATTCCCCAACCCCAAACTATACAGGTCATTCTTCTTCTATGGCCACCCTTGTATCCTTTGCTAGTTAGTCCCTATGCCTCTAAATTCCTCTCATGGTTGAGGAAGCCACCAGAATTTCTCCTTAGGCTACCCCAGGGCTTCCAACATCATTGTCCGAAACAGAGGAAGAGCCAGAAAAGAAGACTTGTTGGGACGCAGTGGCAGAGGTCTGGGGAGGAATGGTGGCAGTGAAGACAAGGTAGGTGGTCGTAGTCCAGACATATTTAAGAGGAAGGAGTATGGCTTGATAACTGGTGGGTGTACCAAGGGAGGAGCCAAGGATGGGGCCAGTTTCCAGGTTGGGCAACTGGATGGGTGTGGGAGCTGCAAACAAGGAGAACTAGGCGTGGGGAAGATGAAGGGATTGTTCTTTGGGTCAGAGGTCTAACATTAGAGACACATGTAAACCAGTCAGAGGAGTCTCACACAGCTATATCTGAACGTGAAAGTTTATTCTTAAAAATGGTGTAGACATTTCTGGGTCCTGAGCACTGCAAACAGCCACAGTAGATGTCTTCTGTGCCACTCTTGTTTGAATGTTAGTCCATTCAAATGATTTCTGTAATCAAATCCAGTTATTAAAATAGCCCATCTGGAGTGAATATGAAATTGTCATAGTCTCCTCAGGCTGCAGTAACAAAATACCATCGACTGGGTGGCTTAAACAGCAGACGTTTATTTCTCACAATTCTGGATCCCAGGAAGTCCAAGATCAAGGTGCCCGCAGATTCGGTTCCTGGTGAGAGTTCTCTCCCTGGCTTGCAAACAGCCGCCTTCTTGTGGTGTCCTCATGTGATAGAGTGAGCCCTGATGTCTCTTCTTTTTATAAGGGCACTAATCCCATCCTGGGGGCCCCTCATGACCTTATCTAAACCTAAATATCTTCCAAAGGTCCCATCTCCTGATACCATCACATTGGGGGTTAGAGCTTCAACATAGGAATTTGGGGGAGGACACAATTCAGTCCATAGCAGCGAATTCATATATTTGATCATAACTGTAACCAGAGGTCCAAGTTCTGAACTTCCCCACCCCTCCTCTGCCTGCCTGAACTCTCGGAGACCTCACTCTCCCCTAGAGCCCCACAAGCAAGACAGACCACAAGGGGGCAGCACACTGGGGCTAAGGAGAGATCCCCAACCTCGGTCTGAACGTCAGCCTCTGCTGGTCCGTGGTCTCAGCACAGGTGTTATGCATGATTTTCTTTACTAGTGTTCAGCATTACCCTGGCCCCCTCCAGCCTGAGGGAACAACGCTTCTCCTTCCTGAGAGGGTGGGGTAGTGGGATGGGGCAGGAGCAAGGGAATACCCTCTTTCAGCCCCCATCAGCAGTACCCACCCCAATGCATTTCCAGAGTTATGCATCACACCCCTCAGCCAGGTGGCTCCCGGGCAACCCCACATTTTTGGCATTTCTGTTCCTCCATTGATGATGATATGAACCATATTGTGCCCAGTTATGCCCAGCGGCAGTTGCAACCATGCTTCCTCGCACTGACCAAGGGAGCCATTCGGTCATCTCTCCTGCCCTGGAGCCCCAAAGAAAACCCCTCAGTGCTTGATGGGTTTTTGGCCTAGGCTGAAACACTCTACCCCACCTGGAACTCCATGCACTTCTCACTTGCACTTTGAGAAATGGGTCCCTCATTCCTGTTGTCTTTCAGAACTGCTCATTTACCACCCAGTGCCAAGCTTGAGGTTCTGACTGAACATTTTCTGAAAATAAGCCTCATGCCTCAGAGGCTTTAACTTCCATCCCATCATTTAATGCCAAGCAGACAATTGTGAATAAAGGGAGGAAAGGTCTCTCCCCTGCCCACTTCCTGCTACACACACACACACACACACACACACACACACACACATACACGGAATACCCCAGGCCCACTCCTGCTACACACACACACACACACACACACACACACACACACACACACACACACACACACACACACACACGGAATACCCCAGGCAGGAAGGGGAAGGGTGGTAAGTGGTGCTCTAAAGTGGTATGGCCAGTATCAATGTCAAGATCAGATCTCGGAACTGGTCCCTGTGGACTCTACTGCATGAACTGCTGACACCACAACACCACTGAACCCCATCCTGCTTTGGACACTGGATGAGCTGCCCCTGCAGCTGCCACCCTCAAAGAATGAACCCACACAGTCCCTGCTGCCTGTCACCTCTGAGTCCTGGGACAGAAGCTTCTCACTGGCAGAACCTAGCTTATGAGCCCAAACCTAGCTGCAAGGGAGGCTGGAATGCAAACATGTGGCATTTTCAGGGTCTGTAATGGGAGATGCAGGAGGGATCTCTGCCTTGTGTGGTAGAAGTGTTTCCAAATTTAGAAGCTGGATGACCAAAACCAAATGTCCACTATAATCCACTCCTTCTGCCTTCTAATACCCTTCCCATACTTCTAAAACGTAACAGTGTGCCTGCCTGACATGGAACGACCATCCCTTATACAACTGAAAATCTGCTCACCCTTCCCCAAGAGGGGTCAACCAGGACGTTTATCAATTACAGCAGCAGCAATTCCTTTTCTCCTGGGTCATGATCTAACTCAATTTCCTATACTATATGGACTAAATTGTACATGACAGCTATCAGCATACCCTATAAAACAGTACAGGAAAAAGAAAGGGGAGAAGAAAAATTAGATTAAATATTTTAAAATATACACAACACAGCCAGGAAAAAATACAACAGAACTACATGATGTGTAAAGGCATTGCCCACAGAGGAGACCTGTCTGGACTCTGTCCAGAGTGTGAGGTCAGAGTGACCTTCAGGGCCCTGGCCAGGAACTTAGCTCTTAGATTTCACCTTAGACACCAGGTGCATGGTTTTGGTTGCAGTGAGAGACCTACCTGGCAAAGGCAGAGGTGTGTAAATGAGAACAGGCTTGATAGTAATCAAGGCCAGTAAGTCAAGTTTCTAAACAAAAGGTATGCATGCTATTTATAAACTAACCATAAAAACTCAGAAACCTGAAACAAAAACAACTGAGAGATGCCTAGAAAAATACATTCTAAAATAAAAAAAGTTAGAGTCCTTCAGCAGTCCCTTGTTTCTTGTATTAAATCTGGGTTGTCCTCAATAACAAAGAACTTGTAGGAATTCTAATTTTGGCTTATGTAGGCATTGTCCAAAAGCACAGGGAGAGCTGATCCCTTCCCCACAGATGCCTCCACCTCCAAACGCCTTTATTTCTATATTTTACTGCTTAAATAAATTGGCGAGCCCTCCCCCACAAATTCTTTTATCATCTTCTTTCTGCCTCATCTCAGGAAAAGCTCTCCTCTCTCTTTTCTTCATAACATTGAGAACTAAATAAAGAAGTTCATAACAGGATTCTTCATAAAGGATTAAGGGTGGAAACCACCCAACTGTCCATCAGCTGTTAGATGGATAAACAAAATGTGGTCTAGCCATACAGGGGAACGTTATTTGGCCATAAAAAGGAAAAAAGTTCTGATACATGCTACAACATGGATGAACCTTGAGAACACACTAAGTGAACAAAACCAGACCCAAAAGGTCACATACTGTAGGATTGCATTAATTTGTGTTGTCCAGAAAAGGCAAATTCATAGAAACAGAAAGTACATCAGAAGTTGCCAGGGGCTGGGAAGGAGGGGGATGAGGGGTAACCGCTAATGAGTACGGAGTTTCTTTGGGGGGATAATGAAAATGTTCTGAAATCAGAGAATGGTGATGGTTGTACAATGTGAATAAATTAAAAACCATTGAATTGCACACTTTGAGATGGTGACTTTTATGTTAAGTGAATTTCATCTCAATTTTTTAATTGTTAAAAAAAAACAAGCTAAACTAAAATACAGTGTCATCAGTCCCCTAAGTTGTTCTGAGAAGTAGGTGGTTGCAGATGTCAAAACGATAAAACCATTTGCAAACCCACCAACCCAGTAACTCCACTTCTGGGAACCTGACCTAAGGGAATAATTTAAAGGTTTTGTCTTATGATATCAAGACAGGTTTTAAATATGTCCTTGCAGTGAGATGTTTTTATAATAGTGAACATTTGGAAACAATCTCAATGCTCATCAGTCTGAGTCTGGCTCAATAAAGTTTGGTGCATTTTTGTTATGGGATACTGGGTAGCTCTGAAAGTCGATGTAGATATCCACACACAGAAAGGATCTTGTGATATCTTGATAAGTAAGTAACTCAGGATGCAGAATAGTATTACTGTGTGATTCTAACTATAGATAAAGTCAGTATATTGTGGTGGCCAAGAATATAGATTGGGAAGCAAAACAATCTAGATTCAAATCCCAGGTCCTCACCATTTGCCAGTTTTAAGTCCTGGGGTTAGATAGCTAAGCCTGTTGTTTTCTAACTTTTCTGTGTTTCACCTGTGTTTTCTAACCTTTCTGTGCTTTTCTAAGCTTCAGTTTTCTCATCTATAAACTGGGGATAATAATACCTATGTCATAGGGTTGTTGTGAAGAGTGAGTTATTATGTGGAAAATTAGACCATTTGTGGTGCATAGTAAGTGCTGTCTTGGCTGTTACTGTTTTAGATAGATAGATAGATAGATGACAGATCAAAGAGACAGATAAAACAGATCCAAGATAAATAGATACATACATAGATAAATAGATACACAGATGATAGCAAAAAGTCAGAGAGGGGGTGGGGAATCCCAATGTGTTAAGAGTGGCTGTCTCTAGGGATAGGGTAGTGGCTGGATTTCCTTTTCTTTTTGCTTATCAGTATAGTCTAAGTCTCTGCAATGAATATGCATTACTCTAAAAATTACTATATAATTTTTAAAAAGCTGGAATATTGCTACTGATGCACATATACTGAAAAAATGAAAAACATTGAACTTTGCAGTGAAATTAAATGTAAGAATCAGACTTTAACTCCGCCTTGTGTCAGACAGGACTCTTCTGATTGAAAGTGACAGGAAGCCAACTCAAATTAGCTTAAACCAAAAAGGAGGACTCCTAGGCAGGACACTAGGGCAGTGTCAGCGGGGAAGGAAGACTTCAGGAAGTAGGGCAGCTCAGCGGAGGGAATGGATTCTTAAATCCTTTTGTTTCTGCTTCTCTCAGTCTTCATTATCTTGATGCCTTCAAATGGCCTGGTTGATGGCGGATCCCCATAGCTCCAAAACCAGAAAGGAGCGAGCGTTCTCTCCATGCCCATTCAGGGTTTCTCAGGGGAGCATTCTGATTCAGGTTAAGGGCTCGCCCCTTGGACCAATCACTGCGATCCTGGAGTTGGTCAGTGAGTCACAGCCCCATCCCCACAGAACTCGACTAGACTCAAGAGTGGGAACAGCTCCCCAGAAAAAGAAAGAGTTATTCTGAGTAAAGGCGAAAGGGCCCTGACAATTAGGTCAGGCCCTATAATGAACCTGTCACTGGCCAAAGCACTGGCCTCATTGCATAAACGCCTGGAGAGTGTCCAGAGGCCTCCTCCAGAGTCCCAAAAGTTACCAATTCCTGCCTCATCTTATTCCAATTTAAACTGTATTACGTCAAGGACCCGTCTTCAAGAAAGACCTTTCAATCTGTTTCTACTTTGATTGACGTCACTCTCGAACAGTATTCTAGTGGTTAATGTTGCAGATATGATGTGGATTAAATGGATAGGTCAATTTGGAATTCCAAACCTTCCTCAGAAGATGACCTGTTTTTTTTTTTCGTTTTTAAGATGTTTTTTGATGTGGACCATTTTTTAAAGTCTTTTTTGAATCTGCTACAATATTGCTGCTGTTTATGTGTTTTGGTTATTTGGCCATGAGGCATGTGGGATCTTAGCTCCCTGACCAGGGATCGAACCTGCACCTCTTGCATTGGAAGGCGAAGTCTTAACCACTGGGCCACCAGGGAAGTCCCAGGTGATCACCTGTTTTTTTTTTTTTTTTGTTACACGGGCCTCTCACTGTTGTGGCCTCTCCCGTTGCGGAGCACAGGCTCCAGATGCACAGGCTCAGCGGCCATGGCTCACGGACCCAGCCGCTCCGTGGCATTTGGGATCTTCCCGGACCGGGGCACGAACTCATGTCCCCTGCATCGGCAGGCAGACTCTCAACCACTGCGCCACCAGGGAAGCCCAATGACCTGTTTTAACACACCTCTTCCTTTGCGAGCTCGAGAAGGCCTGTAATTGCCTACTACTCTAAGGAGGAGGGTCTGTTCGCCTAGGACTCCCAACAGTGTCTTCTTGCCCCCACCCCACACCAACCCGGCAGGAATGTGACAACTTCTACCCTTAGTAATTCCTGCAGTTAGTTCTATCTTTTCTTTTCCTCATATCCACATGCCACATGCCTTCCCAGTCATCCAGGTCCAGCTCAAATGCCCTCTCCTCCAGGAAGCCTTCCTTGCCTGCCCCTTCCTGAACTAGAGCCATGTTTCCTCCCCTGTGATGGCTTGGAATATGATGCCTGTCGAGTCACTGGTCATGCTCATCTTATCTCCTTATTGGAGAGAGAATCATGCTTGGTTCATCTCTGTGCCCCTAAGGACACACACATAGTGATAAGCAGTTACCAATAATGCCTGTTGAATGGATGCAGGCCAATACTCTTTACATGGCTGATCTCAACTAGGATCCTGTGCTCCCTAACACTGTTCCTCTTCTATGTTACTTTATACCTTATCACCCTTATCCCCATGGCAACAAGTTTTTAGAGGGGATAGGGGAGATGGAAGAAAAAGATTTCTAGATCTGATCACATAAAAATTCAGAATATCATAAACAGAATAAAAAGGTAGTCAAGGGCTTCCCTTCGGGTGGCGCAGTGGTTGAGAATCTGCCTGCCAATGCAGGGGACATGGGTTCGAGCCCTGGTCTGGGAAGACCCCACATGCCGCGGAGCAAGTAGGCCCGTGAGCCACAATTACTGAGCCTGCATGTCTGGAGCCTGTGCTCCGCAACAAGAGAGGCTGCGATAGTGAGAGGCCCCGCGCACCGCGATGAAGAGTGGCCCTCACTTGCCGCAACTGGAGAAAGCCCTCGCACAGAAACGAAGACCCAACACAGCTGTAAATAAATAAATAAATAAATAAATATTAAAAAAAAAAAAAAAAAGGTAGTCAAGAAACTGCGAGGGCTTCTCTGGTGGTGCAGTGGTTAAGAACCTACCTGCCATGCAGGGGACATGGGTTGGGGCCCTGGTCCGGGAAGATCCCACATGCTGTGGAGCACCTCAGCCAGTGAGCCACAACTACTGAGCCCACATGCCACAACTACTGAAGCCCACACACCTAGAGCCCATGCTCCGCAACAAGAGAAGGCACCGCAATGAGAAGCCCCTGCACCACAATGAAGAGTAGCCCCTGCTTGCTGCAACTAGAGAAAGCCCACGTGCATCAACGAAGACCCAACACAGCCAAAAATAAAATAAATTAAAAAAAAGAAACTGAGAAAAATATTTGCAACAAATATGACAAATTGAAATAAGAGATGCCAATTTTAGCTTAAACTTGGCAAAAATAAAAGTTGTGGTTTTGAAGCATATTTAATGACAATTTTATCGAAAATATTTGAATAGAGAAAAGCCTAGAAAGTCAACACCATTTTAATAGTGATTAGGTCAAATTTTTGTGATTATGGGTTGTTCTAAGTTTTGCTCTTTTCCAATTGTTTATAATAATTAATAAGCATTACATATATAATCATAAGAACAAAGAAACAGATGCCACCTTTTGCTGAATTCCCTATAAGATAAAACTCCATGTTGCCAAGGAAGTGGTGAGATGAGGATGTTGGAGTATAAATGGGTACAACCAGGAGGACAGGATATATTAAGTACATACTAACAGTATATATTAAGAACTTTAAAAATGTTGATATTCTTTAGCTTAACTTCTATATCTAGCTATTGACTTAATGACTGGAATAAAACATGACTAGGAAAGACTACTTTTAGTCATTGATTCTAATGATTAGAATAGAAAGTGACTAGGAAATCAGACAGATGGAAACAATGATTTACATACAGCAATATTCATTGCAGAGCTTCCTAAAATATGAAAAAATTGGAAAAAACTAAACGTCCAATATCAAGGATATGGGTTAAGTAAATTATGGTCCTATAATGGAATAGTATGCGATCATGAAATGCCAGTTGTAAAGAATATTTAAATAAGATAAAAAATGGTTATGATATAATGTTCAATGTAAAAACTCAAAAAAACCTAGATAAATAGTGCGATCTCCAAGGTATGTACATGTGTATGTGCATACACATAAAAAGGGACTCAGAAGATTGTACCAACATGTTAACAGTGAATATCTCTGGATTTATGAATTATGGGTGATTTAAGTTTTTTTCATAATTACCATGTATTTTTTATAATCAGAAAAAAATAATTTTTATAAGGTCCCCATGATTTTTAACTAGTCACAGGTTTAACTAGTCACAACCTAGCTTCACAAATGCACATTACTTTGACCTAGTAATTCAAACTTTAGGAACAGATTCCTCATGTATATTCAGTTATTCACAACAGCACTGTAATGGCCAAAGATTGGAGACAACTTGAATGCCCAGCATAGAAGTCTAGTGAAGTTAATTATAATACAGACTTACAATGGAGTCTTCTGCAGTCATAAACAAGAATGAGGAAGACTTCCCTGGTGGCACACTGGTTAAGAATCTGCCTGCCAATGCAGGGGACACGGGTGCGAGCTCTGATCCAGGAAGACCCCACCTGCTGCGGAGCAACTAAGCCCGTGTGCCACAACTACTGAGCCTGTGCTCTAGGGCCCGCAAGCTGCAACTACTGAAGCCCGTGCGCCTGGAGCCCGTGCTCCGCCGCAAAGACAAGCCACCGCAGTGAGAAGCTTGCGCACCACAACTAGAGAAAGCCCACGTGTAGCAACGAAGGCCCAACACAGCCAAAATTAAATAAATAAATTTATTTTTAAAAAAGAATGAGGAAGCCCCTTATTGCTTTGTCATTATTATTATTCTATACTTGTATATTGTTCTATAATATTAATCATAGTAAATATTCTATACTATTATTGTATTATTATTATTCTATACTAATATAGAATGTACTCCAAAATAAAGTGTTAAATGAAAACAGCAAGACAACAACAAGGTATAGAGGAAACTTCCAATTGCGTAGAAAGGGAGAAATGAATATGCATGTATACAGATAGATAGACTTGTCTATAACTGTATCTATAGACACTTGCTCCTATAGGCACAAAGTAAGTCTGGAAGTTACACAAGAAACTGGGAACACTGGATGCCTCTGAGCGGGGCACAGAGGTAGGAGAGAGATGTTTTACTATAGACCCTTTGGTACATTTTGAATCAGGAATTGTATTGCCTATTCAACATTAAGTAATGCATAAAACTAGAATTGAAATGAACAACCACTGTTTCCTTGGCATCATTGTTAAGAGCTTGGATGGTGGATTCAAATTGCCTCAATTTAAATCCCAACTGCATTGCTTGATGACTGTGTAAACATTAGGGAAATTTCTTAATGGCTGTAAGCTCGTCTCCTAAACCACATAATAGAGGGTGATAATAACTCCTGCCTAGAGGGATTGCTGTGAAGATTAATGAGATTATTAAATGAGGGCTAAATGAGATAATCCATGTAAAGTGATTTATTTTATACATAACATTTTATTTTTAATCCTTGACTGCCTTGGGGATGGCCCGTCCACAGGTCAATCAGAATATTCTCTGCCTCCCCAGAATGGGACCTACTGCATGAGCTTGTGCAGATCGAATGAATTAATATAATTGAAACCCCTGAAACAGTGCCTAGTTCATAGGGAAGTTTAACAACTGTTTTTCACAGAAACATCCTTTAAAAGGACAGTCCCATTTCCCCCTGACATCTCTGAATTCACGGGCTTCCTTTACTTCAATAATTTTATTATATCTTTCCTAGAATTTCTATGTAGACACTTTTTAAGCCCATGTATTCTTTTCTCATACTATCCTGTTCTGGCTTTAGGCTTAAAGTATCTGTTCCTTCCTTTCTTTATCTCTTCAAACATTTTAAACCTGCTTGTTTTAAAGTTTCTTTCAGGTTGTTTTATTATCTTTAATTCTTGGGGTGCAAAGTCTTGTGCTAGTTGCAGCTGCTGACTGCTTAGGGCTTATGTCCTCACATGGGTTATACATGGATCACAAGCCCATCTTCATGGGGTTTCTGTGAGCACCCCAGACTCCTAACTGTGGAAGTGTCCCTATCCTGGAACTTCATGGAACCTGAGGTCCCCCGAGTTTTACCAGTTCTGGACAAGTTTTAACTTGTTCACTTGGAATCCACTTGGAAACCTCATACCATACAAGTGATGGGAACTCAGACTCCACGTCGGCATGTTGCCCAGAGGCAGGAGGTAAGGCTTTCTCGTTCTGCTCCCACGGTGAGGCAGCCTTGGTGACTCCTCGCCTCTTTAAGGCAGGTAACTCATTTTCATCTCCCTGAGAGCACAGAGCCAGTGGCTGGACTCCCCTCACAGGCAGGTATGAAAACTCCAGCCCTGAACCCTCAGCTTTAATATACTATTAGCGCCTGCCTTGAGCCATGCCTGATCAAGGTTGTGGCATGCTTGCTTCGTGGAGGGGGATATATCTATGAATCCATGATTATGCCGATATCCAAAGAGAGAAATGGGGCCCAGAAGCTTCAAGATGAGGCTGGGAGAAAGAAGCAGAAAGCTTCTGGCCTAAGTAACTTCCTGGAAAATCAATTTTCAAAAACAAAAGACACAACCCTGTGGAAAACCTCAAACAACTCTGTACTGAAAAGGGACTGGGAGGAAACATCCCCAAATGTTACCTGACCTGGTTTTAGTGTTAGAAAAATGAATAAATTTTCTTTCTACTCTTCTATATTTTATCCCTTTTCTATTCCCCCTTACCTTGGAGAACAGAAATCATAAGCCATTTTTTTAAAATAGTTTATTTATTTATTTTTGGCTGCATTGGGTCTTCGTTGCTGTGCGCGGGCTTTCTCTAGTTGCGGCAAGCGGGGGCTACTCTTCGTTGTGGTGCCCAGGCTTCTCATTGCGGTGGCCTCTCTTGTTGCGGAGCACGGGCTCTAGGTGCACGGGCTTCAGTAGTTGTGGTACGTGGGCTCAGTAGTTGTGGCTCAAGGGCTTAGTTGCTCTGCAGCATGTGGGATCTTCCCGGACCAGGGCTCGAACCCGTGTCCCCTGCATTGACAGGCAGATTCTTAACCACTGTGCCACCAGGGAAGCCCATAAGCCGTTTTTTTAAAGTGTTTTTTTAGTAGTGATCACGTTGTAATGTATAGAAAATTTGAATCACTATGGTGTCCACCTAGAACTAACAGAATTGTAGGTTAATTATACTTCAATATAAAAAAAAGAACATGTAATCACAGTTTTCTAATAGGTTCTGCAGTGAACAATGCTTATGTTGTTCAAACTAGTGATGCAAACACTAATTATTGATATAATTAAAAGTAGGATCGGGGCTTCCCTGGTGGTGCAGTGGTTAAGAATCCGCCTGCAATGCAGGGGACACAGGTTCGAGCCCTGGTCCGGGAAGATCCCACATGCGGTGGAGCAACAAAGCCCGTGAGCCACAACTACTGAGCCTGTGCTCTAGAGCTCGCGAACTACAACTACTGAAGCCCGCGTGCCCTAGAGCCCGTGCTCCGCAACAAGAGAAGCCACCGCAAAGAGAAGCCTGTATACCACAACGAACAGTAGCCCCCACTCGCCGCAACTAGAGGAAGCCTGTGCACAGCAATGAAGACCCAACAACGCAGGCAAAAAATAAATAAAATAAAATAAAATAATTTTTTAAAAGTTAAAAAAAAAAAAAGGTAGTATACTGGGTTTCCCTGGTGGCGCAGTGGTTGGGAATCCGCCCGCCAATGTAAAAGACCCGGGTTTGAGCCCTGGTCTGGGAAGATCCCACATGCTGCAGAGCAGCTAAGCCCGTGTGCCACAACTAGTGAACCTGCGTGCCACAACTACTGAAGCCTGCACACCTAGAGCCTATGCTCCGCAACGGGAGAGGCCACGGCAATGAGAAGCCCACGCAAGGGAGAGTAGCACCCCCTCTCCACAACTAGAGAAAGCCTGTGTACAGTGACGAAGACCCAACGCAGCCAAAAATGAATAAATTAATTTAAAAAAAAAGTAGTATAAAATTTGGGGGAGAGGATGAGGAAAGAGAGGTGGAGTTATTAAATCTTCATCCCTTGTAACATTTACCATTTAAACATTGCTTTTTCTCTTTTCTTATTATTGTATCTATATGAAATGATAGGTGTTAGCTAAACCTACTGTGGTAATCATTGTACAACATATGTAAATCAAACCATCATGCTGTACCTCTTAAACTTATAGTGATGAATATCAATTATTTTTCAATAAAACTGGAAAAAAATAAGGTGATTTTCCAATCAGCTACAGCAGGGTGCTCAGGTGACAGCATTGAACCACTTCCTCCTGTCAGAGGTCGGTGAAAAATCAGGGAGGGGCTGAACAAGGCCTGTGCTTGGAAGTGGAAGGACTACTTTGGAGTCCCAGCTCTGTCACGTATTCTCTGCACCAACCATGAAAGTAACACCTCTTGGAGTCTTCTTCTCTCCTCTGCAAGCGGAGGTCTGTTCATCAATTCATTCATTCCACAGCTGCTTATTGAACAGAGATTTGCACTCAGTGCTGATGCAGGAACCAGGATGACTGTAAAGAACCAGACAGATGCACACTGGAAGCTCATGTTCTAAGGCAGCACGGTCCCACAGAACTTTCTAGCATGATGGAACTGTTCTCTGTCTCCACTGTCCAGTATGGTAGCCGCTAGACACACAGGGCTACTGAGCACTGAAATGTGAGCAGTGTGACTGAGGGACAGAGTTTTGATATTTTATTTAAGTATAATTAAATTTAAGAAGACACAGGCCTATCTATTTAAAATAGATAACCAACAAAGACCTACTGTGTCACACAGGGAATTCTGCTCAATATTCTGTAATAACCTAAGTGGGAAAAGAACTTGAAAAAAGAATAGATACATTTATATGGATAACTGAATCACCTTCCTGTACACCTGAAACTAACACGACATTGTTAATCACTATACTCCAATATAAACTAAAAATTAAAAAAAAAAAAAAAGCCACAGGAGGCTAGTCGCTACCGAACTGGACAGCATCATAAAAGGCAGATAATGCCTCTTGTCCTATCTCCTACAGTTTGTGAGAGGGTCAAAGCAATGTAAAAATGCAGCTGTGGGCATCCTCAGACGTGAAGTTGTACCTCCCTCAGATGGAGCCGGAGGAAGCTCAGGTGTGGGGACTTTTGAAACCCAGAGGCTGTTATTAAGGGCACAGGAGATGGAAGAAAACACTCAAAGTGCTGGGCACGTGGTCTGGGAGCACCTGCCCCATGGGCAAGCTGAGGTGTCCCCATGGAGTACAGCATGTACTGAGGGAACAAAAGGTAACTAAACCGGTCCCAGGGACACCTGACTGCTTGCCGGCTCCCTTCTCTCTCCTGCTCTTGGCCCCAGGTCCCCACTTTCTTCCTGTGGTCCGATGTCTGGGGTTCAACTTCCCTTGAAAACGGGCTGGGCCAACCCATGTGGCTTCATTCCACACATACCCACTCTTCCCTCTGCTTCCTTCAACCCTTCTTTCCAAATCAAGCAGGTTTTCTCCTCAGCCAAGAACACTGGAGCAGCAGCCCCGCCTCCTTGCTTGACACAGTGTTCTGATTCTTGCCTTTTCCTTTCACCTGGGTTTTCAGGGCTTCGTTTGCACTGAGACCACCCTTTATAAATATACTGGAGTCCTTACTCACAAAGCCGACCCATCCCCCCACTAGCCCTGCTGAAGGGGGGGCCCTAAAGCCACGAGCCTTCCCCACCCGCTATGCCAACAACCACAGCTGACTGAAATGGAGGTGGGTTCCTGACCCAAAGTCAGCCAATCCCAAGGTTTGTTGGCAGCCTATGAGGTGGCTTGACTTGAAAAGGTGAGCTGGGCCAATCAAACGCTCTCTTGTAGGAAGTGGTACAGAAATACCCAGAGAATGAGCGAGTTAGCAGTGGAAGATGAAGTTGAGAAGATGTTTTTTGTCTGTTTTTTTTTTTTTTTTTTTTTGCAGTACGCGGGCCTCTCACTGTTGTGGCCTCTCCCGTTGCGGAGCACAGGCTCCGGACGCGCAGGCTCAGCGGCCATGGCTCACGGGCCCAGCCGCTCTGTGGCATGTGGGATCTTCCCGGACCGGGGCACGAATCCGTGTCCCCTGCATCGGCAGGCGGACTCTCAACCATTGCACCACAAGGGAAGCCCCTGAAAAGATGTTTTGAGATGGCATCAGGACCACCAGAAGTCATGGAAAGCCTGGCTTGTCAGGAAGCAGTCATACAGAGAAGATGCAGGGGAGTGAGGAAAGAGATGAGAACAGCTGTCCTGATGACTCTAGTTCCAGCCTTTGTGACTGAAGACACCTGAGAAATCTCTTGTGCGGTAAGTTGTCGTGTATCGTAGATTGGCTTTCCTGGAAGTGGGCTCTGAGAAGGAGGGTTGCATGCAGAGGAGTGACTGAGGGATGTTTTCAAGAGATACACCCATAAGAAAGTGAGGAGAGAAGGACTGGATTGGGGAAGAAAGATGAAATGCAGGTGCAACTGAGCCTCAGGTGATCCTCTGGGGACTTCTGGAGCCCTTCAGAGTTGCCCTAAAATTGAAGCAAAGGGACTTGGCTTTTTACCATGCATTAGCCAATCATTGGCCACGGACCACCCCTAGGAGGGAGCAGAACCTGGAGGCAGGCAATTCTCTACAGCTGAAGGCAATTCCCACTGAGGTGTGTGGCTGATAGCCATCAATAGCCACTCTTTCCAGCACCTGGGGTACAGGTACGAGGGTACCGAAAAGGGGATCTGGGTGGAGCAGCACAGTACCTGTGTGACACATCTCACCACACACACACACGCACGCACACACACACACACACACTCATGGTTCCTTGAGGGCAGAGATTATGTCCTGTTTTGTTTCTCACTTCTAGCCTGGCACCTGGGTTACAGGTACGAGGGTACCGAAAAGGGGATCTGGGTGGAGCAGCACAGTACCTGTGTGACACATCTCACCACACACACACACGCACACACACACACACACACACACACTCATGGTTCCTTGAGGGCAGAGATTATGTCCTGTTTTGTTTCTCACTTCTAGCCTGGCACCTGGTACAGGGTACTGTTAGATTTAGATTCAACAGGTATACATTGAGCATCTATACCTTGCCAGGCACTGTGCTAGGCATACTGTATGGATTATCTCACAGAATTCTCAAAATGGTTTGTAAAATGCAAATCTTTGTAAAGAACAAATTTTTAGCAAAAGTAAAATTTGAATCCAGGATTTGATCCAGGGCTCTTGTCAAGACACCGTGTATGGCCAAGAGAGCTAATTGCCTACCCAATACCCATTCTCTTCTTTTTCCTTACTGATGGAATCCTGATTTTTATTTGGGGATGACTTGCGCCCAGCTAAAAGACTACATTTCCCCACTCTCCTTGTGCTTAAAGGGTGGCCAGTGAAACATAAATAGACATCATTAGATGAGCCTTCCAGGAAGTTCTTGGAGAGGAGGCATTGACTCAGCTTGAAGACTCACCCTTTTCCCTTCCCACTTTTCTCCCCCTCCCTGAAAGTGGACATGATGTCTGAAGTTGCAGCAACCATCTTGGTGTGAAGATGGAAGCCACACTCTCGAGATGGCAGAGCAGAAAGATAAAGGGAGCCTGAGGCATCACAGTTTCCCCATCAGTCTTAGAAGGTCCATTTCCATCTGTTTAAGACCCTTGTTAGTTTAGAATCTATAGTTCCTTATGGATATATTAGATTAGAGTTTATTATTCTGTTATCTTGTAGATATAACCCAACATAGCATTTGGATACCATGGTTCATGGAATGAAAATACACTTTTGCCACAGTTGGAAATTCTAATAGACAAATAAGAAGGTTTTTAAAAAGTATTGGAATGCTTAGTTCCCATGCTAACATATGACATATTTCAGATTGAAGTAATAATAGTAACATCCTACTTTTATTTAGCTCCTGTGGAATGTGCACCATCTAATTTGGTCTTCATAATTTGGTCCCTGTGTGAAATAGGGAAATGCTACTTTCGCAGTTTATTAATTAAAGAAACAAATTCAGAGAATCTTCAAATCTTGGGCCAATAAAGGATCTTAAACAGTGTGATCATGCCAATCTCATACTCAGTGTCTTTCAGTTTTCTTCTTCCCTACAGAATAGAATCCAAACTTCTTAGATGACATTTAAGGACTTTAAAAACAGGATCCCAGCCTATCTCTTCTAGTTTATCTTCCCCCAGCATGAATCTGCATCAGATAGTATTGCTCCCAGCTAAAGGAGAAGAAGATGGGATTGACAATTGAAACTTAGCCTGAGTTCCCTCCAAAAATGAAGACTGAGACAAGGACTTGAGTGCAGATAGTTTATTTGGGAGTTGACCCCAGAAGAGTGAGGTACAAAAGAAAGTGAAACAGGGAAAGAGGAAAAGCCAGTTTAAAGAGTATGTTATTATGTTGGTCACCACTGGGGCCATTGGGCCTCAATCCTGCCAGGGCCGCCTGAGGAGCACACAGAACTCTTCTTGGAATTGCCTGCTCTAGAGTCAACAAGAAGTGTTTCTCCATTGACTCCCATCCCCCACTATTTGATGGTTGCTCCAGAAGGCCTTAACTCCCCCATCTTTCTGGTCTGCACATGTGTGAATGCCAACCATCCCATGTGGCAGAAAAATGAAAGGCATGTATGTGGCTTGTCCCTGAGGTGAGATGCTGTCAGGCCAAAGTGAATTAAAAACCCACACAGAAGTCTTTTTCCAGTTCTAACTAATTAAGATTCTACTGGACAAGTTAACCCTCAGACAGCAGCTATGAAATCTGGGCATGATAAAAATAACAGCTCCCTGGAGGCACTAGAAGGGGAACAGAAACAGGTAGGTTCTGGTGCAGGGTACACTTGCAAAGGTGGAAAGTTGTACACAGTGCTTTCCTATTTTCACAACGTCCACTTTACAATGTAAAATAACCCAATGTGTGATGGACCAGGAAAATGCAACACATTCTCAAGAGGAAAGAAAATCAACTGAAAACAGCTCCAAGATAATCAAGTTAGATGAGAAGGATTTTTTTTATTAGTTTCTGCTTTATAACAAAGTGAATCAGTTATACATATACATCTGTTCCCATATCCAGAAGGATTTTTTAAATGGCTATTATAGAGCTATTCTCAAAGAAATAAAACAAAATATACTTTCAGTGAATGAACAGATAGAAAATCTCAACAGAGAATGAAAAATCAAAATGATTTTTTAGGTGAATTGGATATTCTAGAAATGAAAAACACAATATTTAAATTTTAAAAAATGTACTGCATGGATTTAAGAGCCAAATGAAAATAACAGAGGAAAGAGAAGTGAACTTGACCATAGAGCAATAGAAATTATGTAATATGAAGAACACAGAGAAAAAAATGTTCTTTTAAAAAAAGAACAGAAAGTCAGTCTAACATATCAAATGGTCTACCATATAGATAATTGGAGTTCCAGAAGAAGAGGAGAGAAAGAGAATGGAGCAGGAAAACATTTGAGGAATGGCTGAAATTTCCCCAAATTTGATTAAAAACATAAACTTACAGATTCAAGATGCTCAGTGAACATCAAGCAGAATAAACATGAAGAAGGCCATGCTGAGCCACATTATAGTCAACTGTTTAAAGCCAAAGATAAGGAATAAATCCTGACAGAGGTAAAAGGATAACAACAGATTGCATATAGGAAAAAGTGACTTTCTTTGTAGACATCATGACTGTGTACACAGAAAATCCTAAGGAATATACAGAAAAAGAAAAAAGCTGTAGAATTGTACGTGAATCCAGCAAGACTGAAGGATTTAAGGTCAATATACAAAAATCAATTGCATTTCTATGTACTGAAATGAACAATTAGAAAGTGAAATTTAAAAATCAACTCCAGGGACTTATCTGGTGGTGCAATGGTTAAGAATCTGCCTGCCAATGCAGGGGACATGGGTTCAAGCCCTGGTCCAGGAAGATCCCACGTGCCGCAGAGCAACTAAGCCCATGCACCACAACTACTGAGCCTGAGCTCTAGAGCCCGCCAGCCACAACTACTGATGCCCACATGCCTGGAGCCCATGCTCCTCAATAAGAGAGGCCACCACAGTGAGAGTCCTGTGCGCTGCAATGAGGAGTAGCCCCTGCTCGCCGCAACTGGAGAGAGCCTGCATGCAGCGGCAAGGACCCAACACAGCCAAAAATAAATTAATTAATTAATAAAAATAAAAATAAAAATAAAAATCAACTCCACTTACAATACACGATAATGCTACTATAATCAAGTCAGTGATGTACTCACGTAAAGGTCAGTGGACACAAAAATCAATGGAACAAAAAAAATCAACGGAACAAAACAGAGATTTCAGAAATAGACCCATTCTAATGTGGTCAATTGATTTTGACAAAGATGCCAAGATATTCAAAATGGGGGAAGGATAAGCTTGTCAACAATGGTACTGGAACAACTGGATATCGATAAGGATATCTCATCTATCAAACCATACAAAAAAAGTAACTCAAAAGAATTCCTAGGGCTTCCCTGGTGGCACAGTGGTTGAGAGTCTGCCTGCCGATGCAGGGGACGTGGGTTCGTGCCCCAGTCCGGGAGGATCCCACATGCCGTGGAGCAGCTGGGCCCGTGAGCCATGGCCGCTGAACCTGTGCGTCCGGAGCCTGTGCTCCGCAGTGGGAGAGGCCACAGCAGTGAGAGGCCCGCGTACCGCAAAAAAAAAAAAAAGAATTCCTAGGCCTGGGAATTCCCTGGTGGTCCAGTGGTTAGGACTCAGTGCTTTCACTGCCATGGCCTGGGTTCAACCCCTGGCTGGGGAACTAAGATCCCGCAAGCCTTACAGTACAGCCAAAAAAATTGAGGATCTGTTAACAAGGAAGAAGAAGATGGGAGACTGTATATTGGGTAGTCAACTTACAGTGTCTGTCACTTCACCCTAAACTTTATCCATAAAGAATACTTTTATTTCCAAACATATTCCAAGCTCTGCTATACATCCAGTTCTTAGCTCTAAACATCTGCTGCCTGGAATGATCTTGTACTTTGTCTTCACCTAACAAACTCCTTCTTTGCATTCAAAACTCAGGACAATTTTACCACAATTAAATACACGCACACACACACACACACACACACACGTATATTTAAAAACTCAGGGCAGACATCATCTCCTTTGGAATGCCCATCCTCCTTCCCTCCCTCTCTCCTTAATGTGGATTAAATATTCCTCATCGTGAATACCTGAACTGCCTGAAAAGCACACCTGATGGATTGTCTATGAAACTTAAAAGCCAGCTACTTCCTTTTTTTCTCACAGTGGTACCAAGTCAAGAGACATGTCTCAGTGCCTTTGCATTTCCTGATTCTAATCCCTGCTAGATGCTTAGTTTTATTTCTTCCATTTGATTGTTGAAGACACCCCAAAATCCTTTAAATTCTTATGATAAATTTTCTTTTTTGTTTATGCTAACTCAAGCTGGTTTGTTACCTGAACCCAAAGAGTCATAATTAATACATGATCCCTTGTTCGCTGGTATCATAGAATTCCTATGGGGGCAGAGAAATGTTAGTACTCACCAAGTATCTATGAGCTCCCCAACATTACTCAGCATCCATGGAAGTTAGCTTAGGGGTGGCCATGTGACCAGTTCTGGCCAATGGCCTATGAGTGGAAGTGATGTGTGTTACTTATGGGCCAAGGCAGTTAAGACCCAGTGTACCTCCTCCATCTTCTTTACCCCACTGTGACAATAATGTGTCCCATATGGTGTGACTATAAGAAGGAAGAGGGCCTCCTAACCTACACTGGACTGGCATGAACAAAAAACCAAATTTTTTTCATGATAAGCTACTGAGATATGGGTGGCAGGGGAAGGGGGCTGTTAGTTGCAGGAGCTACCATTAATTACACCGTTATATCCATCCAATTATAGCTCTGTGCTACTGGAGAGTATGATCTCTTTGAGGTCAGTAGCAGGTTTTCATCTTATAACTCCAGCACCAGCCCCTACAGGGCCTGGGACCTAACATGTGCTCATTAAATGTGTGTTGAATGAATTACAAGTGAATGACTCATTCTACCTGATGTTTCAAAGTCTCAAATGAATACTTACTAGTAACCTGAGGAGTCTAGAAACTTCTAGAGCTGGAACTTGAGCCTAGAAACTTCTAACTCTAAGCCGAGAGCTTTTTGTGGATCACCGTCATCATTGTGGATGTATAATGGGGACTGTGAATTAACTCCCAAAGTGTGGCAGTTCAGCACACAGGCTGTCTGTGTGTAGCTTTCTAGGACAATTATTCTGGTAAGTCATTTCTGGGAAAGGGCCCAAGAATGTACACAGAGCAGAGGAGAAAGACGTCTTTAAACGCTGACTGCTTCTGTTGCTCTGGTCATGACACTCTGAAAACAACACAAGTCAGAAGCCTCCTAGGGGACACAGGAGCATCTGTCCTTGCCAGAATGTCAACATTCCCGTTAAACAATTTCTCTGGAATTAACAAACGGGAAAGTGAGCAGGGAAATTCTTAAAATCCCACAATTAGAGTCAAAAGGTCAATGCAAGTTCAGGGTGGGGAAACAGATTTTGTGACAGCTTGTGTCTAAGTGTCTGAACTAACCACGAACTCAGTAATAATGAAGATAAAATTGGCTTTGCTGTTGCCAATGGGATGAGTCTACTGTGTGTCAAGTACTGAACTGGGTTTTAGATACACGATTCTTTCTTAGTCCTTACAATAAAGTGGCGAGGTACCTAATGCCCTTCCCATGTTAAAGGTGAAGAAAATGGGTTTAGAGTAGTTTTGAGACTTGCTGAATGTCACAAAGCTAGTAAATGGTTAATATAGGATTCAAACCCAGGCTTTCTGAACTCCAAAGTCCATGCTCTAGATTCTCAGATGTGGTCACTCTGATACTTTTATTTGAAAGTCTCAGAAACCCGTTGTGAACTGGTTTAGACAAGGGACTTTACTGGTTCACAGAATCCAAGAGGATTAAATGACACTCCACTGGAAGGACAGGGCTAGTGCTGAGCTTCCAGATGCCTGAATGCAGCTAGCACCCTCACCCTCCACCTCTCTGCTCCTCTTGGGTTCCCTTCATTTTCTCTCTTACACAACCTCTTTCTGCCACACGTGGCCCATACCTCACATCCCTCAGCTCCTACCAGCAGAGAGGATCTGACTTGCCTCAGTTCCAGTTTGAAAAATCCCAGGGCAGGAATCTAACTGGCCACCTTAGGTCAAGGACCTCCTCTGTACCAATCTATTCTGGCCATGGAGGTGGGTCATCTAAAGACAGCTCCTTGTTTGGAGGAGGAAAAACCAAAATGGTCAAAGGAAATAGAAAAGCTTAGCTTGAAGCACTTCGGGAGGTGGGGAGATTCCTGTTACCTTTAAACATCTGAAGGATGGTCATGAGGAAGATGGAGGAAGTGATCTGGTTACTGTGAGACCAATGGATACAAGTTTACAGGAGACAGATTTCAGGTGCAGATTTATCATCCACTGAGTGCTTCCCATGTGCCAGGTAGTATATGAAGTTCCTTCCTATATATTAGGTCTTAATCTTCACAACAACTCTGTCAGATAAATTTCATTACTTCTATTTTACACGTGAGAAAACAGACCAAGCTAAATAAAGTAAATCGTCCAAGTGTCAGGGATTTGAATCCAGGTGTTCTGTCTCTGCTGTTTCCACTGCACCATTCTGCTTTTTCACAGAGTTGTCCTCTGTGCTCTGCGTTATATATGTTTTATTTTTCTTTTTAATTAATTAATTAATTAATTTTTGGCTGTGTTGGGTCTTTGTTTCTGTGCGAGGGCTTTCTCTAGTTGCGGCGAGCGGGGGCCACTCTTCATCGTGGTGCGCAGGCCTCTCACTGTCGCGGCCTCTCTTGTTGCGGAGCACGGGCTCCATACGTGCAGGCTCCGTAGTTGTGGCTCAGGGGCTTCAGACGCGCAGGCTCAGTAGTTGTGGCGCACGGGCCTAGTTGCTCCGCAGCATGTGGGATCTTCCCAGACCAGGGCTCGAACCCGTGTCCTCTGCATTGGCAGGCAGACTCCCAACCACTGTGCCACCAGGGAAGCCCTATATATGTTTTTTACACTGTTTATATCTCAATGTATGGTATATATAATTTTATTAACATGACTGTATCATGAGCATTTCCTCATGTCATTAAAAAGTCTTTCACAAACATCATATTTCTAAGTTGTTATACCACAATGTAGCATGATGATTTTTTCCACTTCCCTAATTAGGTTATTTATATTTGTTGATATCATAAATGTCACTGCTATAATGATCATGGTTCTTAAGTCTTAGTCCAAATTTCTCATTATTTCCTTAGGTCCTTCAAAATTTTTGACACTCAAGTAATGCCCAATAAACCGTACACACTAGAGGGAGCTTGAGAGTTCTCGGAAACAATCGTTTTCTGTGCCCTGGTAAAGAATGAAAATAACCTGCCAAGACTGGCAGAAATATTAAAAGCATTTGAGGGCTTCCCTTCCCCACTGGGAAAGCGATGCCTGATCTCATGATGAAACAATGGGGGCATTTTCTTCCCAGGCTTTGTCCCATCTTGGGTCAGGAGCAGAGCTCGGTATTTTGACCGATGACAAGTGTGGTCATGAGTCTTCAGGTCTGTGGGTGACCCGCGGGTGACCGCAAAGGCCACACTCCGTCTGTGAAGCAAGGTGATGCCCGCGGGCTCTGCAAGGAAGCCCACCCCCACCAACCCGGCCCCGGGGAGCCGCAGCGCCCAGAGAGCTCCCAGAGCCACAGGCCAGACCTGGCGTGGAGCCCGCTGTACAGCTTCTCTGCTGCTGTTGTGGCTGCACTTGAGAGACTGTGGTGGGTAACTGTCCTTAACCAGGGACCAGGGTCACCAGCAAATGTGTGGGTGACAAGCCGTGTGACCAGGGCTCCTGGACTGACTGGGAGGAGGTGGGGGCAGGGGCCTAGCTCTCCAGCCTTTGAGCCTCTTCTGTGGCCCCTCCCACCTTTCTAGATGGTTCTTATAGCAGAAGATTCTGACACAGGGAGAGCCCTCCAGAGCCCCTGCAGCCAACAGCGGCTGGGCAAATGCAGCTGAGAAGAGAAGGAAGAGTGGCCTGAGACTGTGGGGAACTTCTGTGTCAACCCTACATCCCCCAGGGGTTAAGATGGTGCCATCTGTGGCCCTGGGACCCTGGTACCTAGGACTTTGCCTCTTCTTCCCCCCCAGCTCCATCTTCCCAGGGGTTGGCCCCTCCTGCCTCACCGTAATTGCTCATTTGTGCAGGAGATAAGCTAAGACCTTCTTTCCTTGAAACTATAAACATAGGAAGAATTTTGACTGTACGCCAGAGTGCTCACGGGACCTGGGAAGGCAGGATTTTCATAGTTGGCAGAAGTGGTAAGATTTGGGAAAGGTGGATCTAGCCAGGTTCGGGGACCTGTACTTTCAAATGCTAAAGGCAACACAGGTAGCGTTAAGATAGGACTTTCCCTTAAAAAGCACGGTTCTCAATCTTAACTGCATAAAATCGCCTAGAGAGTTTTACAAAATCCCCACTCCCAGAGCAAGCACATCAAAATCTCTGGGAATGGGACCCATTCATCAGTGGTTCTTAAGCTCCCAGGTGAGTCCAGTGTGTAGCCAAGGTTGAGAACCAATGGCCTTAAAAGGGTAATGAAAGAAGGCCAAGGCTTTAATGAATTCATGGACATATAAATTTAATGGCCATGTTTCCAGTCTACACTTAGGTGTTTTGTTTCTTTAAGTCTTGCCTTATAATGCATCCTAACCTTCATGGGCAAAGCAAATTAGAGATCTGTAAACAAGCTATAATTTTAATAGTTAAATTTAATGAGGAAAAAATACCTTGTGTCACTGTGCTCGGTGAGTTACCCCTATGTGAAGAAAGCTTCATTAGCTGGCACAGGCAAGGTCACCTTCTTCCACTGAGCAGGCAGATGGCTTGGAAATTCCAACGGAGGAAAGGTCATCAAAGTGAAAACTTAAAGAAAGCAGGTTGTAGGTTGAGAAGCTGGGGGAACCTCAGATAAGCACCCAAGGGAAGGATTCTGCATTTTCAGGGCATTAGTAGAGCCTTTTGGGGCCAGAGGGTGGCACAGGGTTGGGAGCTTACTGGGGTGGCATACCGGCATTCAGGAACCCTTTGGACTGGATTCTGGTTGTCATGACAGGCAGGTAAGCCAAGATTCATCCAATCCTAGAGCCTCAAAATTCAGCCCTCTGTTTTCTGTATCCTCTTCCCTCTTCAACCCCACCACCCTCCTCTTTGGTCTTTCAAGTAGTAGCGTGGAGTCCAGAAAGAGCAGGGGTCTTGGGGTCAGACCGACATGAGTTCACAGCCTAGGTCCATCACTTACTAGCCTATGGATTAAGGTAGGGTCTTCTGTTGCCCTTGGATTAAGGACTTCACCTCTTCCACCTGGGTTCATCTTCCCAGGGATTAGCCCCTCTGGCCAGCCGTATTTGACTTGTTTATTTCTGCAGGAGATAAAGTCAGTAAAATCTTTAGGCTCAGGCAAGAGGGGCCCCTACCCTTGTCCCCCCATCTATAGCGTCCTGTTCTGGTGTTCCTTTGCCTGTACTTTTCCCTGCTGGGTGAGGGATTCAGTGGGGCCAAAGCCCCTTGGAACCCTGCTCCCCATCTAGGCCATATTACAAGGGCTGGGACCCTGAAATTCCCTGTGCAAATGGGCCTGAACCCACTTCAGGTTCTATGGGGGCTGCTCCCCAGATCCATTCTCTGGATGTACTACACTGCCTGCCTGAGGCCTGATGGAGGCCAAGGGCAGCTGCTAGGGAGGGGGTGATAGGGATGGAGGTGGACAGAGCAGGGACATCTGGTTTCCTCACAGGCGTGTCCTCCTCGTGGCTTAGGACAGAGTCAGTCCTGAGAAGAGAAGAGGCAGTTCTCCCTGCCTCGCCACCCTTAAGCTCAGAACTCTGATGAGCCTCAGAATTCTAAATTCGAATTTGGCCTTCTGGTCCATTACAAAGATATATGTCAGTTTATGAGGTTAGCACATACTTTATTTAACAGCTTCTTAGCTTAATTTTTAACTCTAAACCATTGATGCATATGGCATGTGGTATGTGGACCTCCATTTGTGCTCTTATCCTGCAAATGTTACAGGCAGGCCCTGGGGGAATCAATACTATTATCATTTAGGTTGTGAGGATTAAATGTGAAAAATTATCTGAGGGCATAGTAGGTGCTCAGTAAGGATGATTCTCTTTTACCTTCCAGCTCATCAATGTTACTAGAAAAATGCAGTTGTAGAAGAGAATCCTTCCCTAGGTAGGGCCACCACCTTCCTTCTTTTCAGTTCCAGGCTGCAGCTTCATGCTGTGTTGACTTACTGGAGCTTTCGTGCCCTCAGGCCTTTTCACCGAGAGGCTGATCCACGTTTGAAAGCTGAGCTCCAATCCCTCAGTTAACTCTGGCCCCAAAATGACTCTTATGCCAACCAGGAAGCCTGCGGCCCTTTCTGAAGTGGCTCTGGGGTGAGGCAGCCTCAGGGCAGGTGGGGCCTCCGGAACCCGGACCTTCACAGGTGTCCAGTGATCTGGAGAGACCTGTGGAGAGAGATTCCTGGGTCGGGAAGCAGGGAGGGAACTCCGAGGGCTCTCTGCAGAGGTACATTGGCCTGAGCTCAGGAATGGTGCCTAGAAAACCAGCAGTGCTTCCTGAAGGGCCAGGGAAGTGGGGAGGGGGGAACAGGAGCCGACTGACCTGGGCCTCAGCAGTTCAGGACTCAGGGAAGCCAGGCTGCACTGGAACCAGCAGAACTGGTGCACTTTGCTATGTTCCTCAACTCGCTGTGGTGTATCTACCGTATACTCAAGTACCTATTTATTGTCCACATTTTAAACAGCAAGTAGGAATATGCTCAGTCATCAGAAAATGGCACTGTGGACTTCCCTGGCGGTCCAGTGGTTAAGACTCTGCCTTCCAATGCAGGGGACGCGGGTTCGATCCCTGGTCGGGGAACTAAGATCCCACATACTGCGCAGTGCAGCCAAAAAGAAAAGAAAATGGTGCCGGGCAAAGGAGGACGTGCAGGCAGAGGGAACAGAATGTGCAAAGAGCTGGAAGCATAGAGGATGTGCTCTGTCAAAGGACAGTGAAAGATGAAACAGACAGTGGTAGGGGGTTGGAAGCAGAGGAGGTTGCAAAGATACTCTGGTCGTTTTGAAATGGCCTTGAAGCATTCTGATCCTGCCTCATGAATCACAGAGAAAAACGCCCTTAAGACTCTATAATATGATTTCCTCCTCATTAGAAAACTCTCATTTCCTATAAACTTTAGGAAACTTTTCCACATTGGTTACTGCATGTCAAGGAATGTTTAATCCATATATCGGTTGGTCCTCATGCTGGTTGAATTTTGAATCTGTCTATCTATCATTATCTATCTGTATATATTTTTAATCACCTGAAATAGAAATGTATTTAGAAACAAAGAAAATTTATTTTTTAATCACAGGGAAGTTCATCTGATAAGTTTAGTGTCACACCTAGTTCTAGGAAACAGATCCTTGAAAATCACTATTAAAAAAAAAAAAGAATTACTGTAACCTCAAGATGTCAAAAACAAATTTTACAAATATTTTCAACATATTCAAATGCTAAAGAGGGCTGTAACTCTCAGAAACGGGATCTATTTGGTCATCCAGGATAGTGTTCCGCTCCCTTAAGATGAAGACATGTGGGCCCACATGGAGGCAAAGTATAAAAGCCTTTAGATTCGTACTCTGCCGAATTGTATCTAAAGGGCCTGGGGGTTAGGGATGCAGCAAGTTCACCTCCATACCTATCCTGCACCCACCTCCCATGCCTGCTTGCTTTTAACTCTCTATCACCCCTCATGTTAAACCCAGGTTGGGTACTTTTGATGGTAAACACTAGTTCTTTATACCCACTGTTGGTATAAATGAAACATTGTTTATTTGCCAGATCCCTGAGAGGCAAAGATCTAATTAATCTATTACAGCTTCTTTTGGCAAAAAGTCAAACCTTTCAAATGGGAAACCTGGGTGGATATCGTCAATGTGTTTTGCAACAGAGCTGGCAGGACTGCTCCAGACAAATCAGCCAGACTCCGCTCAGCATATTCTGAGGTTCAGGCAAGCTGGGAATTAGTAGGCTGGGAAGGCAGGAGAGGGAGCAGTCCTGTTTGGGCATGTTAAGCAGGAGAGGCCAGAAGCATCCACCAGGCCAGTGTCCAGTGCCCTCTGCAGTGGAACAGCTGTGCCTGTGTCTCCAGACCTGGGACTAGAAGAGGGAAGATGTGGCTGCAAGTGGGGCCTCAGACGCCCCCCAGCATGTCCCTGTAATCTTCCAAACAGTGTACTTGAGGGTAGGGGCTCAGCTCTGCTGAGCAAAACTCTCTCCTGAGGCTTTTCCGTAGGGGCATGGCCACTCATGGTAAGGGGGTTAACCAGATCCCCCAGTAAGGCCTCCCAGGGAAGCCTGGTACTGGAGTTGGCCTGGTGGGAGTGGGAAGTTTGGTTTAGTTTATTTTTATTTATTTGTTTATTTTTTTTAATTTATGTATTTATTTTTGGCTGTGTTGGGTCTTCGTTTCTGTGCGAGGGCTTTCTCCAGATGCGGCGAGCGGGGGCCACTCTTCATCGCGGTGCGTGGGCCTCTCACTGTCACGGCCTCTCCCGTTGTGGAGCGCAGGCTCCAGACGCGCAAGCTCAGTAGTTGTGGCTCACGGGCCTAGTTGCTCCGCGGTATGTGGGATCTTCCCAGACCAGGGCTCGAACCCGTGTCCCCTGCATTGGCAGGCAGATTCTTAACCACTGCGCCACCAGGGAAGCCCCGGTTTAGTTTATTTTTAAGCTATAATCTTTCATGTTTTCCCCAAACCTTAATTGCATTTGAACCCTGAACTGGTTGCCCTTTTGAAGGCTTCTCTCTCTTATAGGGACACAAAACAAATCGCCAGTTCATTGAAATGACAACTATGGCTGCATTGCTGGAAAAGAAGGAAAAAGATGAACCAATGAACACTCACTCTCTGCAAAGTGAGAGAAAACCTCAAAGTTCTCCATCCAAGAAACCTGCGAGTGGTGACTTAGAGTGATGCAACCGTCCTCAGAAGACCTTTATTATGTGGTTTTGGCTCTTTAGATCTCCAGGCACAAATGCTAAACCATCAAGAGAGTTCCAAACTGGCTCTGTGACATCTGTCCCCACAGGGTGGGCACAGTGTGACCAACACTTGGCAGGAGGGTAGAGGGAGGGGGACATGGCTTTCTCTACAGCCCTATCCAAGCAAACTTTCTGCAGTAATGGAAATGGTCTACAGCTGCTCTAATACCATATCCGTTAGACACATGTGACAATTGAACGCTTGAATGTGGCTAGTGCCACTAGGCAACTGAATTTTTCATTGTGTTTCATTGAAATTAATATAAGGGAATTTCCTGGCGGTCCAGTGGTTAGGACTCCACACTTTCACTTTCCAAGGGCACAGGTTCAATCCCTGGTCGGGGAGCTGAGATCCCACAAACCCCAAGGTGTGGCCAAAAAAAAAAAATTAAATTTAAATGGCCACACATGGCCAGTGGCTCTTGTATTAGCACAGTTAGAAGTTCTCTGATCTTCAGCTGCTAAGAGAGGGCAGGCAGCTTCAGTTCCTCCGGGCCTCCTCTTTTGTCTTACTTCCTGGATATTCAGCTTCTCCTTTTTCATCCATCTCTGGCAGCTTCATCACCAAGGCTTCTCCTCAGTTAACCCTACCGCATTGGCCAAACTTCAGCAAGAAGCAACATTACATTATCTGCTTTGAAAAGACCAAGTATGGCTTTCTCTGAGCAGGATGAGGTTGGCAAGGATTGCTGAAGCTGAGTGTGATATACCAAACTGCTAATTTGCTAAAATAATTTGGGAAAGTGCTACTTTCAAACCCCGACATGAGTGAAAGCCGCATTTCTGAAATTGATGGGAGGCCAGAGTCCATGCTACTGGAGGTTATGTTTGCTAATCGTCTCGGTGGTCATTTATTAAATGGCTATGGAATATTTATTCCTCTCTGTCAGAGCACTTGGCCCAGAAAGGCAGGCTAGTTCACTGAGATTTTCTGCTATGCCCCAATCCAAAGATTCAGCCTGATTTCTTGTCAACTGGAAATTTGGACTCACATAATCTGCCTTTTCCTCCAAGGATCCACAGGATGTTTTCATGATTGCCTTTGCAAGCCAGGTGACCGGTCCCCTACAAAAGTACTGATGAGAAGAGGGAGGCAGGTGGGCCTAGGGGACTGTGTTTTGTACTATTCTGCTCAACCATCTACAGCCAGTTGGATCAGGGCTGGGCATTAACCTCAGAGCTGCCAATTTCACAGGCTGGCCAGTGACCTATGACTTGGCACAAAAGAATGTCCTCCAACCAGAGTTCCTCTTTCTCAACTGGAAGCAGAGAGACTCTGACACTAGAAATTGCAGGTGGGGGATGAGAAGGCAGGAGCCTAGTGGCTTAGGCAGAGACTGGTTTTTGCACAAATGGGGTAGAGGCTTGGAATCTGCTTTTAAAATCCCTCAGGTGATTGAAACACACTGATAACCATTTTGTTTTAATTCCATATGTACTTAGTCACCTCCAAGAGGACGCTTCTACCTCACCTTACACCTTCCATTTGCAACTTTAATATAGAATACAGCCAGTATTTTGCTCTTGTTGGTAGTACTTCAGTGTAAGGCTTTCTATTTAATATTTCTTTTTTTTAAAGCACATATTCATTTTTAATTTTTATTTATTTATTTTTGGCTGTGTTGGGTCTTCGTTCCTGTGCGAGGGCTTTCTCCAGTTGCGGCAAGCGGGGGCCACTCTTCATTGCGGTGCGCGGGCCTCTCACTATCGCGGCCTCTCTTGTTGCGGAGCACAGGCTCCGGACGCGCAGGCTCGGTAGTTGTGGCTCACGGGCCTAGATGATCCGCGGCATGTGGGATTCTCCCAGACCAGGGCTCGAACCCGTGTCCCCTGCATCGGCAGGCAGACTCTCAACCACTGCACCACCAGGGAAGCCCTATTTAATATTTCTTGAGAAGAGATGCTAGTAGTGGGATTCCTAGTCTAAGAGATACTTATCTTTATGGTTCTTGCTACATAGTGCCCTCCAATGGGTTGTGTGAATTTACAGCATCATTGGATAACTGGGTATGTCAGTTTCACCACAACCTTGCCAGCAGTGGGAATAACACCATGTTGCATTTCCCTCCTGATTCTCTGTATTTTTTCAGTAAATGTCAGAAAGTGCCTCAAGTCTGCTTTCATTTGCATTCTTTGACTATAATTAAGATAATCGTTAAGATAAGGTTTCCCAACGGTGTGTTTACTATCTGTGTTTCCTCTTCACCATTTCCAAAAGTAATGCCCCCTTCTCCTGCTACTAAACCTTTCCCCCTATATTTTCAAAAACGCGACATAGCATTCAACATTTCCAGTGGCAGCATCGTAACACCCCACCGGTCAGAAGAGCAGCCTTTTGCCATGTTAGTTAAACCTCTACTGGAGTGTTGTACTGGAGTGTTGTCCAGCAGTGTTCTGCACACAATGACTTATCAAGGAGCTGTAACCCTCTGGTTATGTGGCCACGGTGTTCAGTGGTCCTATAAAGATAAGACAACTGGATTAAAAAAAATTAAACCAATTCCGTAACTGCAGGACCTCTTAGAACCTGCAACACTCCTTTAACGAATGCTTGGTGAACACGTAAGAGGAACATGCATGAGGTTCATTTCCCAAATCTATTTTGCCTGCCGTAGAATCCTTGTATGCTGAAGCATACTGACCAATGGTGTCCCGAAGATGGTACTTTGAGAAACCCTCTCTGGCCCAGAGGTCACGCCCACAGTGTGTGGACAGAAGCTGGAAAAACTCTGGCATCTCTCAGTGACTCCGTGTCAGACACTGATACACAGTGACAAAATACACACCTATCTCAAGAAATACTTTGAATAACGTATTTGAGAAGTCAACAAGGATGTCAGAAAGATATTTTGTGGTGTGAAAAGGAAAGCTACAACATGGCATGTGGAAAAGGATCCCATTTTTGTTTAGAAAAAAAGGTATGTCTTATTGATTACTTCTTGTCCCCTCCAATCCCCACCACCACTAGAATATGTTTCCAACAACAAAAATGTCCAATCACACAGACCATTCTAAGTTTGTTTACAATTTTAGGGTGTGGTTATATTGATAGACTGTTGTGTTTGCTGATTGCACTGTCCTGTTATGCTTTATATTTTATTTTAAGATATGTTTATATTATATCAATATTTTTTTGTTTTACCAGCAGAATGCTGTTTACTTAAGAATAAACTTATTATAACAAATGCTGGAGAGGGTGTGGAGAAAAGGGAACCCTCCTACACTGTTGGTGGGAATATAAGTTGGTGCAGCCACTATGGAAAACAGTATGGTGGTTCCTCAAAAAACTAAAAATAGAGTTGCCATCTGACCCTGCAGTCCCACTCCTGGGCACATATCCAGACAAAACTATAATTCAAAAAGATACATGCACCCCTATGTTCATAGCAGCACTATTTACAATAGCCAGGGCATGGAAACAACTTAAATGTCCATCAACAGATTAATGGATAAAGAAAGATGTGGTACATATATACAATGGAATACTACTCAGCCATAAAAAGGAATGGAATAATGCCATTTGCAGCAACATGGATGGACCTAGAGATTATCATACTAAGTGAAGTAAGCCATAAAAAGAAAGACAAATACCATATGATATCACTTATATGTGGAATCTAAAATATGACAGAAATGAACTTATCTATGAAACAGAAACAGACTTACAGACATAGAGAACAGACATTTGGTTGCCAAGGGGGAACGGAAGTGGGGGAGGGATGGATTGGGAGTTTGGGATTAGCAGATACAAACTAGTATTTATAGAATGGATAAATAACAAGGTCCTACTGTAAAGCACAGGAAACTATATTCAATATCCTGTGATAAACTGTAATGGAAAGACTATTAAAAAGAATGTATATATATGTAAAACTGAACCACTTTTCTTTACAGCAGAAACTAACACTAGTTGAAATTAACTGTATTTCAATAAAAAATAATAAAGTTATGAAATAAACTTTATTAAACTTTTTAAAGTTATTACTAAATTAAATTTATTATGAAACTTGTTTCTCTCTATTACATATTGTCTGAGAAGAATGTTTTCACAAAGAGTGTGTGTTCATTTTATAACCAAAGGGAAAAATAAAGCTATTTTTATTTAGGGGGAAAAGAGGCAATAGGGAAAATAACATTTGAGCATCTACTGTGCCCAGGCACAGCAATTATCTGATATCATTTAACCCTTCCAATTATTATGCCCATTTACAGATAAGGGAACTGAAGCACAAAGCAGTTAACTGACTTGCCCAAGATCATACTGTATGTGGTGGAGCAGGGGTTTTTTAAAATTGTGATAAAATATATAAAACATAAAATTTATCATTTTCACCATTTTTAAGTGAAAACATTATGTTTTCAAAGTTTACTCATGGTATAGTGTGTATCAGTACTCCATTCCTTTTTATAGCTGAATAATATTCTATTGTCTGGATACACTACATTTTGTTTATCCATTCATCTGTTGATGAACATTTGTCTTGTTTCACCTTTTAGCGAATGTGAATAATGCTGCTATAAACATTAGTATACAAGCATCTGTTTGAATCCCTGCTTTCAATTAGTTTGGGTATGTAGACCTATGAGTGGAGTTGCTGGAACATAAAGTAATTCTATGCTTAAATTTTGAGGAATCATCAAGCTATATTTCATATCTGCACCATTTCCCATTACCTACCAGCAATGCACAGTTTCCATATCCTCATCAACATATATTTTCTGTTTTGTCTTGTTTTATAATAGCAATCCTATAAGTGTGAAGTGGTATCTCATTGTGGTTCTGATTTGCATTTCCCTAATGATTAGTGATGTTGAACATCTTGCCACGTGTTTACTGGCCATCTGTGTATCTTCTTGGTAGAAATGTCTTTTCAAAGCCTTTGCCTGTTTTTGAATTGGGTTGTTTTGTTGTCATCGTTGAATTTCAGGTGTCCTTTATATATTCTGGTTACTACTCCCTTATCAGACACATGATTTGTAAATATTTTCTCCCAATCTGCAGGTTGTCTTTTCACTCTCTTAATAGTGTCCTTCGATGCACAAAATTTTTCATTTTGATGAAGTCTAATTTATCTGTTTGTTTTCTTTTTTGGCTTGTGCTCGTGGTGTCATAGCCAAGAAATCACTGCCAAATCCAGTATCAAGAGGACTTTTTCCTATGTTTTCTTCTAGGAGATGTCAAATGACAAAAATAATACAACTTCATAGTGAATTTGACGTCCTTTAGTAAAAGGAAAACAATCAATGGACGGGAGTACAGTGTCTTCAGCCAGTGGGACACACTTCCTGAGAAATTTTGGGCAAGAGCGAGTTTTGTTTGTTTGTTTTTCTTTATTTTTTATTTTTGGCTGTGTTGGGTCTTCATTGCTGCACACGGGCTTTTCCTAGTTGCTGTGAGCGGGGGCTACTCTTCACTGCGGTGCGCGGGCTTCTCCTCGCGGTGGCTTCTCTTGTTGCAGAGCATGGGTTCTAGGCACACGGGCTTCAGTAGTTGTGGCTCGCGGGCTCTAGAGGGCAGGCTCAGTAGTTGTGGCGCACGGGCTTCGTTGCTCCGCGGCATGTAGGATCTTCCTGGACCAGGGCTCGAACCTGTGACCCCTGCATTGGGAGGCGGATTCTTAACCACCGTGCTACCAGGGAAGTCCCAAGAGCGAGTTTTATAGAGTATCATCAGAGGCAACTCGGAAACAGGACACGATTGGCTGGGAGCTCGGGAAGTTTCTTATGAGGCCTGCAGGTCCTATTTTCTAGGTAACATAGCTAAACAAAGCTGAGTTGGAAGATTGTGATTGGTATCTGTGAGGTTTCCTTGACAGAGAGGCATTTCCCATAAGTGTAGGCTGGCTTGGGTTTAGATTTGTGACGTAGGCCAGGCCCCTGAGGAGGCCACCATTTTGTGGGTCCTGATATACCAACTACCTTTATCAGAGTTTTATAGTTTGGTTTTTACGTTTAGGTCTTTTGTCCATTTGGAGTTAATTTTCGTATATGGTGTAACATTAAGGGTTCGGGTCCAAGTTCACTCTCTTGCATGAGGATATCCAGTTTTCCCAGCACCATTTATTGAAAACACTGTCCTTTCCTACTTGAATGGTCTTGGCACCCTTGTGGAAGCAGAGTTTGGAATCCCACTCTGTTGGACTTTATGTGTTACACTTTTTTGTAGTGGAGTGTGTGCCCCAATTTTCTCTAAAGCAGTCTTTCTCTCTCAGATCCAGAAGGGCTGTCACAGGCCAGGCCTGGAGAGCTCCTGACATGCCTCCCAGGTAGGGTGAGAAGACCTCAGACATTGCCCAAGGCTGCTCCCTGAGGCTGCCACACCAGCTGACCCAGCCTGGCGCAGGGACTGCCCAGACCAGTTTGCAGGGTTTCTGTTCACTGGGAGCTGGCGTTCCCTGGCCACAGTGGTTTTTTTCTTTCTCTCTTTCTGGCTGTATTTCTTCTCAAATTCCCTCTCTCTCCCTCTCCCTCTCCCCCTCTTTCTCTCTCTTCTCTCTTCCCTCCCAGTCCCTGCATGGTCCCTGCCAACCCCCAGGCCAAAGGCCCTGGGCCCCCGACTTCACTTCCACACCCATGCCCAAGGCTGGGGGCCCCTTTCCTGCCCTGGGCCCCCTGCCAAACCAGCCAGGGTCTGACCCAGAAGTTTCTGTTTTTTTAGTGGACATAAAATTATCAATAATTACACGTCCAGAAATGCTAACAATAACAATTCACATTTATTGTGTACTTCCCAGACATAGTTGACATACTGTGTCATTTATTCCTCACAACAGACCTGTGAGGTCGATACTATTATTATGTCCCATTAACAGATGAGAACTAAGGTGTGAGGGCTCAAATTCTGTGCCCAAGGTCACTCAGCAAGTAAGTGACACAGCCGGGATTCAAACACCACCTCCCAAAAATGCTTCTGAGCTGGACTGTCTGATGCCCACTCTTGGTTGGTGACCATGGCCATTTAATGAACATCTATGTGTGCCAGCCATTGTGTGTGTGTGTGTGTGTGTGTGTGTGTGTGTGTAAGTGTAAGAGAAAGCAGTGGTGGGAGAGAGAGGGAGAGAGAAAAAGAGACTATTCTCAGGACATGAAGCCCCAGAGAAGAAATGACCTTCCTAAGGCCAGGGGATGGTAGGCAGGGGATGAATTAGGTCTCAGAGTTAGTTTTCAAACTCCAGACTTTCTTGTAACCAATGGCCATTGGCCCTCTTACCGAGGAAGGGGAGCAGATTAGGGACAGAAAGCCAACAACTGAGGTAACTTGTAATGAAAGTTCTTGAACACTTACCAGGACCCCTCCCCCTTCCTCAGGCCTGGCTCTGTTCTCTGGCTCTGTCTTCCCAGCACCTCCTGGCTGGACTCACTGATACTGCTTTTCTAGCAGGCTCAGGCCTGCCCCCATTCTGAAGAAGTTCCCCCAGCCAGGCCTGCACGGGGCAGGGGATGAAGAGGTAAACAAGACGCGTTTCCACCTTCAAGGAACTATCAGTCTGGGAGGGAAGGAGACTCACCAGCCAGAGACCTAGGAGTCAATCCCCCGACGCCTGCTTCTTTTGCCCTACAGCACACCCATCGCCACATCGTACTGGGTTTACCTCCTTCTTGCCTCTCAGTTCTGTCCACTTTCTCCTCTCTAATCCGAGCGATCATGATCTGTAACTGCTAGCTCTTAGCAGAGGGAGATGTGTGTGCACATGGCATTGTAAGATGACAGAAAAGGGAACCCACCAGATCTATCTAGAGAGGGTCAGAAAGGGCTTTACTGAGGGGGCGATCTGGGTTCTGAAGGGTGAATAAGAGTTTGCAGGTGGGAAGGTGGGAAAACATTTGAGGGGCATCAGATTCCAGTATAAAATCTTTTTTCCAAAAATTTTTATTAGAGTATAGTTAATTTACAATGTTGTGTTAGTTTCTGCTGTACAGAAAAGTGTATCAGTTATACATATACCTATATCCACTCTTTTAGATTCTTTTCCCCCGTATAGGTCATTACAGAGTATTGAGAAGAGTTCCCTGTGCTACACAGTAGGTTCTTTGTGCATAAAGTCTTGAAGGGCCCCTTAGGGTGTCTGAAGAATGGCAATAGTTTAAAATTCATGTTGGGGTGGTGAAGTGACAGTGGGGCTGCATCAGCAGGCAGGGCAGATGAAGCCTTTTCCCTGTAGACCATGAGGAACCACGGAAAGACAAAGTCTCCAAGGGGGAGGTGGGGGAGGGAGCTCTGGTTGAAACTATGTTGTCTCCCCAGCAGATAAACATAGGCTGGCTAAAGATTTCTAGGTGGAGTTTGTCCAGATATGAAATATAGATAGCCCTCGGCCCATGTCCAGGCTCCTGGAACTCTGTCATTTTTACCACTGTCCCTTGTCTTCGGCCCTGCTGAAAGATTATAAATAGGGGAATGACTCAGCCCATTTCCTTTTCAGAATGGTCTCTCTGGGGGCTGAGTAAGGGGTGGATTGGAGAGGGAGAGACTGCAGGGGACGCTGCGCAATGGCCTGGGGGAATCAGGTAGTGGCGGTGGAAATTTGGGGATGGGGATATAGATGTTAAGGAATGAGGGAGAATGAGGTAAGTTTCTAGCTTAGATGGATTGGCAGAGAAAGGCCTTACCCAACTCCCCACATAAGGAAAGTCTCCTTGCCACTTCTCTGCTCTCCACCTTAAGAAGATGGAACACTAATCTGATTGGTCAAATTCCAGGGTGATGGTTAGGTCAAGTTTACTTGTGCGTGGTGGGGTCACTGAGCAACAACAACAAAAAAACACACAGGACGGTGACTCTCTTCCCTTCATCTGTACCTGAGTACACTCGCCTTTGCTTCTCTAGGCAGCAAAGGAGGAAACGCGCCCAAAACAAACAAGGGCTGGGGGAGAGGGAAAGGTCCTCTTTCAGCCTGGGCCCTGGGCTCCACCCCAGCTTTATCAGAGAGCCCTGGGCACTGGGCAGGTCCAGAAAAACAAAGCACACCTTGTATCTCCCACCTTGCCCTTGGTGCCTGTTTCCCTTGGGGATCTCTGGGCCAGAGAGGGGAGTGGCTGGCAGTCTTCACGTCCTCAAAACCCCTGCCTTTATTCTAACAGCTCAGTCCAGAGGGAGGGAAGGGCTAGGGGAGGGGGAGATGAAGGGATGAAAGAGAGGGTGGAGTCTTGAAGGTCAGAAACTGGCTCTAGGGAGTAAAGAGGAAGGGGGGCCCCTCCCAGTGAGTCAGTGAGGGTGGGAACTGTGGGCAAGGGCCAGGTTTCAGTCTGGAGAGCACGCCGAGGGAGGGACAGAGGCTCGGCCAAGCAGCCCTGGGATTAGGGGCTCCAATCCCAGTGCCGCGGCTGCGTACCAGCTACTCACCGCAGGCGAGTCCCACACTTCTCCAGGCCCCAGGTTCCTCGGCTACGAACTGGGGGCAAGTACACCTCACGGCCAGGGTTGTCTGGCAGAGTCATTAAATGCGGTCACATCTGTGACAGCGCTTAATAAACCATAAACCTCTGCACGGCATAAAGACGTGTCAGTTTTCTCACTCTTCCCTTGGGAATAAAAAGCAGGGTGCCTCTGATAAACATCTGGCGATTCTCAGCTCCACCCAGCTTCTCTCCAATCAGCCTTCCCTCCAGCTTCAAAAAAATGGCATTTATTCCTTCCCCCCAAACACCCTCTGTATGTTTGTTCTCTGATACTCCCTTACCCCTTTGGTCTTTCCCTCCCCACAGGCTCCTTCCTTTTTTTCTACTAATATGTATTGGTCTCCCCGGTATTAAAATAAGAACTATACCCCCACCCCCCACGTCTGCTTAGTCCTCTTGCCCCTTCTAGAGACTACCCTATCCCCTCCTTCTCCCAGCCTTATACTTTTACAGGATTTTGCAGTTTATAAAGTTTTTTTCCCCTTTTTTGGCACCCATTATCTGTTTTGTCATATTATTAAGGTCAGAATAGAACTTTGAGGTTAGTAATACTCACCCAGTTTTGCAGATGAGAAAGTGAGTATCAGACTAGGGTCCAGCAGAATCCTAGCTCTCTCTTTGATACCTCACTGCCTCCCTTTGATGCTAAGCTTTTTAAATGAGAGGCCTGGATCTGCCATCTCCATTTCCCTGCCTCCTACTTCTCGTAACCCCATATAATCCATTCACTGCTTCGACCGCTGGACCGCTGGACTCTCTTCAAGGTCCCCAGGGCCAATAGCTCCTCTCCAGCTGGCCCACTTCAGAGGCCCCTCACAGACCTAACTCCTCTTAAACCTTCACTGGCATGCATCTGATCCTACCCACTGCCTTCTCTTTCTTCAAATTCTCTCTTTCCTTGGCTTGAACTAGAGCTTGACATCCACCACAGAGAAGGAGGTGATGGAGTTCCTTTTGTGTCTGTGGTTCCTGTAACTTGGTTGTGTGATGTTAACCCAGGTGCGTCATGGAACCCTCACTTTGGAAATCTGCCTCCACAGGGTGCTGTGAGCTGTGGCAGGATTTCAAAAGTCCATCCCACCACCAGCAGCAGCTCAGTTGCCAAGGGCTTTCCCCAAAAGAACAAGTTACCTTGGTTTTGACCAACTTGGCAGAAGATGGGTTTTTGATTTGATGGCAAATAGGCACAGAGCTGTCATAGCTTATGACTTGGCTGGGCCTGGGAAGGTTAATGTCAGAAGTCTGGGACAGAGAAAAAGGGTCACTACTTGGACCTAGACTCTCCCAATAGGAGTGGAACAGGGACCGGGGAGACAAACCCAGCTGTAGGTGATGGGGTAGGGGTGATACCTAGTTCTGCATTGTCCAATATGGTAACCACTAATCAGATTTATATTTAAATTAAAATGAGGACTTCCCTGGTGGCACAGTGGTTAAGAATCCATCTGCTAATGCAGGGGACGTGGGTTCGATCCTTGGTCTGGGAAGATCCCACATGCCGCAGAGCAACTAAGCCCATGTGCCACAACTACTGAGCCTATGCTCTAGAGCCCGCAAGCCACAACTCCTGAGCCCGCAATCCACAATTACTAAAGCCCATGTGCCTAGAGCCTGTGCTCTGCAACAAGAGAAGCCACCACAATGAGAAGCCCGCACACTGCAACAAAGTGTAGCCCCCGCTCACCATAACTAGAGAAAGCCCGCATGCAGCAACGAAGACCCAACGCAGCCAAAAATAAAAAATAAAATAAAGAAGTAAATAAATAAATAATAAATTAAAATGAAATAAAATCAAATATTTAATACCTTAATCTTACTAGCCTCCTTGCAAGTGTTCAATAGTCACATGTGGCTAGTGGTTGCCATATTAGACAGCACAGATGTAGAATGTTTCCATCATTGCAGAAAGTTCTGTTGGACAGCACTGATTTTAGACCACTGGATACAGAACCAAAGGTAAGCAGTTGGCTAAGAGAGAGTAAGAGAAAGGTGAGCACATCAGGAATGTCATGTAAGAGGGGGCTACACCTAAGATGAAGGCAGGGAGGCAGCAAGGTGGGCAGGCACTATAGAAATGCCCCCATTCCCTTCTCTGTGGTCATCAGCAGCATGAATGTTAGGGCTATCGCATCAGAGCCACGTGTGTTTCCCCAAAGCAGGATGCACATCCTTCAGGGAAGATATGGGTCCTCAGATAGGATACACATGCTAGGGTGGGCATCAGTGAAGTGGGGGACACCCCTCATTCTCTCCAGATGTTGATCTCTGTGTCTAGACACAGGGCTGGGTTAGTAGATTTTTGGAATGGAGACCTAGGGATTAGATGTTGAGGAAGTCAGAAATTTGGGACTCAGTTGCAGTTGCCAAAAAGTCACTGTTGTCGCTGCCACTTCTGAATCTAAAAGTTTAGATGACTTATTAACTCTTCATTTATTTCTGTAAATTCAGTGATGAGAATTGCTTTGCTAATGATTTGCTTAGAGATGAGTCCTTTAAAGAATGAACAAAGTGAGTCCCTATTCGAAATAATTCTTACGCTCTGTGTTCAGGAAAGAGAACAAGTGAAGCCAGTGAAAGGTCTGGGACCTGGAAAATCTTTATTCTAATCTGATTCACTCCTTAAACTGTAAATTCCAAGGGGTAGCTTCAGGCATGGCTGAAGCAGCAGGCTTAACACTGCTGGTTCCCAACAATTTCAACAAGAGTTCCAGGGCTGACCTTCGTTGGCCTGACATGGGTTACTGCCCATTTTTGAACCAATAACAGGTCACTGAGAAATGTAATGCTCTGATTAGCCAGCTCTCATCATGTGCCATACCTGAGGCAGGAGGTGGGGTCAGCTTCACCTAGACCACTAGGCCTCTGAGTGGAGGTGAAGTAATTCTGCAAAGCAACCCAAACTCTGTAACCCAAAGAAGGAAAACAGATGCTAGGTTGGCCATAGCTGCCCACTACACAGTCTTTAATCAATGATAGCTATTATTATTGTAAAACCATAGCAGAAAGGTTAAGCCAACATTTACTAAACACTTGGAAGGGTAGGGAAGGCTTTGTGGGACATCGTAAGGTCTCAATAAATGTTTATGGAAAGAAAAATGTATGAAAAAATAGATGCATACATTCAAATGTAATCTTGTTCTATGGGAAAAGAAAAGGCATATGAGGGAATGAGGGTGCAATTTGACTGAGTCTAGGAAACAAGCCAGGAATCAAAGGATAGGGATAAATGGCACATTTCTGAGAGGAGTTCCTTAGAGACAGGGTTAAGGGCTGTTTAATTAACATGTAAAACTGCTCTGGAGGAAGGGCATATATAAGGAACTCTCAGTCTCAGTTCTGATGACAGAACTCTGGGAGTAGGGATGGGAAGGAAGACGGGAAGTTCTCATGAACCTGAGGAGGTGGGTAAAGAAGTGGTGGCTGAGCTTTAATGAGGAGAAGGCAAGAGGTGACTCTAGGGGTCAGCTTCTAACTACTGCCCATGAAGTTGAGGAACTCAAGCTACTGCTCATGGCCAAGGAAAGGACCTGGAATTTAGTGTAGACGGTTTCTTGAGAACTTCAGCTCAAGACGGTTCCTGTTTCTAGACAGGAACACAGGTGAAATACTAAATAATCATTTGAGGACCAAGAGGCCCGTTAAACAATGATGTGTTGGCACACAGGATACATGCACAGTTCTGCCCCATTTTCATTGAACATAGAGGAGGTCTGAGAAACGGCAATTAAAATTCCTGAAGGGCTGGTACAGAGCTTGGGTAACAGGGACAGGAAATTTTTAGGGTCCAAAAGGCAAAGATTAAGAAAGAGCAATCACTGAAATACATAACACTGAGCAGACAAAATGCAAACGTACTCATCAAATGTGGAAATTCTGGGGAGGAAACTTGGGTGACATGAAATTTAATCAAAGGAAGGCCTGAGCCTCTGTTTTTCCTCTGTGTGGTGGAGAAAATAGTGCTTAAATCACTATTGTGATGAGGACTGAATGAGATCAGTTAGATGACGGTGCCTGGCACAGAGGAGGTACAGGTAAAATTAAAGCAATCTGGAGTCCCCATGGGATTCTCAGTGACATGGTATTGTCGGTAGCACATGGGAGCTCGAGTCAGGAGACATGAGTGTGAGTCTGGGCTCCACTCCAGTCTTCATTTTCTCCATCTCTAAAAGGCAAAAGCAATACCTACCCCACGGGGCTATTACGACAATGAAATGTGATCCTGCATTCATTCAATGAGTGTTTATTGAACGCAGACTACTTGCCAGACAGCAGGCTAGGTGCTGGGTGGGGATACAATGATGAATAAGGAAAAGTCTTGTCTTCATGGAGCTCAGCATTTAGTAGGAGAGAAGGACAGAGGATAATTGCAAATTGAATGACACTTACTTTGAGAGGGATGGCACTGTGACAGTGCCAAGAGGCTTTGAAAACTGTAGTGCACCAAACTAATATGATTTAACACTGCACTTGTATGCGTTTCCTATCACTGCTGGAATAAATCACCACAAACTCAGTGGTTTCAAACAACACAAATGTATTATCTTACAATTCTGGAGGTCAGAAGTCAGAGATGGATTTTACAGTCTGTGTTAAAAACAAAGGCTACGTTCCTTCTGGAATATCTAGGGAATAATCTGTTCCTTGCCTTTTCCAGCTTCTAGCAGCTGCCTGCATTCCTTGGCCCCTGAATGCATCACTCTGACTTCTGCTGCCATTGTCACATCACCTTCTCTGTCTCTGACCCTCCTGCCTCCTTCTTATTAGGACCCTTGTGATTATATTGGTCCCACCAAGATAACCCAGCATAATCTCCCCACCTCAAACTCCTTAATTCAGTCACATCTGCAAAGTCCCTTATGCCATGTTTGGGGACATATTCACAGGTTCTGGGGATTGAGACGAGATGTGGACATCTTTGGGGGGCCATTATTCAGTCTACCACAGCACTCCTGGGCTATATAGTGTGAAATGGGCTATCTTTAGAAACCAGTAAGCAGACTGGGCTACCTTTGAACACCAGCTTGCTGATGGTATTAAGTCAAGTCTTGAGGGAGGGGAGCAGAGTGGGTATTGGAGGGCTGATTGCAGGTGCCCCCTCGGAATACACTGTCACCCGGTAGATCCCTGTAGAGTCATAAAGGAAACACTAGGCAACAAGTGAAGGTACTGGCTGCTGCCATTCAGGAGCTCTGAATGGGCAAGGATATTACTTCTCTAAGAGGTCCCAAACTCCACCTAAGTCAATGGGGACAAATAGAACTACCTGGAAGGGTTGGAGTGAGGATAATGAAAATATCATCCATGAAATCACCTAAGACAGTGCCTGATCCTCAGTAAATGGCGATTTTGGAATGCCTCCTGAATTCACCCCTCCTTTTCTCTTTCCCCTTTGCTGTGGCCACTGCCTCCGTCCAGGACTCTCAGAAACCATCATCGCTTGCCAATCATGTCACATGCCTCAGCTTGGCCGTAGTTAGGTGCAACAGCTTTAAATCCCAGCAAACGAGCCCCTATTAACCATGAAATCTGGAGCAAGTCTCTTAAGCTCTCTAAGCTTCAATTTCCTCCTCTCTACAATGGGGATAAAACCGACTATGGAACCAGGCTGTGCTGAGGATTTAGTGAGATGATGAATGGGAAGGGCTTAGCATAGTGTCAGGCACACACACACACACACACAAAGCAGTGTTATTCTTCTCAAGAGGCCTGACCTCCTTTCAGCCACACTGAAACCCACTTCTCCCTGAACCAGGCCTTGAACATGTATACCTGAGGGGCACCGTTTATAAAGCCTTCCCTCCGCCTCCGATATTCTGTGTGTCCTATACTATCCTCCTCATGCCTCAGTTCTACTCTGCTTCTCAGTAACTTGTACAAGGTTTACTAGCCTTCTCAGTTATGGCTATTTATGCAGGCCTCTGCTTCGATACTGGACACGAATTCCCTGAGGAAAGGTGTTCTTCTGTGTAGTCGGTTGGAAAAGTACACCCCTCCTTGCCTGGCCTCAATTTCCTTATTTGGAATGAGCCCATTGGACTGTGATGGCAGAAAGGGCCCTTCCAGCTCTGAGATCTTAAACTGATAGAACTTTAAGTAGCAGGGACCTGGTAATTACCTAGTTCACCCCTATTCTTTTCCAGAAGGGGAAAGTGAGGGCCTGGTGGGGCCTTCGCTTAATGCGCTTCTCTCTCTGGCCTCCCAGGCAAGGCTCCCCCGAGGGCATGCAGCGCGTTTTCCTAACTAGGCAAGGGGAGACTCTCCGGCGTCTTCAGGGCTCGCGGCGCCGGAAACACGTGTGTGCTCACCTACGTGTACACACGTGAGCACACCTACAGCAGCAGGGGGCGCTCGGGCCGGCAGGGGGCAGCACAGACCCGGTTTGCAAATACCCGGCGCAGCCCCGAGGGAGGAAGGCATGCTGCAGTCCCGGCGGCGGTAGCGGCGGTGGCGGCAGAGGCGGCGGCTGTAGGTGCAGCCTCCCAGGTGGGAGGCGGGGGCTGCGGGCGCAGGAAGAGGCGCCTGGGGAGCGGGCGCTCGGCTGGGCCTCCTCGGGCCTGGGCGCGGCGAGTGGGAGCGAGCGCGCCAGGAGCACGCAGGCGCCCTGCTCCGGCTGGCCCTCGGCCGGCGCGCGGCGCGGGAGCAGCCCGCAGCCCGCCCCCGCGCCCCCCGCGCCGCCGCCCCCAGTCCTCGGGCCGCCCGCGGCCGGCAGTCGGGAGCGGCCCCTTGGCGGCGAGCGCAGGCCGCCGGCCCGGCAGGGCGCGTGGTGGCGGAGGCGGCGGCGGGACGGCTCCCGGGCCGCCCCGAGCGCGCCCTCCCGCCCGCGGCCACTCGCAGCCGGCGCTGGCCGGGCCGGCGCGCCCCGCAGGCAGCCGAAGCGCGGCCTCGTCCTCGGCGGGAGCGAGCACCGGTCCGCAGCCGGCGGGAGGCGGCGCGGGCGGCCGCCTGCACTGACGGCGTCGCGGGGCGCTCCTGGGCGGCGGCGCAGGGGGCGGAGGCAGGGGACGCCCCCAGCCAGGATGCTGCGGTTCCTGCGCCGGACCTTTGGCCGCCGCTCCATGCAGCGCTACGCGCGGGGCGCGGCAGGGCGCGGGACCGCCGGTCTGGGGGACGAGCGCGACGGGGGTCCGCGGGGGGGCCCGGCCGCCGCCGCCGTGTCCACGCTGCCCGCCGCGCCCGGGGGCAGCGTGTTCCCGGCCGGCGGCGGGCCCCTGCTCGTGGGCTGCGCGGCCGTGCACATCTCCGCCGCCGGGGCCTCCAAGGCCACCCTCTACTGCCGCGTCTTCCTGCTCGACGGGACCGAAGTGAGCGTGGACCTGCCGGTGAGTGACGGGGCCGGTCCGGGACACTGGCACCTCGCGGGCCTTGGGGCAGCTCCCTTCCCCCGATGCTTCCCTCTGGGGCGCTCCCCTTGTAGCTCTCCGGGATCCCCTCCCCCTTCTGCGAGCACTCCTAGTTCTGGTTCCCTTTCGGGCCACCCCGTCCTGCTCTCTTCCGGCGCCCCATCCCTGGCCCGCGCCCCCGAGTCCCAAGTCCCCGCCCCCTGGCGCGGGTGACTGGTGTTCCCCTCTGTCCCCCAGGTTCCTGCATCGGCCTTCTTGGTGCTGGATTATTGGTTAGAAAATCTCAAAGCAATGCGGGGCTGCTATGGGGTGGCCCGCTTGCCCCGACAAACTCGCCACCAGGCCTTGGTGGGAAGGCAAGGCGGAGAATCCCCCTCGCCTGCTGGCTGGCAGGTGCCCCAAGTTTGGGAGCGAGTCGGGGGACCACTTCTGCTCTCTTCTGTTCCCATCTCGGCGCACCACCCCGCGCCGCCCCCCCCCCCGACCCGGTCCCTTCCTAAAGAGCCCCTCTGGCTCTCTGCCTCACAGCGGCCGGGCGACTTGGGAGCTAACTCTCGAATGGATTCTCGCGGACCAGGCCAACTTTGCACCGACAGAGCCCCTGCTGGGGCGCTGGGACTCGGCCCCGGGGTGCTCTCGGGCCTGGGGCGCCGGACTTTCCCCGGGGTCTGTGCGTGGAGCCGCGGAGGCACTCCAGGGCAGCTGCGCCGCGGCCTGAGCCCCGGCCACCCGCCCACAGGTGGTTGCACCCTGCCGCCTCCGGCAGAGAGCTAGGCTGGCGCTGCTGTCCCCGCCTGGGCGTCTGGCTACCAATGTGTCTTTCTAGCCGAAGGGGCCAGATCTGATCAAATCAAATCCGCACATTAGTGGGGCGCCTGCTGTGCACCCGGCGCTGCGGCAGACGGTGCCTTTGGGAATCTTTGGGTGTGACCGAGGACACAGAAACGATTGAGCTTTAGATGAATGTTACGGAGCATCTCGAGGGTTTCAAGGGAAAAAAATAACATACCGGGACTTCGAAAGAAAGCATTTAGGCCTCCTCGGGTGGAGGAGATTGGACGTCATGAGAGAACTGGGAATATTGTAAGGGTTTTAGATGGGAAAATGAGAGCCTGCCTGTCCTGGGGTTTAACGTTTCCTTGTGTAGGTTTAATTTTGAGACAGTATCAGTTTATGGCGATTTTATTTTTGTGGTTCCTGGTGCTCTCCATAGGATATCATTTTGTTATGATAATACCCTTTGGGGGCCTTTTTATTCATGTTAAAGGAGCCAACATTCCAGTGCTTAGAGCAGTTGTCTTTACAGTAGTATTAAAATGTTACTGCTTCACCAAGACGGGTCTCTCCAGCTTTTATTCTTAAGGCCTGAAGGGGCCGGGAGGGGCGGGCCGGGGGGCAGCCAGTGGTGAGGTGAGTGTGTTGCTTCTGGAGCAGGCAGCTGGTGTGTGGAGACGATGTGGCGTATTCTGCATCTCGGATCTGGGAAAGGAATGCTCTGGTTTGGAACTTTGACAACGCTCATTGCTGATGGTTTTCTTGTCTGTTCCCCGGGGATGATTCGTTTATAAAATGTATTGCTTCTGTCAGGTTTGTGCGACAGGCTTAAGCGGTGTTTTGGGGATGAAAAATGTAAACCCAGTAAGATGCATGCCTAGTGAATAGACCCAAACAGGTACCCAAATGAACAGGTTGGGACGGGAATGCTGACTTAACCACAGCTGGTGGAACCCAGGCCCAATGTGAGGTGAGGGGGATTTTGCATCCTAAGAGGTTTCTTCACTTTGCTAAAGGCTACTTGACAAAAGAGTTCATCAGGTTTTCTTGTAATGGCAGATTTTTTGATGCTTTAAGATGTTATTTAGTGAACTCCCAATTTTATTTATACAGACACGCATAAAATTCCCAATTTTATTTATACAGACACGCATAAAACTCCCAATTTTATTTATACAGACACGCATTTATACAGACACGCATATGCTGGCTTTTGTCATGTGAGCCCTTGCTTGGGGAGCAAAGATGGAGAAGAATAAACAGTGAGCACGGCTCATCGATTTAAAGATTTATTAGGCATTAGAACTGCATCGCACAGTCTCCTATGCTCATCTTCCCAGATCAGAGTCTTAGTTCCTGTATTTAATTCTCAGAGTTACAAGGTGAGCTCCAGGCGGCCAGCTCCCCATGAATCTGTAGCATGCGTGCTCCTTCTCAGCCCGTTTCACCAAGCTCACTTTTTTTTTTTTTTTTTTGCGGTACGCGGGCCTCTCACTGTTGTGGCCTCTCCCGTTGCGGAGCACAGGCTCCGGACGCGCAGGCTCAGCGGCCATGGCTCACGGGCCCAGCTGCTCTGCGGCATGTGGGATCTTCCCGGACCGGGGCACGAACCCGTGTCCCCTGCATCAGCAGGCGGGCTCTCAACCACTGCGCCACCAGGGAAGCCCCAAGCTCACTTTTTATGCTGTCCTTTTTGGCATTTAGTCCCACTGGTCATTATTCTCATCTCCTGCGTTCCTGGATTTTTACCGCTTCCTGGGCCCCGGGGTTGCTTTGCTGCATGGTGCACAGGATTTACCTTTGACCGCCATCTCCCTAAGCTGGATTGTCTGTCTCCAGTCACTTGCACGGGCACAAAGCACACTTGCCAGGCTAACTATAACTCGTTTGTAATTAAAACCCTCTGGTAGTGGTAGCGTCAAGAATTCGTCGCTCAGTATACTAACAGTGGTTATGCATTGTCATAAGCCGTTTTATTAGCCCTAGTCAGGATGCCTATGTTCCAGAATTGTCTCGAACACAACACCCTCACTGTGATCGTGCTGGGCCACCTCGGTTTTCAGTTGTCACCATTTATTGGGCCAAATAATGGGCTGTGGACCCAAAGGTGAATGAGAGGGGGCCTTGAGACTCTTGGGAAACGCGTGTAGCAGAGCGTCTTTTTATTGTTAAGTGATGCTGAGTGATACGACAGGCTCACCGGACAGGGTGCTGGTGGATGAATTGGGAGGACTTCCCAGAGACTTTGACACTTGAGGCTCTAGGATGTCAAATCCAGTGTCCCTTGTGCATTAAAAAAAATTTTTTTTTTAATTTATTTTTTGGCCACACTGAGCGGCCTGTAGGATCTTAGTTCCCCGACCAGGGATTGAACCCGGGTTTGAACCCGGCTCCACGGCAGTGAAAGCCCAAGTCCTAACCATTGGACCACCAAGGAATTCCCCATTTTTAGATTACCTGTTGTGTCAGGGCCACTTCTCAGTCAAGCCACGACCCAGCTGTTATATATAACAAAGGAGGAAGCAAATGACAGGGCCTGGGGCCCCTCCCCCAGGTGGTGGGCCTCATCCCCTGGCATGCCTGCGTGCTCTTAACCTTTGCTGTGGATAGTCAGGATCTTTTTTTTTTTTTTTTTTTTTTTGCTGTATGCGGGCCTCTCACTGTTGTGGCCTCTCCCGTTGCGGAGCACAGGCTCCGGACGCACAGGCTCAGCGGCCATGGCTCACGGGCCCAGCCGCTCCGCGGCATGTGGGATCTTCCTGGACCGGGGCACAAACCCGTGTCCCCTGCATCGGCAGGCGGACTCTCAACCACTGTGCCACCAGGGAAGCCCAGTCAGGATCTTTAAAAAAAAAAAAAATCCATCGGTAATGTGCAGTCTGGAGTGGGCTTGCTGTCCAAACCCAGCTTCCACCCTACAGACCAGAGTGCCACCCTGAGCCACTCCTCTTCAGAAACCCTGGCGCTGCCTTGGAAGGTGCCCCTGTGTCTGTAGCCCAGCCCTGCCCTGCCCAGCCCTCAGGTGTGGTCTGGTCAGGGCAGGCAGGTCTCCCTCGGCCTGCCTGAGACTCTCCCCTTTTATTAATGCAGCTGAAGATCCCGTCAGTGTGCTTGGCAGCGGTACCCACTGTTGACTCATATTAGTTCTCTGTTGACTAAAGCCCTGGCATCGCTTTTGCTCGCGAGGCTGTTGCTCAGCCCCGTCGCCCCCCTCCCCTGCGTGCGCAGTCTTCCAGCAGCTCTGTGTGGAAAGCCGGGAGGGTGTGTGGCTGGCTGGTTAGCACCACCCGCCCCCATGCCTTGGAGGGCACGGCCCGTTGGCCAGTATTGCATTTGATGCAGTTGCTTTCACTGTCCCTGGAGCTCCGCAGTGACTTGTATGGTACAGGGCAAGCAAGCACCGAGAGTTTCAGGGCAGGAAGATGCATGTTTGAGTCTTGGCAGCTGGGCTGGGCAGCCCTGGGCTACTTGAATCTCGATTTTCTGGTCTTTAAAATGGGACGATTACATGACAAAAAGGATATGAAAAGCCTCAGGAAACAGCAGGGTGCTGAAGGGTTGCTGTAGGTTGTAATCTTACACACATCTCCGTGCCTCCTCTTTGGCCTGTGAAAAGTGATTGGGAAGTTTTCTAGAAATGAACATTAAAGAAAAAAGAAAAAAAGGCTGGGAATTCCCTGGTGGTCCAGTGATTAGGACTCTGTGTTTTTACTGCCAAGGGCCCCGGTTCGATCTCTGGTTGGGGAGCTAAGATCCCACAACATGTGCGGTGTGCCCCCCCCCAAAAAAAAGCGGTACCAGGAAGTCTAAACAGAGCCCAGTGCCGTTTGGTGGGGCCGGGGGTGGGGCTTGATTGAATGTGGGGGGACTGAGTAGTGGACTCTAGCTTGGAGGGCAGGGGTATCTTCACCCTCAATGGTGGGAAGAAATGGGGAACTACATAAGGCCCTAGGAAATGGGAGAAGGCAGCTCTTCATTTCCATCCTCTCCCAAGGTTCTGGCTGCCATGGACACCCTGCCTTATCCCAGACCTCTGGGTGGCTTGCTTTTTCCTGCTCCTGAGGGAAGGTATTGGCTCAAGGTGGCCCTCCAGGGCTTACCCTGCCCCCATCTCCAACCCCACCCAGACCGTGAATGAGACCGTGGGGAGCTTTGGATAACTGTGTGGGTCATGGGGTTGTGTGTTTTTTTTTTAAAAATACCTTTGTTTTAAAAGGAGGGCTGCTGGCGAAGGAGGGGAGTGGGCAAGAGAGGTGGGTGGTGAACATCCTTCCCAAGTGGTTCCCCACTTGGTTCCCCACTTGCTGGATTGTTGGTGTTAATATGCAGGGAGGGGGAGTCTGCCAGCCTCCCCAGTGCCAGTAACATGACCCTGCGCTCGGCCAGGACTGAACAAATATTAACTTGCTAAGCACTTTCACGTGCATAATCTCATTGAATTCTCTTGCTAGTGCACTGTTGTGGATGAAGGTACAGGTCTGTTTAATTCTGAAATAGCAAAAGGTTGGGGGCGCGGGCATGGGGAGGCAGAACTTTCCCTTACATTCTTGCATAGGGATTAGGAAAAAATCCACTCCTTCACCACAGAAATCCTCCGCCCACAGTTTGTCCTCAAAACACGTGTTCCGTCCTTCTCCACTGCCTGACTCCTGTTGCCAGCCTCCTCCACGCTGCCTGGAGTGTTTCTCCTGCAGGAATCTGGTTCTTTGCACTTGGGTTTCCTCCTCGGGCCCGTGGCAGCTGCCTGCGGGCAGGGTCAGCTGCTGATTCATCTTGGTGTTTTTCTTCAGGTTGGCATGTGCTTTCCTCCCCCACTTGCATTTCACAGGAGAACATGTTGGCAGCAGAAAGATTAGAAAATATAGAGAAGCAAGAGAAGTTAAAAAGATCTAAAATCTCATCAGAGATAATAACCACTTTTAAAATTGTGGTGTGTGTGTCCATCTGTACTTTTCTCTTTGTTTTTAGATATGAATGTTATTTTAAGTGACGACTTTATATGGGTTGATGAAAGTAAAGTCTCTTTCCCCACCCCTTCAGCACAAATGAATCGGGACCGAGACCCCTAGTTTGTATCTCTTTAGGGTGGGACCCTTTTCCCTCCCTTTACAGTCCGTGGGACCTTAGCTGGGGCGGGGAGCCCCCTGTGGCCATCTGAGCTGTGTGCCACCTACTGCCTGGCTAAGAAGAGGGCTCCCCATCCTTGGAGCCCTTCCCCACCAATCACCTCTGCTCTCTGGCAGGTTAATGTCCTGTTGATGGGGCCACAAAGTCCCCTTGCATCTGAGGGCTTGTGTTCTGAACACCTGCTTTGGGGTGGTGACCACTCTCGCCTGCCCAAGGATGCCCAGGCTCTCTCACCAGCTGGGGCTGATCTGGCAGAGGCAGGTGGGTGATCTCACAGCATCCCAGGTGTGCCCCCTCTCTGCCCTAGGGCCCCTTCATCATCTCCTTCTGCAGCCTCTTTGGCTTCTCTCTGCAGCTGGATGTATCTCACTAGTCCCACTTGATTTTAATTTCTGGTTTATTTTTGTTTTCGAAAATGTTTTTGTTTGCCCACTTGTTTTCTTCAGTCAGCATAGACTTGTTGAGCACTTACCCTGCATGAAGCGTTCGGGAGGGGTACAGGAAGGATGAGAGAGTCCCAGTCTAGAAGGGGAGACAGTGTAAATATACTAGATAACTCGGAACCCCACATCAGGTAGTACAGGGGTGAGTGATTGAACTGTGGAGTGGATTTGGGGAAGGTTTGATGCCCAAAGTGACATCGAGTTGTCCCGAAGGTTGCCTGGGAGTTCAGCTGTTAGATTTGGTCAGAGGCGTTGGGGCAGAGGAAACAGCAGGTGCAGACGCATGGAGGATGGGAGCCAGAAAACCCCACTTGCTGGACTTGGGGCTCCTTGGGGTCGGGGAGGATTATGAGCTCCAGCTATGTCCCTGAGTCTTGAAGGAGTGAGTGAGGAACCTGTGAAGCACAGAGGAGAGTCTCAGGCTAGTAAGAGCCAGGGGCCACTCTGTGTCGGTCCTGTGCTAATTGCTTAAGTGACTGTTTTGTTGGACCCTCAAAGAACCTCTGTTGGTGGTTACTGTTGTTAGCCCTGATTTGTGAGGGGGAGAAGCAGGACTTAGCAGGCTGGATAAGAAACTTGCCCGTGTCACACAGCAAAGGCAGACTCTAGCTTCGAGCTCGGGTAGTCTGCCGGGAGGTGGTTTGTGTCCTCTGACCCAGGACTGGGCATGCGAGGGGTGGAAGCGGCGGGGTTCTGAGCCTGCCCCAGAGGCCTCATGGTGGGTGGGGACCCTGAGCCTCAGAAGGGTGTCCTCCTTTCCAGGCCGCTTGGGGTTTCCAGACATCGGATTCACATCTGTAATCATATTCAGTGAGTGTAGTTTCGCCCAGAGTGCATTCTGGTTTGAGGCCCATAGTTCTTCAACACTGAGGTTGGAAGTAGGCTACATTTTTAAAAAGTGTGTAATAGAACAACATTAAAATTATCACAAAGAAAAGCATTTTACATATTCCCATCCTGCTGCATAGCAACTGGTTGGTTTCGCTGCCCCCTTCAATCCTTGTGCTTTTGCATACATGTTTATAAACACGGTGTGCATCCTTGTGTATCCTTTTTTAATTTTAAAAAATTTTCTTCCTCCTATCCGAGCCTTCCAGACATACGTCTCACCCAGTTTGGTGCCCTCTTGTTGTGCTTATTCTGGATTACTTAAATTAGCCCCTCATTCTGTGTGTGTGTGTGTGTGTGTGTGTGTGTGTAGTAATACCTGTCTCTACCTGTCTCTTGGGGTTGAAGGTTGATATGCAAAGCACCTGATATCTTACCTGTCAGGCACGCCTACCCGCCCAGGCTCGCAGAATCTGTGTTACTTCTCTTAATTGCCACCATCCGGGAAGGTGTTACTATCCCCTTTACGCACGGTCTCAGGGAGCAGTTGGTCCTGGGCCAGCTATAAGTGTGGTGGAGCCAGAATTGAATCTAGGTTTCCCGACTCGTCCTCCAATGCTCTTCCCCCAGCCCATGCGGTGCACACCTGGCCTTCCTGTTTGAAAGGTGTGCTCCTTGGAACTCCTGGGGAAGGTCAGAATCCTTTGTAATTTGATGGGTCAGAATTTCATGCCATAAACCGCCCTGTCTTTCCTGAAACTTTTTGCTTTTCAGCATCTCTGGCATTTGGGTTCTATCTACCATTTCTCAGCAATTTTTGCAGGTTCTTTTCCCCAAAGTCATAGTTGGCTGAGTGCCCAGAATTTCCTTCTTGAAGTTGAGACCTGGAGGGTGACCTCCCCAGGGCCCTGTGCCACCGGTGGCATCATCCGGAGCATCTTTGTTTCCCAGCACTGAGCCTGGTCCCAGGGGTGGAATTGCCCAGGCAGCTGGCCCGGCTGGGAGGATGTGGACTGGCAGGCTCCCCGGGTGCCTGCAGGGTCGGCATCCCTCGGCTCTCTGGTGTCTCTTCCATGCCCGTTTCCCATCTGAATGCTGCTGTTATCCGTGTCCTGCCTTACGTGTGCTCAAGGGGGTTGAGGCAGGCCTGACGGCACCTCTCCTTTATCCTACCAGTTGGCTTGCTCAGGTGCACCTTCCTTGAGTTACGGATTTTAAAAAATTGTGGTAATATGTAAGTAGCATAGAATTTACCATTTTAACCTTTTTTTTTTTTTTTTTTTTTTTTTTTTGCGGTACGTGAGCCTCTCACTGTTGTGGCCTCTCCCATTGTGGAGCACAGGCTCCGGACGTGCAGGCTCAGTGGCCATGGCTCACGGGCCTAGCCGCTCCGCGGCATGTGGGATCTTCCCGGACCGGGGCATGAACTCGCGTCCCCTGCATCGCCAGGCGGACTCTCAACCACTGCGCCACCAGGGAAGCCCCACCATTTTAACCATTTTAACCATTTTTAGGTGTACAGTTCAGTGGCATTGAGTACATTGACGTTGTTGTGCAACCATCACCACTATCCGTCTCCAGAATGTTTCATCATCCCAAATTAGAACTCAGTGCCCAGTAAACACGAACTCCCCATTCCTCTTTCCCTGTAGCCCCTGGTAACCTCTAGTCTGCTTTCTGTCTCTATGAATTTGACTACTCTTAGTACCTCCTATAAGTGGAATCATACAGTACTTGTTTCTTTGTGTCTGGCTTCTTTCACTTAGCATAATGTCTTCAAGGTCCATCCGTGTCGTAACATGTATCAGAATTTCCTTCCTTTATAAGGCTGAATAGTATTCCAATGTATGGATATGCCACATTTTGTTGACCCATTCATCCAAGTTTCAGAGTTTTCTGCACATCCGGGCCTTGCCCGTTCACCAGTGGCACTGCCGTCAGAGACTTGGATGTCCCCAGCCCTCTCCTTGGGGGTTTTGTTCTTGGCATTCTGGCACCCGCTCACCTGGGACTCATTTTATTTTATTTGTTTTGGCTGTGCCAGGTCTTAGGTGCAGCGCTCGGGATCTTCGTTGCAGCATGCGACTCTTAGTTGCGGCATGCGTGCAGGATCTAGTTTCCCGACCAGGGATTGAACCTGGGCCCCCTGCATTGGGAACGCAGAGTCTTACCCACTGGACCACCAGGGAAGTCCCTGGTCTCATCTTTCTAGTTGTCTGGTCTTTTGTCTGAGTTGCTCAGTGTTGGCAAGTCCTCTGTCCAGTCATTCTTTACACCTTTTAATGATGAAATACAAATACAAAAGAGTATCTGTAACATGACTAGTTTTAAAGAAAAATAATACAGTGAGCATCCGGGTACCCACCACCCAGCTTAAGAACAAAGAGCATCACCAGTGCTGTTAATGGCCCCCCCATGCTCCTACCCAGTGACCTTCCCCTCCTTCCTGCTCTCCTGAAGTTTGACTCTCATCCCTTTTTCGATGAGTTTGCCTCATATGTGTGTTTATGGTTAGTCCTGCATGTTAGTGAACTTTATAGGAAATGGATTTTTCACTCAATACTGTGTCTGTGAGAGATTCATCCATATTGATGAGGTAACTGTAGTTCTTGCTGCGCTGCATGAATATACCGGAATATAGTTATCCTTTGTCGGTGGACATTTGGGATGTTTTCAGTTTGGAGCTATTAGAAAAAATATGCTGCTTTGAACCTTCTGGAATTGGTCTTCCTGGTGCACATATGCTAGCAAGCGTCTCTCCTGGGTATGTACCAGTGGCTGGGAGGGTGGCGGGCAGGGCCTTTTAAGATCATGTGAAATTGTTTTCTCCAGAGTCCCAGCAGCACATAAAAGCGTCTGCTAACCCGTTCTTCAGCCCTTGGCATTGGACAGCTTTTCTGTTTTATTTTAGCAGTCTCGTGGGAGTTAGTGGGAACTCATTATTGTGGTCTTCACTTTTCCCCAGTTGTTGATGGGGTGGAGTATCTTTGCCTGTGTTACGAACCTTGAACGTATTTCCTCCTGGTATGCCTTGTTCTATGATGTTTGCCTGGTTTTTAGTTGCATTGTATTTTTTTCATCGCATTCAGCTCACTGCCTGCTGGCCTTGATGAGATTGTCTCCTATACCCACTTCCTCTTCTGAGGTCACCTCAGTGGAACAAAGGAGAACACTTCTCTGTAACAGGTCCCCCTTGCAGGTCTTTCCTCACTAAGCAGGAATTAACGTTTTGTCTTCCATTTTGCTGTGAATGAGCTGAAGTCTGTTGCTACTGGTGGCTTTTGGTGAGCAGTTGCAGGATCTATGGTATTCATTCAATTCTGCCTACTTTTTTTTCCCAGTTTTTATTCATTGAAATTTTAAATGCAGTCAAAAGCACAGAGAACCCCAAGTACCCATCATATAATCAACATAATCCAAGTACCCATTGTTAAGCTTCATCTTTTATTAATGTGGCCCCTCTCTTTTCATCTATATCTTCACCTCTGTTACTTCCCAATTCTTTTAAAACAAATTCCAAAACAAAGTCCCAATTATCTAAAAGATAAGGGCTGTTTTTTAAAATAGTCACAATATTATTAAAACACCTAGAGAGGGCAGACAGCAGAAGCAAGAAGAACTACAGTCCTGCAGCCTGTGGAACAAAAACCACATTCACAGAAAGATAAGATGAAAAGGCAGAGGGCTCTGTACCAGATGAAGGAACAAGATAAAACCCCAGAAAAACAACTGAATGAAGTGAAGGTAGGCAACCTTCCAGAAAAAGAATTCAGAATAATGATAGTGAAGATGATCCAGGACCTCAGAAAAAGAATGGAGGCAGGGGCTTCCCTGGTGGCGCAGTGGTTGAGAGTCCGCCTGCCAATGCAGGGAACACGGGTTCGTGCCCCGGTCCGGGAGGATCCCACATGCCGCGGAGCGGCTGGGCCCGTGAGCCATGGCCGCTGGGCCTGCGCGTCCGGAGCCTGTGCTCCGCAACGGGAGAGGCCACAACAGTGAGAGGCCCGCGTAACGCCAAAAAAAAAAAAAAAAAAAAAAAAAAAAGAATGGAGGCAAAGATCGAGAAGATGCAAGAAATGTTTAACAAAGACCTAGAAGAATTAAAGAACAAACAAACAGAGATGAACAATACAATAACTGAAAGGAAAACTACACTAGAAGGAATCAATAGCAGAATAACTGAGGCAGAAGAACAGATAAGTGACCTGGGAGACAGAATGGTGGAATTCACTGCTGCGGAACAGAATAAAGAAAAAAGAATGAAAAGAAATGAAGACAGCCTAAGAGACCTCCGGGACAACATTAAATGCAACAACATTTGCATTATGGGGTCCAGAAGGAGCATAGAGAGAGAAAGGACCAGAGAAAATATTTGAAGAGATAATAGTCAAAAACTTCCCTAACATGGGAAAGGGAATAGCCACCCAAGTCCAGGAAGCACAGCAAGTCCCATACAGGATAAATCCATGGAGAAACACGCCAAGACACATAGTAATCAAATTGGCAAAAATTAAAGAGAAAGAAAAATTATTGAAAGCAGCAAGGGAAAAATGACAAATAACATGCAAGGGAACTCCCATAAGGTTAACAGCTGATTTTTCAGCAGAAACTCTACAAGCCAGAAGGGAGTGGCATGATATACTTAAAGTGATGAAAGGGAAGAACCTACAACCAAGATTACTCTACCCGGCAAGGATCTCAATCATTTTCGATGGAGAAATCAAAAGCTTTATAGACAAGCAAAAGCTAAGAGAATTCAGCACCACCAAACCAGCTCTACAACAAATGCTAAAGGAACTTCTCTAAGCAGGAACCACAAGAGAAGAAAAGGACTTACAAAAACAAACCCAAAACAATTAAGAAAATGGTAATAGGAACGTACATATCAATAATTACCTTAAATGTGAAGGGATTAAATGCTCCAACCAAAAGACACAGGCTTGCTGAATGGATACAAAAACAAGACCCATATATGTGCTGTCTACAGGAGACCCACTTCAGACCTAGGGACACATACAGACTGAAAGTGAGGGGATGGAAAAAGATATTCCATGCAAATGGAAATCAAAAGAAAGCTGGAGTAGCAATACTCATATCAGATAAAATAGGCTTTAAAATAATGAATGTTACAAGAGACAAGGAAGGACACTACATAATGATCAAGGGATCAATCCAAGAAGAAAATATAACAATTATAAATATATATGCACCCAACATAGGTGCACCTCAATACATAAGGCAACTACTAACAGCTATAAAAGAGGAAATCGACATTAACACAGTAATAGTGGGGGACTTTAACACCTCACTTACACCAATGGACAGATCATCCAAAATGAAAATAAATAAGGAAACAGAAGCTTTAAATGACACAATAGACCAGATAGATTTAATTGATATTTATAGGACATTCCATCCAAAAACAGCAGATTACACTTTCTTCTCAAGTGCGCACAGAACATTCTCCAGGATAGATCACATCTTGGGTCAGAAATCAAGCCTCAGTAAATGTACCAGATGAAGGAACAAGATAAAACCCCAGAAAGGTGTAAGAAAATTGAAATCATATCAAGCATCTTTTCTGACCACACCACTATGAGATTAGAAATGAATTTCAGGGAACAAAACGTAAAAAACACAAACACATGGAGGCTAAACAATATGTTACTAAATAACCAAGAGATCACTGAAGAAATCAAAGAGGAAATAAAAAAAATACCTAGAGACAAATGACAATGAAAACACGACAATCCAAAACCTATGGGATGCAGCATAAGCAGTTCTAAGAGGGAAGTTTATAGCTATACAAGCCTACCTCAAGAAACAAGAAAAATCTCAAATAAACAATCTAACCTTACACCTAAAGGAACTAGAGAAAGAAGTACAAACAAAATCCAAAGTTAGCAGAAGGAAAGAAATCATAAAGATCAGAGCAGAAATAAATGAAATAGAAACAAAGAAAATAATAGCAAAGATCAAGAAAACTAAAAGCTGGTTCTTTTTTTTTTTTTTTTTTTTTTTCTTTTTTTTTTTTGCGGTATGCGGGCCTCTCACTGTTGTGGCCTCTCCCGTTGCGGAGCACAGGCTCCGGATGCGCAGGCCCATCGGCCATGGCTCACGGGCCCAGCCGCTCCGCGGCACATGGGATCCTCCCAGACCGGGGCACGAACCCGTATCCCCTGCATCGGCAGGCGGACTCTCAACCACTGCGCCACCAGGGAGGCCCTAAAAGCTGGTTCTTTGAGGAGATAAACAGAATTGATAAACCATTAGCCAGACTCATCAAGAAAAAGAGGGAGAGGACTCAAATCAATAAAATTAGAAATGAAAAAGGAGAAGTTACAACAGACACCACAGAAATACAAAGCATCCTAAGAGACTACTACAAGCAACTCTATGCCAATAAAATGGACAACCTGGAAGAAATGGACAAATTCTTAGAAAGGTATAACCTTCCAAGACTGAAACAGGAAGAAATAGAAAATATGAACAGAACAATCACAAGGAATGAAATTGAAACTGTGATTAAAAATCTTCCAACAAACAGAAGTCCAGGACCAGATGGCTTCACAGTGAATTCTATCAAACATTTAGAGAAGAGCTAAAACCCATCCTTCTCAAACCCTTCCAAAAAATTGCAGAGGAAGGAACACTCCCAAAGTCATTCTATGAGGCCACCATCACCCTGATACCAAAATCAGACAAAGATACAAAAAAAAAAGAAAATTATAGACCAATATCACTGATGAATATAGATGCAAAAATCCTCAACAAAATGCTAGCAAACGGAATCCAACAACACATTAAAAGGATCATACACCATGATCAAGTGGGATTTACCCCAGGGATGCAAGGATTCTTCAATGTACGCAAATCAATCAATGTGATACACCATATTATCAAATTGATGAATAAAAACCATAAAAAAAAACTAAAAATAATTAACAATTGTTTTTTAGTCTCAGATATATAGTCAGTGTTCAGATTTTCTTATTTGGTTGTCACAAGGTCCTTTCATTGTATTTGGTTGATATTCTATCTAAAGCTCTTTAAGAATTTTTTTAAATGTTATTTTTCCTTGCTCTATTGAGACATAATTGACAAATAAAAATGGTATATATTTGAGGCGTAGAGGATGGTGATTTGATATACGTTTGCATTGCAAAATGGTTACTGTGCATCGAGCTAATTAACATATCTGTCACCTCGCCAGTCACCATTTCTTCATATGTGTATCTTAGCAGATTTCAAGGATACTCTGCATTATAATGAACTATTGTCATCATGCTGTCATTTAGATCCCCAGAACTTACTTATCTTTTTTTTTTTTAATTTTTTTTTTTAAACCCACATTTGTTTATTTATTTATTTTTTTATTTTTGGCTGTGTTGGTTCTTCACTTCTGTGCGAGGGCTTTCTCTAGTTGTGGCAAGCGGGGGGTCACTCTTCATCGCAGTGCGCGGGCCTCTCACTATCGAGGCCTCTTTTGTTGCTGGAGCACAGGCTCCAGATGCGCAGGCTCAGTAGCTGTGGCTCACGGGCCCAGTTGTTCCACGGCATGTGGGATCTTCCCAGATCAGGGCTCGAACCCGTGTCCCCTGCATTAGCAGGCAGATTCTCAACCACTGCGCCACCAGGGAAGCCCCAGAACTTACTTATCTTAAAACGGAAAGTTTGTGTCCTTTGACCAACATTATCTCATTTTTCCCTGTCCCACAATTTCTCTAAAGCTCTTAGTCTAGAGTTTTCCCTTCTCCCCTCCTTTTTCCCCATTTATTTGTTGAAGAAGCTGGGCCATCTATCCTAGAGTTTCCCACTCTGGATTTCCTTGATGGCATCCTCAATATTTGGTTACCTTGGGGTACAGTTGGTACAGGCATTATTTAAAGCATCTGACTCAGGGCACACAGAGAACAATAAGATAGGTTCCTTGCCCTCGAGAAGCTTGAGAGGAGACAGGTCATTACACCTGGTGTGAAAAGTGTCCTAGGGAGTTTTAAATAAGCTTAAAGGAAGGGCTAAGGTGGGAGGACTGGGAGGGGAAAATGAGCAACCAGAAGATTTCAGAGAGAAAGCTTTGAGTTCTGAGGACAAGTGGAGAACAGCTTTCCTGGTGGCCAGGTCAGCACATGCAAAGGCACTGAGGCTGGAAATAATACTTCCAAGAGTCCTGCTCCTTGTTCAGCCCCTGCCTGTGAGCCCTGTTATCCTCCTATCCTTCATTGGATGTTGCTTTTTTGAAAAGGTCCAGATTCCTCATTGTTGGAATGTTTTCAGTAGATTTGATTAAAAGAGTGTCTTTTCTTTTTCTTCTGTTTCTTCATCAGCTCCATGACTGTAGTTTTGAATGTCTCCCTTGACCTTGAGATTCTCTTTTTCTGTAGCTTACTCCTGTTTGGGTTCCTTTACATTCTCCTGTAGGCCCCTAGTGAGCCCTTTCCATCCATCTCCTGGCCAGAGGTGCCGGCAGACATTTTAAGGAGCAGAGTCAATGAGCACTGCAGAGAGAAGGGAGACGGGGCAGACGGTAGGGCAGCGGGAACCACTGAGTTTTACCCCTAAAGGAGTGCTTGGAAGCCTCATGGTCCAGAGCCTCATTCTGGGATGGCAGGTCTTTCCTACCTCCCTGGGAACAATGCAGCCAGCTGCTGCTCACCTGACGCAAATGAGCAGTAATTAGCATGTAATAAGCGCAGTTTCCTGCACGCAGCCCTCCTGGCTCCTGCTCTCAGTGGCCCAGTGACAGCAGCAGGCCTGTTCGTCTCTCCGAGGCCCCCCTCCCTCTTCCGAAAGCAAGCCGTGGTTCTCCCCTGGCCCAGAAGCAACATTGCCTGCTGGTGAAATGGCCATGGGCTTCACCCAGGAAAGCCCAATACACTGTAAAGGCTCCTGCGGGTTAGTTATTAACCCGCAGTGCACTCTGGCAGCCCCTTCCACAGCATTTCTGTGGCTGTAGTCCTTTGATTGCTCCCGTTTGCCGGGGCCCAAGCCACCTGCCCAGTGAGTTGCAGTCTGTATTAGGTGGCAGTGACAGTGGCCGGTCAGAGTCCAGGGAGGGGCCCAGGCTGGCTTGGGACTGGCCCCAGTTCTCGCACACAGGCTGGCAGTGGCAGATCCCGTGGGTATTCGAGGGAGAGAGTGAGAAGAGGGGATCTGGGTGTGGGATGTTTCAGTGGGAGAGCAAGGAATCCAAGGTCGAAAGTGTTCGTTCAGGATGCTTCAGTATTCTACATAGGATGTATTTTGCTTTGAAGTCCAGAAGCTTTTAGCTTTGTTCTAAAAGCTGTGGCAGATAGTTCCTCTTCATTAAAGAGGCTCCTTGAAGAAAAATGCAAAAATTACGTGCTGTCTTCTGAAAGGAAAAGGAGAATTACCTGTAGTTGGATTACTGTAACGTGTCATTTATCTTATTAACTCACTTCAGGGGATGAACACTTCCCCATAGATGCGTTTTCCAGAGAGCAGCGGTTCATGCTGTTTACTGACAAGACCTGTTTTATTCCAGCTATTTTATTTATTCATTAAGAACAACAATAAAAAATGATACAAATGAACTTATTTACAAAACAGAAACAGACTCAGAAAACAAACTTATGGTTACCAGAGGGGGAAGGGGGGCGAGGGATAAATTAGGAGGTTGGGATTAACATATACACACGACTATATATAAAATAGATAATCAACAAGGACCTACTGTATAGCACAGGGAACTCTACTCAATACTCTGTAATAACCTATGTGGGAAGTAGAATCTGAAAACGAATAGATATATGTATAACTAAATCACTTTGCTGTACACCTGAAACTAACACAACATTGTAAATCAACTGTACTCCAATATAAAGTAAAAATTTTAAAACAACACAAAACGAAAACACAGCAAAACGCAAGATCAAAATACAGAAACAGAGAGATCATCTAGTGTGTGTAAGGCACCATGCGAGAAATATGAAATGATCAAAAATGTGGGCCCTGCCTCTAAGGAGCTCATTTGGTGTGGGGTGTGGGATTGTCCTTGAACTGTCGTGCACGTCTCCTGGCCCCCAGCTTTGCCTTGGTAGCCCAGGGTCAGCGTGCTAAGGATACCAAGGTTAAAAGACCCCACCCCGCCCCGCCTTGGTTCCAGGCCTCCACATCATCTGGATACTCAGGTGGGCTGTGTATCACGTTCTGGCCTTCACCTTGTCGTTGCTTTACTTCCTGGCTCTGCCGGCACATACCTGCGACTCTACACCAGGATCACTGGGCGTGGGGGGAGGGCCCCTGTCATCAGAATGTGGTGCCACGTGCAGCCAAGTTGGAGAACCAGTGCTCGGCAGGGTCACGTTCTTTACGTTTGTGTAGTGTTTTAGGTTGAGATGGAGCTTTCGCCTTTCATGGCTTAGTGTAATCCCACTCGTAGCACCTATTGGAGAGAATTGTGGGCATTCCAGTTTTATCGAAAGTTCAGCAGCAAGGTTTCTGCCCAGTGTCCCACAGCTAGTAAATGACAGGACCACACCTTAAGCCCTTTTCGGGCTCTTAAGTTCACTTCTCCCCAGTTCTTCCCCAGGGCTGTCACCCTAGTGGTGCTCGAGCTGCCGCACCCTCACTCCTTACACTTCACTTCTCGCCTGTGTACCTTTGCTGCATATTCCCTTTCTTCTTGGCTGATTCTTTATCTCGTAAGAGTCCAGTCGTCTTTGAGGACCCACGTCAGATGCGACCATGTTTGTGAAGCTTGTCCTGAGCCCCCGCCCCTCCCACCCACGCTGCTCCTCCTGTGTCGAATTCCCTCTCCTGCCTGGGAAGCTGCAGGGCGTCGTGCCTTGCCTGGGACCTAGTACATTTCATGTCATAGTAGTTATTCATGTAGTAATTTGAGTAATAACTAACATTACTGACTTCTTGTTTTGCAAATGTTTGTCTTTTTATTTTGGTGAAATACAAATAACAAAGTTTAACCATTTCGTACATTCACAGTGTTAGGCAACCATCATTACTATCTAGCTCCAGAGCGTTTTCGTGACCCCTGGATGCATTAAGCAGTCATTCTCCATTCTCCCCTCTTCCCAGCCTCTGGCAACCACTAATCTGTTTTCTGTCTCTGGATTTTGCCAACTCGAGATATTTCAGGGAAGTGGAATCATATGGAATGTGTGGCCTTTTGTGTCTGGCGTTCACGCAGCATAATGTTTTCAAAATATATTGACCATTTACATTATGATTTAAGCACTTTACTGGCTTAACTCATTGACTTCTCACAACCCTATGCGTTAGATAGTTCCTGTTAACATCCTCATCATACAGATAAAGAGATTGAGGCACAGAGAGGTTAAGCAACATGCTAGAGCACACACAGCACTTAAATGCTCTTGGCCCCTCTGCTGTCCTGCTGGTGTCTGCTCTTCCTGCTCTTGACCTTGATCTTTAGAGATTAGAGGTATAAGCTCAACCTATGAAGTTGAATTTGAGGGACAAAAACAAAATTCAAGACAGAATTAATCTACAGCAAAAGAAGAAACTATGATGCAGCTCCAGGAGCAGAAACCTCCAGAGGTACCCCACAAGGACTGCAGAACAGAATTAGTGGGGGAGGGGGTGGATTCTACAGTGAAAGTTCTTGGCTTAGTTGGAGTGGTCAGTTTTGTTACAGATTTCTCGCTAGTGTTAGAGGTCCAGTAGGGATTATATGTCTAGTATCAGAAGCCAGCTAATGTTCCAAGATCATAGAAATGTTGAGGAATGAGTCTTAAGAACTCCTGAAAGGTAGAGGGGATCCCAACTAGAAGATTTCTTTAAAAAGTGGAGCTTACTATGTGCCAGACATAGTTCTGAGTGCTTCTCGTATACTTAAACTCAGTTAATTCTTACAAAAAGTTTACAAGGTAGCCACTGCCCTGTTGCACAGATGAGGAAACAGGTGCAGGACAGTTTAATGTCCCCTCCATGGCCTTGCCACTAGAATGTGGTGGACCCGGGAAGTGTGGTTCCAGCATTCATGGTCTTCATCTTTGTTTTTTTAATCTTAATTTTCTGGTTTTGATTATAACATACCCTTCCTGGAGCAGTGAGAACAGAGCAGCCTAGTTGCTTGAATAGGAAGAAAAAAAGGGAAAAGCGATGAGAAACATACTGGTTTTATAAAAAAAGAAATGTTACGCTGTCATACTACTTCTGTACTTTTTAAATTTTTTATTTATTTTTTTGAATTTATTTATTTATCTTTGGCTACATTGGGTCTTTGTTGCTGCACGTGGTCTTTTCTCTAGTTGCAGCGAGCAGGGGCTACTCTTGGTTGCGGTGCGCGGGCTTCTCACTGCGGTAGCTTCTCTTATTGCAGAGCACGGGCTCTGGGCGCACGGGCTTCTCACTGCGGTAGCTTCTCTTATTGCAGAGCATGGGCTCTGGGCGCGCGGGCTTCAGTAGTTGTGGCACACGGGCTTAGTTGCTCCGCGGCCTGTGGGATCTTCCCAGACCAGGGCTTGAACCCGTGTCCCCTGCATTGACAGGCGGATTCTTAACCACTGTGCCACCAGGGAAGCCCTGTACATTTTTTTAAAAATTAAAGCATACTTATTTATTTTAGAATTTTTAGGAATTATTGTTTAAAACGTACAAAATCAAAATCATATAATACCTCCAGTAAGACATCACCACTTCATAACACTTTGGTGGTGTCCCTACCACCTTTTTGCTAAGGATGGATAAAGAAGTTTCTTTCAACAAAAATTCGATCATGCTTTGTATGCTTTTTTTTTTTTTAATTGTGGTAAAACGTGTTCTTAATCTTTACACTCTGCCACCTCTTATATTTGAAGAAAAGCTTGGGGCAATCTGGACCTTGCCAGGGGAAGGAGAAATCTTATCTTTGCAGCCTAGGGAGCAGCTGCTCCCTGGTATAGGGGCGTCTGAAATGGCTGTGGCGTGAGAAGGCCCATTACTGGGAATTTATGGCTCATGACGAACCAAGGTTGGCCACAGGTTTTGATATCCTGCTGAGAACGTGAGGTCTTCACGTGCGTTCTCAGTCTTCATCTCACTTGATCCTTGCCGTGGTCCTCACTGCTCAGCAGTGCAGTGCCATCATCCCCATCTGGCTGGGAAGGTGGCTGAGCCCAGAAAGGTGTATTTACTCTTTTGACCCTTGGGAGCTCTGCCGCCTCATTTTGCTTCTCAGATCGCCTTAATCGCAGGCAGAATGGCTTGGGCACCATCAGAGCCGGACAGCTGAAGCCTTGCGGGGGTTCGCTGGAGGGAGAGGTGGATTTCCATCGGGGAGGGCTTCAGGGGAGGTGTCCGCGGGGTTGATTTTGACATTGAGTGGAGGATTGGCAGTCCAGGTGGAAGAATGGCGTGACCAGCCTTACTGAGGAGGGCACAAGGAAGATGTGTCTGGGAAACAGAATGCAGCTCAGGGGATGCTGAAGCGGGGGAGATGGGAAGGGAGGCTAGGACCACTGGACGCTTGGAGTTTGGCTCGGGGGTGATTGAAGGTAGTCAAACTAAGGCTGTTAGCTGCATTGCGGGTCTGAACTAGGGTGGTGCTGGCCATGGACAGAGGGGCGGATGCAATGGAGTCTGAGGACACGGAATCCAATGGGTTTGGTGGCTGGATTTAGGAGTGGGATAGATGGGAAGCCAAGCTGTGATCCCCCCATTGTGTGCATGGCAGGTTGGTGGGGTTGAGAACCTGGGGGTGGAGGGGCCGTGGGAAGGGGCCCCAGTACTGTGCTTGCTGGGTCCTTGGTTTTTTTAAAGTTTGCAGATGTAAGGGGTTTTTTTTTTTGCATTTTGTTTCTTTAAGAGGACCGCCAAATGGTATAAACTTTAAGGTGCCATAAAGCCTGGATTCGCTCCTGATTGTATTTTAGTTGAGGCCAGTGTGAGGGCCCAGTGGGTCAGACACCTGGAGAGGAGTGTGGTAAGAGTTTCAGTGCAAGTCACATCCATGGGGCCAGCTGTGAGGCCAAGACGGAGTGGAACGGATGCTGCCAGCCATAGACTTGTAGAAGCTTATTCTCGGCCAGGCTCTGGGCTGGGTCCGCCCACACAGTCCCCGAGCACAGGTGCTAGGGTTCCTGTCACCACTGTATACGTGAGCAAAGGAAGGCAGCCTGAGCTCTTGCCCCTCTGCTCTGTTGCCTCCCAAACCTGGGTGGCCTTGATATCTTCAAGGAAGAGTGAATAACAAGAAACACGGGCATTTATTGAGGGCCTCCTATTGGCACAGAACCACACTAGGGGTCAGGTGGATACAAGACTGAGTCAAGGATGCATCTGTTTCCTCAGGTAACTGCTATTTAGTGAGAAGATGTGTCTTCTGCATTGGCAGAGAAAGCTGCAGGTTTTACCTGCTTTTACCCACTTTTACCCAGTTTTCTTACTTAAGGAGGAAGAGCCAGGACAAGAGACAGGAAAAAAAAAAACCCAGTAGTCCACCCTGCTTCTCAGAGGACACTGCAGGCCAGAGCTCTGGGATGGCTTTGGCTGCACATTTTAGGTGCAGAAACTGGTATCTGGAACATGGGACCCAGGGAGGAAAGCAGGGTTTGAGTAATTCATTGAAAACCATGGCTCTGAATCCCAGTGCAGGTTATTTTTATCACAAACGTTTGTCTCAGAGATTTATAGTTTATCCACAGAAGATGGCATCAGAAGGGTGATGGAGACATGTCTATACTGTGTGGCCCAAAGTGAATTTTAAAACTCATCTTTCTGTATTCACAGGCATTATGCCTAGTGAAATAAGCCTTACACAAAAGAGTACCCTCTGGATGATTCCATTTCTGTGTGGTTTCAGAACTGGCAAAACTAATCTGGGGAAGAAACAATTCAGAATAGGTGTTGCTTCTGAGGGAGTGGGGACAGCCAGGGATTGACTGGGAAGGGGCGCCCAGGATCTGGGGCGAGAGGAATGTGCTGAGTGGTACAGGGGTGTGGGTTACACAAATGTTGCCATCTGTCAGAAGGGAACGGCTCAGATTTGCACATTTAGATGTAAGTAAATGTACCACCATCCCCGCAAAAGAAGTGTGAGAAAATTCATGGAGGGCGGGGGAAGGAAGGAGTAGGGGAAAAGGTGACATAGAGTGTTGAGCATTGTTAAGGCTGAGTGACAGGTGTTTACTATACTATTATGTTTACTTCGCATTCATTGAAATTGACCCTGAAAAAGAGTTTTAAAAGAAAGAGCGCACTAGGTAATCTTTGTTGATTTCTCCTCCTGCCAGGAATTCAGCCTGTTTGGTGTCCTCTGGGGAAAATGCCCTCTCAGTGGGCACTGCGGCTGGTCCCAGTTGCCCCCGGCTGTGGGCCCTCCAGACATGCTTACTTTCTGCCTTGTCGGTGGCTCTGAACTTTGGCTTCCTCCCCCCGGCACCTGCCACCTCCCCTGTCGTTTTGTCCTCTGTCCTTTTGCTTTGGGAATAGACCCTCCCCTTTTGTGACTTTGACCGTCGCACTCCACCCACACCTGGTGCTTCTTACGGAGTCCTCCTCTGGTGAGTCCAGGTCTTTCTCAGCTGTGAGTGAATCCACAAAGGCACGTTCACTTGGGCCTCACTTCCCAGCCACTTAGGGCTGTGAAGTGCCACTTGCGTGCCTTTGTTCAGCCATCAAGAGCTGTGGAGTGGAGGGACACTAGCCCCACGTCCTACCTGGCTGTAAAAGAGTACATGCTCCATTTACATATAGAACGGCAAGACAGGCGCAGCCAATCTGTAGCCCCTTAGGGAGGGAGGGAGGGAGGGAAATTGGAAAGAGGCACACAGGGACTTCCAGGCGGCTGGGAACTTTCTGTGTTTTGACCTGGGTGGTGGTTGCATAGCTGTGGTCACTTCTGATAATTCCTAGAGTTGTGCACGTGTGACCTGTGCAGTTTTGTCTGTGTATGTCATGCTCCAATTAGAAAGTAGACTAGAGGTCCGTACAAGGCTTTAAAAAATTCCCACATTTCACATAAAGAAATTTGAATTTTGTAGCTTTCTTGAAAAACTGGAAGTCTGATAGCACAGTCTGAATTCCAAGTAGTTGACTAGATCTGTGTGGTGACTGACCCCCATTCACTTGTGTGCACCATCCAGCAGGAACCCCCTGGAATGGGTGGCACCTGCATAACCCCTTACAGAGTTTCCTCCTACTTTTACATTCCCTAGGTCCCTGAAGGTATGGGGGTTGGGGTTCAATGCCTGGATTAGAGGCAGTCTTGTAGGAATACCTTTTGACCTGGATTTGAAGTCCTGGGGTGCTGAGGTCTCCTCTTGTATGTGAAGCCATCACAGGCGAATTAGTTCTGCTTGAACTGGGGGAAGTTGGGGTTAGCTTATGACCAATCCATAGCAGTTAGAAATGATGAGGAGTTACTGCATATGTACCTAGGTGTTTAGTTCTGTAAATAATTTCCTATTTGTGTCTTCTACTTTAAAGTAACATTCCATAATACTAGTTAATGCTTTTGCCTTGCTTGGTATTCAACTGTTGCTTTTTTTTTAAAAATAAATTTATTTATTTATGAATTTATTTTTTTGGCTGCATTGGGTCTTTGTTGCTGCGCACAGGCTTTCTCTAGTTGCGGCGAGCGGGGGCTACTCTTCATTGCAGTGCGCGGGCTTCTCATTGCAGTGGCTTCTCTTGTTGCAGAGCACAGGCTCTAGGTGCACGGGCTTCAGTAGTTGTGGCACGTGGGCTGGGTAGTTGTGGCTCGCGGGCTCTAGAGCACAGGCTCAGTAGTTGCGGTGCACGGGCTTAGTTGCTCTGCGGCATGTGGGATCTTCCCTTCCCTGACCAGGGCTCTAACCCGTGTCTCCTGCATTGGCAGGCGGATTCTTAACCACTGCGCCACCAGGGAAGTCCTCAGCTGTTGCCTTTGAAAATGCATATATGATTGGAACATTTTCTCTTTAGTTCATGAGTAAGGAAAGGCTCACATTCTGTGTGGTGAACTTGCAGTCGAGATTCTTCTCACTGTAGCTGACACGAACCACAAACCACATACCTCAGGGAAATAATCTTGACAATGCCGTCTCTACAGATCCAAACCTATGGAGGGGCTGTAGGCATCACACCCTCCTTTTCTTCTTCTGAGTGTGTTATTCTCTGCCTTCTTCTGGCAGGAGACTTTTTTAAGACTACTGACTCACCAAAGGAAAAAGAGAGAAAAGAATGAAAAAATCAAAGGCCACCTATAAAAAGACAGCTTTGTTTGTATACCCCTCCATCAGGTGCGTGAACGGTGGTGCCTCAGTTATAGTTTTATGACCCTAACAGCCAAGCTCACCAGAGACAAGGTTAAAAGTTGTATGTGCTTTTCCACTCATTAACCTCTTTTGAACATCTTCTATGCACACAGAGCCAAGTAAATTAAGCCCTGAAATTCTGTGCCTTAGCAGTTGGTGTGATCACTGAAAGTGCTAAAATGCAGGCTAATTTGCTAGCTGTGTTCATTGTTCATCCTTATGGAATCCCAACCAGGGGTGGGACTTGAGGAATTTGGGATCTAAGACTGGGCTGTGGCTCGAGGAGTATCCAGGCTGTTGGGGACATGTCTCACTGTCAGCTCCTGGGGAGTGCCGTGCAGAGTGTCTACGGGCCGCCACCCAGCACAGGCTCTGGATCCCTAGAGGGACATGGTGGGAAGTTCCCAGGGCTTGGTCCAAGGTCCTAGGCACAGCCGTGACCATACTGGATGGGGTCCTCTGCGTATGTTTTCATCCCACCCTCACCGTTGCTTGGTGGGATGTGTGCTGTGGTATGTCCACTTCACAGGCCAGAAACAGGCTTGGAAAGGTTAACAGGCTTGGGAAGGTTAAGGAGCTTAGTGGGGGTCATGCTGGCTCTGGGTGGTGGAGCCCAGATTCAAAACTGGTCCTAACTTGAAGCTGTGTCCCTCCCGGTACTAGTCAGATCAGGATGCCGTAACAGAGGACCATGGTCTAGGTGGCTTCAACAACAGAAATTTGTCTTCTCACAGTTCTGGAGGCTGGAATTCCAAGATCAAGGTGCCGGCAGAGTCAGTGTCCTCTGAGGCCTCTCTCCTTGGCTTGTAGATGGCCGCTCTCTTGCTGCCCCTTCTCCCTCTGTCTTCAGATGGTCTTTTCTGTGTGCATTCTTGTTGTCTGTGTGTGTGACCTAATCTCTCTCTTTATAAGGACACCAGTCATAGGATAGGGTCCGCTCCAATGAACTCATTTTAACTTAATTACCTGTTTAATTACCTCTGTCTCCAATTATAGCCACATTTGGAAGCACTGGGGGGTTAGGTCTTGAAGATATGAATTCTGGGGGGACACAGTTCACTCATAACACTCCCCGGTCACTCCACCTCTATAAAGCTCATCTTCTGGGAGTGATATGCTACCTAGAATGAGGCCATCTGTATCCACGGACCTGCCCTATGGGTGAATCCTGGGGCCAAGCCCTGTTAAATTCATCATTTCATTTCATGTAATCCTCAGACATCCCTACCAGGTAAAATGTTTCCTGACACCAATCTCGGCCTAAGCTGGGTACCAGAGCTGGGACTCAGATCCCTGCCACGCTGATCCCAGAGTCTATGCCTTCAGCCACTGCATCATGGGGTGTGTTGTGACACCCAGAAGTTTCAGAGCTGTAAAGGGCTCCACAGAGAAAATGGTCATTATAGGACCTAGTAATTTAGGGAAGTATGTGAGGTAGCACTGACCTGCCTTACTTTGCAAATTTAGTCGTGTTCCTAAGTTGCAGGATGGGTGGGGGCAGTCGTCCACCCGAAATTAGTTCTTTCTGTTCATGTTTCTTGGCTGGGTTTCCTGGGAATTCGTTGCATATTTATTTATATGGAGTTATTTCCTTTCAGAATTACACGGAGGGGGAATCTGCAATCTGGCAGTAAAAAGTAATTTGGCAGTTTATTTTCAGGGCTGCCCCTCTTCCAGAAGCTTGTTTCAAACTCAGCCTCTGGCACAAAGGCATCCATCATTTTAATTGCATGTTACTGTTTAGCCAGGCACAAATTTGTTTCATTTTCTTTTTCCTTTCTCCTGTGGTTTTTTTTCTTTCTTTTCTTTCTTTCTTTTTTTTTTTTTCCTTTTCTGATCCCCCATTTTAAAAAGCCAAAAATATTTGCTCAGACCAAGCACTTTTTATAGTCAAGGAGTTTTTAACACTGAAATTTTTCGTATTGCCTATTTGGTTCTTAACCATTTCGTGGCAGAAATGCTAAGCTGGTCTTTTTCTTTCCTATTCAAGTAACATAATGCATTTGTCTCAAGATAGTCCTCAGAAAGAAAATTGGATTGGTCTCAGGGTCAGAAGGCTGGCGTTCTATTCCTGGCTTTGTATTGGTTGCCTGACCTGCCTCTGGCCTCGTTTTTCCCCATCTGTAAAATGAGGGACTTGAATGAGCCGATTTCTGGACCATCCCTGTGTTCTTATTTGGTAACTCGGATGCCGAGTAGGGTTCTGTGTGGGGCCCTTGTCACCATGGCTGTCTGGAGTTTGGCCGAGGAGCTTGTCCTGTCCCATATCACATGTTTGTATTCTGCTGGGCCGCAGATGGTGGTACTTTCGTTCAAGATTAAGAATCAACCCTGGGGACTTCCCTGGTGGCTCAGCGGTTAAGAATCCACCTGCCAATGCAGGGGACATGGCTTTGAACCCTGGTCCGGGAAGATCCCACATGCTGCAGAGCAACTAGGCCCGTGTGCCACAGCTACTGAATCCATGTGCCACAACTACTGAAGCCCGTGCGCCTAGAGACCATGCTCCACAACAAGAGAAACCACCGCAATGAGAAGCCTGTGCACTGCAACGAAGAGTAGCCCCCGCTCGCCGCAACTAGAGGAAGCCTGCGCCCAGCAACAAAGACCCAGTGCAGCCAAAAATAAATAAATAAATTAGAAAAGAGAAAAAGAACCAACCCTGTATCCCTCAGAAACGTTCTAAGGGATAAAAATCATTGTTTCCTTGAAATTAGGTAGAATGTGAACCTTGGTGTCCAAAGCTTAAAAAATTAGCTTTTACTGCTGCTCATACTTTTTTTCTTGCTGTAAAAGTATGTTATTTGTGTCTTCAAAATTGGGCACAAAGTACAGCAGTGCAGCCCCTTTATAAGCTGCACCAAAGACTGGGAGTGGGGATGAAATGTGACTTAAGGTCCATAGTAGGTATTGAGTTGAATCTGGACGGACGTCTGTATATTGTATTTTGTGTTAGTGACATGGCAGAAAATTAGCTGTTACTGGCTTGGAGTCATCTTCTGCATCGCATAGCACCATCACCTTCCCTGTGGACAAAGATTTCTCTTCCCAGCCACTGGCTTGGATGCTTGAAGGCAAGGCTCAGGCCAGACCGTGCTGACACTCTCCAACCCTCAACTCCTTTGTAGTTTGTGAGGTTTTCATTAAGTTTTATGGAAAATTTCAAATACACAAGTTGAGACAACTTGTATGGCTCATCATACAACAGTATGATGAAACTGTCATGTACACAACGCCCATATATTATTTTCTTCTCTGGAGTATTTTAAAGCAACTCCCAAACAACTTATCATTTAACCTGTTAACACCTAAATGGGTAGCTCTCTCTCTCTCTATCTATATATATCTATCCACCACCCCGTTATCACACTCAACAAAATGAACAATGATTCCTTAATGTCGTCTGATACAAAGTCCTTGTTCACCTTTCCCTCGTCACCCCAAAAATCTTTTTGTGGTCGGTGGTTGGCTTGTTTGGATCAGGAGCCAACTGCAGACAACACACTGCATTTGGTAAATAATGTCTTTTAAGTGTCTTTGAATCCATAATAGTCCTCTCCCTCCTTTTCAGTGCAATGTATTGAGTTCTTAATAAGCAGTTGGTGAATGTAAAGCAAGGCAGCCTCAGACATTCCAGCCCTTGATTTTAATGTCTTTCTCCTAAGCAGAGTTTGTGGCCTCTGAAGAACAGTTTTGTGGTTTGTCTATCCTTTTTTTTTAAGAATTAATATATTTATTATTCTAATTCCTCGTCTCCAAGCAGATGATAGCTAAGTTAGCATCACAGTGTGGGGATTCCTAAGCAACGTTTTTTAAAGTTATGAAAAACTTTTGCATACTAAATCTTTTATAAAGCGTGCACACATGCCACGCACATGTGTCATATCTGTGCACCTATATGGTTTTCATTCTGGTTATCTATTGAATAACAAAATCCCCCAATGCTTAGTGGCTTAAAACAACAATCATTTATCATAGTTCATGGGTTCTGTTGATCAAGAATCCATTGAGGGGGCAAGACGGGAATAAAGACACAGACCTACTTGAGAATGGACTTGAGGATACGGACAGGGGGAAGGGTAAGCTGGGAAAAAGTGAGAGAGTGGCATGGACATATATACACTACCAAACATAAAATAGATAGCTAGTGGGAAGCAGCCGCATAGCACAGGGAGCTCAGCTCAGTGCTTTGTGTCCACCTAGAGGGGTGGGAGGGAGGGAGACGCAAGAGGGAAGAGATATGGGAACATATGTATATGTATAACTGATTCACTTTGTTATAAAGCAGAAACTAACACACCATTGTAAAGCAATTATACTCCAATAAAGATGTTCAAAAAAAAAAGAACCCGTTGAGGTGGGGCTCAGCTGGGATTTTCTTTTGCTCCTCATGGTGTCGACTAGTATCACCCAGGAGTACTTAGTTGCAAGATTGGCTGGTGTAGAGGGTCCATGATGGCTGCACTCACGTCTGGCACCTTGGCAGGGATGGCTGGAGGCTGGGCTCAGCTGGGACAGTTGAGAGGAACATCTGCTCATGGCCTCTTCAGCATGGTAGTTGGATTTTTCACATGGTGGCTGGCTCTTCCCACAGAGCAAGCATCCCAAGAGAACTGTCACTCACCTTGGAAATCACAAAATATCACTAATGCCATATTCTGTTTGGTTGAAGCAGCGCCAGGCTCTTCCGTATGCAAGGGAAAAAGAAAAAGACCTTGCAGCCATTTTTTTTAGTGGCTACAGTTTAAAAGATTAACACAAAAATTAACACTGTAGGTACTTGCCACCGGGGACCTTTTAAGTCCCCATGTACTTGCTTCTCTTTTGATGTAAGATGGAGGGCACTGGGATGGAAAGCCCCTGCCTTAGAGGTCATTCAGGGCAGTCTCCTGCCCCCATCCCATTCTCTAGGGCTTCGAGTGGACTCAGTTGGGCAGAGAGCACTGTGACTGGTTCGTGACTCACCTAGCTTAATAATAAAGGTCAGGAGAGGCTCCCAATCCAGAATTCTACGAGTCATTTGTCCAGTGGACCTTTGTGTTAGGGAGGTTGTCTGATATTTTTGTCCCGGTCTGTAGGGATCGCATATGAAAATGTGCCTGATACTAGTTACCCCAAAATTAAAGAGTATTCAACATGTGCTGTTTTAGTGTTTCTTATTGAGAGTGGGAGGTATAATATTTGAAGTGTTGGGTGAAACCAGTTTTCAGGGCTGGTTCTCCAGGATCAAGTAGCTTTAGTATCCAGACTTCATTCAGCATCTTGAGGAGTGAAAGGGAACCCCTCCCTTCAACGAACCGCTGAGTCACATGCGTTAGGCGTGCTTGGAAGGAGCTATAGGGAGACCGAAACCGAAGTCATTAGGAGGCGTTAGGTATTCCACACGTTTTGAAAGAAGGTTCATAGGCTCACGGCCGTTGGGACCATTTAATTCTCACAGCAGAAACAATTGAGAGCTTTGACTCTTTGCTGAGACATAAATACAGTTTGGCCTGAAGATGGTTTATCAGCCTGGAACGGGCTGATCAGTAGTGAATCAGTAATGCAACACGAAGTCTCAGTGTTTAGATTGGTCTCTCCATCAGTCGAAGCCAGTGTGGTGCTCTGTTCTGGACCCCTTAAGCCTACAGCCTGCCCACCCAGACCTCATGTTGCACATGGAGAGCCCCACGCCCCTGGTTGAAAGCGAACCCTGGTCGTCACTGCCTCCTTTCACTGACTCACATACCAAGACGACTTTCTTCTAAGACTGTTCTCACTTCCTTGTTGATCAAAATCAAGGGCAGTTGTTTCTGTAAATTTTCTTTTTAATTAATTAATTTTATTTTTGGCTGCGTTGGTTCTTTGTTGCTGCACGTGGGCTGTTTCTCTAGTTGCGGCGAGCGGGGGCTACTCTTTGTTGTGGTGCATGGGCTTCTCATTGCAGTGGGTTCTCTTGTTGCAGAGCACGGGCTCTAGGCATGCGGGCTTCAGTAGTTGTGGCTCGCGGGCTCTAGAGTGCAGGCTCGGTAGTTACGGCGCACGGGCTAGGTTGCTCTGCAGCATGTGGGATCTTCCCGGACCAGGGCTCGAACCCATGTCCCCTGCAGATTCTTAACCACTGCGCCACCAGGGAAGTCCCCAAGGGCAGTTGTTTTTTCTGCGTCCTCTGAGTTCTAAGAGGTTGTTAGCCAGGTAAATCAGGAAATTAATCACATGTGCCCTGTTTTACCAGAATTGAATTTCCAGGAGCTGCCCAGCCTGTGGATGTCCCCCACACACCGTGTCTTGACTTCTGTGTTAGTTTGTGAGCAAATCATCTACTTTGCGTTCTGCCACAGCTTCCCTGCCCTCCAGACAAAACTGGAATTGCCCCCACCCCACCCCACCATGAGATCTATTTGTGTTGGACCATGTGGCCCTGTATCCCAGCTGTAGCCAAGGCTACATGTGAAGTAGGCTCTTAGCAGCCATGTGTTGAATTGGGCTTAAGAAACATTTCTTGTTTGCTGGACATGGCTCATGTGTTTGGAGCCAAAGAGGTGAATGAACTGACCAGAGAAACAGTGGGATGAGGTGGAGAGAACTCTGTCCACCTGTCTAAGGATCCGGAAGGCCGGGTCCTGATTCTAGCTCTGCTACTTGTAAGCAATATAAACTTGGTCACGTAACCTCTCTGAGGCTCAGGCTCCTTCTCTGCAAAATGGGGTCATGGAACCTTTGTAAACATGGAGATCCTCTTCAACTGGGAGATGGAATTTATAAGTTGGAGAGCCTGGCCTTCAGTCCAGCAGATTAGGGATACTTCTGCACAGTCTTTGCATCAGTAGATTCCAGTTTTGAGTCACCAGATCTTGCCGATGGCTGAGATGCTATTTCTCACTCACGATGAAGTTTCAAGGTAACTTTATGGGGTAATTTCAGATATTTGTGTTTATGACATCCTGGAGTAAACAGTTTATGTTTCTTTGTGATGACTTAGTAGTGATGGCAATGGGGACAGAGACCCCTGGGCCGCTTTGTGTGCGTGCGTGTGCATGTAATAGAGAGCTAGTTTCCTGCTAAGGCTCAGAGAAAACTAGCAAGTTACCAAGTTGTGGGGTGGGGTTAGGAGCTAGTAACTCACCATGAATTCGCACTTCCTAGAAACAGTTGAAAGATGCCTTGAGGTAGGTGCCTTCTGGGAACCGCTGGCCAGGAAGCCCACCATGAGAACAGGTAGAGTTCCGAGAGCTGTTTAAACAGGAGTGTTTACGAACTTGGAAAGGAAGGAGTTGATCTCCAGGGACCAACAGGGATTTACCAAAAATTCCAAAGCCTCATTAGCCTCAGTGTTTCTTTAAATGGCATTACTAGATCACAGACTTCCTGTACCTCAGTGTTTGTTCAGCATTTGGCAAAAAGTATATCATGTTACTCCTGTGGACACGTGAGAGACATAAGGTTTGGACAGAAGTGATCATAATTCCTGTGTGTGTATAGGACACCGCAGTTTACAGTGCACGCTCATTTGCTTTCTTGCTTTTTTATTAACATAATGACTTAGCAAGGTGGACGGGGTGGAGGGGAGGGTACCCCATTTTTCAGATGGAGAGGCTGAGTCTCGGAGTGGGGCTTGCCTAGAGTCACCGTCATATTGCTAGAAAAGAAACAGAGCTGGTTTTCCAACCCAACATTTTTTTAAATAAATTTATTTATTTTATTTATTTATTTTTGGCTGCATTGAGTCTTCATTGCTGCGCACGGGCTTTCTCTATTTGCAGCGAGCGGGGGCTACTCTTCGTTGCAGTGCACGGGCTTCTTGTTGCAGTGGCTTCTCTTGTGGAGCATGGGCTCTAGGCGTGTGGGCTTCAGTAGTTGTGGTGCGCGGGCTCAGTAGTTGTGGCTCACGGGCTTAGTTGCTCCCGGCATGTGGGATCTTGCCAGACCAGGGCTCGAGCCCAATTCCCCTGCATTGGCAGGTGGATTCTTAACCACTGCACCACCAGGGAAGCCCCCAACCCAACATTTTTGCCTCTGAGAGGTCCAGGGCATGGCCCCCCCCCCCACGTGGTAAAACTGTGTGTATTTATAACCAGGCTGTGGCCACCATCAGATGGGTGCCTTACTACTGTTGAAATAAAGACACCGCCCCTCCCCCACCCCATACCCTCCACCCCTCACCCGTTCCTGATTATCAGATTTCCCATATGTTGTAAAACTAAGATCAATAAGTGGTATATGGGATAATAACCGGGGGGGTAACCTTTTAATAATGTTCTTAAAAGGATAGATTGTGGGCCAATTTAAATAAGATGACATTTAATTGGAGCAAATGCAAAAGTCTGCACTTAGGTTTCGAAACCATCGCCACACTTGTTTTGGTTATTTTTTAACCCATATATAAATGTCCAGAACTTGATAATATTTTGTAGAAGGCATAGCATTTTCATCAGCCAAAAGGGCAGGCCACAGTGTGTTATGGTTTTCAAAACACCAGTGTTCTAGACTGCTTTAGAACAGACAGGGAGTCGGGAAAGGGAGATGGTAGTACCAGGGTTCTCCATTCAGGTCCCAGCTGGCTGTAGAGAATTCCCAGTGGAGATGAACCAGGAAGATCAGACTTGTGCAAAGTGGGTTGTTTGAAGACTGTCTTGGGAACTGAGGATTCTCCTAAATCCACGTCAGCAGTTATGTTTTCGAGCTTTAGAAGGCCGAATGATAAAGAAGCAAAGATGAACAGGACAGGGTGCCGCCAACAGGAAGTTTAGTGATGATGATTGTCACCTGAAAGTGGCCATGGGGATTGGCTTGTTGCAGGTGGGGACAGCAATGGGGATGTAGGGGAGGAGGACACCTAGGCAAAGGAATGACACAGGCAACACTGTAGGGGTGGGACCTGCTGTCTGTGGTGAGTGGGCGTCGTGGTTGGAGAACACGTTTGCCTGGAGCCCAGGGTACACGTGAGGCCTGTGGGAGAGAGAAGGAGTATTGGGCTGGGTGGCGTAGATTATGCAGAATCCCTAGCACCAGGCCAAGAAGCCTGCGCTTCATCCTCTGGTGGATGTTTCTGTGCAGAAAAGTGACTGAGATGAGGACTGTGTTGTATGAGGACCATTCTGGCAAACACAAGGAAGATGGGCTTTAGGAGGGAGACACTAGAGGTAGTTGGACCACTCGGGGGGCTGTTGCTGTGGTCCATGTATGAGGTGATGTGGCCTGAGCCACAATGGAGAGGAAGGAGAGAGCCTTCTGAAGATGGGTGCAGGGGGGCGTGCCATCTGGTGGATGTGGAACTGGTGGATGGAAGAGAGCCTCGTGTGCCTGCAAGGCTCCTGAAATCCTTTCTCTGCCCAGATGTTATGCTTTCCACCAACTAGGATGTATACGCTTGACTAGCACTTGCACACACAGCTTATTTCCTCCTTTCAAACCTACCTGGGATGCACGGCATCTTATGCTATTGAGACTAATGAGATTTGGACGGATTGGCTTCTATCTTCTTTGTTCTTCCAGGACCAGAGTCGACCTATTACATTGCAAGTGGGTCAGGTTACAGTAAGACGTTGCCAGTTGCATCTATCTAAGAGGGTCAGGCTGGTTCATTTATTTGGGGGACAGTCAAGACATCCGCTGTCCAGCAGTCTTCCTTATTGGGACCATGTCTGGGAACCAGTAAATAGGCAAAATCAGAACCTCTGACTGGCTAACAAAGATATCACGATGTCCATACCTTTCCCTGCTGGCTGCCTGCCTGACCCAGTCTTTAGCCGGCAACTCTGTACTCTTATTTTACACATGATTTTAATGCACGTGGTTATTTTTAGCTCTTCTCAGATCAGAAGGAGCTGCTATAGAGAGACATACTGTCTCCAAACCACTGGTTGCTGGTCCCTGTAAAAAATGATGTGCTGAGACAGGAGGAAGAAAAACTAGGCAACGTGGATGTAAGAACTCGAGGGTAGAGCTCTCTAGATCCTGCTGTGTTTGGGGACAGCTCTCCATATATGTCTTGTAGTTGGTAGATTTCAGGATGGTGATGGGGACTTTGTAAGGTTTTACATTGAGTATATTCTGTTTGGGAAGGCAGGGAGGTAAGTGGTATTGCTACTTACGAGCTCGGGTCTTAAGCTGTTTAGGATGACGTTGCTCCGCAAGAAGGACTTGTTCTTCTGTAGCTTCCTGTAGCTACTCCCTTACAGACCTTGTGACCCCAGCATACCCCAGTGCCTAGAAGGATGGCTGGCATTTGATGAGCAGTTGGTAAATATTTGTTGAATGAATGAATGAATGGATTCATCACAGAGGGGGAGACCCAGTTAATGATGAGGCAACAAGGAGCAGCTTCCATTCTTGTCACATTAACAGATCTCCTGGTGTAATCACTAGACAGCACGTCACATAATAGCCACAAAATTGTGTTTAGGTAAATGGCCTTGGAAGTACAGCACAGTTCCCTAGATGCTTGTTCATGGAAAACTTAATTTGAAAAGATTTTAGTGAGTGTATTCTCATTTTTAGCCCTGCCGCTTGTGAAATATCAGTCTGTTTTTCGTGCTTCGGCACGGCCCATCCGGAAGATTTGTTTCGTGGCCCCATCTATCCCCCATCCACATATCCCCATCCATCCGTCCGTCCATCCATCCATCCAGCAAACAGACATTTGTGGAGTGCCTGCTGGGTGCCAGCCAAGCATGTGTTTTGGGGATGGAGGGAAGAGAGAGTGGTAATCCAGGTGAACACAGCTGGTCTCTGCCCTTGGGAGTGCTCAGTCTGAAGCAGGAATAAGACAGGAACATGGGCAGCTGTGGTGCAGTGTGATAAGTGTGTATGTAATGAAGGCATGGGCCTGCTTGTGGGAACCCAGAAGAGGGGCACTTACTGCCCTGGAGCGGGCGGGGAGAGTAGAGTTGGGGAAGCTGCCGAAGGAGGGAATGTTTGGGCCAGTAAGCCTGAGATGACAGCTTGTGGGCTTCTAGGGGCTGCCCTGAGTAAGTTGTCCTGGCTGGCAGTGCAGATGAGTTATCTGGAACCTTCTCAGTTTTGAGACTGGACACTCTGTGGGCAGGGAGGAGTGAAAGATGGTTGATTCAAGGGCTGTGGTCTTGACCCTCCTGTCTCCAACCTGCCCATAACTCCCTGGGACCTGTTTCAAGGACCCTTCTGTTCATTCCAGCCCTCATAATTTCACCAGATTCTTTTTAGAGCAGGAAAGGGCCATTGGGAATTCTCTTTTCCAGCAGAACAGACCAAAGAGCATACTTGGGGGGGAGGGAGGTGAGTGGGGGGAAGTGTTTATAGGTGAGTAAAAATAGTGTTTCCTATCCACCAGACCCTGCTGTATGCCACCTCCAAGTCCAGCTGAGTGAGGATCTGTCAGCAGAGGAGCCAGTCTGGCATTGGCAGAAGGGACTCACTGCCCCTAGAAGGGTTCTTTTCATAACCGCCACCTTGAGCTCATTCTAAATTAAGAGCCACTTTAGAAAGACATCAGAAGAGTAAAATTTGGAATGACCTAGACAGAAACTTGGGCTAACCTCCCTCATTTTACATGTAGGGAACTGTGCTTTTTCAGTTCATTCTCTGAGAGTGTTAAAATTACATACCTGGATGGTAAGCCCTGAACCAAAATAGACCCAGGTGGGGAGCAGGTTGGATTTGGGGTCATTTGAGTTTTGGTGGCCCTGTATATTCAGGGCGCCATGGCCGTGTCTGATTTGCAGCTGCAGGGGAAGTCCAGGATGACCGTATGGATTGGGGGAAATTATGAATTGCTTAAGGTTGGAGTTAATGGTGCATCTGGGACTAGAGCACAGGTCTCTTGCTTTCTCCCAGCACAGTTCTTTCTGCCACATTCTGCTGCTAAAGCTTTACTCTAACTATGTTTTTCCCACTAGGAAACCCACTAATGAAGCATTGGCACCGTGATAATAGGTGTTGCATGGGGCCAATAGCACTGGATAGTAATTGGAAGAAATACATCCAGAAGATGGATTGTTACGGGCAAGGAGGGAGAGTGCCAGAATTGTGGGGTTTTTTTTTTGAAATTGTATTTGCTGCCTAACAACTGCCAAAAGACCAGTGTTAAAAAAAAAACTTGGGAAGAAAACCATCCATAGTGTCTCCATGCTAACACAGCTGTTTTAGTTTTTGCCAATTTCCTGTTTCTATCAAGTAGTCCATGTACAGTGCATACATATTTTTATGTAGTTGGGATCACAGCTTGCTATTAACAGAGTTACGTATTCTGTTTACTTGACGTTTGTCATAAGAATTCTCCATATTTCTGTCTCATCTTCATAATTCTTTTTGGTTATGGCCGAATAGTATTCTGGCGTGCTGGGGGGCCTCAGTGCTGTGTTCTGTGATTGGAGTTTCAGTTGTTCTTTTTGGCCTCCCGTGACCCTGCCTTATTTCTCCAGTAGATTAATTGATAGAGAACACCACTGCACGTCAAGTCTTCCGCTTCTTTTGAATTGATGCCTTCAGAGGAGTATTTCCAGGAAGGAAAGAGACTGTAATTCATGGATGTAGTTTTGATTTTTTTTTGTTATTGTTGTTTATTTGTATAACGTAAGTACAGATGTACAAATAAAGCAAAGGTACAGTTTAATGAACTACTAGAAGGTAGACAGACACCCTTGTACCACCACCTACGTCAAACGCTGGAACGCTGCCAGCCAGCCAGAAGTCCACTGTTGCCCCCTCCCTGTGCCCCCTCCAAGCCCCAAGAGCAAAAACTACTCTGACTTTATTACAGTCACTTCTTTACTATCTTTCCAAGTTTGCTCACCCAAGTGTGCATCCCTAGATATTGCAAGTTAAATTTTCCTTTTTAAAAAAAAAAGTCTTTTAAATCTCTTTTAATCTGTAGGTGTTCCCTCCATCTCTTCTCTTCCCTATAGTCTGTTTGTTGAAGAAACTAGGTCATTTGTCCTGAGGAGTTTCTAGAATTTCCCACAAGCTGGATCTCGCCAATTGCAGTCCCATGTAGTTTAGAACATTCCTCTGCATTTCCTACAGTTGGCAGTTGGATCTAGTGGTTGAATCAGTCCCAGGGTTGATTTTTTATTTCCTGTGGGAAGAGCGGTGTGGGGAACAAGATTATATCTTGGGTGGTGGGACGTTCTTCATGGCGAGGTACATAACGGTTGTCTGTCTGTCTCCTATTGCGATATTAGTAGCCACTGGCGTCCAATGCTTAGAGCCTGCCATTCATTAGAAGTTGCAAAATTGTGATATTGCAATTCTGTTATTCCTTCATTTATTTGCTGGAATACTACTATAAAGAAAAACTTTGTCTCTCTACTATTTTTAATTGTTTATTTATAGAGATTCACATACCATACAATTCAGCTATCTGAAGCATGCAGTTTAGCGGTTTTTAGTATTTTCGTAGAGTTGTGCATCTATCACCACAATTAATTTTAGAACACTTCATTAACCTCCAAAAAATCCTACTCATCTTCGCTGTCACCCCACAAACCTGGCAGCCCTAAGCAATTACTAATCTAATTTCTGTCTCTAGACTTACTGTTCTGGACATTTCAAATAATACGTGGTCATTTGTAACCAAGCCCTTTCACTTAGTATAATGTTTTCAGTATCCATCAATGTTGTAGCATGTGTCAGCACTTTATTCCTTTTTATGGCCAAATAATATCCCATTGTATGGATGTACTGCATTTTGTTTATCCATTCATCAGTTGATAGACATTTGGGTTGCTTCCACTTTTTGGCTATTAGGAATAACGCTGCTGTGAACATTTTTGTACCAGGTTCTACGTGAGCTTAATGTTTTCATTTTTCTTGGATATTTACCTGGAAGTGTCACTGCTGGGTCAAATGGTAACTCTAGGTTTAACCGTTTAAGAAACTGCCAGGCTGTTTCCTAAATCAGCTACACAATTTGACATTCCTGTCAGCAGTATAAGAGGGTTCCAATTTCTCCAACGTTGGTTATCTGTCTTTTTTATTATAGCCCTCCTAGTGGGTGTGAAGTGTCTGATTGTGGTTTTGATTTGCATTTCCCTGATGAGTAATGATGTTGAGCATCTTTTCATATGCTTATTGGCTGTTTTTCTATCTTTGGAGAACCATCTATCTATCTATCTATCTTATCTATATATCTATCTATTTCCTTGACCTAATTTTTAATTGAATATTTGTCTCTTTATTATTGAGTTGTAATAATTCTTTGTTCTAGATAGAAGTCCCTTGTCAGAAGTATGATTTGTAAAATTTTCTCCCATTCAGGGTTGTCTTTGTACTTTCCTGATATATTGGTGTTCTTTGAAGCATAAAAGTTTTACATTTTTGATGATGTCCAGTTTGTTTTTTCTTTTGTTGCTTGCACTTTTGGTGTTTATCTAAGAAACTGTTGCCTAATCCAAGGTCATGAAGATTTGTGTGTATGTTTTATTCTGAGTTTTATAGTTTTAACTCTTACATTTAGGTCTTTGATTCATTTTGAGTTAATTTTTGTATATGTTGTCATCTGCTCTTTGGTTACCCAGTGCTACGGCTAAAGGCAGGATCAATGCTTGATTTTTTTCCCCATTTATTTACCATTTGTCATAATAAATCATTGGTTCCCTAATCATCCTATGAAGTTGTAGTTTGGTGGGTTTTTGTTGTCATTGTGTATGTATGCTTAGATTTAATCATGAGTTTGTATTATAATAAAAATAATTACATTTTTAAAAATCTGTGTACTGTGACACATGTATGCAATAGAGAAAAATGATTTTGTGGTTTGTTTTTTTCTTTTTTTAATCTTGTTTCTTATCCAGTTGTCACATCCTAAATTTTCATCTACCCAATTGTCTTCCAGAAACATGCCAAAGGCCAAGATTTGTTTGATCAGATTGTGTACCACTTGGACCTGGTGGAAACAGATTACTTTGGCCTCCAGTTCCTTGACTCTGCCCAGGTTGCGGTATGTATTCCTTTGATTCCTTATGGGATGGATTGGCTTTTCATGCTAATCACAGATCCATGGTTGCTAGAAATTGGTAGAGAAAAACTGTGATATTGTTGCAAAAAATTGGTAGGAGTAAAACTGTGATATTGTTGCAGTAAGGAGCATTGGGATGGAGGTGCTGGTGCCCATGTGAGATGATGCATCCGTGGTGCCCCACCCTGGAGATGGCCAGTACCTGGGAAAGGAAGAGGAAGATGTGTTCCCGTTACACATGGGGTTGCACTAGGGGAACCTTTCCAAGCATAGGAATGCAGTGTGGGCACATCTCTAGAGTAGGTAGAGAGAAGAAATATCATTATAGGAATTCTTTTAAGGATGCTGCTTGTATTTAACCAGCAGAAGAGGCTGTGCTACCCTCCTCTCCTGGACTCTTGCCAGGTGTAGCAAGCAGGTGCTGTGAACACAGCTGAATTGCAGCCGGGCTTAGTGGGCTCAGGGGCTGGGCAGTCGGAGCGGGTCTTGGCATTGCTTGAGGACCATCTTGCAGGCTCCAGCAGGTTGCGTTAGGTCAGCAAAGACTTCCCCCGCTTTGCCTGAGACAGAACTGTGTGCAGTGGAGGTGCTCAAGTGTGTGAACTCGACACAGCTCAGAACCACTCTTTCATTTATTTTAATTTCTTTATTTATTTTATAACTGACCTACAGTACTATGTTAGTTCCTGTTACACAACGTAGTAATTCAGTATTTCTGTACATTGCTAAGTGATCACCCTGAAAGCCTATTTATGACCTGTCACCGTACAGAGATATTACCTTGTTACTGACTATATTCTCCACACTGTGCATTTCATACCTGTGACTCACTTATTTTGCAACTACTGGATGTTTGTATGTCTTAATCTCCCTCACCTATTTCTGTCTCCCTCCTTCCCCCCTGGCAACCACCTGTTTGTTCTCTGTATCTGTAACTCTGTTTCTGTTTTGTAATGTTTGTTCATTTGTTCTGTTTCTTAGATTCCACATATAAGTGATATCATACTATGTTTGTCTTTCACTATCTGACTTATTTCACTTAACATAATACCCTCTAGGTCCCTCCATATTGTCACAAATGGCAAGATTTTATTATTTTTTTATGCATGAGTAATATTCCATTGCGTATGTATTATAGATACCACATCTTCTTTATGCATTCATCTATTGATGGGCACTTGGGTTGCTTCCATATCTTGGCTTGTAAATAACAGTGCAAGGAACATAGGGGTGCATATATCTTTTCTAATTAGTGTTTTTTTCCTTTGGATAAATATCCAGGAGTGAAAGTGCTGGATATATAGTAGTTCTATTTTTAATTTTTTGAGGAACCTCCACACTGTTTTCCATAGTGGCTGCATCAATTTACATTCCTACCAAAAGTACATGAGGGTTCCCTTTTCTCCACATCCTCGTCAATACTTGTTATTTGTTGTGTTTTTAATAATAGCCATTCTGACAGGTGTGAGGTGATAGATACCTCATTGTGGTTTAGATTTGCGTTTTCCTGATGGTTAGTGATATTGAGCATCTTCTCGTTTCTGTTGGCCATCTGTGTGTCTTCTTTGAGAAAATGTCTATTCAGATCCTCTGCCCGTTTTTAAATAGGATTGTTTGGGTTTTTTGATGTTGAGTTGTATGAGGTCTTTGTATATTTTGGATATTAACCCCTTATCAGATGTATCGCTTGCAAAGATTTTCTGTTGGTCAGTAGGTGGCATTTTCATTTTGCTGATAGTTGTCTTCACTGTGCAAAAGCTTTTTAGCTTGGTGTAGTCCCATTTGTTTATTTTTGCTTTTGTTTCCCTTGCCTGAGGAGACATATCCAAAAAATATTACTAAGACTACTGTCAAAGAGCATACTGCCTATGTTTTCTTCTAGAAGTTTTATGGTTTCAGGTCTTACATCTAAGTCTTTTATCTATTTTGAATTTATTTTTGTGCATAGTGTGAGATAGAAGTCCAATTTGATTCTTCTGCATGTAGCTGTCCAGATCTCCCAACACCATTTATTGAAGAGACTGTCTGTGCCACATTGTATATTCTTGCCTCTTTTGTCATTGATTAATTGATCATATAAATGTGGGTTCATTTCTGGGCTCTCTGTTCTGTTCCATTGACCTATGTGTCTGTTTTTGTGTCTGTACCATACTGTTTAGATTACTGTAGCTTTGTAGTATAGCTTGAAATCAGGGAATGTGATACCTCCAGCTTTGTTCTTTTAAAAAGCAGGAAAGACTTCAGGGTCTCCCTTCCCAACAAAATCTAGCTTTGGGTTTCAAAGAGAACTTATTCAGCAATCTAAAAGTTATTTATTAAGTGCCTGTTATGCACTGGGTCCTCTTCCAAGCAGTGGATAATGCAGTGGATATATGTAATACCTATGTAACATGACTGGTGGTGATAAGTGTTAAGAAAAATAAAGCAGAGTGAGGCGTTAGACAAAGTAAAGGGAGGGTGAGGGAATAGACAGAATAAGGGGCAGTGCTATTTTAGACAGAGTATGAAAGGGTGAGTTCCCTGGTAGGAGATGTTTGAACTGGGACCTGGAGCTCCTCATCTGAGGCTAAGCCTTTCTACCTGAAAGACACTTCTTAGGGACTTCCTGGGGGCTACCCATTACGGTTGTAAGGAGATGCTCAAAGTCGATGCCTGGAAATTGGGTCTGCCTGAGATGGTTACTGTGATGCTCAGTCTGCGGTGATACGGTGGAGCCAGGACTTCAGTGCACCCGAGCTACAGTGCCTGCTGGGCAGACAGTCCCCTCTGCTCCCACTGGATGCCCCCTCTACACCACTGACTTCCTCTCCACCTTCAGGACCTCCTGTCTGCTGACAGCCCACTACCCCACCCCGCTGACTGTTGCCACGAACACCCCAGCTGCCTCCTTGAGTTCGTGGTCCTGATTCCTTCCTGTGAGCCAGAGACTCTCACTCTGGCCACTGTGGCCCTGGGGAGGGCAGACCAGCTTTTCCGTGTCCCCTCCCCCATGCAGTTCTGCTTCCTTTGAGGTTGGACCACCCAGTGCTGTGTCCTCTAACCTCAGCGCTCTCCTTCCCGTCCTTCAAGGCCTCTGGTGCCTGTTTTTCTCTTCCCTGGGCAACCTCAGAACTCAAATTGCTGACCCCTCTAAACATTCCAGACATGGTTTCCTCTCACTGAAGCTTCATTTGAGCAAACCTCACACTTCTGGTCCTGTCACCACCCCAATCACTCCAAGATCCAGAATTCTGTCATTTCTCATCGCATGACAACGTCCCGTGATCGCGTCCTTCCAGTTCCTCTACACGTGGCCTTGGCCCACGACAACCCCTCCTACTCTGTCCTTCCTCCCGGCCTGGCGAAGCTCAGCTGTCTCACCCGTGTTCCCACTTGCCCTTTGATTCTCCTGCTCCCCTGACTGTCCCCTGGCCTCCCTTTGACACACACGCAGGCCCATATGCTTCCTCTGCTGCTTCTCCCGGGCTGCCGGGCATTGCTGGAGAGCCACGGGCTGTGCGTTTTGGCACCAGCACAAATCACAGATCACAGGTTCAGCAGAGTCCAAGCCCCCGAGCTGCTCTTGGAGCCTCATTAACCCCCAGTGGACTCTGGGGGTTAATCCCAACTCTGGAATGCCCCAGGGTTCCCCTCTGACTCTGGATCACAGACCCGTAGTCCAGTTCCCACAAAGACTGGTCTCACGGTTGGCCTTGCCACCTACTGAGAAGACCGAGTCATTTAGCTGAAACGCCTTGAGTTTTCTTCCCTGCATCTCAAAGTTTCTTTTTTCTCTTTGTCCATCCTTTTTACTACTTTGTTTTAAGGGAGTTGGCCTGTTCCTCCAGCATTTACTCACTACACCTACGTCAGAGTTCCATTTCCAGTTGCTTCCTGGGTGCTGAGTTTAGAGTCCTCCTTGCTGTCCCCAGCATCTGACACTTGCCAGCCCTCCTCATCCCGGAAACTCTTCTCTGTTCTGCCTTCTCCTGTTGTCCTAACATGTGTGGTATCTTCGGCTTTAGATTGTTTATGGCCCTGGACTGAGTCAGACCTGGACCTTACTCTTGATCTGCCCCAACTCATTTGATGGGCTTTAGATAAGCCACCTTTTCTCCCTTGGGCTCAGTTTTCTCATCTGTAAAACGGGGTTCTTTTATTTATTTACTTATTTTTGGCTGTGTTGGTTCTTCATTGCTGTGTGGGCTTTCTCTAGTTGTGGCGAGTGGGGGCTACTCTTCGATGCGGTGTGCGGGCTTCTCATTGCGGTGGCTTCTCTTGAAGAGCACGGGCTCTAGGCCTGCGGACTTCAGTAGTTGTGGCTCGCAGGCTCTAGAGCACAGGCTTAGTAGTTGTGGCGCACAGGCTTAGTTGCTCCGCGGCACATGGGATCTTCCCGGACCAGGGATTGAATGTGTCCCCTGCATTGACAGGTGGATTCTTAACCACTGTGCCAGCAGGGAAGCCCCTCTTTTTTTTCTTTTGACCACCCCAGGCAGCATGTGTAATCTTAGTTCCCCAACCAAGGATCAAACCCGCGCCCCCTGCAGTGGAAGCGTGGAGTCTTAACCACTGGACTGCCAGGAAAATCCCTAAAATGGGGTTCTTGGACCTGTTCTCCCAAGAGCTCTTCTAGTTCTAATGTCCAGTGATTCTGAGTCTAAAGGAGAGGCAGGTGTGTCTGCCCCACAAATCTTCTCTAGTCAGGGAGAAGATACCTGTTATTTCTGCCATTAGAGCCAAGTACCTGTTGTTCTGGTGGCGTGTCCTCATCCCCAGGCAACTGCTTTCCAGCCACACGGGTTCCCAGAAAGCCAAGGATGTGACTCCACTATGAAAGACTCTGCTGTGAGCCTCTGCTCACTTGGCTGCCAGGCTTTCCCGTCCGCTGGTGCCCTGGCCCTGTGCAGCAGGGGGGATGTTCACGGTGAGATCCAGGCGTCCTTCCCAGGCCACACACCTGCAGATGCTCAGATTCTGCAGGTGCTAAAACCTTTCAAGCATGCAGCTCTGTGAATATGATGCGCTTTTCTTCCCCACAAGAGCAGGCGTAGGGTCCTCATCTGCCGAACTCTGAGGATCCTAGAGATGTGGGGCAGCGACAGCTCCCAGGCCTCTTCTTCTCATCGGTTTGACATCTAAGCTGGGTTCATTGTAGGCTGGGTCTGGTACTGCCCGCACCTTGCTTGTGCTGGTTCCCCTCCCGGAACACCCTTTCTCATCCCGTTTAAACCTCTGGCCATCTTTCAAGACCACCTCCGATGACAGCCCTTCGTGCAGCATGTCCTGAGCTCCCAAAATGTTTTTCCTCCTCTCTGTAAACCTGAGCTTATTTTGCCCTCCCTGGCAGTTTGCTAATTTGGCCTCAGGGTCATTATTTGTGTATATGAACAAACCTTTCTGATTAGATCCTAAGACTTAGGTCCTCCTCTTCTTAACTTGGTGACTATTGGTGACATGGCATACAACCTAGAACTTTCGTCTTTAGCCCCAGAAGGGACCTTAGGAGCCATTTGTCAAATTCTCCATCTCTGGTGGTGAAACCAAAGTCCTTAGACCTTGGCAAGTCACTTAGTGAGTAGCACAGCTTGTGTGCGAACCCAGGTTTTACGATTTCGGGTTTTAAGTGTTCTTTTCGGTACACTGTACTCTGGAGCCTCAGTTTTCCTAACACCAAGGTGAATGTAGTAACATCCATTTCAGAGGGAATTTGAAGGACTCAGTGAGTTAATGGAAGAGAAAGGTTTTGTAATCCAGCACGGGTGTGGGTCTCTTCTTCCCAGCTGGGCAGGCCGGGGGGACCAGAAGTCATCACGGCCCCCAGAGGTGATGCACTGAGGTTAGCTGGAACCTCAAGGCTGCCTTGTCCGTGGGAGAGACCTTAGCAATTTAGATGAGACCTCTGGGAAAGTTCGCTGAGCCAATGATTTTTCCCAAAGGCCTGGGACAAAGCAGTTGGTGGCAGGTGTGATAGAAGGGGGCCCAGAAGGGCATGGTCCACTTGGCCATTGGCTTATTGCCCCATAATTGAGGCTCCTGCAAGGAATGACATCCCCACCCAGCCCCTGATATGCAAATCAGAGGGCTGGGGGTTCCAGGGTTCTTGGATCTCTGCATCCCCAGCTTATATTCCCAGCTTGCTGCAGAGCCAAGCCTGGTTTCCATAGTGCACAGTCCAGCCCTGAAGCAAGGTCAAAGTCTATTGGCATCGCCTATTTTTAGTGGTTGGGGCTGGGGCCTCCTCTTTCCCTTTTCCATATCAAAGCAGGAAAGCCACCCAGGAACCCACTCTGTAGCTGTCACTTTGGCACAGCTCAAAGCAGGGGCAGGGGTTCTATTTTTACATATCAAAGCTTTCTTCTGAGAGCCCAGGGCTCTGGCCTGCACCCACCCAGCTTTCTTAGACTGTTCTGGTAGGTGCTGTTTACTGAGTTTCTACTCTGATGAGCCCTGAGGCAGGCAACAAACTAAAGGCTTTATATAACTCTTGTTTAACATTCAGTATTGATCTGTGAAGCTGGCCATAAAGCAGACCCGTTTCACAGATGAGGAAGCTGAGGCTCACTAGAAACCTTGTAAAGGTTAAAGTAAGGGACAGAGCCGGGATTCAGAACCTGGTCTCTCATTCCAAAGGCCAGCACTTTCCACTGGGTTATACTGATTCCATTACACAAGGGAACATCACAGCCACGTACACACAGCCACACCCGTGGAAAGAAAACATTCAGTCAGTAGCCATTCAGCAAACTTTGACGTGGAGCTTACTCAGTAACAAGCTCTGTGGTGCAGAGGTAGACTGGACAGTGTCCCCCCACCTGCCACATTCTGGTGAGGGAGACAGACAAGTGGTCCCTTGGAAAACTGGGGGCTCCGTTTTTTTTTATGATAAATATAAAATTATCCAATAAAATATCCACCACAGTTAGTGTACTTAAAGTATCTTAGGACTCAGAGTCTTGGAACAAAAAACCAATCCCAGAATTTCTGTGTTAAGATCCTGAAACCTGGAAAGTTAAGTCTCAGACTATACTGTTCACGGTTATAGACTATACTGTTCACTGTCCTCCCGTCTGTGAGCCTGGAGGCTGAGTGTTGCTGATCAGGTGATCAGGGTATCAGAGGGGAAGGGCGAACGTGGGGTGGGCCGCAGCCACAGAGGATGAGAGGACTTTGCCAGGCAGAGGAGCGGCAGGGATTTGGGGCTGGGGTAACCGTAGCCCCACCAAGCAGAAGTCTCTGTCCCCATCTCGGGGCGGGCGTTCTACAGGGTAGGTGTAGCCATCCTCAGTCCCTTCCAAAGCCCCTCCCAACGTGAAAAGGGAGCATTTCATGGTAGTCCGTTTTGCAGCAAGGAATCCAGAAAAGGTGGTCTTTGGCCTTTGTCTCAGACTTGTGAGGTGTTTTTCATCTGGTTTTTGCAGCACGGAATCGGGTACATGGGTAATTAGAGGCCCAGGGCTGTGAGGGGAGGTTGACACACAGACACGGTGACTGCTGGAAGGACTCCGTGGACGCCAGAGGGACTGTTGTGGCTTCACCCTGATGGGTGCCTGGAAGTCATCACATTTGCCACTTGTGTGGACACTGCTGGCGCTCCTACCATTTCAGATGTATGTGGGGTGAGGGTTGGAGAGTATAAACACTAGTGGTGGTGGGACATGCTACTGTCAGAGAAAACATCTTAAACCCTTCCTTTCATTTGAACAGTTCATTACAGTTGCCACGGACACTGAGTTGATTCTTGTGTTAGGGGACCACTCAGTGCACAGATGAGGAAGCTGAGGGGATGGGACGGGGGGCTTGGGGCGGGGGGCTTGTTCCTGGCCACATGCCAGGCAAGTGGCAGGGCTGGGACTTGAACTCTGATCTCCTGCCTCCTTCTCAAAGACGTGCAACAGCTCAAGAAATGCCTCAGGCCTCCCAGCAGCCTGCTCTGAATGTTGGCAGAGAGAGTGTTTTCCTGTCCATGTGCAGGTATCGGTGCTGAGTGGGAAGCTGTCGATAAAGGGAAGGGGTCTCTGCAGTTGATTTAAATGAATCCCCAAGGAAAGCTCGAGTAGCTGGCGTGAATGGGTTGACAGGGCTTCATGCTGAACGAGGATGAAGAGGGATCCCTCCCGTAGGCAGAGAAGGTGTGTCCTGCTGGGGTGTGGTGCGGAGACCCCGAGCACCGGATGCCGACACAGCCTGCGTCAGAATCCTGCCTCGTTAGCGCTGTGATCCAGGGTACCTTGAGCCCTCTCCACGGCTGCTCGAAGCCTGAGAAAGGGATGGATGTGACATAATGTAAGGGGTGTTTTTTCCAACACTACAAGCAATGCATTCTGACACTGTCGGCCTGAAGACAATGTCGGATTAAGGGCTCAGTCCCTCAGGACTCCCCACCAACCCCCGCACCACACGTACACACACACTTCAGGTGCTAATCCCAAGTCCATGTTGTCACCTGTGCTTCTGACCTACCGGCTATAGGTGGGAGTTTCCCATGACCCCCTCTTTGGGTTTAATTTGCTGGAGCCAATCGCAGAAATCAGGGGAACGGTTTACTTTCTAGGTTACCAGTTTATTATAAAAGGATGTAACTCAGGAACAGCCATTTGAAACAGATGCGTAGGGCAAGGTATAGGGGTTGGGGAGGTGGGGAGCTTTCATGCCTTCTGTGAACACGCCGCTTCTCCCAAACCTCCGTGTGTTCACCAACCCAGAAGGTCTATGAACCTTGTCCTTTTGGGTTTTTATGGAGGCTGCATTACATAGACATGATTGATTAAATCATCGGCCATTGGTGATTGATCCAACCTCCAGCCCCTCTCCCCTTCCCAGAGGTCGGGGAGGTGGCGGGGGACTGAAAGTTCTAACCCTGTAATCAATCATGTGTTTGGTTCCCCTGGCAACAAGCCCCATCCTTAGGTGCTTTCCCAAAGTCACCTCATTCACGTAAACTCAGGTATCATTGAAAGGGTTTCATTATGAATGTTAAGACGCTTTTACTGCTGTTACCACTTAGGAAATTATAGGGGTTTTAGGAGCTTTGTGCCAGAAACTGACAAAGACCAAATATATATGTTTCTTATTATGAGTCACAACATCACACACAATAAGCTCCAAAAGTGTTCATTCTCTTCTTTCTCTTTACATCCTTTGGATATGATTATCTCTCAGATTCCTTCCAGCTCTAATTTAAATGGAAACTAGACACTTTTTACAAGCCAAGAAAATCTAGAGGTACTAGAAAGCCAGTTACGAGTTCCATCACTCAAACGTGATGGCCCAGTGTTGTACAGGCAGAGTTTTTAGACCCAGACCCTCTTCAACCCCTGAGCTTCTCCTGGCCATTGTGATTCAAGTGCTTCTGTGTAGATTTTAGACAATTAACTTCTATAACCAGCCTTATGTATGTCCTAATTCTAGAACTGATGTACTATCAGAACAGATGGGCTTTGCCAGATCATCTCACATCTCGATTTATGGGAAGGGTTTTGCCAGATGGACTTGGATGAGAAATTCAGATCAGAACCACCTAATACCTGTTAGAGTGTTTGAGTTAAATGTCTTGCCCTTTGAACTCAGAAAGGCACCTGTCTGTTTCCAGTGACTGGTTTAAAGGTCTGTTAAGAGAGCTGGAGCCATTTGCCTTGGCCTCTGCCGACAGGCGGCCTGGCTGTACTTAGCCGAATGCAGGTGAACATCCAAGACAGGTCCTGCTGCTGCTGAATAGGGCTTCAAGCCAAGTATAGGATATAATTTATTAAATGCCACGTTGGGCCTGAGTGCCCCCAGCGTCTTCAAGTCCCAGGGTGGTCTTATGGGATTAAGCATGAGTGATCAGAGTCTGGTCAGCTCCTACAGCTAAGAAGAAAACTCGGGTCATTTTGAACTGGTTGGATACGAGATAGATTTTATCATCTCTTGTTTTAGGCTTGTGACTGGATTTCTTATCACCTCTGATGCAGATGAGCAAACCTGATCTGAACACCACGGGGTCAAGGAGCTCTTTAAATGGAGCTGTTTCTGATTCTTTTCCCGGCTTTGTGAGCCCCAGACTTTTCACAGGCCTCAATCCTGGCGGGTCCTGCTCTGGGCAGGGCTCTGTGGCTGGTGGCTAGGTGGGAAGGATGGATGGAGGCCAGCACTCATGGATAAGGGGGCTTCTTTTTTTTTAGATTTTTTTTTTTGATGCGGACCATTTTTAAAGTCTTCATTGAATTTGTTACAATATTGCTTATGTTTTGGGGTTTTATTGGCCGTAAGGCATGTGGGATCTTATCTCCCCGATCAGGGATCGAACCCACACCCCTGCATTGGAAGGTGAAGTCTTAACCACTGGACCGCCAGGGAAGTTGCTGATACGGGGCTTCTTTAGCAGTGTGGTCAGAGGGAAAGGTGTCTGCTGTCCAGGAAGGGCATCTTGCCATGATCTGCCTGTCAGTTAACACGGGTTGTAGACGTCTGGCTAATAAACCCTGAAATTACTTGAGATTTCAGACAGCAATATTCAGAAGGGGTCGTGGATGTTTCAAGATCCCCAGGATCATTATTAGGACATATTCTTGGGTAGGAGAGGATGCAGGAAAACTTCAACACTAAACATTTAATGGGCACACTGGGAGCCTTTAAAAAACACTAACGATCTGAGATTCTGTTTAATGATCTTGGATGGGACCTGGGTATTTGTGATTGAAACACACAGCCAGGGTTGAAAACTATAGCTGAGGAAACGACACAGGTTGGGCCTGGATCAAGATCAGAGTTTGAGGGCTTCCCTGGTGGCGCAGTGGTTGAGAGTCCACCTGCCGATGCAGGGGACGCGGGTTCGTGCCCCGGTCCGGGAAGATCCCACGTGCCGCGGAGCGGCTGGGCCCGTGAGCCATGGCCGCTGAGCCTGCGCGTCCGGAGCCTGTGCTCCGCAACGGGAGAGGCCACAACAGTGAGAGGCCCGCGTACCACAAAAAAAAAAAAAAAAAAAGATTAGAGTTTGACAGTAGAGGGAGAGGAACAGTGGGCTGAAGTTTGTTCTATTCCAAATACAATAAGGAGACTTGAGAAGGGAAAGAGATGGGACAAGCTCCTTTAATCTCTGAGCCTTTGGGGCTAATAAGATTAGAAGACTGGTTGCAGGGAGAACTTTCCTTGCCTGCTAAGGATAAATTGATTTGAAAGTGAGGGGAAGAACAGGTTTAGCCAAGCCATTAGCATGATACTTACTTTGGCAGGAAAGTAAATATTATGTTTTTATCAAGTCTTTATGTGTCCTCCCAGGGGCTAAGGTCTGGACCAGCTTGCTTGAGGGCAGCAGTGAGACTTAGTTCTAATGATACAAATTGATCATCAGAAACTGCCCGATAGGCAAGTGATGAATGAAATGATGGAAGTGGGCAACCCAGCCCACCACCGTGAAAATAATATTCCTGTTCAAAGGAAAAAAACTATGCAGAAAATTAAAAAAGAAAAACAGTAGATGTCATTCCCAGTCCCACATTCAGAAATAACCTCTATAAATTCTTCTAGACATATGTTGATAGGAAATAATAATTTTCTATAAAGGGATCCTACCTGCCTTTTTTTTTCCATCTCACATTGTGCTGTGGATCTATTGCCACATCAATAAATATAGGCCTAAATCAGTTTTAAAGGCTGAATAGTATTTCATTATATGGAGGAGCCATTGTTTTAGTCCATCTTTGTTGATGGACATTTAGGTCATTTTCCATTCAAAGCTATGAACAGTGAGATAAAGCATCCTGTCCACGAGGTTTGAGATAGGCATCGGGCTGTGGGGATCCGGTGCTTTGATCGCACGGTTGCCTAGCTGGGGAGTGGGGTTGACACAGCCCACGGTCTCCCATTGCACTGCTCCCAGCTTATGGTATTTTAATTCATTTCTTATTTGCTTCTGTGTTTCCTTATCCCCCTCCTCCCACACAGTCAGAGTGGGCTCTTTGGTGAGGGGTAGAGTGCACTGTACTCACTTAGTCCCACCCTTTCTCATTATTAGAATGTGCAGAGTTTAGATTGCTTCTGAAAGTATCTTGGCCTCGGATTTTGAACAGCTAGTGAGAAACCTGCTGCGGGCTGTGTTGTTCCAACATCCTAACAGCGATGTTCCACGTGCATGGAATTTACATAAAGGGATGGGAAGGTCTCTATTTGCCTCATTTAAAAAATTATGTTGAACATTTATTTCTCAAGCATCTGATATGGGCCTGCTGGGTACAGGCTCTGTGTTTGGCACAGGAAACTCAGAGATGATTGAGTGCATGGTCCCTGCCCTTTGAGGCTCGTGTTCACCTGGAGGGGCTCACAGTTTCATGTTCCTAAATGTTGATTTCCATGGAAGTCAAGCTCCTGAGGCGCCTCAGGACTGTAGTATCAACAACTTGGATGTTATAGAGGAACGTTTATATGAGGGAAATGGTTTTGCAGTTTCTTTGGATGGATAAGACTGAAGTGGTGTTTCTGGTGAAAACTAGGGGAAGTTGAAATGCCTTCATGGACCAGAGCAGAATTCTCTCAGGCAAATCCCCTCCTGTCTTTCCATCTTCAGCGCGGGTCATTTAAAGGGTTATGAATTTTGGTTTTAAATTTTAGAGTTTAGGGCAACAGTATGCCAGAACCTGTGTATGAGCAGAGATTTTCGACGGTGGGGCTTGTAGTCATTACTAGATTAACGGAGACTTGGTTGTAACTTGAGAAAACTCGGAAGGAAAAGGCAGTTGGTGGCTCCACTGACTAGAAGGGACTTTATAGATCAATGAGGTAAAGGGTGTTAGGTTATTTTAGGCACCACTTTGGAAAGCTAACTCTCCCCAGGAGAAATGCTCTCAATGTGCATAAGCATAGGTATTTTTTCTTTTTTTTAATTGAAGTGTAGTTTATTTATAATGTTGTGTTAGTTTCAGGTATACAGCAAAGTGATTCAGTTATATATATATATTTTTTCAGATTATTTTCCATTATAGGTTGTTACAAAATATTGAATATGGTTCCCTGTGCTATACAGTAAATCTTTGTTGCTTATCTAGTTTATGTATAGTAGTTTGCATCTGTAGTTTAATCCCAAACTCCTAATTTATCCCTCTCCCCTTCCCCCTTTGGTAACCATAAGTTTGTTTTCTATTTTTGTGAGTCTGTTTCCATTTTGTATATAGATTCATTTGTATTACTTTTTAGATTCCACATATAAATGATATCATGTAATATTTGTCTTTCTGCGACTTACTTCACTTAGTATGATAATCTCTAGGTCCATCCATGCTGCTGCAAATGGCAATATTTCATTCTTTTTTATGGCTGAATAATAGTCTGTTATACACACACACACACACACACACACACACACACATCTTCTTAAACCAGTCATCTGTTGATGGGCACTTGGCTTGGCTATTATAAATAGTGCTGCTATGAACATTGAGGTGTGTGTATCTTTTCGAATTAATGTTTTCAGTTTTTTGGGATATATACCCAGGAGTAGAATTGCTGGATCAAATGGTTCTATTTTTCTTTTTTTAAGGGACCTCCATATTGTTCTCCATAGTGGCTGCTCCAATTTACATTCCCACCAGCAGTGTGTGAGGGTTCACTTTTCCCTTATCCTCTCCAGCATTTATTATTTGTAGACTTTTTGTTGATGCCCATTCTGACCCATGTGAGGTGATACCTTGTTGTGGTTTTGATTTGCATTTGTCTCATAATTAGTGATGTTGAGCATCTTTTCATGTAGCACAGGTATTTTTATACCATTCCAAGCTGTTTGCAGATCCCCAGCCTAAGAGCTCATGATCTGGTACAATCCCTGGTTTTAATTACTAAGAGTTGTAGGGCAGGGTAACTCCAAGGGACTGTGTAATCTTACTGATGAACTATTCCTAAGAAAAAATTTGTTTTCTTTCTTTCAGCACTGGCTGGATCATTCCAAACCCATAAAAAAGCAGATGAAAAGTAAGTAAGCAGAATTTAATTTACTACCTTCTTTTATCAGAGAGTAAACTCCTTTGCCAATGTTTTGAGGTATTACATTTTCATTAGAACTTGGGAGCATTTTCAAATGGATTCAATTTTAAGGATGAATTTTAATTTCCTAAGGCTGGCTAAATATTAGAGTTTAAAATTTGAATAAGAGTTTTTAGTAGATGTTAAAAAACAGACTATGCCCTCATTTGAAATCAGACACTTCTCCCAATGAGGACTGATAAATATGCTGTTCAGAAACATGAGTTTATACCTGTGACATTCATTTTCTCATGAGTTATGAAGTAGATTCAGAGAATGGGAGAGCAGGAAGGATCTTTGACAGTCTGGTCCGGCTCTCTGATTTTATAGTTGTGGTAACCAGATTTCTTCAATGTGGTTTATGTATGAGTAATTTTTTTTAATTTAATACTTTTTTTTTTTTTTTTTTTTTGCGGTACACGGGCCTCTCACTATTGTGGCCTCTCCCGTTGCGGAGCACAGGCTCCGGACACGCAGGCTCAGCAGCCATGGCTCATGGGCCTAGCCGCTCCGCAGCATGTGGGATCTTCCCGGACCGGGGCACGAACCCGCGTCCCCTGCATCGGCAGGCGGACTCTCAACCACTGCACCACCAGGGAAGCCCTACCATAGTATTTTTAGATTACAGAACACTTGACTGTTTATGTGTCACTTTCCTTTAGCCCACTTAGTATTTTGTTAAAAGTTAGTATCACTTTGGAGTATCTTGGCAATCAGGGGTGAAAGTAAAAGGTTAGCTCTTAGTAATTCATCTAGATGATGAGGTTTTTTTTCCAGAATGAGATTACTAGCTAAACTATCTTTGTCAAAACTGAAGTCCATTTTCGTCCTCCAAGCTAGTATTGAAAAGAACTTACTAGCTTTGTATGTTCCGTTGTTACCTCCCAGAGTCCGTGGTGGATATGTTAATAGATTTAACATGTTTTTCCTTTTGTCCATTCTGTGATCTTCAACCTTCCATCTCCAAATGCTTAGTTGGACCTGCTTATGCTTTGCACTTTCGAGTTAAATATTATTCTTCAGAACCGAACAACCTTCGTGAAGAGTTTACAAGGTAGGACAAGATGCAAAACAAGATCCTCCTACCCACCCACACCCCGTAGCACTTGCCTTCCTTACAATCCACGGGTCTTCTAAACTGTGGGTTTGTTGCCTCTTTCACCTGCTGTCTTTATATTCTGAGCAACTGTTATTAGCACTTTGTATGTGCTTATCTCTGTATTCTGTTGAAAATCCACACTTTGCTTGACTGGACCTTTTTCATAGTGAATCAAAATTTTAAAATTTATTTTCTTGTCACATTCCTATTTTGTTGGACCTTGGGTAAATTGGCTAGTTGGTCTATGGCACTTTAATTTTGTCTCAGATACAAAAAGAGAAGGCAAATATTAGAAGAGCATCTCTCCCTCCAAAATTGCCACCTTATTTTTTTAAGCAACTGCGAAATATTCCCTTGATTATTACAATATCAAAGTTGTTAGAATTCCATCATGGTACCTTTCCGCCCCACTGAATTTCTTTTATAGTGCACCTGCCCTTGCCTGTCTCTTAGACTTCAGAAATAGTGTCAAAGCAAAAGAGGCTTAAAGAACATTTTACGTGTGGACTTTCCCTCCAGCCACCCTTCTATCAGTGAGATTCTCTACTCAGCTTTCTGCTGCTTTTGATGTCCCCAGAATCTCCTTGTCATTGTCTGTAATGGACAGTTGTGGTGACATGTAAGCTTCTGGGTGATCCATGGTGTTGGCCACTGGCTTGGAGGTGACACCCTAAGTAATAGTTTATAAAGACCGACTTTATCACCATGCCCCCCATGGGAGCGGCCTGGGGGCTTCTGCGGTTAGGTTTTCCTATAGGAATTGGAAGTTCTGGCCACGTCAGCATTGTGTCCTCCTTGATGTGGGTACTCAGTTTAATGGTGGTTGAGCACTTCTCAGAAGTAGTAACATTCTGGAATGTACTAGAACCTTCACAACCACCCACATGTCTGCGTCACCCACATTGTCCTATGTCCATTCCACAGAGAGTGACCGTGTGCATTGTTTTCAAAGTTCAAACAAATTACATTATCCTAGTGTTTCTCTTTAGAGTTCTTTATGAAGTGTGCTGCTTCTAGCTGTCATCAAAGCCAGTGATTCTTAACCAGGGTTTGTGAATCAGAAACACTGGGGAGGCTTTTGAACAAATCAGATTCCTGGGGACCACTCTTGTGTGTAAGATTCTCATTCTGTAGGTATGGAGTGGAGCATGGGCAGCTTTGGTTTTTACAAAGCACTGTAAGTGGTTCTGATGCCCACATCCTCCTGGTAAAAAGAACACTTACTTAATCTTTTACTTCAGTGAACTGCACTTGTGTTATTTGCTGCCTTTCTCCCCATTTTCCATTACCCCTGTGACCAGCTGCCATCCAATTCCAGTATTTTTGTTTCCTGTGTGTGTCTGTGTGTGTGTCTGCGTGTGCACACGTGTACTTTGTTTTTTCAAAGGCAGAGTCTGCAGTTAAACTGAATCAGAAAAAAAGCCTCCAGTGGTTGCTAACTACAGTCAGCTGTAAATTTTTTGATACAATCAGCTGCAGCCTTTCTGGAATCTGCTGGTGGGCCGGCTGAGGGCCCAACGCAGTGGCTCTACCCTGCCTGTTGGATTGGACACGTTGCATGCTGCGTGTGAGCCCTGTGTGCATGTGCACGTGTATGTGTGTCTCCTGGAGCCCCAAGGGCATGTGGAGGTGTCATTGGACTGTGCAGTGCTCCATGTTCCATCCCCCAAGTATCTTGCGAATTCCTACATGCGCTCACCTTCCTAGCTGGATTCTGGGATGCCTTCCTGGAGACAGGAGGAGATGCTTCCACCCAAGTTCTCATTTGATTTGGACTCCCTTTTTACAATGCAGAATTCCGGGCTGTGTGTGGGGTGGGATTTGCGATGGGAAGTTGGGGACTGGAAGAGTTACCCTCTGTTGACTTTTGTATATGTTTGTCAGGTACCTGTTTGTTTTACAACTCAGGCATGACATTCTTTCAGGAAAGTAAGTATGTTTTTGTTCTAACTCTTAACTCAGGATAGATCATAATATATTTTCTAAATAGTTCACCGTGTGTGTTTTTTTAACTCTTTACCCTTGTTCCCTTTTCAAAATTCAAAAAAAGTACACCAGGCATTGTAAAGTGAGTCTAATACTTGTATCACTTTCATCATCATCTTATTTCACGTGATTACTATATGGCTTGAAGCATTTCCAAGAGCATTTAATATCTTAAGTGATGTGTATCTGGGAATAATTCTCTCCCTGATCACATCACTGCCCCATTCATAACGGCTTTTGTCGTATTTGCAAGCAAGATACATTATTAGTATGTATACACTGACAAGTATTTGGATCATCCAAAAGCCTCACTCATCACCATCTGCATTTAAGTAATGTAAAGAGGTTATGTTCTGATTCTAGTAGAAAGAGGTTTAGACATCTCATCTCATTTCCTTTTCCTCTCCTAAAAATGGTTTTTAAACACTAGGCCTCTGGCTATACAATGATTGTTGAGCACGAGAAGCACTGGCACTGAAATGGTTGGTTTCACAGGCAGTATGTATTTTAAGGATATGAGATTTCAGCAGTCATAACTTTTACAGTTGTGTCATTTTTCACCAGACATATTGACTATTTTTCTGTTACATGAACAACTAAGATATACTGAATCTAAAAAGCAATACCTGCTATTATTGACAAGAATACATTTTGATTTTGAATATAATCTGAAGGAGATTTAAAATGTGATTTCCGAATTTGGAAGCTGTCTGTAGAATATGTGCTATGAGAATCCTAGTGGAATGTACACTATAGAACAAGTAGATTGTACAGTGTATACATTTGCCTTATTCAACCATGCAATACAGATCTTCGATTGTGTGTGTATTTCTCTCTCTCTCTCCATACTGTGCTTCTCATACTAAAAGCCTCTTAACTGGTGATTGTCTTTGGTCTGGAAAAATATTAATGGCGATGCCTTGCATTTGTACAGTACTTTGCAGTTGACGTGCACGTCAGCCTGATTAACTGAATTCATAGCAGAATAGTGTTCTGGCGGCCCCAGCGTTGCCTCTACCAGCTGGCCGTCTGTGGGCAGGACACTTGAACACTCAGTTCCTCATTTCTGAGGTGGGGATGGGGAGCACAGACAACACCCATCCTAGGGGTTGACACACTTGATGCATTGACCAAATTGGATAATATACATATATGAAAAGGCTTTGAAAACCATGAAGTGCTATACCAATGTATGTCATTATTATTTTTCTAACTAAATTTGTAATAGTAAATATGAATGAGATCCCTGGATTTGTAGTAATACACCTCTGTGGTGATGCCTCAGTTATTCGATTACTTGAGTGTATCCAGCTGTCCTGGCAATCTTAGATATGGTTTCTGTTTATTTGTAACACTATGACCTCGTTTCAAGAAAGAGTGAAGGCAGCTTCAAAAGATGCACGTACTAGACCAAGATAAAATAAGTTTAAAAATAATACGGCAAAGGGAAGGCTTTCCATTCAGTTTCCCAGACTTCCCAGTTCTTGCCAGATTCAGTAAAATTGCCCACTCTACTCAGAGTTGAGAGGAACTATACCTAGATGGGGTTATTTTACCATATGATGAGAACTGACTTTGGGAAATAGGGAGTGTAAGTCAGCTTGTTTGCATTTTTTAATGTAGACAGCAAAAATAGAAACCACCGAGAACAAAAATCATTATCTAAATATCACTACCTTCTGAGAAATGATGTTAGTGACATTTTGTATGGTTATGAATATTAAAGTTCGTATTTACAGTTAATTTCTTTTCTTTTTTTCCCTTCCAAGATTGAAATGCCCATATGAAACAGCTGTGGAGTTAGCTGCTCTCTGTCTCCAAGGTACATTATTCCTTAGTGGTAATTAGCATTTTAAAGTTGTTGCTTTTCATTTCAACAAATGAGGGTCTCCTGTGTACCAGGCACAGTACTCTGCTTTGGTCTCCGTCCCCAAGTAGCTTTCAGTCCCATGAGGACCTCGTGGCCGGATCACATACTCCTGTGTGTACGTACAGAGTACAGTGTGGTTCCTTCAGGAAGAGAGACCTGCAGGAGGCTTGGAAGGTGGAGGCCTGTCGGGGGAACGGTAGATGGAGATGAACAGAGGAACCAAGGCACAAAGTAGAAAAGTGCGGAGAGGCACTAGCAGTTGATTGGTGTCAGAGGGCCAAGTTCAAAAACCTGGAGGGGCGGGTGACCTTGACCCCATTTAAAGCGCATGAACTTCGTGCCGTCAACATGGCGTCTTTGAAGGCTCTTGAGCGGGAGGCAGGCCTGGTCAGACGTGCATTTTAGAAAGGCCACAGTGGCTGTGATGGGGAGAAGGGGTGGGGGCAAGACCAAGACTGGGGCTGGGGGTGAAGTGAGGAGGTGTAGCTGTAACAAACCGAAACTAAGGCTGGGGGTTAAGCACACACCCCAAAATAGCATCAGCGGTACAGGGAGAAGGACCTGGTCATTAGGCTCAGTGTTGAGAGAGGAGACAGAGATGACTCACAGGCTGCTACCAAGGATGGGAGATGGTGACAGTGAATGGTTAGAAGAAAAGGTGGGCTCCAGTGGGGGGACATCTGTGTAGGGTCTCTTGGCTGAGAGGGGCCAGTGGGGCCTCTGGGAGCTTCTTGAGTCTGTATCTGGCTCACCAGACAGGTCAGGCTGGAAGCACTGACAGGGGAGAGTCATCAGCATGTGGGTGGGAATTGGACGGTAAGAGGGTTGCCTGTCTCTCAACGTTGACTGTTCCATCTGTCTGATGCACTGGTGGATTTTTAGTTTAACATGCCCAAGAAACACTTGTTAAAGTTGCCAGCACTAATTAAAAGGATACTAACGTGTAACTGTATATGAGGAATTTCATCAGCACATCGGATAGACATATATTGCGGACTCCTTTATCAGAGCTTCTATGGGATAATGAATTATGATGTATTCATTTATAACTACTAAGTATTTTTGAGTGTCATAGTAAGATTTGGCTTCTGACTTTTGTATTTACCAAGTTTTAAAAGTTGATCTAAGTCTTTTCAAATTATAAAATCAGTACAGGCTTATTACAGAATATCAGGACAACAATCAGATGAGTAGAAGGAAGAACGTAACCTGCGGTCCTACCCACAGACAAGCAGAGTTTCTGTCTATGAGTTTGAGTTTTAAAAATGTAGTTCTGATCAGACTCATACACAAATTTTTTTGTATGATTTTCTACTTGGTAATTTTAGTACATATAGTCTGTCATGTTTGTACTTACAAAGAAGGTTTTTAATGACCAGGTTACTCCCATTCCCTGATACTTCCATTCCTTAGTCACCTTTACTGCTTATTTTTTTTCATTTATTTATGTATATATATATATCTTTTTTTCATCTTTTTTTTTTTTTTTTTTTTTGCGGTATGCGGGCCTCTCACTGTTGTGGCCTCTCCCGTTGCGGGGCACAGGCTCCGGATGCGCAGGCCCAGCAGCCATGGCTCACGGGCCCAGCCGCTCCGCGGCATATGGGATCCTCCCAGACCGGGGCACGAACCCGTATCCCCTGCATCGGCAGGCGGACTCTCAACCACTGCGCCACCAGGGAGGCCCCTTTTTTTCATCTTTATTGGAGTATAATTGCTTTACATTGTTTTGTTAGTTGCTGCTGTATAACAAAGTGAATCAGCTATATGTATACATGTGTCCCTATATCCCCTCCCTCTTGCATCTCCCTCCCACCCTCCCTATCCCACCCCTCTAGGTGGTCACAGAGCACCGAGCTGATCTCCCTGTGCTATGTGGCTGCTTCCCACTAGCTATCTATTTTACATTTGGTGGTGTATATATGTCAATGCTATTCTTTCACTTCGTCCCAGCTTACCCTTCCACCCCCAACCCCGCCCCGTGTCCTCAAGTCCATTCTCTACGTCTGCGTCTTTATTCCTGTCCTTCCCCTAGGTTCATCAGAACCATTTTTTTTTTTTAGATTCCATGTATATGCATTAGCATGCTGTATTTGTTTTTCCCTTTCTGACTTACTTCACTGTGTATGACAGACTCTAGGTCCATCTACCACTTTAGTGCTTACTATCTAGTGGGGACTTGGCATATAATAGGTGCTCAGTAAGTGCAGAATGAAGTTGAAGAGCCCCCCCACCCATGGACTTTGGCTGAAGGGCAGTCTGCCCATGTTGTCTGAAGGCACTTGTGTTGGAGGTAACCGTCTGCGCTAAATACAATGCTAAGTGCTTCACATCCATATTTTCCTAATACAGTGGTCCTTATGGTAAGTACCATAACCATGTGCAGTGGCTTGGGGAACTTGGAAATGGACTGTCCACTTGGACCAATCTGTATTTCACCAGCTTGCCTAGTTGCATCCACCCTAGAGTTTCTGAGCTGCCAGGAGGTCATACTGTCAGGCTTGGTGGCCCAGCAGTAGATGGCAGGGTGTAGTTAATGGGATGAAAGCATCCATGTCAGACCTGGGGCCGTCAGTCCACCTGAGAGGTTCTTCCTAAAGCCATTGGCACACGTCCTAAATGATTAGAGGACGATGAGGCACAGATGTCACCACCCTGCCTGCCCCCAAGTGATGAAGGCATCACCCAGCTCTAGGAGAACCATTTGCCTTGCCCTGCAGCCGAGGCAGACAAGAATACCAGCTGTCATTTGAGCCCTTCTTGGAGAAATTACCTATCTGAGTTGGAACCACAACATTAGTGTAATTTAAGATGCAGTCATTATGTCAGGTACAAAGAAAAACTGAAGATGTAGACACGGAAATGGGGAAGTTTTTGTCACATTGTCTCTCCATGTCCCCTCCTCCCCCCAGCCCATCAGTAAATGCTTCTAGTTCAGCTGCAGAGAAGCCGGTTTGCCTTGGACTATGAAGATCGCTAGAGAGCCTCTGTGGGTTTGCACAGTGAAAGTTTGTGTACTTCTTCCCATGCTTGAGCCTTGAATACGTGTCTTGCTGCAGTTGTCCTTGAATTGATGCCTCATGAGTTGTGATGCAGTGGCCCTGCTTGGAGGCTCTGCTCTTTAAGAAGTAATTTTATGGTTGATTTGGAAATTATTTCAGGCACAAAGAAGAAGGGAGGAGAAGAATGGGATAGTCATTTGTTGTGTGTCCATGATCTTGTTTCATCTTTGTCAGTTTCCCTTTTGTGGATAAGGCATCAGAGACCCAGGACAGTTAAGTGACTTGCCCAGGTCACACAGGTAGTATATGGTCAAGTTGGGTGTCAAGCCCTCCTGCCTCTGAGCTGTTTCCACCACGCCCTATACCCTTCACAGCTGGGACCCTGGCTGCAGAGTTCAAAGACTGAGCAAAGTGTCCTCTTGCCGGCAGGTTCTTGGAAGGCAGGCAACAAAGTGTCCCCCTTGCCTGATCTCGGGGGAACCTCGTCATTGACTTCTCGCTCCTGTGCTTGATGATGTCAGATGCACAGTTAATCCAGTCTTGTGCAGACACATCAGTAAACACAGGGCTCACTTTGGCCCATGGGTGCAGCATGGTTCATATCAAGGAGATATCTTCCCAGACTGCCCTTCTAGCCTTGCCAGGTCCCTAGCTTCAGGGTGACATCTTGGTCAGAGGTCAGTCGTGGCCCTCAGCCTTGGGAGCCCAGCCCTCACCTCTTCTGGGCAAATATGTCACGATCTTCATTTGTGACTTTGCCCAAGGCACCAAGCAGCTGCACATTCTGACCCAGACCACCTGGTGGCATTAGGGGTGCTGTCCAGTTGAGAGCTGCAGATGAGGGGCTGCAGTCAGGTGAGGGGACAGTCACTAGGTCCCCACCCTGTGTCAGACACCGTCTCCTGCAGTCCTCCCACCACCCCTCCGAGTATGGTATAGCTGCTTCCTCTGTGTGGACAGGAACATTTTAACCTCTTCTCCTGTGAGCCAACTGGAGTCCCTTTCCTGAAAGGTGGGCTCTGGGATTGGGGCTCAGAAGCCACTGGAAAGGGCTGCTGGGTTCATAGTGCGTTGCTGTCACTGGGGGTGTTTGGTCATTTGCTGGCTGGTCTGTGGGATGTCGTGTTAAGCCGTGATTCTCAGCGTGAGTTCCCTGGGAACATACTGCATCAGCTGCGTCAGCATCCCCTGGGAACTTGTTAGAAATGCAAGTTTTCAGGCCTTATTCCAAACCTGTGGATTTAGAACCTCCGGGGATGGGGGCCAGCAACGTGTGTTCGAACGAGCCCTCCAGGCAATTCCGGTGCATTCGAAAACCGCTGTCGAAGATGAGTGCTTTTCAAAGTAATGTGTGCACCACCCTCCTGGGCACGTGGTGGGTTTGCTGCAGCAGGTCCAGGGTGGGGCCTGCGATTGTGCATGGTGAGCAGGCCCACGCTGCTGGTCTGCGGACCACACTTTGTGCAGCAAGGTATCAGAGGTAATTAGAGTTCATAGCAAACAAGGTATAGAGGAACCCCTGGAGGATTCCTTTTCCTTCTGGGGTCTGCCTCCTGCACTGCAAGGGTAGGGGGAGTGGAGAGAGTGGACTTTCTCATTCATGTCCTGGAGGAATGGGCCCCCTGTGTCCTCGGGCCCTGCATTCCCTGGGGCACTGGGCAAGAGCCAGGACCAAGCGGCAGCTTCGGGCCTTTTGCTGGGATCGCCCGCGTGGCTGCTGCTCCCTTCTGCACAGCCGGCTCCCTCCCAGCTTCTGCCTGAGTTGCCGCAGTTGCTCCCGTGGCCTTCTCACGCCCTCCACCCTCACTCCTCACTCCTTCCTTCTCCCTCCTGCCAGATTTTTTCTCCCTGATTCTGCCTGTACCGCATTCTTGATTGGTCCTCTCCAGCACTGCAGACTCTGGAGTGCTGTTCAGACCCACCCTTAACGAGAGCCTTGTTACATGGATGTTGCTGGGTGGGTCCCCATTCCCTGCAATTGCCTTTTATTGCAAATTCAGACACTACAATTTTGTGGGGGAAATGTAATCAGGGCCTCCCTGGGCCAGAGAAATAGTCGGGAGAGGGATAGTCATAACTGAGATGATGGTGTATGGCCTGGTGGGGAGCACATTGGAGTGATTTCATGGGGATTCTGAACGTACATGTGGGGACCGAGTGGGAGTTAAATCCTCCTGAAAGCGGGGAGTTGGTTATACATGAGGGGGTACCTGTGCTGTTTACAGTCAGGCCAAGTGCCTTTGGACCTGGTGCTGCAATAACCAAAAGCATTCACTGTCTCCTGTTTTCTCCCTTTTATGAAACCTGCAGCCGAGCTTGGGGAGTGCGAGCTTCCAGAACATACACCAGAGCTTGTGTCTGAGTTTCGGTTCATTCCAAATCAGACAGAAGCGATGGAATTTGATATCTTCCAGAGGTGGAAAGAGTGCAGGTACCTTGATGCTACTATCTAACATTCTGATATATGCATTTGGTCATTTGTAAGCACTTGTCAGACTCTTCTATTGGATGGCAGAGGGGCTTTGTTGATGACTGTAAAATCGCAGCTCCAGCTCTTCACTACTTTCTCTCCCGTGCTTCAGTCCTGTTTTTCAAAGGCCCACAGGACCTCTCTCTTTCCAGAGATGTACAGTAAAAACCAAGCCATACTCCTGTTTCTTCCTCTGAAGTACAGGGCCTGGTCCTGATTTGCTCGTTGCATAGCCAGGGATGCCATGGCCATCCTGGCCTCCTAACCAAGGCAGAGGGGTGCTGCCTTGATCCACCCGGTCCCACACACCTGGGGCTCTGTCCATGGCCTGGACTGCTAGGGCAGACCCTTTAGAAATGTGTCCTGGGGTTCCTTACAGGGACACTCATGTCTGAGACCATGTGTTGCAGAGTTGTATTTCAGGACACGTGGTCACCACAGCTAAGTCCGGCCCTGCCACTTCTCTCTTGCTTTGTCCCTTTCCTCCCTTAGTCACCCTAGTCTAGCAGTTTTATGCCTGGATAACAGGGCCACCGCCTCTCCTCCCGCCCGGCCCATCTTCCCCAGACACTGCCCGTGCCCAGTCACTCTTGGACTCAGAAACCGAGCGTGGTTTCCCCTTGTCCCACAGCCATTCTGGCTCCTTTGCAGATGCAGGGTGACCGTAGCACATTCTCATATCCCATTGACACAACAACGTAGAAACGGGCGGGCGGGCGTGGAGTCTTGCCCCAGTCCCTGCCACACCCCACCCACGCTCCTCCCTGCACGAAGCCGCCGTGAGCAGCCAGCTGTGTATCCTTCCAGCCTTTCTCCTCCACACACGCGTGCACGAACCTACACACACACAGTCGTCTCCCTAAGCATTCCTATTATAAGCCCTGCCTTGTCCTCTTTCCGCTCAGTTAACAGTCTGTTCTTGGAGGTCGTGTCATGTTGATGTAAGTCGGTAGCCCTCATCCCTTTAATTGCCCCAAGCACCCCTTCATGGGGCCGTGCCCTTCAGGCTTGTGTGGGTGTACGCGTTGCAGTTCACATGTGTCTCGTTGGTTTTTCTAAGGGGAAAGAGCCCTGCCCAGGCGGAACTCTCCTATCTGAATAAAGCGAAGTGGCTGGAAATGTATGGGGTAGACATGCACGTTGTCAGGGTAAGAACCGTGTGCGTTTAAGTAATTGGTTTTCCCGGTGACTGAAAAACGTGTAAACAATGTGCAAACAAAGTAATGCGGTGAGGAAACTGTTTTGCATTCTGCTCTGTGACGACCTGTTAGAACCCTCTACCGACTGTGCCTTCGTTTATTTGTAGGGAAGAGATGGCTGTGAATATTCTCTTGGACTGACCCCGACAGGCATTTTAATCTTTGAAGGAGCTAACAAAATAGGCTTGTTCTTTTGGTAATTTAGTTTTGTCCTATATTAAAAATGTCTTTTCCTATTTTGTGGTGGAATTATATGTGATGGGTGATGATCGAGGGATATTTGCAACACCCAGATTCATTTTTAAAACACATGTATTCTTGCATTTGTGGGTGTCTGACAAATGGCAGTGGCGCTTCTGGATAATCACACTTAACATGAATGAGTGATTCCTGGAGCAAATCTGAGCTTAAACGGTAGAAAGGAAACGGCGGTGTGATGGGTAGACAGCGCTGCTGCAGACTGTGCTTTGAAAATGCTTTCTCTCTGGCCAGGCCAAAAATTACCAAAATGGATTTTAAAAAGAGCAAATTGACGCTGGTGGTGGTGGAGGACGATGACCAGGTAAGCCTTGCCTCCGTTCCTCCGCCTTGCTGTGAGTGAGTCATCCTGAGTCAGTGTTACAAATCCCCGCTCACCGGGACCCCCGTGCTTCACCTCCGAGGGCCGGGAACAGGAGCACACGTTCGTGTTCCGCCTGGACAGCGCCCGGACCTGCAAGCATCTGTGGAAGTGCGCCGTGGAGCACCACGCCTTCTTCCGGCTGCGGACGCCGGGAAACAGCAAGTCCAACAGATCGGACTTTATCAGACTGGGCTCTCGCTTCAGGTTCAGGTAGGCACCGTTTTTACAACACGGTCACGTGTCTTGTAGGAGGGCAGCCGTGATGTTTTGGTGAAAGGAGCAGTGGACCTGCATCTGGAGGCTTGGGTTGGACGTCCTGCCCCTGCTTCTTTCTTAGCATCTGACCTTTCGTGGAGTCGCCAGAGCTCTTCTAGCCTCCGCATCCTCATCGATAAGATGAAGCTAATAATCACAAAATTATTAACAGCTGACATTTAGCTGGAACTGTGCTGTCTAATACAGTAGATGCGAGCTACATGTGGCTATCTAAATTAATTCATGTTCAGTGCATTTAAAAATGTGGCTCCTTGGTCTCTCTAACCATGCTTCAGGTGCCTGGTACAAGTGAGATGGGTGGCTGCCACATTGGGCCGTGCTGATGTAGAACACGAGCGTCGTTTTGGAAAGCTCTGTCGACCACACTGCACTAGAGCTTCTCATGTACCAACTCGTAATCCTCCCCATGGCCTTAATGAGATGGGTCCTCAGGTTATACCCATTGTACAAATAAGGGAACTAGGTCTGGGGGTGGGGTTTATAATCTGCCCGAAGTCACAGCCAGTCAGTGGTAGAGCTGAGATTCAACCCCAGGCAGTCTGGGTCTTATGTCTTATATTTTAACCACTACTGTATCGCCTGTCACATGCCAACATCAAGAAATTTGGTGACAAGAATGAGAGCAGATGTCACCGTGTGTGTGTGTGACCCAGGCTGGGCTCAGGAATATTTGAATCTGAAAAGACCCTGAAGAAAGAGAGGTTTATTCTGATATATTTCTACTTACATTTCTAAGACCATGTCTCTCAAAGTGCATGAGAACTCCCTGGGTGTTTTTTTTTTTTTTTTTTTTTTTAAATATCCCCGTGGTTTTAATTTTCTTTCCTTGGTTACTACTGATGAGCACTTTTTTTTTTTTAAGGTTGAGCCTTCTTTCCATTTATTTATTTATTTATTTATTTTTGCCTGGGTTGGGTCTTCGTTTCTATGTGAGGGCTTTCTCTAGTTGTGGCAAGCAGGGGCCGCTCTTCATCGCGGTGCGCGGGCCTCTCACTGTCATGGCCTCTCTTGTTGCGGAGCACAGGCTCCAAATGCACAGGCTCAGTAGTTGTGGCTCACGGGCCTAGTTGCTCTGCGGCATGTGGGATCTTCCCAGACCAGGGCTCGAACCCGTGTCCCCTGCATTAGCAGGCAGATTCTCAACCACTGCGCCACCAGGGAAGCCCCCTGGGTGTTTTTTTAAAATGAGGATTTAGGACCTCATCTAAGGCCCTTGTAATCAGAATCTATGGGGACTCACGTGTGGCTGTATGAATAAGGCCTGGGAATGTGCATTTTAAATGCACTCCCAGGGTCGATTCCTGAGGCATGTTTACAGATCTGAGAATTGCTGTTACAAGATCTAAAACTTCACATGCTTTCATAACCTCTTCTCACACATGGCATGTCCTTGAACTCTATTTAAGATGCCAAACGATTTGTTCATTTCAAATTTTTCTGCTGTGCACGGAAATGTCTGTGCACTTGTGTTTAAAGAATCGCTTGGTTTGAATGTATTTTTAAATGCTGCAGAGGGGAGTGGTGGTGGGGGATCAAGTCCTTTTTGAGAAAGAATCGACTCATGGGTCCTGCGAAGGAAGGATGGAAGGAAGATGTCATAACTGCGAAGCCTGGCAGAGACGTTGCACGGTGTGCTGAAGTCTGCTGTGCTCCAAGTGAGCAGGGCTGGACTGTTGAGGTTGCCCAGGCGGGGTTTCCATCCTGGCAGGACACTTCCGTGGGACTTGGTCCAGCCCAGCGTGAGAAGGAAGGGAGTTTGGAGATGAGTTTGCCCCTTGGAGGCAGTTAAAGCAGGTGGCAAGTGGCTCCTTCCATGTGATAAATCATAAGCCGAGGGTGGTTGGAACGAGGCAGTGATAGATCAGACAAAGATAGCATTGCCTCCTGGAAGCTGTAGCTGGACGTTGGGTTGATGGAAAGCCTTGGTGAAAGCAGCAGTGTTTTTCTTGGCATAGCAAGGAAAGCCAAGGTTTAGTTAAGTGGTCACTGATAACAGCCTTTTAAAAGAGTTAAATGTCTACCTAATATGTTTTGGGAAAGGTATTTTATGTGTGAATCAGTGTTCTCTTAGTCAAATATTCCAAGTACTCAGACCTGCTTGGTTTATGTAGTCAAGTGGCTGGTACCTAAATTGCAGGTTTTGTCCTTTGGCGGAAATATAATACAGCCTGGATTTGGCAACAGTGATTTTATTTTCAAACGGAAGGCTAAATTTAGTGTGTGTCTTTACCAAACGAGTTTGAGATAAGTTGAAATTTACATTGGAGCTCTTGGAAATAAAAGTTCACTTCCAAATACGTATAATGTACTGACATTCTGATATTGGTAGCATGCAGTGAAATGTTTGCTTTCCAGTGGCCGGACGGAATACCAGGCTACACATGGCGCCAGGTTACGAAGAACCAGCACGTTCGAGAGGAAGCCTAGTAAACGCTATCCGTCCCGGAGACATTCGACATTCAAAGGTGGTGTGCTTTTCATTCTGTCTTGGAATTTTACACCATGGTTCAGTTGGTTAATAAGCCCCAAGGAGTTTGGCGAAGCAGTTTGTGAAGGAACTGTCTGCTGTTCTCTGTCATTCTGATGCTTTTGACAAAACCCCAGTGGGATTCTCTTGGTGGGAATCAGGCTACTCTCACCATCCAGCTGTCTTTAGTCTTTCCCATTGGATGTGTTCATTTCCTTCTCCCCCTTTTCCATGTTTCTTTTCTTGTATCTCTTTGCTTCTGTTGGACCTGGGACCTTAGGGATATCATAGGTAAACATGTTTCTTGCCCATGGAAGATGATGACATGTCTCGGAGGGAAGAAGAGTCCCTTCTCTTCTCCGTCTTCCAGTTTCAATTGGGGACATCAGTCTCGCGCTAACCAGAATTCTGACCACTTAAGAGCAGAACCAGAACTAATTAAAGACTAGACTCGGGGCCCACAGTCAATCCAAGCACACTGTGCCCTTGAATTTAGCTAGGCCCCAGGATGCTTGCCTTCTCCACCCCCCCTTTTCCGAACTCCCCGAGCTTTGTCTGTCATTTACTACTGTGGCCTCACACCTGCATGAGGCCTGGTACCCAGTTACAGGTTCAGTCAGCAAATGAGCAAGCCAGGCTCATTTCTATTTAAACCCGGCCACCAGATCCCATTTCCTAGCTCTCCTTTGTCCACACTTGATTGCTTCTCCATTCAGGACTATCTTTTTCCTTTTTTTTTTTTTTTTAAATTTTTTTTTTTTTTTTGCGGTACGCAGGCCTCTCACTGTTGTGGCCTCTCCCATTGCGGAGCACAGGCTCTGGACGCTCAGGCTCAGCGGCCATGGCTCACGGGCCCAGCCGTTCCGCGGCATGTGGAATCCTCCCAGACCAGGGCACGAACCCGTGTCCCCTGCATCGGCAGGCGGACTCTCAACCACTGCGCCACCAGGGAAGCCCTATCTTGTTCTTTTATAGCAGGACCTCTGCATCTCCCCACCCGACTCTTGTTCCCTCCCATATATCATTGTACTGGCCATTTCATATGTTTTTCTTGTATAACTCAGGACTTAGTGGGCCTCTGTGGGACCTGGCACCTGTGCTTTCCCATCTAGAATCTTTAACCTTGTGTTCCCCACTGTTTCCTTCCCTTTTGAACCAACGGTACAATAGCGTGGCAGCCAGAAACTCTCCAAAGCCATTCTTGGCTGCTTTCGTGGGGAAAAAATTGCCCAGAGCCCAAGGAATGTGGCTTCACTTTCAAGAAAGACCAGAGGTTGAGAGGGTGGGGCTGTGTCCAGGGAGGGTGACAGGTCCGTGAAGGGTGATTGATTGCAGGAACTGGGAGTGATGAGTGATGGGGTGGGGCCGGGTGGGGGGGCGATGAGAAAGCTGTCTGTCCCAAGGGCTGTGTTCACCTCCCTGGTGAGCATTATTATGCTTGTGCACGTAGCCAGTTGGGTCAAAGTTGCCCAGAAACACCCCGGTCGAAGGAAGAACTTTCTGGTAGGGCCATCCAAAGATAGTACCCCCTCTTTACAGAGTGAGCGCCCAGTCCCTGGAGGTGTACAGGCACAAAGGGAAAGGCACCGCGGTGTGGCTGCTGCAGAGGGGAGGGTGCTTGATGCCACGAGGTGGCCTTAGAGCTCTTCCAGACTCCAGGTTCCGTGCTTCTCCTCCACTACCCTTCCTGGTCTTCATCCTCTTTCCCTCCTTTATTTTACTGACATTTTCTCCAGCCAGAGTTCTAGCATCTTTGTGAAACCGTTAATGATTTTCCATGCTCCATTTTTCAAAAAACGAAGTGGTGTCTAGGTTCACAAGCTCTACCTCTGTCCATGGCCCCTTCCGCAGACTCACACCCCGAACCCAGTCGGAGGTGTCTGTCCCGAGCCCCCCTGCACAGGTTACTGCTTGTATTTCAGCCTGTCTTCGATCTTTCACGCCTCTGTCTCTGTCTGTGTCAAGACTGTGAGCTCCTTGAGAGCAGGGACTGTCTGTCTCTGCCTCCTAGGACTCCTGGTCCTGGGAACTAGCTCAGTGAGCATGTTCTGAGTGAATTGGAGGGTGGGGCACAGCAGGAGGTGATTTACTTTTCCTCCAGAAAGGAGAGGTAGCCAAGATGAAGATTCTGCCTCCTGGGGTTGGGACCGCTCTGAGATCACAGGAATCTCTTCCCTGATCATTGGTAACAAGTGGTAAAAATGGTAAAAATTGGTAAAGCTCTCTAAGATGTCATACTTTTCTGTTTTTCCTTTAAAGCAAGCAACCCGATGATAGCAGCTCAGTTCTGGTAAGTGCCCCCAGAGTCCGGGTATGGCTCTGCTCTCGAATTACTGTATTTGTTTGCAATGTTGACTTTTTCCTTAATACAGTTAAATCACAGAGTGAAGCACTGATGGTTTCCTCTCCACCCCCTTTTGCTGCTGCCTGGCTATACCGTCCGCCTGGCTTTCAATAAGTACACAGTAGAATGTTCCAAGACAGTTTGTTTTTTTGGAAAACACAGATGCTTTGTTTGAGTGGCTTTGTGCTTTGTGTATTGTGACAGTGAGTGATAAAGGTGATAGGAATGTGTATGGCACAGTGTGCTAACGGCACTGCAGGCAGTGATGGGAAAGAAAGGCCGTTCTCTTGAGCAAAAGCTCCCCGAGAACAAAAACTGGATCTGCTCAGTGATGTGCGGGTTTCATGTCCTACAATGTAGAAGACCTTTATCAACACCCAGTGAACTTCCTGTAGGAAGAGAACTTGTCACAAGGCTGAAACCCTAGCACCGGTGTCCACAAACTTTTTCTGTAAAGTGCCTGGTCGTAAATATTTTAGACATCACAGGCTCTGCTGTCCCTCTCAGCACCCTTCCACCCTGCCCCCCGGAGCATGAAAGCAGCATACACAGTATGTAAATGAACGACTCCAGCGTGTTCTGATTAAACTTTACTCACAAAAGCAGGTGGGCCAGATTCGGCCCATGGGGCGTGGTTGGCCGCCCCCTTCTCCAGCACAGGTGGCCTTGATCTTTCCTGTACATTGGAATCACCTGCTGAGCTTTGAAACCCTCAGCCAGGCCACACCCCAGGCTAATCGAATCAGTCTCCGGGTGAGGACCTGGACATCTGTGGTTTTAAAGCTCCCAGGTGAGTCTCGTGTGCTGCCCAAGAGGACACTGTCCCACCTGGTGTGTACTTCTCTTTCTCTCCCTGAAACAGTTGTTTTCTTATGTGAGTTTCGACCTCAGTGGACAGCTGTCATGCTAGAGAATCACAGACTGTGTAATTGTTTCGGCCCTTGTGTCCAAGCTCCAGCCTCTGGTAGCCCCATCTGGTTAGTCTCTGGTCATCCCAGGCACAGGTCTCAGGCTACTGGCGAGGGTGGTCTTTGAGGTCAGCATATCTTGGTGTGCCGTACGCCCTGGGCAGTTGGTAGTGTGCGGTGTGTGGAGGAGTGTGTTAGTGATCAGGGATCAGGAGGCCTCCCGCCCAGCCCTGGCATTTCTCTTAACTCAGCTCTGGGGCGGCCTTTTTCTCATCTGAAAACAAAGAGGTTGGGCTAGATCAAGTGTTTTTCGAAATTTTTTAGCTTTTGATTTTGGCCCACTAGGAGAAACCTGCCATGGAAGCCCAGTACAGAGAACAGACCAAAGCGGGACTGCTCTGGGTGACACCGAGCAGGGAGGGGAGGGCAGGGCTGGCACCTGCTGCTCACCCACCCCCCACATCCCACAGGCAGCCCCAAGGCACCTCCAAGGGCCCCAAGGTTCTGGAGAATGTAGCTGGCCGTTGTGTCACAGCTGGAAACTCAGCCTGGCACTCTGATTGCAGACGCTGCTTGCAGTGCCGTTCGGCTGGGCGTCAGATGTCTGGCTCTTCTGTCTGGGTTCAGTTCTCAGCATCTCACGAAGGGCTCCAGGGTCCTGTTGAACTGCTGTGCATCAGGCCTGGACCCCTGAGGATGGGAGGAGGTGGCAGGGATCCTGCATGGGTTAGTTTTAGGCCTGCAAGCTTGCCCTGTTTCCAGGATCCCTATGGCGGGCAGTATGCTGAAAGTATGCCTGTCAGCATGTCTTGTTTTTAATTCTCAGGGGCTTGTGAGTTACATTTCTTTCCTTTGCTCTCTAAGGAAGTGATTGTTTTGCTTGTTTGTTTTTCCCTCATAAAATTACATTTTCCTCTTAGCGTCTAGTAGAGATTATATATATTGAGAACCAAAATAAACTAAAAACCCAAATCTCCACCACACACACAAAAAAACCACCCAGTAAATATACCCTTTAGGAACAAATGAGCTAATAACCACTGTTCACAGCTCTTCAGTTGCTCTTCATAGCCTGTGGGATCCTGGGGGTGGGGAGGATTTCTATGGGAGCCGGGGATGAAACTGTGCTCTGGGCGCAGAGGTGATGCCAGGAAAATAGCACCTTGCAGAACACTTAGCCCTCCTGGTGAAATGCAGCCGGGGGTGAATCTGGCCCAGAGCCTGGCTCTGTGCACTGGCCCTCTATGAAAACTGGAACACAGGGTTATTTAGACCCTAAGCAAGACTCATAACAATGAAATGTTTTCCTCTCATTGCTGGAGGAGCAGTAAACCGTGATTTTGAACACGCCACCCTAGCAGCCTAGCCCGATGATGGTGCTGGGTTGGTCTGTGGTTTCTCTGGCAGATGCCGAGCTTGCATATTAAATACATTGTGTTTTGCACCAACTGTCTCCACCCATACTTTTGACCAGAGTAGTTATACTTCAAATTCCATTAAAATAGGATCATGCATGAGGAGCCTGGAACCTTTCCACAGGTTCTCAGAGAGCCAGCGTGGCTTGGCAGAAAGGATACTGGCCTAGGGGTTTTGCAAATGTCAATTCCGGTCACGGTGCGGCCATGGACTAGCTAGCAAGTGTCCTAACATCTCTGTTAGGCAACAGTTCCTTTATCTGTAAAATGAGGTGGTAACATTTATTGACCTCATAGCCTTGTTGTGTGGATTAAATAATAACAGATGTGAAGTTCCCAGTACAGAACCTTATGTGTAATGAACATTCCAGAGTGGTGGCCACATCATGGCAGCATTGTTGAGAGCAGTGGGACCCACAGTGGTGTATGCTCAGAAGTGGCTTGTGGCCCTCCCTTGAGCTGGAGAAAGCCCTGGACATCACTGGAGCTGCCCGGTACCATGGGCCACCCAGCAGTGCCGGGGCAGGCCTGGAATGGGAGCTAAAATTATTTAGTTTGCCCAACTGAAAGGACCTCCTTTTTGCCACCAAAATATAACATTATAAGCACGGGTCTGGAATATGACCTACATATTTCTATTTGTGAGCTCTAAAGTGACGAATGAGAGCTGCTGTTTGGTTTCCCCAATTATATGTTCATTTAAGCTGCTAGTAACCAAAAAAATAGTATTTTGTAAAAGTTGCTAACAGAGTAGCTAGCACCTAAGATTAGTTTACAACTGTTAAATAAATCAGTAATAATGCCGCTTTACAACCTGTTATATTACAATATTTCTTTTCTTTTTTTTAGCTCTAAAACAAATCCTGAAGTCCATAATTACCAGGTGAGCTATTGCTTTTAAAGGTTTTCATGTCATACTTCTTAAAGTGTCTAAATTTTCCACACTGAGCAGTCGTTGCGCTTATAATCAGGTTTGGAAGAAATAACAGCAGTACATGTTTTTCTGAGAAAACAGTAAGAGGAGAGCCTTCTCCCCTGACCCCTGCTTCCTCTTGGTCATCTGAGCTGCCTGTTTTTCTTAACCTTGTACACTGGCAAGCAGCAGGGATATATGTTCTAAGTTTCTGGGTGGTCAAACACAGCCTCTCGGGGGCACTCAAGTGAGGCCATTTTTTGTCCAAGTGTGTTCTAGGCCCAGGAAACATGAGTCCCTGGAGATGTGCCCCCAGGAAAGGATGTCTTGGTCACATGTTTGGGAAATGCTGCATCCTTCATTCCCTTCTCGGATCTTATGGTGCCCATTGGGATGTCAAAAGTGCTGAAAAATCCTTCAAGGAACACACGTTTTATTTTTTTAAGTCCAGTGTTTCCGCAAGTCATTTGACTGTTGGACAACCTTCCCACCATAAGAAAAGCTGGCTTCCCCCACCACTTCTGTTGGTGGTGTGTTCATTTCCATCAGTGGAATAGTGGTTTCTAGAACCTGCTCTGTAAAGCACTGTGCTAGGCCTGTTGCCTGCAGAAGGAGCGGAGATGGGTTTCCATGGCTGATGTTCTGCTCTTTCACAGGATGACCGTCAAGGCCCGAACCCCCTGCCTGCCCACCAGCCACTGCTGTGGGTAGCTCTCGCTGGCTGTTCGCAGCCTTCTGAAACCTGGGTCCAGCTTAACTTTTCTACATTTATTGTCCCTGCTCCTTAGCATACATCATGTGTTCAGTTCTTAGAGAATCACATCGTGTTTTTTAAAACATCTTTATTGGAGTATAATTGCTTTACATTGTTGTGTTAGTTTCTGCTGTATAACAAAGTGAATCAGCTATAGGTATACATATATCTCCATATCTCCTCCCTCTTGCGTGTCCCTCCCACCCTCCCCATCCTACCCCTCTAGGTGGTCACAGAGCACCGAGCTGATCTCCCTGTGCTATGCGGCTGCTTCCCACTAGCTATCTATTTTACGTTTGGTAGTGTATATATGTCCATGCCACTCTCTCACTTTGTCACAGCTTACCCTTCCCACCCCCCATATCCTCAAGTCCGTTCTCTAGTAGGTCTATGTCTTTATTCCCATCTTGCCCCTAGGTTCTTCATGACCTTTTTTTTTTTTTTTTTTTTAGATTCCATGTATATGTGTTAGCATACGGTATTTCTTTTTCTTTTTCTGACTTACTTCACTCTGTATGATAGACTCTAGGTCCATCCACCTCACTACAAATAACTCAATTTCGTTTCTTTCTATGGCTGAGTAATATTCCGTTGTATATATGTGCCACATCTTCTTTATCCATTCATCTGTTGATGGACATTTAGGTTGCTTCCATGTCCTGGCTATTGTAAATAGAGCTGCAATGAACATTGTGGTACATGACTCTTTTTGAATTATGGTTTTCTCAGGGTATATGCCCAGTAGTGGGATTGCTGGGTCGTATGGTAGTTCTATTTTTAGTTTTTTAAGGAACCTCCATACTGTTCTCCATAGTGGCTGTATCAATTTACATTCCCACCAACAGTGCAGGAGGGTTCCCTTTTCTCCACACCCTCTCCAGCATTTATTGTTTGTAGATTTTTTGATGATGGCCATTCTGACCGGTGTGAGGTGATACCTCATTGTAGTGTTGATTTGCATTTCTCTAATGATTAGTAATGTTGAGCATCCTTTCTTGTGTTTCTTGGCAATCTGTATGTCTTCTTTGGAGAAATGTCTATTTAGGTCTTCTGCCTATTTTTGGATTGGGTTGTTTGATTTTTTTGATATTGAGCTGCATGAGCTGCTTGTATATTTTGGAGATTAATCCTTTGTCAGTTGCTTCATTTGCAAATATTTTCTCTCATTCTGAGGGTTGTCTTTTCGTCTTGTTTATGATTTCCTTTGCTGTTCAAAAGCTTTTAAGTTTCATTAGGTCCCATTTGTTTATTTTTGTTTTTATTTCCATTTCTCTAGGAGGTGGGTCAAAAAGGATCTTGCTGTGATTTATGTCATAGAGTGTTCTGCCTATGTTTTCCTCTAAGAGTTTGATAGTGTCTGGCCTTACATTTAGGTCTTTAATCCATTTTGAGTTTATTTTTGTGTACGGTGTTAAGGAGTTTTCATTCTTTTACATGTAACTGTCCAGTTTTCCCAGCACCACTTATTGATGAGGCTGTCTTTTCTCCATTGTATACTCTTGCTTCCTTTATCAAAAATAAGGTGACCATATGTACGTGGGTTTATCTCTGGGCTTTCTATCCTGTTCCATTGATCTATATTTCTCTTTTTGTGCCAATACCATACTGTCTTGATTACTGTAGCTTTGTAGTATAGTCTGAAGTCAGGGAGCCTGATTCCTCCAGCTCCATTTTTCTTTCTCAAGATTGCTTTGGCTCTTCAGGGTCTTTTGTGTTTCCATACAAATTGTGAAAATTTTTGTTGTAGTTCTGTGAAAAATGCCATTGGTAGTTTGATAGGGATTGCACTGAATCTGTAGATTGCTTTGGGTAGTATAGTCATTTTCACAATGTTGATTCTTCCAATCCAAGGACATGGTGTATCTTTCCATCTATTTGTATCATCTTTAATTTCTTTCATCAGTGTCTTATAGTTTTCTGCATACAGGTCTTTTGTCTCCTTAGGTAGGTTTATTCCTAGTTATTTTATTCTTTTTGTTGCAGTGGTAAATGGGAGTGTTTCCTTAATTTCTCTTTCACATTTTTCATCATTAGGTATATAGGAATGCAAGAGATTTCTGTGCATTAATTTTGTACCCTGCTACTTTACCAAATTCATTGATTAGCTCTAGTAGTTTTCTGGTAGCATCTTTAGGGCGAATCACATCATTGTTGCCCCATAATTTTTTCCCACTGTTCTTGGCCCACACTTGTCTGCTGGGAAGCTGTCACCTCCACAAAGCCTTCTTTGAGCCCCTTGATTAGAAATCACCAGCACCAGTGGTTCTCAGCCCTGCTGCATGTTAGAACCATCTGGCAAGCTTTAAAAAAATAATTGGTGCTTGGGCCTCAGCCTGGACTGGTTGAATCAGAAACTCTAGGGTGGGTGGGATCTGGGTATTGGCAAGCTGTGGTGCCTCTCTAAGGTGGTTCTGATGAGCGGCCAGGTGGGGGCCCTGAGCTAATGATGTGTCCCTGGCTTCACAGGTTATCATGTGCTGAGAGGCAGCATCCATGTCTGATGACCCCCTAACATGGTGGCCAGCTTTCTTGTCCTGGGTGGGTGTGAATGTCCAAGGGACACTCCTCTCCTGAGTTTCTCTGCCCTATCACCAGTCTGGTTTTGAATGTCACAATAAAACTACTCCATGATGAGTTCACTTTGGATCCTTATTCTAATCAGTCTCTTTCTGGATCTAATCAGTCTCATTACTGTAGATATTAACTCCTTAGGTGGGGGCAGGGATCCCAGTGTACATTATCTTTATGAGACCTCCATATTATGTTTCTGAAGAATTTTGTGATATCACCTTCTGTACATGAAATCTTATGCCCAATGCGCAGAACCTGGACGTGACTTCCGAGTTGTAGAGAATTAGTGTAAAAAGTGCTTTGCGCTTGGTGGGGAAAGGCCAGCTTTGCTGATCTCCTTGCTGCTGCCTTTGGGTTCTTAGTCAGAGATTTTTTTTTTTTTTTGGTCGGACTTTCAGGTGTGAGTGGCTAGAATGTTGTTGATGGGTGATTAGTGCTTGAAGGGGAGAAAAAAAAAAAAATAAACAAAGCAAAGCATTCCCAGCTCAGCGCTGCCCTTGCCCCAGCAGCCTCGCAGGTAGAGTGAACGTCAAGGCGATTGTTCATTGAAATCAAATCCATGACAATTGTTACCTGGATGTTGTTCTCTTAACATCTTTGGCAACCACTGGCCCTCTGCTCCTTGCCAGCCTTTAGAGGTGCCATGATGGGAGTAAATTGACCAGGAAGAGAACATCCTGAGAGGTGGCCCGGTAAGCATCTGAGCACTGAGAAAGGTTTCCGGGAAGGTGGTATTGCAGCATTGGTGTTACTCTGAGCTCAGCAAGCTTAGCCGAATGCAAAGGACGGATTGCTGTGTCCTTGATGGGAGCACTATTGGCATTTGGAGATGGACAGTTCTTCACTGCTTGGGACTGTCCTTAGAGTTACATGAAGTTTAGCTTCCCTCTTCTCTGCCCAAGAGTTACAGGTAACTCTCAAGTCATTGTGACTAGCAAAACTGCACATACTCATTTCCAGTTGTCCCCAGGGAGATGTAACGGTCCTGGTTGAGAACCATGTGGGTTAACATTAAAAAAATACTCCTTGACAGCTTTAGAGGGTGTATAAATTACCAAAGGAGACCAAGGAAGGTTCTGGAATATCCTCCTTCCAAGTCTCTATGGATAAGGTGCCCACCTCTCTCCAATGCATCTGATTTGGTTGTGTTTGAAGACAAGGTATATAGAATAGAAGGTCCACTTCTCTTCTAGGTTATTCTCTTTTGTTCAAGACCGTTGGTGGAGCCTCTTTTGGGGCCTTGGCTGTATGGCCAAAACGCCTGAAACGGTTCAGCGTTGGGCAAATCATCTATCACCTCTGGGTTTCTGTATCCCCTAAGAGAGAGAAATATGAAGCGACTATTTCCAGGAGATTCTAAAGCCCTGGTCAGCTTTCAGATTCTGCCACTGAAATGTTTTCTCCAGGTTCCTCTTTCCAGTAGGATGTCCTTTGGGGGCTGTGGACTTGCTGACAGGCATCCTTGAAGGAGAGGGGCCACTGGAATACAGAATAGTCAATGAGGGCATTGCAGGTCCATGAAAATGGAATGAACAGAATTGCTGAGAATTTTTCATAATAGAGAATGGACTTCTGCTTATTAACCAGAACAGCAGGGAAGAAGAAGAAGGGGAAGAAATAATTTAAAGAATAATGGTGGCAAGCCTGTGGTGACTTAAATGTCAGGAGAACCTAATTTGCCCCGTAGAAAATTTAGCCTTGAAAAGCCCCAGGGCTTCTGACACAGTCTGAGACCGCTGCCCTCTGCAGGCCAGAAGTGGACTGGCAGGCAACCTGCCACCCACCCAGGCCAGCCTTATATCTTCACCCCGGGCCGTTTCGTGAGTCATCAGTCTGGATCCATTTTCTCATGTTAAAATGGGCAAACTACTTCTTTCCTTCTGTTTTATCAGGATAATGGTGCTCTGGATGGTTTGGGGTTTTGTTTGTTTGCTTCCGGGGCGGGGGTGGGGTGGGGGGTTGGGTGTTTTGTTTTGGATCACATTTTAGAAAAAAAATTTTTAACAAGAGAGAAAGAGTTCGCCCAGAGTCCTGCTGCCTTGGCATCCTCTGTCCAGTCCTTGTCTGTTTGCAGATGTAACTGTTTACACACAGTTGTCATTTTCAGCAACGACAGAAATTGTTTCTAAAGAATAAATTACCCGCATTCTCTCCGTCTCTCTGGCCCCTTCCGTGGGTTCCCTTGGGAGAGATGAATATTGCCTTGCCTGGGCGCTCTAGGGCACCCTTTCAAGGCAGATGCCTTCCGATTTCTTCTTGGAGGGCAGCCCCCAGCCTTTGTCACGGGGGAAACGTGATATCCTGGGAAACGTGCGCTCCCCCAGCCAGGGTTCAGTAAGAGCCTCTCCATTCACAGCCGGTGAAGACCATTGAAAGCAAAGGGCATCTAATAATCGAGTTTGGTGTTTTATTTCTAGCCTCAGTATCACCCCAATCTTCACCCCAGCCAGCCTCGTTGGCACCCGCACTCTCCAAACATCAGGTAAGTACCTGAGCTCATAGAGCCGTCCTTTCCCAAGCTCTCCTTTTCTACATAGTTATGAATTGAAATTCTGCATCAGAAACAACTGTTAAAGAGTTGTCTTGTCCTGGAAGAGATGAATAACTTGCAAAGCAAAATAAGCCGGTGATGGGTCTGGATGTACTAAAGTTATGCTTGACGAAATAAAAATGAACTGGGTGGGGTTTTTTGTTTTGTTTTGTTTTGTTTTAGTCATTCTAACCTCAGATATTTTGGGTTTGGTTTTATGTTTGAAATGTTACTTAAAATTTCTAAGTAACGGTTTCCTGTCCTGAGAATTCATTTACTAAAAATAAGACTAAAGCTCAGGGACTTTTGTTGTGGGATTTTTTGAAAGGATTTTTTTTTTTTCCAGGGATGGGGTGGAGGGTTGCTTTTTGTGGTGATGGATCTTTTTCTAAACCTAGGGGTCGGTAAGCTCTTTCTGTAAAGGGTCAGATAGTCAGTATTTTCAGCTTTGTGGTCTCTGTCACAACTACTCAACTCTGCCATGGTAGCTTGAAAGCAGCCACAGACGATACAGAAGTGAATGGGCCTGATTGTGTTCCCATAAAGCTCATTTATGAAAATAGACAGTGTGGGATTTAGGCTGAGGGCCGTGTTTACCCACCTCTGCCCTAACCTACCACAGTCCTTCCTAAGTAAACTGGCACCTGCCTTGTTGCATTTACAGTTAAGCTTGAGATTTTTTTTTAATGCCAGCTTTGTAAAGGCAAACGTTCCTTTCATGATTTGAATTTCAGATCAGTCTTAATTGGTGTTTATGTGTGAAGCTCTTTCAGAAACATAGTTGGTGAATTCAGTTTGCATAAAGTTATCTCTTAGTGAGATTGCTAGCCTTGCTTCTCGAGAAAGTGCGGCGAATGGAGTGATGGGAATAAATCCATTGAGAACGGGGCAGATGAGAGCAGTTAGTTCTTGATAGTTCTTACCAAGTTTGCTGGGGATCCTGTAGGACAACAGTGCAGTTTGATCATAAGCACTTGATATTCATGTAACATTTAAAAGCAAGTTAAACTAGTGAAGTAATACTTCTAAATGTTTCTGTGTTGCAAAGGCCGTTTCTTTTCCAGACATGAGACACAGAGAGATTTATAGAAACGCTTTTTAATTTAACCTTGTGTTTACAAAATTTAACACTTATTTTTGCCTGTTTTACCATATTGGTTTCCTTGTGAGGCAGACCTGGCTGGGAATGCTAGGGAGGCTGGACCAGTGCTGCTTGCAGGTGGCCCTGCTGCCTGGCAGCATCAGTGTCACCTGCAAAACTTGTTCATGCAGAGTCCCAGCCCCACCCCAGACCTACTGCATCAGAATCTCTGGGGGTGGTTCCCAGCATATTGTGTTTATCAGACTCTCCAGGAAAGGAGAATTATTTGGTCCAGCACTTTTGGAAAATGCTGCATGAGGCGTTCACAGTGTACGTTCACATGGCAACAGTTCTTGAGAATTCCTGTAGAAAAGGAACCTTTTTCACCACCACCTAGCTTTCCCCAGACTGACTTGATCATCAGACACCCTTTGAGGGGTGATGGCACAGCCATGGGCAGAGCTGTTCTCAACTTGGAAGTTGATAGAGGACCCACATCTGAATTTTTAAAATACTTGAAAGTAAAAAATCCATTCATTTCCATCTGAAAGCCATCCCCATTTATGTGGTTCATGGTTTTTCTTGTCCCGTTTCCTTTGTGCTTGTGTTGTTTCACTCACCTCTCTGAATTGTCTTCATACCCCCACTGACCACTCACTCTGCGAACAAAACAGGCCATCCTTTCAGGATGACAGGCCGCATTGGAAAGCATCGGCCAGTGGAGATGACAGCCATTTCGATTATGTCCACGACCAGAACCAGAAGAACTTAGGAGGAATGCAAAGTATGACGTATCGAGATAAACTCATGACTGCACTTTGAGAGACTGAAGCGTCTTACTTCCATTCACCATCATAGTTTCGTTACATCCCATGGAAAGTGTCTTGGCATCCCGTGGACGTGTTTGTAGAAATGTCTTCTAGGAATAGTTCTGAAAGGTGTTTTCAGTGTCTGTGTAAATATTTGAAAATAATCCCAATAGGTAGTCCTAACTTACTGTTGACTGCATTCTCAAAAAATGAAGGTAGTTAAAGGCTCAGGAATCGTTTTGATATTCTGATTTTAAAATTGGAGTATAAGTCTGTGTTTATCGTATTGCTGTGTACCTGATGTTTCTTTGTTATTTAATGAATGGGACCAAAGAAAACCAGAAAAACTTCGGAAGATCGCTCCGTAGAGAGTACCATGTAGTACAGTGGTGGGAATTGAGGTCACTGGGGCCCAGCCTCTGCCATTGTGTGATCTTGGACAGACCATCTCCCCTCTGTTGGCCTCATTTTCCCCGTCTGAAAAGAGCAAGTTGGACTAAATGATCACAAGGTCTTCTCTAGCTCTACAGTTCTGTGATTTATCAACATTTAATATTCTTAGGCTGAGGACATAACATTCACACCTTCTTTAACAGAGGGTTACCTCTTTCAAAAGCTGAATAAAGTATATAATATGTTAAAGGTTATATCAATACAGGGAGATTCTGAATTTCCTATCTTAAAGCAGTTTAGTCATTTTGAATTCTCGTAGTTTTATTAATCAGAAATCACATAGCCTTTATTTTTATAGAAGTTGCTGCTCAAGTACAAGAATAATTTTTTAATGTCCTAACGATTGGTGGTGCTAACTTGCGTGCTTTCAGAAGACATAATTATGAATGCACACTGTCAGTATATAGAGTTTGAGGGTTGGTTTTTATCCTAGGCTTCATTCTTTTAAGAAGCAACATGCAATATGAGATGCATATGGCTCAAATTGAAGCATGTAAAATTTTAGTGAAGTTGTGCCAAAGCATCCCATGCAAGAGGATAGGAGGGTGTTGCACAGTCTTTCTGTAGAACCAGAAATCAATATGTTGCCTTTTAGGGTAGAACTCGTACCAAACTCTTTATTTCCTGCCCCCGTTTCAAGCCCCCGAGTAAGACCTTTTTTTTTCCTCCTGATAGGTAGGCCTGAGATACTTTCCTTAGTGTTTTTGTGAAATCAATTCTTGTGCCATTTTTTATATATGTAATTGTAATTTGCCCTTTTAAGCCTTTTTAAAAAAAAATGTGTTTCCCTCCCTTGAGATAGTTTATTGCCAAAATCTGATCTCTTTTTTTTTGGTTACCACAAAAATCTATCCAGAAGGAGGGAATCAGCTGCACACCATGCACAGTGGAGTTGATCACTTATAAACGCCCCCTAAGATACATGTTTACAGGTGTATTTCCTTTTAGCAGATGTTTTGGTCCTCAGTTTACGTGCTGCATACAGATAATTGTGTTCTGAATCTTTTGATTTCATTGATACATTTTTACAAATGTGTTTGTGAGGAATAAAGATTATTCTTGCTTTTTTTTTTTTTTTTGACTCCATCTTCCTTTTATGCTGCACAAGAGGTATCATTTGTGGATGAAGTAGGTGATGGGACTTTGGAAGTCTGAAGGTGAACATTCAGTTAGGTGGCATGGAGCAAACTCATCCTGGAATGAGGTTGCTCTTAGGAAGGGTGGCCCTTTTTGTAGGCTCCGTGGCTGAGGTGTTTATTCATCCGGGGCAGCTTTGATGAAAGTTCTGATCACAGGTGGCAGTGGCGTTTCCGCTGTAACAGTCCTGTGGTGAGGGTGGGTGTTTGCCCTGGCGATTGCTGCTGTTCCCGGCAGAGAGACCTCCAAACCCGTGTCTGTGGCTTCCTGGAGATTGTGTACACTTATCTAATAACCTCTAATAAATACCTTTCTGCCTGAAGTACCTTGAGTGGATTCAATTGTCTGCAACCAAGAGGTCTAACCAGTGTGCATACATATTAATTGTTAAAGGAAGCGTATGGTTTTCACCCTTCAACTTGGCGGACCTTTCTCTACTGCATTTGACAGTGGTGACCGCTCACTCACAGCTTCTTGAAACGAATCTCTTGATTCCTGTGCTCTCTGCTTCTCTAGCCCTTGGACTTTTTCTTCTGTCTTTGTCACAGCCTCTTCTTCTGTCTTCCTGTTGAATATTGGTGTTCTCCCAGGGTTCTTCCTCTGCCCGCTGCTTTTCTCCCTGATCACAGTCTACCTGCCCTTCTCACCTTGTCAAGATTTTATAGGCGCTGTTGACTCTGAAGCTATTATCTCTAATGCAGACCACTCTGTGAGTTTTTACACGGACATTTCAACTTGTATATCCTTGTACACCTCAAACGTCACATGTCAAAACTTAAATCCATCCTCTTTTACTGAAAAAAACAAAACACAGTAACTTCACCTGAATTCTCTTCTTTCTCACCAAGGTAAGCATTTATACGTCATCCACAGCTCCTCTCCCTTTGGCCACCCGTGTCCAGGCAGTCCTCAGGTCTGTTCAGCTTGCCTCCTTAGTATTTGTATGTAGCCCTTCCTCCCTCCTTATCAACACTGATCTTGGAGCAGCATCTTCTGTCTGGCTGAGAGGTGCTCTTTCTGATCTCTCTGACTCCAGCCTCCCGACGAGTTCATTCTCCTCACAGTCCCTGGAGTGATCTTTCTAAAACACCGTCTGATTGCGCCCTTGCAGTGCTTGATATCTGCCAGGGTTCTCCATGACCCACAGGACGAAGTCCAAGGCCTTCTCTGGAATTCCCCCGCTATCTGCTCCTGTCCTGTTGCTCTAGCTAGCGTATTCTTCCCCCATTTCTCACCCTCCTGTTTAAACTCCTACAACACCAAACTGCTTGTAGCTCCTGGCATTCACCATACCCTGCTGCTCCTCCCATCTGCGCCTTTGCAAATACTGTTCCTTCTGCTGAAAATGCTGTCACTCCCATCCTCTTCACCCCACTCCTGCTCATCCCTTCAGCCTCTGCTCAGACGCTGGCTGTCTTCTCCCCGGGACTCTGACCGCCTCCACCCGCCTCTGCAAACCGGGCTAGTTCCTGTGCTCTGCTGCTCCTCCCCCCAGCCCCCGGGTGTATCTGTGATGTATTCACTAGTTTGTGTTAAAACTGCCTTTCTTATTCATCTCATCTTGGAGGCTGTACGTTCCTTAAGTGTAAGCTTTGTGTCACACTCTCCTCTGTTCCCCGCTGCCTGATGAGTAGCAGGTGCTCAGTGGATGTCTGCTCAGCAGATGAATTATTCTGCATTCATTCTAAAGGAAACATCTAACCAGATAACAGGCAGCAATGCATCACTTCTGAGCTGGTCTGAAGGTACCTGAACAACTGTATCCAGCTGGGAGCATCATCTTTTGAGCAGGACTTTGCCCACCACGTATGTTCTGGATTCATCTGCTAAATGTGAATGTTATTCACTGTGCCCACGGCGTTCTCATTGGAGGCATCGCTATAATTTTGAGTGGGGCAAACGACGGTCCAGCCGTGTGATACTGGAAACACCGGTAGGTTGACACTGATCCACAGAAACGTACAGGGGCTAGTAGCCGGATGTGCGCTTCAAACTCTGCATACGTCACTTCACTTGATCTTCCCAACTGTTCTGTGAGGTGGGTGATATTCGTTTCACACGTGGGGAGGTTCAGGCTTAGGGTCTAACCAAGCAGCTTGCCCATGGTCACTCAGAATTCTGACTTCAAAGTCTGTGTTCTCCGCTCCTGTGCTTTAAGGCCTCTCACCGCTAATTATTCCACCATTTGGGACCCTGTCGATCCACATCTCCAGGAGACTCTTACTAGATGATATGGAAGAGCTCACTACACTGAAATCCAGAACTACCAGAAAGCCGCCTTCCCAATACCCCGCCCGTCCCCTCACCCCTCCTCCAGCAGTCTAGTCACCCTGTCCATGCAGGCATTCGTGTACCAACAGCCCCCTTTTCAAAGGAGCAGAGATGGAGCGTTATTTTCTTAGTGAGCCACTCATTTGAGATGATCCCCTTCTTCCTTCCCGAGAGCTCACAAACTGGTCATTTCTTCTGGAATATTACCTGCCAGCAAAACCAAACTCGGTATTCCATAAACTAATGGGATTAGCTTTTTGCATTTTTGAAACTCAGTTACTTACTGGTCTTGATCATCCACTGTTTTTCTGTGATCCCTGAGAATATCTAACAGTGAATTGACAGTATCGTCAGATTGATGTAATTCATGTGGACTGGAAGTCTTGAAATCATGTCAGGTCATTACCTTGGCCTTCAAAACCCTCTTGCTTGTTTCATTTCTTGGTCTACCACTTCCACTGAAAATGGTCCTCCTTAACAGTGAAGATGAAGGAGTAAGGACAGTGCAGGAGTCCTTCGTTTTTCTTGGCTGTTAATATCCCACCATGCTTCCAGGTCAGTGACTCCAGCCTCCTGGGTCCTGCTCTGAACACAACAAATGATAGATCCTTTTTGTTGCCCTTAATTTTTCCAGCTTTTAACTAGTCTGTTAAGATCTGAGCTCATCAAAGAGCTCCTTGAGCAGCCGCATTGATCCATTTGGATCAGTATTTCCCTCACATGGCTCTAAGTGAATTCTCTGACTGACTGAGTCTTCCAAAAGTACCAGGTAAATACCCTAAATAGCCCTAGAATGATTTGCTTCCACTATTTTGCTATAGAAGGCAAAAAATGCCTAGGCAAGGTATAAGGGGGCAGACAGAGAGAAAAAGCAAACTGCAGCTAAAGAAAGAAAAGTCCCTTTGCACATGAAAGGTGGCACATTTTAAGAAGCCCCAGCGATATCTAAAAGGTGAAATAGAGGTGAAATTGACATTCAGCTGAGACTCCACTAAAGAAGAAATCCTCAACAATTCTGCAAAAAGGCCCATTTCCCCCCATATTAGGAAGCCAAATAATCGCTTGGACAGCTTGTCAAAAATGGAGATTGTGAGGCTCTATTTACGTGGTCGGGGTGAGACCTAAGAACCTTCCCTTTAGTGGTCACTCCAAGGAGAGTCTGAGGTGGGCAGGCGCAGGACCACACTTTGGAAAAGCACAGCTTCCTGTCTTGTTACGTTTGCCCTTGTTTTAGTGGCTCAATTTTTAACTAATTAGAGGCCAACTCTTTTTCTTTTTTTTCTTTTTAACATCTTTATTGGAGTATAATTGCTTTACAATGGTGTGTTAGTTTCTGCTTTATAACAAAGTGAATCAGTTATACATATACATATTCTTTTTCTTAAAGAGGCATGATGTTCAAAAGTAAATGGACGGGGACTTCCCTGGTGGCACAGTGGTTAAGAATCCGCCTGTTGGTGCAGGGGACACGGGTTCGAGTCCTGGTCCGGGAAGATCCCACATGCCGCAGAGCAACTAAGCCCGTGCACCACAACTACTGAGCCTGCGCTCTAGAGCCCGCGAACCACAACTACTGAGCCCGTGTGCCACAACTACTGAAGCCTGCGTGCCAAGAGCTCGTGCTCCACAACAAGAGAAGCCACTGCAATGAGAAGCCCATGCACTGCAACGAAGAGTAGCCCCGGCTCGCCGCAACTAGATAAAGCCTACGCGCAGCAACGAAGACCCAACGCAGACAAAAATAAATTAAAAAAAAAAAAGTAAACGGACGGATACATCATAATAAGCAGCTACATCTGTCTGCTCAGCATAGCTTTGCACTTCCTTGGGCTCATGGTGAAGCAGAAGAATGTAAGAATTCTAGTGGTTCTTTATATGGCTTTAATTTCATCACAACCTCCTGCCCCCAAAATCTGTCAAACCAAGACTTAGGTCATTGTTGGGCCCTCCTGCTGAAGTGAGAGGCTAGTGAATTCCAACCACTCAAGGAGGAGAGGGCATAGCACACCCCAATCTAAGGACCCGTGCCAAGATTAGAGCCCACGGTGGGGTAGCAGGTGGAAGTTTACAGAAGCAAAATGGCAGGATGTTGCAGGCTGAGAGAAGACTGCAGAATCCAGTGTGGAGTGGTGATTTTGTTGGAGCAAGAGCACCTAGTTCTCAGGTGAACTGTGGACACGCTTTGGAATCTCAGGTAGTTTGAATCCCAGCTTTGCCCCTCACTAGCCATGTGACCTTGGGCCAGTTTCTTTTCTTTATGCCTCATTTTCCTCATCCCAAAATAGAATTTAACAATGTCTCACCGTTGTGAGAATTAAATGGCACTGTATATGTAAGGTGCTTTGCACAACGTTTGATGCTAGCTGGTAGCAATTTTTAGCAGTTTTTGAGATTTAAAGCCTTAGCAGTCCATGTAGTGAGAAGCAGGACAAGGAGATTCAAAGTCTAGCTCAAGGAATGGTGTTTCTCCTGGGTTGATGGGTTGAGATGTATGGTCTAAGTTTAGCAACAGAAAGGGGTGCTTCATTCCAAAGGAGAGATCGCATGGAAGAGAGTTCACCACACAATAGGTAAAGACACAGCTCTGAAACTCTTAACAAGCGAAAAGCAGAAACAGCATGGGGATGTTTTGAGAGGAGATAAAAGGAAATAGAAATGATATTTCTGTCTGAGAATACGAAGAAATAACTGTCCAGGCAGAATGTGGGCAATGCTTTCCGACCTGCAAATGGGAGAATGGCCCTAGAGAAGGAATTGGTGAGACCACAGAGAATCCATTCTGCTGGGGCATTTGGGACTCAGAAGTTGAGAGAATTGAAACAGATCTGCTCCGTTCCCAGCCTGTCCCAACTTGAGATTTCATCTTACACAAAGCAGAGGAAGCTTTTAACTATTTGGAGACTAAGTAGAAAGTTAGGAATAAAGAGAACTGCTGTGCTATTCAACCTTTTTTAGTAAGTAATACAGACAGTGGTAAAAATTCAAAAATATCCAAAAGTTACTTTCCCTTTCCACCCTCTTATTCCCTAGTTTTCCCCAAAGACAAACATTGTTAGCATTTCTTGTCAATCTAGAACTATTCTGTGTTTAAACAAGCACATATTTATTTAACCAATCAATACTGATGGACATTCAGGCTGCCCTGAATCTCTAAAATGACAGCTTTGCCGCCATCCTTACACACGTCGTGCGAATCCATCTGTAGAATAAATTCCTTACAAGTAGAGATGCTGGGCCAAAAGGAATGTACGTATTTAATTTGGGTATTGCCTAATGAAGTTTCCCTCCAAAGATATTCTACCTGATGACGCCTCTCCCCACTATACACACAACAGCCATTTGACAGGGCCTCTGTGATCCCACAGGAAGCATGCGCCTAGTCTTCACTAACTTTTTTAAAACCTTGTTAGTCTGATGGGTAAAAATCAGAATTTCTGTTTCAATTGTATTTCTCTATAAGCAGGGTGGCACACCTTTTTATCATTTTGAATGCCATTTGTTCCTTGTTTACTATGGAACATCTGGAGGCCCTAATCTTGAGTCATACTCTTAATAAAGATCAGACTGATGAAGTAAAATCCGTCATCTTAGCCTTTTTATAGTGAAGAAAGGGAAGGCTGGGAAGAGTCTATCTTTACCAGACGTTCTGTGAAAGCAGTTTTCCAGAAGTTCAGGTAACAATCAGCATGATACCTGCACGCCCTGGAGGTCTGAAAAAGGAAAAGGGGCAGCATAATAATAGCCAGGATGAAGGAATTGATTTCTAATAATCCATGTTTCCTTTCCCTTTTGGGAGTTGATTAAGAACTTTACACTCAGACACTGTGAATTTCCCTGGTGTATTTGATCAGGGAAGGATGGATTTACATTTAATTACAATTAAAATTCTAATATATGGAATCTAAAATCACAGCCACATCCCACGACTCGCCAGTGGTTTTATTGGGGAAAGGCTGCAGAATTTAAAATACCAAACGGCTTAGTCTAGGCAATCCACTAAAAAGGGTTAGAATAATGAGAGGAACATCCCCGTAGGCTCATGTTACAAGAAACCTGCAGAAACCTACCTAATCATCCCCTACTGAATAGTGAATGGTTTAAACATCCACTTTCTACAGCTGAGACCTCAAAAGCAAGAGGTGTTGCTATGCTAACGGCTCCACTAGCCAGTTGCATTCCGTGGCTGGATAAAGACGCTGTAACTATATTAAAGGCAATTTTTCAAGCCCTTAAAATTAGGCCCAGTGTATGGCTTCAGAGGCTAACTAGGGAAGTTTGTAATAGAAGCTTCTGAAGAACCTACAAGAATTGGGGAACAGAGAGAGGACCATTTGAAGAGATTTTTAAGCACGAATGAAAACCAAAATAGATTAATCCCCATCTGTATCCCCTCAGGACCTCGTACCCCACATTCAGCTCCTGCTCACACTTGGTCTTGTGCAATTAGAATGTCCAGGACCTGCCCTGAACAGAGTCTGCATTTTATTCATCCAACTGGAACTTCTTTCTGGAACGAATAATAATTTCATTCATTTGGGTGAGTTGGATGGTGTCTGCCGAGCGGAAAAAATAACACTCGCCGCTCATGCCCGATTCTGCCGTAACTCCTGCAGAGTGCAAAGGGTGATAAAGAACGGGCTCTTTCGACATTATTTTACACACTAGCAGCTGTGCTCTCATGGCAACGATAATTTTGTCTTACTGTTCCTTGAGGGCTCCCGTGTGATGCTATTGGGGTATGTATGCATTTAAAGCAGTGGCTAGGGGCAAGTCCGTTAATGCTCTTCCCCACCTGAAGAAAGAAAGAGAAGAAAAGGAATCTTCTTTTAAGGCAGAGAGTGAGCACTGAAATGCAGAAATGAGAGGCAAAAAGAAAATCTGTAAGAAACCAAGGGAAAACAGTGTTGGATTTGTTAGAAGTGAATGCTGTAAAGGAAAACAGCAATATTTATGTCAGTATTTTTTTCCTTAAGGCAGGAAAAAGATTGAATACATTCTTAGTCATGAGCCTCTGTGCAAAAGTGAACTCATGAAATATTTATTCTTTGGACTCAGATCCTGAAATGTATCCGGAATTGCTGAAGTCCTAGATCTCACCGCAGTTACAGAGCCCTTCCTCACAGCTTGTTGCTGTCTCCTACACAGACAATTAGAATAAGACATCGTAAAACTTAGCAAGATCGATATCAAGGTAAAATGGGTTTTCTGGCAGAAAATGTTCAGGCCCTGCTTGTGTGCCTACAGCCATTCATTGACACCAGTGGATACCGGTTTCACCAAAGGAAAACTCCAGACTCAAAGATGGAGGCACACATCCTACCGTAGCTCACACGGGACAGAGACCCCGTTACCGCCGAACAAATCGTAAAGGCTCTCATCGTTCCTTAAGATGTGGAATATTTTACTCTGCAGTTTTGCCGAGACCATCATGTATTGTTAGGAACAACTGGGGAATTCGTGACCAGAGTGAAGCTTTTATGAATTGACACTTGATAAATTACCTAGGGAGAGTTCGATTTTCATGCACTACACCATTCATCCAACAGATATTTACTCCGCTGCCTCACTGTGCCAGGTTCTGGATAGGCGCTGGGAATTGCTATTGAGGAAGACGCCGTCTTTGGCTCCAGGCGCCCTGGTAAACTAGTGAAAACGAGCTCCCAGTCTACTGTGGATTCACATAGCACTAACTGGACAGTTCCAAGTTGATTGCCTGGAAAATGTCTTGAAAGGAATACAAATTGGGAAAAAAATGTTTTCTGCCAGTTAGTAATCCATATAAAAGAGTAAATAATGCCAAAAAACGTAATTTTGGCGTTTTCAGACGAGAAAAATGAGGTAGGGGCATCGTTTCTCTCTAGTCGCTTTTTAAAAAATAAAACCACTAAGTTAGTGTAAGAAATCATCCCAAATTAATAGACCTAACATTCGTAATGTGTCACATTTCTACGATGTTGGTACAATTTTCTTCTCAAACCCATTATGAAAAAGGTACAGTTTTTCAATTATACTCTTACTGTCAGATAGTATGTTTGCGCTAAATTCAATAAGAACTTGTAGCAACATGTTGGTGTAATGCCTACTCTGTTTAGTCTCTGCTAAATTAAAATGGAAATGAGTGACAGGTATCCTGGAAACCAGGATGGGTAAATGCACCTTCTCCTGTCTCTCATCCGGACATGGCAGAGATCAAATTATTTCATTGATCTGTAGTTCCTGAGGTATAGATGCTTAATAAATGATTGTCTGAAAATGCAGTGTCTGGGCAGATAAGTGAAATCAGTTACCTAAGGTCATAGCTAAGGGGCAGCACAACCAAAGCTAAGTGCCAACCAGCATTCTTTTAATGTCATTATACTGCTGCTTTCATCATCCACATGGCAAAGCAGTGTCTCTTGGCACTGAAGAGAGCACAGGGCTCTATAGTCAGGTTGCCTGGGTTCAAATTCCAGCTCTGCCATTTACTGGTTGCGTGTCTTTGGGAAAGTTAATTAGTCTCTCTGTTCCTGTTTCCTTACCTGTAAAATAAGGATAGTAATCATTGTTCCTTCTTCAAATGTTGGAAGATTAAGTAAGTTCATAGATGGCATGGTGCTGGGCACTCAGAAGTGTTAGCACTTTTTTTTTCTCCTCTGAGGGCATTAATGCACTAGTGTTCGGTCAGGAGGTATGATTCTGGCTGACACCATCTGCTGTGATAACATGGTACTTGAGTGGATTCGGCTAAGAGAGTCCCAATCAAGAGCCACAGTTCCAGACTAATGGACTGAATTATGAACTAGTAATGATGCTTCCCAGCTTTATTTATATTTATTTAAATTAATTAATTTATTTGTTTTTTATTTTTGGCTGTGTTGGGTCATCATTGCTGTGCACAGGCTTTCTCTAGTTGTGGTGAGCAGGGGCTACTCTTTGCTGTGGTGTGCGGGTTTCTCATTGCGGTGGCTTCTCGTTGCGGAGCATGGGCTCTAGGCACGCAGGCTTCAGTAGTTGTGGCACATGGGCTCAGTAGTTGTGGTGCATGGGCTCTAGAGCGCAGGCTCAGCAGTTGTGGCACATGGGCTCAGTAGTTGTGGCTTGCGGGCTCTTGAATGCAGGCTCAGTAGTTGTGGCGCACAGGCTTAGTTGCTCCGCGGCATGTGGGATCTTCCTGGGCCAGGGCTCGAACCCATGTCCCTTGCATTGGCAGGCGGATTCTTAACCACTGTGCCACCAGGGAAGCCCCTGCTTCCCAGCTTTTTCTTGTCCTTGGCACCCATAGGAAATGTGTTGTTGTATAGCACACTGGGGTAAGCAGACAAGGCTGCTTGAGGCTCCCGGCGCCTTTGGTCCTGTCCCCTTGCTCCAACAACTGAGAGAATGAAAGGTTCAACCCACTTGCCACCTTCTGAGGCCTATCAGTTGGGAAGCTTTACTGTTTGTCAGCAACTCCCTGATGCTTTAGTTCTGAATAGGAGCATGGAGGTGTCCCCACTTAGGCTAAAAGTAAAATAGGTGCCAGTTTGCCCCAACCAGGCTCTTCTGGAAGGTGTTCAGAGAACTTATGTGCTGCTGTGTGGGCTGCACAGAAGCTGTTCTTGCCTCCAGGAACCCTGCTATGAAGTTGAGACATGTGCCAGGATAGGTAAAAGAGTAACTGAGTACAGGCAGCACCTAAGGGTGAACTGAGCAATCCAGAGAAGATGCCAGGCGACTTTGGACAGAGAGGATGTTCACTGTGCTCTCCTAAGAGACTTCAAGCTGGCACATCACATATGGGGGACTTCTTGGCCATCCAGACATTGGCATTCCATTAAAAGCAGAGCATCTGTTGAGGCCTTGGCCTTTCTAGCTGATGATTTGGTTGTTTGGAAGGTAGAAGAAACACTGCCCTGCCAGTATTGTTTTGTAAATTCTGGTCAGCAAGGAAGACTGGGTTGGAAGTGTATAAGTGACAAGACCCTTGGAAGAAAATGACCCTGGTGTCTTAGAATCATTAATATGAAATGAGTGGAATTCAGGGTTTAATCTTCCATGTATTCTAATCTTTAGAAGATCAGATTTCAAAAATGTTAAACAAGGGTAGATCCAAAAGGGAATATTTTTCACATGGACTATGAATATATGAGATAGTCTGAAAGATGAAGGCATTCAGAGCCCACAATTTAAAACAGTATTTTAAAGAGAAGGAAGGTAGAACATATGACCAAAAACAAAGGGGCAGAGACCTTTTTTTTTAAAAGGACTTCTGTAGATGCACACTTTGGTCAGAGCAAAAAGATGAACAATTTAATAGCAGAGCCATCTTGAGGATGGTATGTGAGATTAACAGGACAGAAGAAGAGGTGTTCAACTTCTGTTTTGTTTTTCTCTTTTTCAACAAGGAAGCCAGTCAGTATACTAACTACAGAAAGGTGAAAAGAACAAAGAGAATGAAACGGAAGTCCAAGATAAGAGAGAGAGTAGTCAGGAAATATTTTACTGCTTTACAGTTAAAGTCTTCAGGTTGAGAAAAACGGCCTTGAAGAAAATTTGCATGTGTCATTGCTGAGCCAGCACCAGCACACTTTGAAAAACTATGGAGTCTTGGGGAAATGCCAGAAGAATAGACAGGGAAATGTCATACAGATTCTTGAAAAATGAATTCTAAAACCTGGAGGGATAAGCTTGATGGTAATACCAAGAAAAGTTAGAGAACAGATTCATATTTAAGCACTTAGTAAAGTAGTGTTCACTTAGGAACAGAATGGATTTGTTCAGAGTAAGTCATGCTAATCTTTCAAGATTCTTAGTAGGCTAACTGTAGAAGGACTGTCTCTAACCTAATAAGTAGAATTTGTCACAAATCAACATTTAATTTAGATTGTAGATTTAAGATAATCTACATACTTCAGAAATAAGACAAAGATGATTGCTAATATTCAGTATCATTCTAGAGGCCTTACCAATACAATAAGCCAGGAAAACAAAATAAAGAATAAATGCTGGGAAGGAAGAAACAAAATTCATGTGATTATCCTAAAATACAAGTGAATTCCAATTAATAAGAGTTCAGCAAGGTGACCAGAGGTAGAAATACCTTAAAGTCAGTAGTTTTATATATATAGTAGTAAAAAAAAATTAGAGAAAATGTAATAATTAGTGAGATCCCATTTTCAATTGTGACAAAACTGATATATGGATAGGAATAAAGTTAATAAGATATGTTCCATACCTTTATGGGAAAGTTAAAAATTCGGACTGAAGGACATTTAAGAAGATCTAAATAAATGGTCAGAAATACCTTATGAATACATTCTCCCAAAATAATCCATTATATTTGATGCTGCAAATCATAATTCCAATGGGATTTTTTTGGTAGTAACTTGAATTGTAAAGTAATCTGGAAGACTGAGTGCATGATAATAGCCAAGAAAAAACAAAAGAAAAAAAACGATGTATGAAAGGAAACAGGATTTGTCCTATCAGATATTAAAAAGCCCAAATATTAACACAAAAGTAATTAAGACAGTCTGGTGCTGGTTTAGCAATAAATAAATAGTTCAATAAAAATATGAAGAACCCAGGGCTTCCCTGGTGGCGCAGTGGTTAAGAATCCGCCTGCCAATGCAGGGGACACGGGTTCGAGCCCTGGTCCGGGAAGATCCCACATGCCGCGGAGCAGGTAGGCCCGTGCGCCACAACTACTGAGCCCGCGTGCCTAGAGCCCATGCTTCGCAACAAAAGAAGCCACTGCAATGAGAAGACCGCGCACCACAATGAAGAGTAGCCCCAGCTCACCACCAACTAGAGAAAGCCCACGTGCAACAATGAAGACCCAACGCAGCCAAAAATAAATAAATAAATAATAAAAAAAATTTTAAATCATTAAAAAATATATGAAGAATCCAGAAATAGATACAGGTAGATAATTGTGTATCAGTCATGGACAATCAGAACTGAAATCACTCTAGGCAGGTTTCTTACAGAGGGAATTTGATACAGGGAATTGATTGCACAAGGGATGAAGAACTAAGTAGCTAAAGTGACCAGTGAGGCAACCCAGAAATTAGCAACAGTAGAACCTGCTTATCACTCCTAGAGCTGGAGAGACAGAGAGACAAAGAGAGATGGCAGTATTCCAGAGCCCAGGATCTGGGGCCACAGGGAGTCAGTCTAGTGAAAGCTGAAGCCCTAGGGGACTCAACTACTGCTGAAAACATCCCCTGAGGTAGAAAGAGATGAGGGAGAAATACTTAGCTCCTTTTCCTACCCTCCAGTCTCTGTCAATGCCTCCCATTGGTCAAACCTACATAGAAACCACAGGGCAAGGAAACTGGGAAATGCATTTCCTTGGAAACACAGCAGGTCAGGGGCACTCAGGGAGGGTAAGGTAAAGGTAAGGAGAGAGATGTCCAACCCAGCCTGGGGAGGAGCCAATAAAGAAGAATTTATGTAGATATTGTGAGGCAGAGGTCTCTTTTTTCCTGAAATGTAGAACCAGTTGTCTTAACATCGCCCAAGGACATGAAAACATGTGATATGACAGTCTCTATCATTGGGAAGACAAGATGTGTACACAAAGATGTCTTAGGCAGTGGGGTTCTAAGGAGGTCTTGGGATTTTCCTGATGAGTGCATTTGCTGCCTTAAATAGAAGCTGAAGCAGATGGGAAGATGTAGCAGATGGAGGGCACTTGGGGCACTTGGCAAGCAGAGAGGTGAGAGTCCTGGATTGTGTCCCAGACTCAGCCAATTACCCACTGTGTGACCTGGTCACCTCATCCCCCCAGTGGGTCCCCGTTTCCCCATATGCAAAATGAGGAGGTTGGACTAGGGCCTTGTTTCTCAGCCCTGGCTGCACACTGGATTTAGAGATAGATGATGTAATTAGCCAGGGTAAGGGTTGTACATTGATAGCTTTCAAAATCTCCCTTGGTTGATTTTTTAATCAGCTTTATTAAGATATAAATTAGATACCATGCAATTCACCAGTTCAAATTGTACAATTTAATAGTTTTAGCGTTTTCACAAAGTAGTACAGTCACTACAGTCTAATCTTAGAGTATTTTAACTTCTCCTAAAAGGGACCCCATACCCATGAGCAGTCACTTCCTATTTCTCCCCATCCTCCCCAGTCCTAGGTAACCACTAATCTACTTTCTATCTCTATGGATTTGCCTATTCTGGGCATTTCATATAAATGGAATTATGTTTTCAAGGTTTATTCATGTCATAGCATGGATCAATATTTCATTCCATTTTATAACTGAATAATATTCTGTTGTTTGGATATACCAGACTTTATTTATCTGTTCATCAGTTGGTGGACATTTGGGTTGTTTCTACCTTTTGGCTCTTGTGAATAATGCTGCTGTGAATATTCATGTGCAAGTCTTTGTATGGACATGTTTTTATTTCTCTTGGGTATATACCTGGGAATGGAATTTCTGGGTCATATGGTAACTCTATGCTTAACCTTTTTGAGAAACTGCCAGGCTGATATCCAAAGCAGTTGTGCCATTTTACATTCCCACCAGCAGTGTAGAGGGTTTCCTCTGGTGCTTTTAATATTCATCCAGAATTTAAAACCACCTAACTGGATGATATCTGAGTGGCCCTGTTTCTACAATTCTATGATTTTTTTTAATCCGATTAGATCCCCAGGGCTGCCCACAGAAGCCTACGTCTGCCCACAGAAGCCCACGTCACCCAGAACTTGGCTGAGCTGTAGAGTGTATGATTGGCTCCTCAGAGCACCCTGGTAATTCCCAGCCTTAGTTTTAAGAGAAAGCTGTGTAAGTTCTGTATTCCAGCTCAGGACCCTCCCCCATCCCTGCTCTGCGCAGGTCATAGTTCTGGCGATGGATTCTGGAGGATTATTCTGAATAATCATACTGTTATTATACTAAATACTGTAACTTATAATAATTAATATAACAATGGTATAATAATATTATAATTATTATAATGTTATAATATTATACTTATAAACCTCAATAATTATCCCATTTTTCAGTATGCAATGCATTTTGATTGAGTACCACATGTCTGGCCTGCTGGGATCCCAGAGTCAGGGAGGGGAGAGGCTCTGGTGGGATTAGGCAGGGCTGTAAACGTCCCCCAACCGTGCATCTGCAGAGCCGTGTCCACCCCTAATGCAGTCAAGAACATCCCATCTGACACAGGCCCCCCTCCCAGTAGGAACACTAACTTTTCTAGAGTTGGAAGTAGAATGGGAGTAGGGGCTTCCCCCAAGAGAAGGGAGGAGAAGAAACTAGATCTGGTTCAACTTCTCACTTCACATCTACTAACAGGGCATGTTACTCACCTTCACTAAGTCCCACTGTAAAAGGAGGTGGCACCAGCTTCCTTGCAGGGTAACTGTAAAGCACCTAGCACGTGCTAGGCACATAGCAGCCCCCTTCTTCCACACCAGATCCTTTCAACTGCCAGCTCATGGAAGCAGGGGCTGATGTCTACACACCCCTCATCCATCACCCTCTGAAAACCAGGACTTGTGACCTCCTTTCCAGAATGCCAGGAGCCTGGTGAATCTGTCTCTACTGACGGTGAGCACAGAGCTGGCCTCATCTCCTAAACCTTAGCCACTGGGCCCCGAGGCTTGTGGGCTGCTGAGTGCTGCCGGACCCTCTGGGTGGGCTTGACCTTCTCTGAGGTCCCTGTGGACAGGACAGCTGCACAACTCCAGTGGATGTCATTTACATCATAGTTGATGTGAATATCACCTCCTGGAGTTCTGCAGGGAACAGTCCACAAGGCCAGGAACAGTGATTTCCTTAACAGACCCATAACCCAACACAGTGCCATAAGTTAGGATCTCCAGGATGGTCCTCCATGTGTATGAGCTTAGAAAACACCCAGGTCATACCACGCCTGCTTATGAATCTTTGCTCTTCTAGAAACTTACTCTCAGAGATCCAGGCAGCTTCTCTAACCCTCTGTTTCTCTTCCCATTTGTCTGATTCTCAGTCTTCCCCAAAAGTCACGGTAAAGTGAAAATCACTCGTTATTAAATACAATTTATCACTCTCTGCACATATATTTATTTCCCTGTTTAACTTTTCACTCTGGGTTTCCTGGAAATAAAACACACACACACACACACACACACACACAAACACACACACACACACACACTTTTAACTTGGAAAGACAAGAAGGTACGTGAGACTGCAGCTTCGTTCCAGGTCTGCGGCAGACATCACTCATCAATCACAGCTCTCTTTCCTCCTGAGCTGGCACAACCTCAGAATCCTTTTTCGTCTTACGTTCCAAGCAGAGAGTGAGCATCAGTTGGAGATGGCATGGGAGATGATGTCTATTTACCATTCCTCAGAAATTCTTGCTCAGAACTTTGCAACACTGCCTACAGCCCTGAATGTACACCAGATCTCTACTATAGGACATCTTGCTCCTTGGGTGTTCATTCTCACATTCAGTGTAACCCGTTTGAAGCTCAATCATAGTTTTCCCTCCTCCAAGCAGCCTTCACTCCCAACATCCTTTTTTCAATTAATGGCATGCCATTTGCCTGGTCCTCCAGGCTAAAAAATTCAAAAATTTCTGACCCCTCCATGTCTCTGTGTTCTCCCCTTCTCAAATCCTGCCAATACCCCCCATCCTGTCACTCTCTTCCTTTCAGTGTTTCTCTGGTTTGTCTCTGCTGCCTAGACCATTATAGTTCCCATTCAGACCTTTAATAGGCTGGCTGCAGTGTGGAAGGAGGGCGGGGTGGAAGATGAGCCTTGAGGTGTAAAGTGTCCCAGGCTGTAGGGAATTTTCTCTGTTCTGAGCTCCCAGTCTCTGTGCCTCCTGAGGACAGATATTATTTTCAACATATTTGAGACACAGGAAAATAATGCCCATGGGATTTGCTGTTCACACCTTTGTCGTCACATCCCAGCTCCACAGCTTCCGTTCACCCTTCCTCCCTCTCTCCCTGCTTCTTTCCCTTTCTCCCTCCCGCCTTCCCGTCCTTCCTTTCATCATATATTTATGGAGCACCAATTATGTGCTAATCAAAGTCTCTACATGTATACAGTGGGATATTTAATGTAAAATAGGTAGCCCAGTGCCTGGGATAGAGCAAGTACTGGATAAATAGGTGGGGGAAAGGCTGATTCTCAGACCTGGAAAGGCACCAGAAGTCACCTGACCCTGTCACGTCACAGAGGAGGAAACTGAGGCCCAGAGCAGCTGTCCAAGGTTCCTGCACAAAGTTGGGCAGAACTAAGACAAGAAGTCAGGCATCTCGATGATAACTTGGTGCACGTTTTGCTGCCACCATTACTGCCTCCACGAGGGGGTGGATTCCCTTGGTTATGTTTCAGGTTGGAGAGGTGAAGCTGGACTCTGAACCCAGAAGCCAAAGTCACGCCTTCTTCCACATTCTTACCACGTGCACACGCACACATGCACACTCACACACACACACAATGTGAGACTGTCCTGAGCCAAGTCTCCAGAAAGCAGCCAGGGTGGACCAAAGACCCAGCTCACGGGACAACGTGGGGACAATGGTGCTGTTTCTTCCGGAAAGCATCCTGCGTCTGCAGCAGAGGCCTCCTCTGTACCTCCTTCCCCCAGCGCCCACATGCCAGGCCTGCAAGCCCTGCCTGCCCTGCTTCAGAAACAGCTCAGAGGGCTGCTCTTCCATCCACTGAGCTTGTCTAGCCCCGCCCCGTCACAGTCTCCTAATGAAGAGACTGGGGTGTCTGTCCTGCACGCAGCCCTCAACACGAACTTTCTAAGATGGAACTCCAGTCATGTCTCGCCTTTGCTTAAACCCTTTCCACTCCTCACTTCCGCTCCAGCCATCCTGCTCGTTCAACCATCATTCCTTTGCTCAGACTATTCCTTAGGCCTGTAATAGCCATTTTTACCTTTTCACTTGAAAGACATTCCACAAAACAAACAAACAAAAAACAGTAACAAGGTAACACACCTTCACTGCTTTAGAGCATGTGAGTTATAAATGAGAGAAACTCAACCACATCAAACAAAAATAAATAAACAGAATTTATTGGACCTTGTAATTAAAAAGGTCAGTGGTGGAACCAGGGGTTCAGATGATACCATTGGGGTTTTTTCTTTCTTTCCATCTAGCTTTACCCTCTGCTCGTCTTGTCTCCCATTGTGCATTGGCCACTTCCCACAGGTACTCCTCTGTGTCCAGGGAATATGGTCATAAAGTAGCTTCAACTTATATCATCCTCATAGCCAGATCTGACGTATCCGTGTGTCACAGTAGATGCAGTGCCTTGGCCTCACAATACTTTTAGGGGCCCACAAAAATGGTTTCATTTCTTTTAAGTCAGAAGAAAAAAAATGAACTTTTAGTTGAGGAAAATGGTTTAGTATCTGATAATATATTCATTTTTATACAAATGCAGTCATAAAATATAATTTTAAATTTTTTATGGAGAAGAGGTGAAGGCCAAAGTGCTTAGGACCCACAAAAGTCACAATGAGGCCCTGTTTGACTCTTAAAAAGGAAGAGAGACACTTTCTCTCTGTTTCCATAAGTTAAACCTATAGGAAACTCTGTCCCTGATTGGATCATATCCCAGAAAAAGTCACTCTACCAGGAAGGAGGGAAAAGTCTGATTGGCCCACCCTGAGGGGAAATATCAACCTCATACAAACACAAGAAATGTGGTTTCCTGTAAGAAGAAGGATTCTGTTTCAAGAATGTCCACCAAAATTTGACTGTCTCTCCCAATTGATCCCCCCGTTATGATTCCTTTCCCAACACCTTCACCAGCCCCAGAAAAACTAGTTGGCTTTTCCTCTATGCTCACTTAGTGGCTTGTTCTAGGGTGATTGTAACTGATTGAATGACAGAATTTCCTACCTTGAGGTGTGAGCTCCTTGAAGACAGAGTGGAGGAGTGGGCAGTAGAAATCTGGTCTATGGGAATGAGCAGAAAGAGGGGTTAGCTCTGCTTAGGGGTGTGAGGAGGAGACCTTTGATCTGGGTCTTAAAGGCTGGAAGTCTTCCTGGAGGAAGGGGTGTTTTAGCTGGGTTTAGGGATGAGGAAGGACTCCAGGGGACAGAAGGAGGTGAAAGGCATAAGGATGGGAAGGATTAGGGTGTAGAGAAGAATATAGCAGGAGATGAGCTGAAAAGAGAATGGGACAAGATCACAGGGGGGCCGTGAGTAAAGGAATTTGGATTTTTTCACGGAGGGTCTACAGAGGGCCGAAATTGAGTGTGAAATGTTGCATCTTAGTGCCTTTTTCCGCAGAGAAGTTCTGTAGTTTTCTAGATTTCCAAAGGGTTCTCTATCTTAAAATGGTTAGGAATCACTAGTAACAGAGAGGTATTCCAGCTTCTGGAGTGAGGAGTGCCACACTCTAGAATGTAATCAGAACAGCTCTCTGGCTAGTGCTCTGTGGAGGATGGGCTGAAGGAGGAGTAGAGGCTGGGAGAGCTTTGGGAATCTGTTTCAAGAGCCTTAGGGCAGTAATAACAGGAGGAGCAGTTGGAATTAGAAGATGTCGTAGCAGTACTATTAATAGGTGCTTTCTGCCTGGTGGGGGTGATGAAGAGGAGGAGGAAGTGACTCCAGGACTTCCAGTTTCTATCATGATCTTGTCGTAGGATGTTTAACAAATTATTTTTTAATTTGATGATTGCCTTTGACTTCCCCCTCCCATTTAGATGATGTCTTTTTTTTTTTTTGGCTGCGTTGGGTCTTCATTGCTGCACACGAGCTTTCTCTAGTTGCGGCGAGCGGGGGCTACTCTTCGTTGCGGTGTGTGGGCTTCTCGTTGCGGTGGCTTCTCTTCTTGCGGAGCACGGGCTCTAGGCGTGCGGGCTTCAGCAGTTGTGGCACGCGGGCTCAGTAGTTGTGGCTCGCAGGCTCAGTCGTTGTGGCGCACGGGCTTAGTTGCTCCGCGGCATGTGGGATCTTCCTTGACCAGGGCTCGAACCCGTGTCCCCTGCATTGGCAGGCGGATTCTCCACCACTGTGCTACCAGGGAAGTCCTATGCTGTCTTTTTAAAAATAGGAATTATTTCATTTGAAACTTAAGAATTTTTTTAAGGGTTAGCATCTCTGATATATACAAATTTCCACTTTCTGCTTTTCCTTTGGGTGCAGTGTTGCCTTTGTGTCCTGTTCTACAATAACCCTGTGGATCTGTTTGTTGAACCTATGTCTCCTGGTTTTCAGTGCTTGGAGAACATCTTTTAAAATACGGACAGGAATCTCAAGGCTCTCTGCTTTTCTAAATCCTGACTTTTACACCCTCTGCAGCTACCCGCTCCCTTCCCCAGGGCTCAGCAGCTCGGACCGGCTGCCTTTTGGCCTCGAGGAGAATGGGGGCACACCATTTGCCACCAAAGCTTCGGGAAGGCACCACCGTCACCACCACCAGCACCAGCACCACACTAACTATGGCCTCTCGCTGACCCTGGAGAACAAGGAGGGGCCGTTGAGGTCCCCAAACTCCAGCAGTAAATCGCTTACAAGTGAGTAGGGGTGTAGGGGCCAGGGTGGGGGAGTGATGCTGCAGGGCGCATGTGGCTTTCCTAGATGCTCAAGACAGCCCCTTGCAGTGCAGCTCGGAACAGTGGTAATGTCTGTGCTGGGTTACCAGGTCTGGGCAAGAGCTGACAAGAGCCTTGTGCGTTAGGCAGGGGCCACTTAGAAATTATGGTTTAACCAGCAAACTGTGATTTCGTTACAAGAGAGCAAATGTCTCTCCACCTCATTCCGTGCCAGTTCTCTGCTTCTGCCATATCCAGCACTGGCTCAAGCAATGGAACAGAGACACATGGGAGTGAGGTGGCTGGAATCTCTCATTCCCAACCACAAGAAAGCCCATTCTGTCCCATTTCTGACATCCCGCTTTTCTGAGAGCAAGGTGTCACGTAGATCTAGTGCACACTGTTAAAGGTCCCAGTGAGAGAAATTATGGAAATGGAGAGTAAGCAAATTAGAAACATATCTAGCAACTTGACAGAGCGATTTTATATCTGTTAAAACTAATTAAAAATGTGGGCTTGGATTTTGTATGACTGTTCTTTTCTTTTTCTAGAAAATCATTTTTATTATATTTTACCAAAGAATTGGTCTGTGATAGGAGGTGGGGGAAGAACTTGTTCTTTATCACATATGGTTTGAAAAAGTGCCAAGGTAGAGGCAAGAGTCAAGAGGCTTCGATTCTAGTTCTCACTGTTGAGCCAAGTCCCCACTTGGATCCTTGGTTTTCTCGTCAATGGAATGTGGTGGAGGGTATTGAGAAGATGGCCAAGGAGTCTTCCAGGTCTGATATTTCATGAGTCTGTGGGCTGGTGAAAATGATGAGCCATTGAGCCTTTACCTGTAGATCACAGGTAGCAATTCTGGGTTGGCGGAGCTAGAAATGGGAACTCATCATCCACTTGGTGTTGAAAAATCAGTCCCTCATCACTATCCACACTGCCCTGGCCCTGGGCCAGGCCTCATCCTTTTGTATCTGGACAACTATAACAGGCCTCTACGGGCACCTCCTCCAGTGGAGTCTCCAAATTGTAGCTGCTAAAGCAAAAGCACTCACCAAATAGCTCTGACCAAATGCCTTAAGCCCTTTTTCCATGGTACTTCATTGTCCTGGGATAAAGCCAACACTTCTGAGCATGGCCACACACAGACCTTCACAGCCTGGCCCCTGCCAAGGTCTCCAGCCTTCCCCCACACTCCTCACTACACTCTAGCTACGTGGAACTCCTCTCCTCTCATTAAACACTGTGCCATGTCCCAGCTCTGTCATTTGCACCTGCTGTTCCCTCTGCCTGGAATGCTTTTCTCCACCCTAATGAACTCCTATACATCCTTCAGGAACCAGCTCAAAGGTTGTCAGTGAAACTTTCTCTTACACCTCTCCCCAATTCCTGGCTTTGGAGTGCCCTCCCTCTTACTCTATATAATTAAATAAATCTTTGGTTGCTCTTATTGGGGGTATCTGCACAGGCATCTGTCTCCCCCACTGGACTAGAATTGTATCTCATTCATCTCTTTATTCTAGCTTCCCAGATCCCAATTGCTGTCAGTACTTGGCACAAACTTTAATATGTAATGAATATTGACTATTTAATGAATATTTAATGTATCAATGGATAAAAACAAGCTAGTGGGAGGAGTGGTTGTGAACTAATCCAACTTTGAGAAATCAAAATCAGTGAATTTGATTTTAGAAGCATAACATGGTTTTTAAGGGCACATTCATCTGTCTGTTAGCCTGAACACTAATCTTTCCCATTTGCATAGTGCTTTTCCATTAGTAAAGCTTTGGCACATGAATTGCCTCACTTAATATTCACAGCAACCCTGCAAGGTAAGCAATTTTATTTTCATTTGAAAATGGCTGAGAGGCTCAGAGAGGTAAAGTAACCTGCCCAGGGCCACTGCTCATATTTGGGAAAGTTAGGCCTTGACACCTCGACCTTAAATGGTCTCACATCCCATGTGCTAGTGCATTGCCAAGAGATTCAAGCTGCCAGAGGAGAAGCCAGGCAGAAAGGCACTGGGAGTCGGGCTCTGGCAAGCATCTTTTATCACCTATATCTCTCTGCCCTTTCAACCTTTCCTTATTCACTTGCAGAACTGAGTCCAGGAGCACCTGCCCTGTTCAGCGAAGCCGCTGCCCATCTAAAGAAGCTGGAACTGGAAACTGTGAAGGCTGCTGGACCCTGGCCTGCTCTGCACATCAACATAAATAAGGTGCCAAGGACTGGAGCTGGGCAATGAGGATGGACCTGGGGTTCACTCAAACCTCTCATTATTACCCTGCCTGCCTCCTAAACTATGTGCCTTTGTCTTGGAGGGATTTCTACTCAATCTTTTTCTGCTCAGCATGTCTCTTAGGAGCAGAAATTCACTTACATTCTTTTTGGGTGGATTACAGCACTAGGGGCTGCCCCCAGTGCTGAGATCCAACAGGCTGGATCTGTTAGTGGTCTCTCAATCCTTCTAACTGAAAGTTCCATGAGAGAAGCATCCACATTTACCTCTTTCCGTTTTTACCCCTCTGTATTAGTCTGCATTGGCTACTATAAATTACCATATACCAGGTGGCTGAAACAACAGATATTTATTTCTCACTGATCTGGAGGCTGGGAAGTCTAAGATCAAGGTGCCAGATGACTTGGTTCCCTGGTGAGAGCTCTCCTCCTGTCTTGGAGCTGGTCACCTTCTCACTGTGTTTTCACTTGCCAGAAGATAGGGATCTTTCTTTCTTCCTCTTCATAGAAAGCCACTAATCCTATCATGAGGGCCCCACCCTCATGACTTCATCTAAATCTAATTACTTCTCAAAGGCCTCATGCCAAATACCATCACAATGGTGGTTAGGGTTTCAACATATAAATTTGGAGAGAACACAGTTCAGTCCATAGCACCCTCTATCTCACTCAGACAGTACCTGGCACATTGCAGATGTTCAGTAACTCTTTGCTAATGGAAGGAAGGGAGGGATGAAAGTAGGGAGGGCGGGCGGAGGAAGGGACAGGGCAGAAGCCAAGCTCTCTTTTGGCTAGACCTGTTCTTATATCCAAATGGGTAGCCTTATAAAAGCCAAGTTTTATCTTAGAACTGTAGAAAGCTGGTGCCGAATTCAATCTGTCATTTAGTTCAGCCTTTTCAACATCTGAGACCAGAGGAAAGGCAATGGCTTTCCCAAGGTCACAGAACAGTGGTGAAGCCTTGGGCTCCCGACTCATGGTCCAGTGCCCTTTGCACTCCAACATGCTTCTTCATTTTCTACACCAGGATTTCTCAGCATAGGCCCTAGTGGCATATTGGCCTGATAATGTTGTGTGGGGGGCTTACCTGTGCATTGTAGGATGTTTTACAGCACCCTGGCCTCTCCGCACTCGATGCTAGTAGAACCCCCATTCAGGTGTGACAACTAAAATTGTCTCCAGACATTGCCAAATGTCCCCTGAAGGGCAAAATTGCCCCTGATCGAGATCCACTGTTGCACACATATTTTAATTTTTAAAATCCCCATAGGAATAGTATTCTTTACTCATGGGTCATTTTTTTCCACTCTAATGCTTAGCTTTGCCCCTTTATAAGAGGGAATAGGAGGAATTTGGAAGATCTGGCCTGGAAAGCTCCCCCTCCTTACCTGCACTGGTGAACATGGGAAGGTTATACCTCCTATTGGGGCAGTTCCTCCACCCCAGACATCCCTCTAGCCTGCACTACACTTCCAGCATTTCTCAGAAGACCCTCCACTCCCTTGCAATCCCACACCCCAGCAGGGCAGCCTAAAGTCCCTCTGATCACTAAAGGGCCCCAACTTCAAGACACCCTGTTCACCCACTTTTTCTTTGATACTACCCTCCCTGATAGCCAGCTGGAAAAAAATTCCTCCTGCAGGATGGCACTTATATTCTTTCAGTCAACAAATCTTTATTGAGCAGGCCTCTGCTAGGTGTTGGGAGTCAGCCTGATGGATTGTGTGCCCCTGGATTTTTCTTCTCTCTCTTAGTCTCTTGACTGTCAACTTTTCTTCTGCAGTCCACACAATAAATTGTTTTAACATGGACTTACCTGGAGTTTGGCAAAATCCAAAAATATTTTGCAGGGAAGTATAGCATACAGTAGCAGAGAACTCACAAGCTCTGGGTAATTAGTAGTTGCACGAATATTGGTGGGACATCAACAATAATGGCTTACTCTGGGTTAAGATGTAGCTGAGACAGCTGTGAGTTATTGAGCATTTCCCTGGCGCTCAAGCAACAATACCCCTCTTTTCTCCTCCACTTGAAGAAATGCATCAGTGAGCAAGTAGGCTAGAGTGATGTCAGATAACCTTGACTTTGTCCTAATACATAAGCAAAGTATATTACTTCATACTATGATTCTTTTTTTTTTTTTTTTTTTTTTTTGCGGTACGCGGGCCTCTCACTGCTGTGGCCTCTCCCGTTGCGGAGCACAGGCTCCGGACGCGCAGGCTCAGCGGCCATGGCTCACGGGCCCAGCTGCTCCGCAACATGTGGGATCCTCCCGGACCGGGGCACGAACCCATGTCCCCTGCATCAGCAGGCAGACTCTCAACCACTGCACCACCAGGGAAGCCCCATACTATGATTCTTTTTCATTAATAAAACAATCCTCACAACTTATCATGATACCACAATTGGGAACCAATGGTTTTGATGGCTTTTAAGGTTTTTTGCAGTCTGAAGAATCCTCTGATTCTTCTAAGGTTTGGATATGTTAATGGTAAGAAGACATTTGGTTGCCCAATTCCAAAAGCGTACCCAAAATTATCACAGGAATTTAAATCTCATCAGATTTCAAATGTGTAAACAATTTGTATCAACAAGTGAAAACTGCTTCTGATCATTTCTTTATCCCCAAATGACATCCTCAAACAGAAGACCATTTCCAATTATAATAATATCGCAGCCTAATTATCATTCATTTGTATGTTTTGAAATCTGTATTTCCATATTGAATGATAAAGCCTCTTTCCTCAATTCAAATTGAATGTAAAATACAAAATATGGCCATGCAAAAGAGAGAAAGCACAGCATTCTTGGTGCCATCCTCCAGGCTGTAATTATGGTCTTGTTGTAATCCACATGTTTATCCCTCATAGAGATGCCTTTTATGCAAACAAATTCATGTAATAACACTCAAATTTTCCAAAATTTATATTGGTCTTCACCTGAGTCAAGTTATAGAGCTGAAAGGTAGCTCCTTCTTTTCAGAACAAGCCAGCTTGAATTTTGTATCCAAAAAGCAGCTTAGAATTAATAAATGCAAGGGGAAATCAATGCTAAATTCTAACTCTTATTTTAGCAGCATTCAATTTTTTTTTTTTTAAGTAGGTCTTCGGTCATTACTGTCAGTATAACTATATCCCCTTAAGCAATTGTCAAAAATCTCAAGTGGGCTTTAGAACCAGTTCAATTCTTGTATTCTGGCATAGCATTGCAAAAAATTAGATCTAATTAAAAAATTAACTCATCATACACCAGTGAAAACACCCATGCTAGTATTATCTTTTATATATCTTTTCAACAATTATCTTAATGTAACAGGATTTACATATACAAGATAAATTATACTAAAACTATACTGTAAATAATAAATAAGTTACTTGTTTTGTTTTGTTTTAGAGAATGCTAAGTCTCTTAGGATCCTGACTCCATTCAAAACAGTCTATTGTCCTTATACTCAGCTTGATGGCTTAGCATCATTAGTGTCCTCATATCCGATGCTCTCTTTGTAGTTATATATTTTTTTCTAACCAAAGAATCTAACGTGAAAGTGCCATTCATATCCTTTTTTTCCCATGTGATTGTCATGATAATCTTATGAAGAAAGAAACAGCCTCAGAGAGGTTAAGGGGAGCCAGTGTGGCTGGTGGTCAGGGGCTCTAGCTTTGGAGTCACCCAGTCCTGGGTGTGAATCTTGGCTCTTCTGTGTACTTCCTGTGTGACCTTGGGCAAGTGACTTGCCATCTCTCTGCTTTGTTTTTCTCATCTATAAAATGGGGATGGTGATAGTATCTACCTTCAAATGGGATGGTTAAGTGAGAGGATTCAATGAGATGTGCCTATGAAATCCTCCTCCCCCCCTCCCCCTGCCCCTTACCCTCCTTCTCCTCCATCGCCATCACTACCACCACCATCATCATCTTGTTTATGGTGCTGGTAAGGGAAAGAGCTGAGATTCAAATCCAGGTCTTCTGTCTCTGCTTATTTTACTGTTTTGTGAAATTTCTGGGTTCAGCTTGTTCTACCAAATTCCCTCCATATGTTTGGAGGTCCTGCTGGGAAACTGCATTCTCTGCCCTCTTTTCTTTATTCAATGATGTCAACCAGCCAATTGCCCTATGCTTCCTCTGGAGCTTTCATAAAATCCCTACTATGTGTATTAAGGTGCTCAATAGGACTTTTGAATTAGTGAATTAGGTTAATTTTGGAAATTCCAGAATTGGAGGCCTTTAGAACATTTTGTTCTTGCCCTGGTACATTGTGACTAATGTGCCATATTAAGTCCTGATGTCACTAAATTGACTTTTGGAAATCATATGGTCTTGTATCTTTCTTATTAAACACATATCTTCCAATAATAACTATATATTATTATAATCTTCTTCAGTAGACATTTGTTAAGCACCTGCTATGTGCTGAGCACCATATTAGCACTGGGATATACAATGGCCACAATAGGCATGCTTAACAATATGACATTATTTCCCAGAGTGTGATATGTGTACCCTCAAAGATGATTTCAAGTTATATACATGGATGAGTATTTTTTAATAGTTACATAATTATAATTTATGTCATAATAAATATAATAGCCACCAAGTCTATCATTTCAAAGATACTATTGCTTAGGACACACTTAAAATAGGTAGTCCCAGGGTAATCCACCTTAACTGGATTGTATGAATTATAGGTACATGTTTAGTTAATACATGAGAAATGGCAAAAATAGCAAAGGTGGTACTAGATTATTGAAGTCTGAGACACTCTAAAATGAGGCAACATAGATACAAATTTCTCATTGAGAATCACTATTTTCAGCAAGATTATTGTAAAAATACCAATTAGTATTTTGTACTCTTTCCCTTAACCCAACAAGTCACAGAATTGGGTCTTTATATGTAAGAAGTAGCAGTTATGGGGGAAATAGCACTGCAGCTGGGTGTAGGAAACTCGGGGCTTGAGTCCTGGCTTTACCTGCATGAATACTGGAAGAGTCTCTTCTCTTTGGACCTTCCCTGTCTTCTGACTCATGGGCTTCCTAATACAAGCTCTCCCTGCTTCACGTGAGAATGAGAGGATGTACTTGTGAATCCTTTGCAAATAGTAAAAGCACTGGTACAAACATAAGGAGTTAGTGACACATTTGTCTATATGTTTATGTCTTTGGGTTATTTGCAGTGATGATTGATGGGAAAGATTAATGTATGTGTTTTCTTAGTTCTTTGTTTACAGTCTGTTGCGTGTATTTTGGTTCATCTCAGGCTGAAGAAAAAAAGGTTTCTGAGAAGACTCTTCAGACCCCACTTTTGCCTTCCCCCATGGCTGATCACGTGAAGTGTAACATTTTAAAAGCCCAGCTGGAGAATGCTTCCCGAGCGAGTGCCCAGGTGCGTGCCATGCATGCAAGCCTTTGATTTCATGTTGCGGGATTTCCTCTGTGCCACGTAGAAGAAAAAGGCATTCTAGGACTGAGATGCTGTGTCAGTCAGGGTGCAGCCAGGAGATAGGAACCACACCTGTTATGTGCACAGAGCTTTTAATATAAAGAGTTATTAACTGGTATAGCTATAATTGGGTAAGTGTAAGGGCCAGTTCTGTACGCTGTGGTGGGTCTGAGGACCACAGGCTGCTGCATCTCCTTTTGACCTCCAGTGTGTGTTCAGCTGGCCTGGCTGGCTGAGTGGGTGTCCTTTCCTTCCTCATCATTCTTTATGGGACTCACCAGAGGGAAGAGGACAAGGCTTCTATCAAAATCCTATGACATAATCCCTCCCAGGCTCGGTACACTGATGTGAAAGGACAGCTTCTAAACTCTTTTGTAAGCTCTAAGTGCTATGTGAGCATAGAGCTGCTTATTATTCCTGATATAAAATGTGAAGTGGGGGATTAAACTGTGGGTTTGGCTTTTCTCAAACCATCCTCTTCTCATTCCATCACGAGCTGGCACGTAGCAGGTGCTCAATAAGAGTGCGAATGCAAGCACTGATTTTTTTTGAATGATTACGTGTTAATCCCTGCGATGGGGAATGACTCAAGAAAACATTTTTTGTTAAATAAACACCGGAAACTTTTGTTATTGACTGAGTACTTGATGATCTACCTCTTTGATACACCTTCACATTTCTGTAATCCTTTGAATGTAGGAGACTTGGAAACATTTTTACATGCCAAGATGTCCAGTGTTGACGAACCTGCCTGTTTTCTTTAACAGGTTGGAAAAGAGGAATCAACGTTTGTAAATATCAATAAGAAATCCAGTCTTCAGGACGCTAACGTAAGGTCTGTTGCTTCTTGTTTGAATGGGGAAACAATAGTACCTTCAGCATTATCCTCAAAACATTACTCATGAGGGCATTTGCTAATAAAATAAAGAGGAAAAAGAAAACTGAGAGAATGTGAGCCTGAAGCAAGAGAAAAGGACTGTCATAAACAACGTCCTTTATGCCTCAAAAATGCCACTTATTCTGTTTTAATATTTCTACCTGATGTACCAAAAAAGAAATCACTTTTGAGATGCTTCTCAGGCATGTAGATCTGACCTTGTCATTCCCCTGCTTAAAGTCACGGTGGAGTCCAGACTCCTTAACAGAGCATAGGGTGACCTTTATGACCTGGCTTCTGCTCCCTGTCCCAGCTCACTTCATCACTCTTCCCGAGGTCCATTCACACGCTCCTTATCTGAGCTCCTTGAAGTACTAGAGCCACAAATGTTCTTTAAAGCCTCCAGGCTACCACCAACCCAAACCCAGAGGAAAACCTTCCTTTCCTGATCTCATAGAAAGCAGACACTCTTCCCCTCCCAGCCCATATGAGTAACAACCTGTAGATCATGGCAGCCCCATTGACACCTTGGCAGCCTGCTAACATTGGTGGGGGTCTCCCTAGGACAGAGTTTCCTAAAATGGGTCCAAGGAGCACTGCAACCATATCTTGTTAAAACCAAAGACTTAAGTCCTACTCCAGACCCTTCAGCTCCTTTGGTGGAAGGCGGGGGCGGGGGGGTGTTGTTGCGGGGGGGGGAGGGGGGTGTGGTTGTGGTAGGGGAGGCCAGGAATAAGAATTTCAAAAACACCCAAGGTGACCTAGGAACCACTACCCTGGGGAATACTTGATGCTAAAAATAAAGACTAATATTTCTCTATGTCATCTCATGATGCCTGGCCCATGTTCTTGGTATAAATTTGTCTTCCTCCAGAGATGCATACCCAGCTGCCTCTTGGACTTTTCAAAACCTTAATTCATCTCTTCCCACCCTACCCTACTGTCCCTTCACCAGTTTTCCTATCTTGGTTAGTGGCATTGTTACCTACCTGTGATCCAGACCTGAGGCCTGGGAGTCCTTGACCTTTACCTACCTCATGCCCTCATCTAACTGGTCACCAAGTCCTGCCAATTTGACTTTCATATTATAACCCACATCCATCCGCTCCTCTTCATGACCCTCTTCCCGGCCTACGCCCGGGCCTCACCATTTCTCATCCTGGATAACCACTACTGCAGTCTTCTAAGATGTTCCTGACTGGCCTGCTCTCACCAGCATCCTTTGTTGCTCTAAGGGCCTTGCTAAAATGCAAGTCTGACCTCGCCACTCCCTTGCCTAAAACCTTCAGTGACTGCCTTTGCCTTCAGGGTAAACAGCTCATCCTGAGGTGCCTCACGCCCTGGCCCCTGCTTTCCCCTCTAGTCACAATCCCCTGCTCTTCCTCTGGGACCTTGCCCATCAGCAGTTCCGGGTCTCCACTCTGTCTCCCACCGTGGAAGTCTTACCTCCATCTGGTTAAGTGTAAATCCCTCCTTGAAGCTTTCCAGACACCAACCATTTCACCCAAGCAAAGTTATGTGCTCCCCTATGTGTTCTTCCGGGGACCACGTTCCGTTGACTCTGGGGTCCCAACTTGAGGAAATCATGAACCTAAAGTATGTTGACTCCAATTTCGTATTTGCTCATTCACATGTTTCTTTAACAAACATTTCCTGGGCACTGGCCACCTACCTATCACCATATTAGGCATTGAATAGAAGGGAAGATGGAGGTCCAGAAGTGTTAACTGACTTGCTAGAGGTCCCTTGCTGAGAACCTCAATTTGTTTTGATGCCTATTGGTCCCCGAAGGTAATTTCTGGTGTTTTAAGTGAAATCAGTCACGTACAAAAATGTGTAAAAGCTTTACCTTAAAATCACTGGTCAATTTGAGTAAGCCCATTGGTTATCTGGCATATTTTCTTGAGGAAATATAAAAATGAAACTTAATTTTTAACATTTTCACCTAGACATAGAATTAAAATGTTTCAGAGTAAGTCTTAAAGGTCTTCTGATTATGCATTTTCCCATGAAATACTCTAATCATTATTTATCTCTCTTTTTAAAAAATATATTCCGTGCTATGTTTAAAATAACATAGCTAACAGATTACTTGGAAGTAAAAACGGGTTATCCACAGGTTTCTCTTTACTCATTTTACTGGCAAAACCTGGTTATGAACCAAAACCTAAAATTGGGAGTGGGTGTTTTGGGCAGGGAAATTTTATGTGGTACCCCAATTATGTTCAGTTCCTGCTTGCTGTATTTTCTTCCCTATGATTTTTTTGGTTTTGGCTTTTCTGTGGTATTTTTAAATAATGATATGTAATAAGTAAAGAGGAGGAAAAAAAAAGATATCTTGACTGTCAATGTTATTAAGGTATAAATTAACTGAGAAAGCAGTCCCTATAGCCCACATCAGACCATAAACCTTTTTATTGGTGGTGTTCTGCTTCTCTGGTGTGTCTCTAGAAGTCCTATTCCTATACGTGTGGAAACTACCCAACCAGCTGTGGAAAAGCCGGAAATCAAGCCTCCCCGAGTGCGGAAGTTAACGAGACAATACAGCTTGTGAGTTCTGTGCTGCAGGTTTTTCAATTATAACAACAATGGTGATGCTAAATGTCCAGTTGTAAATGCTTCTTAGCCCTTCACACCCCAAAGAGCTATCCCAAAATTACAGTCTGTTTCCAATTTAAATCACAGTGGGACTGGATCTTTCTCCCTGAAAACGTGACATGATTGGCATATGTATTCATTATTGATTGCTGTGTAACAAATTTCTCCAAGATTTAGTGGCTTAAAACAATCCACATTTATTACCTCACAGTTTCTGTGGGTTGGGAATCCAGGCATGGCTTAGCTGGGTCTTCTGGGTTAGAGTGTCTCTTAAGGCTGCCTTCAAGGTGTTGGCAAGGGCTGCAGTCTCATCTGAAGTCTCATTCATGCCGTGTGGGACAGGATTCAGTTCCTTGAGGGCTGCTGGACTGAGGACATCATTAGTTGCTGACTATTGGCTGGAGGTTGCCCTTAGTTCCTAGTCATGTGGACCTCTGCCACTTTCTCCATAGGAGAAAACACACAAGAAGAGCCAGAGAGAGCGCTAAGAAGGTGACATCACAGTCTTCTATGACCTAATCTCAGATATGACATCCCATCACTTTTGCTCTATTCTGTTCATTTGAAGCAAGTCCCTAGATCCAGCCCACACTCAAGGAGACAGGCTACTTCAGGGGCACAAGTAGCAGAAGGGGATCAGGGGGAGCCATATCGGATACTGCCTCCATGGTGCCATAGTGAAACAGTGGCATTTTCTGTCAACAGAGCCAAAGCTGATCCCTGAGCTATAGGAGGAGCCATATTCCTGTAGGAAGAGCCATATTCCTGTAGGAGGAGCCATATTCCTGTAGGAAGAGCCATATTCCTGTAGGAGGAGCCATATTCCTGTAGGAGGAGCCATATTCCTGTAGAAGGAGCCATATTCCAAAGTGTCCCAGAACCGCCAGGACCTGTCCAGTTCTGTTCAGCTTAACAAAAGTTTTTTTGGCTACCATGTGCACAGGGATATTCTAGGCACTGTGGGGGAAGAACAAAGTGACTTTGACAATTCCCATGCAAGGGCTCACAATTTATTACAGGGAAAGACAGATTTCCCTCTAATAAATTATAATTATAATCCAAAGAAGACAGGCAAATGCTACAGTAAGGGTGGTGGTATATTAGCATAATCACAATGGTAGTTAGAATTTCTTGACCTTGGCTATGGCCCAGGTATCCTGCCTGGATGTATAATTGGTCAGAGAAATGCAGGGGTGCAGTGGAAAGCGTGGGGCTCTGGAGTTAGAAAGGCTTCTAGTTTACTGTTACAAGCTCTTGGGAAAATTACTCTTTGAACGTCTCCTTCGTCTGTAAAATGGTTAAGGATTTTGTGAGGGTAAACATGAGATTATGTGGGTAAAGCCCTAGCGTTCAGCCTAGCCCTGGCTGAAAGATGAGTTAGTTCCCCTTCCTTTCTTCTTATGGACCTGAAGCCTCTGAAGAGGTCAAGTTTAGGAGGTGCTGAGAGTACAGAATATAGGACAAGGAGTGTAACTCCAGATGCAGTTCTCAAACAGCCAGCTCAGGCCTGCCACTTGCACCTTGTGAAAAGGAGAAGAAAGGGGAGTGCAGTTTCAGGGCAGACACATCCCACCTCATTAGCCTTAATAGAAGTTTCTGGACAGTATAGCAGCTGTATTTCCTAGGGAAGCCAAAACGAATAAGATTCAAATAATTAACAGTCCTAATGATCTCTGGGGGACAAATTAAACCATGAAAAATCTGCTCCCCTGAGGATAAAGCTGGCAGGATTAACCTTTCACATTTCAGAACTCAAAATGTTATTATCACCCATGTGGGATACGTAATCACTTTGGAAGCAATGACTATTACCTGACCTGGAAGGAAAGAAAATTTAGCTAACTCACCAAATTACCTCTTTTAAGGAAACCATTTTCAAACCTCTAACTTCATGTGTATTTCTTAAGATACCCCAAAGTATTCTGCTTTGAAAATCAAAGAATGGCAGCATTTTTCCCATTAGTAGTAAATAGCAAAACTGATGGATGAGATTTTCCCAGTTTTAAGTTTTCATCCCATAAATAGTAATGGTATTGTTGACACTAGTTACCTCTTCTTTACTCATCTCTTCCACTCACAGATATTGATAAAGTTAATAAACACTTGGTTGGGGATTAAGATTAGAAAACCTCAGATTTCCCATTTCCTCAAAAATAATTCTGCATCATTAGTTTTGAGATGCAGGGATGTGTGTGCCCTTTTTAGCGGTTACAGTATTCCTAGTTCCTAGGCCAGAATTATGTGTGCTTTTTTGGGTTTTAGGGTACTCCATCAAAGCATCATGATATTCAGATGCTCTGAAAAAGTTTTCAAAGTGCTGCTTTTTAGGATATAAACAAAAATCTCAGCTGTGTTCTTTTCTCGAAATACGGCATAGGGAGGAAAGGTGTGGCTGCTGTGTGCAGAGTGAAGGGAGAAACAAACTCTGCAAAGAGTTGAAGGCAGGTAAAAGCATCATCTTTATATTGATGCCAGCTGGTATGTTTAGAAAATGATGAGCTGCTTAATTTTTACCCAGATATATAACTTTACTATGTATTTAAACATAGTGTAAAAATCTAAAGGCATTCGGGCAAGACAGAAGAGTCCAAAGAGAAAAGTAACTAATTCCCTAGAATCACACCATCAAAAATAACCAACGTTCACATTTATGACTATTACTCTAGACATTTTTCTATGTGTATATGTTGTTAAAATAGAAATCATTTCAAAGAAAAGACTCATACTACTACATAAAATTTTACTTATTAAAATGTTTCATGAATTTACCTTAGACACCAGGTGTTCATCATAAATCACACTGATAGCATAAGCTATCTGGCATAGCTCAAGGTCTTAGGTGTGCAAAGACACACTTATCCAGCGGGATATTCCAAGGGTCCAGGGGTTCTCTCAGGAGCTTGTCAGTGGCCAATGGTTCCTTTGGAATGTACAGGGTTTGAGCATCTGGGGCCTGCTGAGTTAGCCCTTTCCTGTGCAGGCAGCAATCTGGCTGGCAGCAGGGGAGAGGGAACTTGCCTTCATTTCTATAAATTTGAGAAAATACTGTCCATGCTAAGAGTAGGGGATTGATGGTGCTGCTCTGTGCTGGGATGACCAGATCAGAAGAGCTTCCAGCCTTGACATACCTTGTGGGAAATCAGGCCTTCCCCACAAAGCAAGCCCTGGAGATAAGCCCCAGCTGCCGTGAGGGAGACTTCTCCCACATGGTGAATTCCTGTCTAGTGTCCTTTCCATCCTGGTTCATCCCACTTGATCAGAGAGGGTCGAAGACCAGAGCTGCTTGGCTCCAAAACAATTATGTGCAAATCCTCCTCTATAATCAGTTTATCACACCGAAGAGACAGTTGCTGTTAGGCCACGAAAGGAGTTGTTACACCCTTGGCTCAGAACAGTAGGTTCCTACAAGTCTTATGCTCACCCTCCTAAGGGAGGCTCCTCAGAATAACATCCCTTGGTTTGGTGGTTCCTCAAAAAGTTAAACATAGAACTACCATACAACTCAGCAATTCCACTCCTAGGTGGAATTCCCGTTCAAAAGAGTTGAAAGCAGAGACTCAAGCAAATGTTTGTACACCAGTGTTCATAACAGCACTATTCACAATAGCTAAAAGGTGGAAACAACCCAATTGTCCATCAACAGAGGAAGGGATAAACTAAATACAGTCTGTCCATACAGTGGAATGTTACTCAGCCACAAAAAGGAATGACATTTTGACTTATGCGATGACATGGATGGACCTTGAAAACATTATGTTCAAACAAGCCAGATGCAGAAGAACATTTACTGTATGATTCCACTTATATGAGGTACCTAGAGTAGTCAAATTCATCTGGAAAGAAAGCATCGTGGGGGAGGGGTGTGGAATTTACCCTTTACCCTTTTTGAGTTCTTGTGGCTGGACTAATAATAAACTAAAAAGGTTAAAAAGAAAGAAATTTTAATTCATGCACATGGTGGTCTCATAGAAATGGGAACTAAGAAGTGCCCAAAGCAGGCAGCTTTTCTACTTTTTAGACAAAGAAACAATAAAGTTGTGAGGAATTGACAGGACAAAGAAACTTAGGTTTTGGGTGCTCATTTAGTGAAGAATCTAAACAGAGTTTGGGCTTGGGGTAGTAACTTCAATAAGTAACAGGGTTTGTTTATACAGGACTCTAGGCCCGAATCCCCTGTCTCTGATGATAAAGGGGTCCTTCTATCTTCAGATGCAGGGAGTACACCTTTCACACGAGAGATTTATTTCCTGCTTTCAGGGAGACAGAAAGGAGGGTCAGAGTGTTGGCCATTTCTTAAGTAACTTTAATTCAAAATAATCAATATGACAGACCTTTACACCATGTAACAAGGAGAAAGGAGAAAGTCTGTCAGAAATTAAGGAATAACTGGGGCTTCCCTGGTGGCACAGTGGTTAAGAATCTGCCTGCCAATTCAGGGGACACAGGTTCGAGCCCTGGTCCGGGAAGATCCCACATGCCGCGGAGCAGCTAAGCCCGTGGGCTATGACTACTGAGCCTGCTCTCTAGAGCCCGTGAGCCACAACTACCAAGCCCACATGCCACAACTCCTGAAGCCCACACGCCTAGAGCCTGTGCTCCGCAACAAGAGAAGCCACTGCAACGAGAAGCCCACGCACCGCAACAAAGAGTAGCCCCCACTCGCCGCAACTAGAGAAAGCCTGCATGCAGCAACAAAGACCCAACACAGCCAAAAATAAATAAATAAAATAAATAAATTTATTAAAAAAAAGAAATTAAGGAATAACTTTTTACAACATTTTAGGTTATAGTTTAACATCATGAAGAGGAGAAGAAAACTTGAGGCCCTAAATAAAATTTCAGTATTCTCTTGGAAACCAGTACAACCTATATTGATAAATATTTATTTCTAATTTAAATGCCAAAAGTAATTACTTTTTCTTACTAAATACCACAGGGAAAAATTCCCCTAAGTTGTTTTTAAAATGCAAATTTTCATAACTAGGATATTACATCTCATAGTTAATACATATTTTGCTTAATAGTAAAACTATCTCTTACCGGATTAATTAAAAAATCCTGGGCCCTCGGGCCCTCCCCCCAACCCTGGAAAACGCGGGCTGCCCCAAGGGGGCAGCTTGGCTGCTGGCAGTTTGGCAGATTAGTGAGGGAACGAGGAGAAAAGCTAACGGCCGTCTCTTCCCCGCTCCAGGGCGTGCTCGTGTTCCTGTTGGGGCTTTTGAGAATCTCGAGGCAGTCTTGCAAGCCGTATTTGAACTGGCCAAAGACAACTTCAGACCTGTATAATGTAACAGAAAAGGTCAGAAAACATTAGGCAGTAGAAGTGTGAGCATATTAAGTAAGATGAATGTCCCGGGAAGCAGTTGTTGAGGCCCCAGTTCTGCAGATGTATCTAATGACTTTAAGGATCTTTGGACAAAACTAAAGGAGTATCATGATAAAGAAGTACAAGGTCTACAAGTAAAAGTAACTAGACTGAAAAAGGAACGAAGTTTAGATGCACAGAGACTAGAAGAATTCTTCACCAAAAATCAACAGCTGAGAGAGCAATGGAAAGTCCTTCATGAAACCATTAAAGTTTTAGAAGATCGATTAAAAGCAGGATTATGTGATCGCTGTGCAGTAACTGAAGAACATATACGGAAGAAATAACAAGAGTTTGAAAATATTCGACTGCAGAATCTTAAACTTATCACAGAGCTTATAAATGAAAAGAATACAGGAAGAAAGTAAAAAGCTTTCTGAACAGCTGCAGCAGAAAATTGAGAATGATCAACCACATCAAGCAGCCGATCTTGAATCTGAGGAAGATGTTATTCCAGATTTACCAATAACAACCTTTTCATTTTCTGGCGCTAACCGACTACGAAGGAAGGAGAACCTCCACGTCCGATACGTAGAACAAACACATACTAAACTGGAGCACTCTGGGTGTGCACGTGAATTGAGAAAAGTACCAAAGTCTTCAACTCATTCACAACATAAACATAATGAACGTGAAATTCTAGTGGCTGACACTTGTGATCAGAGTCAAGCTCCAGTGGCTAATACACATGGAAAAAGCAGTTATCCTCCTGATAATTTAGCTACAGTTGTTGCTGAAACACTTGGACTTAGTGTTCAAGATGAGTCTGAATCTCGAGGTCCTATGAGCCCTCTTGGTGATGAGCTCTACCACTGTCTGGAAGGAGATCACAAAAAGCCTTTTGAGGAATCTAGAAGAAATAGTGAAGATAGTTTAAGATTTTCAGATTCTAATGCAAAGACTCCTCCTCAAGAAGAATTGACTACTCGGGTATCATCTCCTGTATTTGGAGCTACCTCTAATGTGAAAAGTAGTTTAGGTTTGAATACAAGTTTGTCCCCTTCTCTTTTAGAGACTGGGAAAAAAAAAAACCCACCTGTAAATAACGCCTTTCAACAACACTGATAATTCTAGACCAGAGAAACCTAGATCAAAATCTGAAGATGGTGCCCTTTTCACACATCATAATATTGGGGCTGAAGTGAAGAAGATCACTAACCAGTCATCTTCTAATAAGCAGGTGCTTATAAATAAAAATACAAGTGAACAGGATAGTATTGATCACATTAAAGATACTGTTACTGATAAAGGTAAACATGTGGTACTGCCTGAAATCACTGGGAGGCCGAACCAAAAGGAAGAAAATCGAGGAAGAAAGTGAAGATGAAATAAGCTGCCCCCAAGGCTCCTTTGATAAAGAAAATGCTTTTCCTTTTCCACCAGATAGTCATTCTTACATGAATGGAGACTATGTGATGGATAAACCTCTGGATCTGTCTGATCGATTTTCAGCTATTCAGCGTCAAGAGGAAGTGAGAACTCTAAAGTCGGATTTAGGCGAGTGACTCTCTATGAGGTTTTGAAGCCTGTTCCAAAGGGCTCTTCCTCAAGCCGTAAGGCCTTGAGTGGGAGCTGTGGGTTAACCAAAGATTCCCCAGAAGAGCCCAGCAGTTTATAGGAGTCCCTCCTCCAGTCCCTGAGTAAATCTCCGGATAGTAAAACACTGTTACAAATAAAGGAAGAAAATTCTATTTTAAAAATCTCTCTACATCCACGTGAAAGTTTGGAGACAGAGAATCTTTTTGATGACACGAAGGGTGCTGGTTCTCGTGAGCCTCTAAAAATAAAAACCAGGTCAGTCCATGGAGCATGTGAACTTGCATCAGTTCTTCGGTTAAATCCATGTAGAATTGCTAAAACAAAGTTTCTACAAAACAACCAAGATGTATCCTTTGAAAATATCCAGTGGAGTATAGATCCAGGAGCAGACCTTTCTCAGTATAAAATGGATATTACTGTAGTAGATACAAAGGATGGCAGCCAATCAAGATTAGCAGGAGGAGAGACAGTGGACATGCACTGTACATTGGTTAGTGAAACTATGCTTTTAAAAATGAAGAATCAAGAGCAGAAGGGAGAAAAAAGTCCAAATGGAGAAAGAAAAATGAATGATAGCTTGGAAGATATGTTTGATCGGACTACACATGAAGAATATGAATCCTGTTTGGTGGATAGCTTCCCCCAAGTAGCAGGTGAAGAGGAGTTGTAAACTGCTACAAAAAAACCAAACTCTCCTGGTGATAAACAAGATAACGTCCAGCAGCATTTGTGGAGCCATATTTTAAAGATGATGAAAGAGAGACTAGCTTACAAAATTTTCCTCATATTGAGGTGGTCCGGAAAAAAGAAGAAAGAAGAAAATTGCTTGGACACACATGTAAGTAATGTGAAATTTGTTATGCAGATTTTCCAGCAGAAGAAAGAGAAAAGAAGTTGGCTTCCTGCTCAAGACACCGATTTCGCTACATTCCACCCAACACACCAGAGAATTTCTGGGAAGTTGGTTTTCCTTCCACTCAGACTTGTATGTAAAGAGGTTACATTAAAGAAGATCGTGATCCTTGTCCTCATCCAAAAAGACGACAGCCTTACAATGCAATATTTTCTCCAAAAGGCAAAGAGCAGAAGACATAAATGTTGAAGCAAAAACAGGAGAGATGACAATATTCTTTTTATTTATAGTTAAAGTTGGTATTAAACATTGATTTTTTGATCTTCTGAAAACTGATTTATAAATCATTTTTCTATTGAAAATGTTTTTAAATGGCATTTACACATCACACAGATGACTTTTAAAATGGATAAGTGTATGTCGTATTTTCTTGCTTTTGCACCTTTAAAGTAATAAGGTGCTTTCATTTTGCACTCTAAAAGTTGCTTATTACTTTATTTGGTAATACCTAATTACAATTTTGAAAATATGAAAAAAAAAATCCTGCAGATGTTTCCAGGAATAAATTTTCGATGATGATGGTAATTCAATCTTTCCTTCAGGGTCTTCAAAAAAAATGCTATATAAAAAACATATTAAGCTTTTTCTCCATGTAATTTTATTAAAATAAAAACAACTCTATCCTAATAAAAAAGAATCAATATGCCATTGTGACATATTTGGGGGTGGCCCACCCTGAGCCTCAACAGCAGAGCAAATGTTACCAGGATCTGCAGAGAGGGGGCCACGGGGAGCTGTTGTTCAGTGAGTACAGTGCTGCTGTTGGGATGATAAAGTTTGGCGTATAGATAAAGTCCTTGTTATATAACATTGTGAATGTGTTTGAGCCCCTGGATTGTAAACTGACAAATGGATAAAATGATACATATTATGTTATACATATTTTCTCATAATAAAACATTTTTTTAATCCCCGGGCAAGTGACAGAAAATCCAGCCCAGACTTGCTTTGGCTGAAGGTCAATATATCGGCCCCTGTAAGCTGGACATCTGGTAGACATCTGTTTGGGGAGCCCCCAGTCCCCACCCTAGCCATCCCAGCCCTCCCCACCTCCCTCCACTCCCCACAGCCTGTTTATTATTGTAATGAGCAGAGCTTCATGTGCTTCTAGTAACCGCAGTGATGAAGACGACCTCCCTCCAGACCTGGCCGAGGCAGCGGGAGCGACCACAACTCCAGCCATGGCCCCCACCGTGGCCACCACCACACAAGTCTCAGTGCCGCTGGCATCCCCCAAGGTCCACAAAGTCAGCTCGCCTCAGAATTCAGAAGGCAAGGGCCAGCTGTCCCCAGGAGCCAAGGTATGGCGGAAAAGCCCTGAGGGGTAGCTATACTTGCCGAGAACTCTGCATAAATTGTGTGTGGCATCAGTATGCATTTAAACTTTGCATCATCAAGTCTGTGCACTCGTAAAACAACAGTAATAACCACCAAAGCATGTGTTTTATGTAACCTGTCCCTGAAAGATAACTACATATGAGAGACAAATGGTATAATATAAAAGCATGTTCTTTGTACTTGAAGGGAAATTTAAGAGATTTTTGAGGGCAATTTTAGTTTTAGAATATCATCCCTGCAAAAGCTGTTACTCTACTGTGAAGAGAGAAAGAAGTGGGTTTTTATCCCCCATAATGGAAAATTTGGAGGAGTAAAAACATAGAGGTATCCCTATCCCATTCCTTATATGGGATAGCCTGTGTTAATAGTTTGAAAGTGGGAAATATTATTCTATTTGCCACTTTGAAATTTCAGGAAATTGCCATTGATGTGAATGGACTGTGACTAAGGCACAAGACATTTCTCTTGGTTTCCTTTGAGTGACGCTTAGCTGTGGTCACTCTTCAGCAATTGGTCCAAAGGTGGTCACATGTCTTGCTCTCCAAGCAGATGCTGAGTCAAAGGTTGCTTGGTCTGTGGACCCTGCTGAGGAACACTGTGTGTGTGAGGTGGGGCCCCTAATGCAAGATTGGAAACTTAGAGTCTTGGGGGCCAAGACTTGGGGCCCAATTGCTCCTTTCAAACACCTATGGCTGCTTGAAACAAGTAGTCGCTCCGCAGCCCTTGTTTCTCCGAGGCTCAGTTTCCTCTTCCCAAAAAAAGAGAATAAGATCTGCTACGATGCCCAGCTCATGGGTCCAGCAGAGATTAAAGTGCTTGTGCAAACAGGATGCCTGAGGCTTCTGTAGCTCCAGGGATCATGATTCCTGGTAACATCTAAGTAACAATAGTCCAGGCCACATCGTGTATGACTGAGGCCAGTCTTTCACGGGGTCCCTTCCCGGGGTTTCTGGGAATACTCTGTGTTCAACAGGATCCGGCTGGATCCTTCAGCCAGTGACTGGCCCAGACTGAGGCTCTCCGCTTTTCTGTAGATCACCCCCTGGGAACTGGAGTTGGGTTCCCCTCCACTGTGCTGAGTCCCTAGCACTGCTTTGTCCCAAGTGTGGACACAGGCTCCTCTGTATATATCCCAGGCCATGGTTAAAACCACGTAAAAACATTTACAAAACAGAAGGGAATTCAGTGGAGATGCAGGCAGCATCGTACCAGAAGCCACAAGGCTCCCTCTTCTGGCTGTCTCTCTCCTTAGGGCCCTGCTTGCACCAAGTAAATGCGACTTATTTTTTTCCACAAAGGGTTTCAAGGCCCCCCATGCTGCTGAGATACCCCCAAGGCAAGGCGAAAAAAATTTTTTCCCAAAAAATGAACGTGATTTTCAGAGGTACCATCTGAAAATCACTCTCCTACCATAAAGGTTTTCCTCGTTATTGTGCAGATGAGTTTAGCTCCGTGAGATCTTGATCCAGGATGAGGTCTTTACTCTCTGTTTATATATTCAAAGGACTCTTTGAAGTGTTCTTCCCCCAAAGGCCAGTCAAAGAGCACTCAAAGCATTTAAGAAAAATTGTTTGCAGCTTCAAAAAAGACAGTCCTCCACCCTATACCCTACTTCTACCCATTAAGATTTCAGAAAAACTCAGGGTTTGGTCTCAACATTTTGTACACTACGGAGTTAAGAGAGCTCTGGTGGGGGCTGGCATGATAATGAGTTCAGTGTTAGAAAAGGGGAAGAGGAGAGAGGTCAGGACCGTCTGTATTTTCTGTTGAAATTCCACTGTCAGTCCAGAGCCGGCACTAACTGGGATATTTTTGTCTGCCTTTGTAGAGCCCCTCTGACCGAGGAGGTGCCTTTACCTTGGAGCCAGGTGATCTGCTGATGGATTTCACAGAAGCCACTCCTCTGGTAAACTTCCCATTTTGCTAAAACCAGAAAAGCCACAGACCATAGAAACATCTTGGCAGTGGGACGGATGGACAGAGGTGGGCATCGCTGTTGGGAAGGCTCTTCCTCTTGTCCTGCGCACAGCCTGGAGGCTCAGGGATCAGCTTTCTTCCAGGGTTCAGGCATCACGGGTCCTTCCACCTCACAGAACCCCCGAGGGAGGGCCGTGCTCCCTTTCCTCTGAGGGTGGCTGCAGCGGCCCCACCCTGCCTGTCTGCCACTCCTCCGTGCTTCAGTCTCGGCTTCTTGGCTTCCTGGGCTGCATGCCCACCATGCATGCCCGCCGTGGGGCATCTCTTGCTGTCTCTTCCAACAACATGCTCTGGCCTAAAGTACCAGCTCAGGGCCTCACCTAGGTTTCTAGGCCCCTCGTGCCTCCCTACCATCCTCCATCCTCTGCACAGAGGTCTCTCCTTCAGGATGGGATGCCTGCAGGTGGGAAGCCCTTTAAGGGAGCACTGGACCAGGAGTCATGCAGGCCAGACCTGGCTCCACTCTCTGCCCCTCACCTTAAGATCCTTGTCATTGGATAGTTGCTGCCCCACCTTCTGTCAAATGAGGATGTCATTGTTTGCCCTGTCTGCCTAAGAGTATTGTAAGGATCACATGAGAGAGAGAGCCCCATATATAAAGCACCATAAACGTGTATAAGATATTATAAACATGATTAGATGACACAGGCAAAATTGGATGTATCTTAGGCTGGGCTCAGCCTAATACCCAAGTATACTGGAGCATAAATCATGGTCCACAAATTTGGCATGTGAGTCAAAACGTGAGCCAAGTCAAAAACTATCTCCTGAGAACTTAGTCTGCGCCTGGCTGCGTATGAGGCTCTGGGAATGGATAGGGCAGCTAGAGGCTGGAGGGGGCTCAGGTTGGTAAAGGGTCAGGATCAACAGGAGAGCCGTGTGGAAGATGCTTGGGGAGAAGCCAGAAGTGGGAGTCATTCAGGACTGGCTCCCTGGACAAGGGTGTGGTGGATGGGAAGGATTTCTGGAAGGCTTTCAAGAGGGGACAAATGAGGCAAAATGCTGTCCAGGCTTTAGGAATGATCACCGCTCCTGCCTCAGCTAGCACAAGGAAATCATTTGTGATTTATGCAATTATACTTCTCTTCTGGAGAGCTGGTACAGCCTGAGAGCTTCGAGTCAGCGCCTTCAGATAAACTGCTTGAGAACTGGCAGTGGGCAACACCCAGCTCGGGGACCTTCCCATGCTCAAGTAAATGGAGCTGGTTATTCATGGCCTTTTCGTTAGACAGATTGCCAAGATAGGGTAACCCGGAAATACCTCATCGCCCCTTTGCCCAGATGGGGAAACTGAGTCCCAGAGTGGGGTAATCATCCAGGGACCAAGCTGGAGCTGGAGCCCAGATGTTCTGGCTCTTTCTCTGGTGCCCTTTGCATCCAATTGAGCTAAATCCAGCCTCCTCTTTAGGGAACTTGCCATTTTGGAGAAGAGCAATGCTTGGAAGAAGGGCTATGTTTCAAACACTCTAAGAGAGTCTGTATAAACTGCTACTGCTGTGGGACCCTGTGCCTAACCCTGTCTGGGGGCACTAGGAAAAAGAAGGCTTCATGTTGCTAGGGTTTTAAGGTATGCCAGATGGAGGAAGTAGACCAAAGCATTCTATGCAGAAGGTACAGCATGAGCTAAATAATGATTATTTATTATTATTTATTATTATTTAAAAGGTCTGGTGGATCTGAGAACTAGGGTTAGTTTACAAAAAAATACATCATGGCTTTGACAGGAGTGATGGGATTCCCTTAAAAACCATTGTGTTGCAGATCCAGCTTGTGGATTTAATTGCCTCACCTTTTCTGTGTTTGGCATAACAGACTGAGATTAGAAAGGAAGCAGCATCTGGCAGGGACCCAGAGGTCCCCTGATCTCAGGTGCCAATGCCTACCAAGTTACTGTCCAGTCTCTGCTTGCACCCCTCCAACAGCAGGGAGCTTATTCCGTGTCCCCAGGACACTTTGCTTGTGTCTCTGGGCAGCTCTGACCGAGCTCTGAAACAGGGTCCAGGTGCTGCATTGCCCAGCCACGGGACAGCTGAGGTTTTTATACAAGACACAGCTGCCCACTTCACAGCTGAAGTTTGCAGTGAATACCTTTTTTCAAGATGGAGCATCCTTCTTCTTATTTGTGTGGATTTGAGGCACAAGTGCATGTTCACAGAGCACATGCACACAGAAGGTATGCTGGAGGGCTAGTATTTCGGGCTTTCCTTGGCATCATTGGCTTTGACCTTACTTCACTCCAGAGACCTATCTCCATGAGTGCCGAAGGGTCCTAGAGGGGAAGAGGGGCTCCAGCAGCCTGCTCCTCCCTTTGTCTGGTCCTCTTACCTCCATCTCCTCCATTTGTTCTTTCCAGCATCAAAGAAATGCGAGCTGCAGCCCTTTCTGCCCTTGATGTTAGGGTGATGGAGGGGCGTGGCATCTGTGTCTCTAAGGACAGCCAAGGAAGGCTAGACTTAGGGCCTGGGGCTGGAAGAAAGTCTTAAAGCTGTGTCCCTGTTCTGGTTCCTCGGGCCAGAGCTGGAAGGACAGGGAGCTGGAGAGAAAGGAGTGGGACAGATTTTCTTACCTTCATTAAACCAAGTTCCACCAAGACACTACTGGAGCTAGTTTAACCCTTATGACTCTTTACCCTTATGATCCAGTCTCTGCATGGAATGAAACATGGTCCAAACAGCCAAGAATAATGAAAAAGATTCAATCTTTAACTGGCGTCTCTTAAGATAATGAAAGAAGATTAAATGAACACCTCCTGGTAACAGTTCTTGAATCTCATTTTGCTTCTCTCTTAATTCTCTTGCACCTTGCACTTCCCCAAGGACTTACATCCCAAACTCGCCACAAAAACATTCTTTCTAGCTTCACTCTTGTAGCATTTCCCCTGCCTTTTCCCAACTCTCTTCTTCTGTAATCCCCAACTCTTTTATTACGTAGCTCAATTTAGCAATCCAAGTCCTACAACCTCTGCAGCTCCTTTGTCTGCCCATTCCTGGAATCTGCATCATAGACTCTTCAAGATCAGATAAGAGTTTCTGCCTGGGAGAAACTCTTGGGGGTGTGAGGATGGGAAGGGAAGAAGGGAAGTGAGTGAAGACAGCACGCACTCTCCCTCTGGGGTTCTCATTTGGTGTGCAGGGGGGTGTGGGTGTCAGTAGAGTGTTAGAAGGTGGGCACATGGACACATCAATCATGTTGACCTTGGGATGCAGAGTCCCACCCTCTACTCCAGGTCAGTCATGCCAGCCTCCTTCCTCAGGTAACACAGACCGTGAACACCCATACCTTCTGTGTCCCTGATGCTCTCTCTTTGGGGCTTGTCCCTCCCTGATCCCTGTACTGCAAGAACCACTCACCCAACTGCAGAGCATCATAATCCAGGTCTCGTCTGGGTCAGGGGACATTAGTCAGGAGTTCATGTGTCAGGGAGGAGATATCCTGGCCAAAGGAAGGTTGTTTAGGGCCCAGAACGGGCCCTGGGTTGGGTGTCAGAAGAATTGGGTTTCCATTTGTCTCAATAACTTAGTTTTTATTTTGAACCTTATTCTAGCAGGAGAGCTAAAGCTTAATCTCAAGTCAGATCAGGTGCCTTTTCAGTCTTCCTGGGGTTTCATCCGTGTTCTTCAGGGCATGGGGAGAGGGAGGGAAGTCTCTTTCGTTCGTGAAGTCACCTGTTTGCTGATACATCTGGGACGCCCGCTGCTTCCCTTATGCCCCTTTTGGGTGGGTGGAGATCGCAGTGCCGCTGGGATGTGAATCCCTATCTGCTGGACACACCACACAGCCATTCTGCTCTGCTCTCCCACCTCTACCTGAGTAGAGGGGTGCAGGTCCCCACTGCTCTTTACTCCCTGTCCCCCAGCCTCTGCCTATGAATGGGGGGCCCAGAGCCCCTTTGTGCAGCACTCACTAATGTCTACCCCTCCTCCCTTTCCTTCTGACTTCTCTCTCTTATCCTCAAGCTGGCAATCTCTTTTCTTATCTGGATGAAGGCTTACACATTTTCACCATCATTTATCTATGCCAAAACCTTTCTGTTCCCCAGAGAGTCAGATTTTGAAACTCAAAAGCCATATAGAACCTAGCTGCCTGAATGTAGAAAAGACCCAAGGGGGAAAGGAAATACCAGGAGAAAACATAAATGGTATTTCAAAATAGTATTCTATTACATGTGAAATCCTGTTCATTTACTACAAGTCAGAAGTGTGGGGGCCCCAGGGATGTTCTTTTGTTTAAATCTGCTCAGATGCATTTAGAAATCTGAGTTTGAAATCTGAGATCTAAATCTCCATTTAGAAAGGTCAGAGATGCTTGTGGGATGGACCAACATTTCTTTACCATAAAGTCCAATGCTGGGCAAAGCTTTAAGTCATCCATTATAATCTTCAATACAGACACTGGTGGCCAGTACACATTTTGGCCTCAAGGCAGAATGTCCATGTTTCTTGGTGATTTATGCCTTGGTAGCATCTTATACAGCATAACATTTATCCTGAGGACCAGAGGGGTAGGGGGAGTTTAAGTAGGGTGGGAAAACTTAACTGCACATTAGGTGGCTAATGTGGACTCCCTTGTTTCTGAAGAATGGATTTAGAAACAATCAACAAGAGGGTCTAGACCCATGGATTTAGACTTTGCGAATGCAATTTCTGCATCTCCCACATCTGAATAGTAAAACAAGGCTATTATGGAGGCCATCGTGAATAATGGTTGTGAAAGCCCCTTGGAGATCATCTAGGACTGCACCATAGTAAAAAGGATGGAGGTAGATCAATTTGGAGATAGAAAAGAAGGCAAGAACTTTCCTGATAATTTTTCAGTGAAACTTTCCCAGAGGCTCTACTTGATTCATTATGGCTGGATCATACCAACTACTTAAGAAAATGCTCATAAGCTAAAAGATGCATGTATTTGTGCCCTGGAGTAATGGTTCTTTCCTGAGACCCAAACTGACCCTGTCAGTGGCTCCCTCCCCTGACATCAGAGCATTCTCCCCTCACCATTCTCATCCTCACCAGTACAAGCTGTTGGATCTCTGCTGGGCACATGGCAGTATTTTGGGCTGGGGCCAGGGAACCCGGTATCCCAAATGACATGGCATTTTCTCACAATGCTTGGTATCTCCTAGCTAAGCAGCAAGCCCCCTCACCCCCCAGTGCCAATATGAGATGCCAAGGCCTGGGTCCATAGATGTGGGAGGAGGGTCACGGCCAATATATTTTCTGAACACAGATAAAGAGCCATGACAGATTAAATGTTAAACTCTGTGTTCCTCCTCACTGATGTACCTCTTTCTTGTAGCTCTCTGTTGGGCATCTACTCACTTATCCACTTATAATGTGGGCCCTTACTTAGCAGAGTGCAGGAGGCCATGGGGCATGGAAGGCAAAGACTCTCCAATACATGGCCATTGCACAGGCTCCGGACGCGCAGTCTCAGCGGCCATGGCTCACAGGCCCAGCCGCTCCGCAGCATGTGGGATCTTCCCGGACCGGGGCACGAACCCGTGTCCCCTGCATTGGCATGCAGACTCTCAACCACTGCGCCAACAGCGAAGCCGGCCATTGCTCATTTTGCCCCCATGGCTGGCTTCACTGATTCATCTGAGCTCTTTCTGGCTTGGCCTGGGCAATGCTTCAGAATCCTCAACAGCACACTGGTCCTGTGCACTTGGCACAGGACATGGCCCCTACCTGCCAGCCCCAACAATGGGGTTTTGATGTGTCGTTCTGCTCAGATAGTGGAGAAGACAGAGGAGGGCCAGAGAGGAGGAGAGAAGGTGGAGAGAGGAGGGAAGAGGGAGGGACCAGAAGCCAGGTGGCCAGAGGCTGGAAGGAGGCTGCGGGTGAGGCTGGCTTGAGAGCTGTCTGGAGTCCACAGATCCATCTTGCACTGTGCTGTCTTTCTCTCCTTCCCCTCCCCTCTCTCCTCTCCTCGTGAGCAGGCAGAGCCCGCCAGCGCCCCCCACTGTGCCCACCCTCGCTGTTCTCCTCCACTCTCTCTCCCCATGAAGGAAGAGACCACTGGAGTTTGCATGCACCCTCCAATCAAAACGAGGCTGGTAGGTACCCTGGCAGGGAGAGGGGCCCGGCCAGGAGAGGTGAGGCGGGCAGGAGCCACCAGGAGGCAGCCCGTGGGTGTGCACGAGCACCAGACCTCCGGAGGAGCCCGGGGCCGCAGGGGCTCTCACTCCAGGATGATTGCAGAGTTTGGAGTCCAGCCATCCCTGGTCAAACTGGGACCCACGGCTGTGGTCCCGCCCCTTCGTCTCTAGGTCTCAAGAACCGTGAAGGGTTTGTTCTCCTAGAGCCGTGCTGGGGATAGATGCTTTCCGCAGAGAGAAAAATTCTTAGTTGCATTTCTATTGAAAACAAAAGCTTTTAACTTGTGTTTTCCTGCTATTTATCAAGATGACAATATGAGAATTATATAATGACTTGGAGGGAATCACCCATAATCCCAACCTAGCACAACTTTTTTTCATTTTTGCATGTTTCCTTCTAATATTTATTTGTATTCATTCATAATTTTACATAGTTAAATCAGAGTATCCATATCATCTCCTGTTTTCCTCTTTTTGCTTAATGTGTTATCGTTTCTAGCTTGTTCTTGGTACCACATACTGTATATTCCATCAAGTGAATGGTCCACCATCCACCTAATGAACTCTTTACTGCAGGATGCGTGCTTTGTTTCCAGCTTGTCACTATTCGAGGGAACACATGTAGCTTGTGTGTCAGGTATTTTATTTTCTCAGGCCAGACCCTGCCGGGTTCAGAATTGCAACTCTGGCTTTGCTAAAGTCATTCTAAAGTGGTGATACCAATGACCATCAGTGCCATCATCAGAAGAGTGAATGTGCTTTGCCAGAGCCCGGCAACCCAGAGTGTAACTGTTGGAATGTCTTTTTCTTCTTTAGAGCAGGTATAAAATAATTCTTTGAAGTTGCCCACTTTCATATTTCTTTAAGAGCGATAATAATCCTCTTCTCGCCTTTTATTTCATGATGCTCTGAGTCTTCTCTGTATGTTATGTTCACTTTGCTTTGGGTCTCAGAACACCATGTTAGGCCCTGTGAGGAGAAAGGCTGCCCCCAGTCCTTCTCTTACCATGCTGCAGGCAGTCACTACCAGCAACCCGAGTTGGCACCTGAGTCCCTGGGAATTTTGAGATATTTAAAGAGATTAAGGGGAGTTTGCGGAAGGGGAGCAGGCTTGGGCTGGACATCTCAGTGCCCACGGCAAGGACATTGTCATTTCTAGATCGGATGAGTTGAGATCTACTCAACTCATTCAGAACCCTCAGCAGATTTGGGTCTGGTCTGATGTGTTCCTCACCCTCCCTACCTTACCCTCCATTAGAATGACTCAAGGCCATCAGGTAACTACTCCAGGGTCCATAGGCAAGACTCCGAGAGACACTAAGGCGGTGGCACATAGGGAGTGGTGGCCTCGGTGTCTTGGCTGCAGCCCTCTGGTGGCGGGTGGCACAATGTGCATTCACCAGCAGGCAGTTTCTGTGCCCCTGTGGGTTGCAGACAAAGCGAGTGCCACAGTCATCAGGACCCTGGGCCTGCTGGCAGTCCTCTAGGCCAGCTTAAAGAAATACACACACCCCCGCCCCACATCCTCCAAGGCTTCCAGGAGGCCAAAGATGAAATGACCCAAGAGAAAGAAATGGAAACAAAGGCTCTTTTTGGCCACTTAGCCCTACCGGATCATGCCGGGGCGTCCACCCTCTTTCAGACCCCAGCACGGGGCACTTCTGATCACCATGCCTTCTGTTCCCAAGGCCACGGTGGTGGGATTCTCCCACGCTTACATGGGTTTCCCTGAGGTTTCCCTCTATGGCCCAGAGTTTACAGGGAACCCGGCAACGAAAGTGAACAGACAGGGAAGCCTCCTGGCCTGATGAGTCCAGGCCTCCTGGTACTCTGTCCACTCTGATATACTGTGTTCCCAGATGTGCCCTCTCAGCGGCCTCTAGTCCATTCTCCACAGCTGCAGGGGAGCTGTCAGCAGGCCCCCAGGGAGCCCTCACCTGCCTCATTATACGCCCTGGTCATGGTCAGGGCGAGGAAGACTCCAACCTGTCTTCCTTGCAGCGGCCTGGCCCTATAGCACAACAACGGGCACAGATACGCGCGCTGGGCAACACTCCTAGCGACCCTTGGTGTATTCCTTCAACAAGTAATGAAGGCTCGGTGTGTGTGCCCCTGAAACCTTCAGTTCGGTTTAAAAATGCACTGCCAAAGATTTCAAAACTTTGTTTTCTAATCTGAAAGTAACACTCTTCTCTGTCTCTTTTTTGAAGATAAAAACATTCCCGGCTGATACAGTGACCCCCTTTCCTGATCCTTTCATAACAGGGCCACAGTTTACCGTAAGTAGATCCGGAAAACAGATCTGTGTTTCGAGACATTGTTCCCAGGTGGCGTGCTTTTCTGTGGTTCGCCAGCCAGCAGTGCCAACAGCTTCTTTTGATCACTGTGAACTCTGTGAGGCTGGGAAGGAGCTGGGGTTTGGGGGTCTGCATCTTCTAGTTTTGTTTTATTGAGGTGAGCTTCATGTAACATAAAATGAACCATTTTAAAGTGACAATTCAGTGACATTTAGTACATTCAGTGTCATGCAGCTACCACCTCTATCTAATTCTAAAACCTTTTCATCACCCCCAAAGGAAACCTCATACCCATCACACAGTCACTTCCCATTTTCCCCTTCCCTCCAGCCCCTGTCAACCACCATTCTGTCTTTTTGGATTTGCCCAGTTTGGATATTCCATAAAAATGGAATCATGTACTGTGTGACCTATTGTGTCTGGCTTCTGTCACTTAGCATAATGTTTGTAAGGCTCATGCACACTGTAAGATATATCAGTACTTCATTTCTTCTTATGGAGGAATAATATTCCATTGTACTTATATACCATAACTTGTTGATCCATTCATTCATTGATGGGCATTGATGGGTTGTCTCCACCTTTTGGCTAATGTGAATAATGCTGCTATGATCATGCAGGTACCTATATTTGTCTGAGTCCCTGTTTTTAATTCTTTTGGGTTGGATCTGCATCTTGATAATGGTAAGATTTTAGGTTAAGTTATTTTACCACTCTGAGCACCAGTCTCCTCTTATTTAAAGTGGAAATAGTAATAAGAACATCCTCCTCCTTACATCTGGTTGAGGCAAGGATCAAAAGGGATCAAGAACTTGAAAGTACTTTACCGACCACAGACCACCCCCACAAATGTCAAGTACGACTATTGTTTCTCAGTGCTGGAGAGGAAGGTGGTGTACTTAACAAGAGCAGGTAGTCATGACAACTGGCTTTCCCGTTACCATGGTTCTCTGTGTCACTGAGCAGCTTATTTAAACTCTTTGCAAACTGTTGAAATGTGTTTAAACATTTAAATGTAGTTTCCTCATCTGCAAAATGAGAGAGTTTGATGATTTTCAGGATTCTTTTCAGCTGCTCAACTTTTTTTTCCTTAACTAAAAACTTCTGCAGAAGCTCACCATCTACTGAGTAGAAGTGGGGAGGCTCAAATGGGGGGACAGAAGAGACTCCCTCCTCTTTCCCCTCACCCTCTCCTCCTCCCAGGGATCAGAGTATGCGATTCCTAGAACCAAGAACCAAGTGGTCCCTGAGACTCCTTCCAAAGGCCAATCTAGAGGACCTGTGAGGTGGCCTAGGGGTAGCTTGAAGTGCACTCTCATGGGTTAGGTGATGGTCACTATGTGAGGTGGCCAGCCACATGAACAGGGAGGGTGTGAGCAGTGGCTGATTCATGTTTCGGAGGATGAACAGAACTGGGAAGGTGTTCAGCAGTCCATGCAGAGACAAAAGCAGGTTTCTAGAACAGTCCATGCTAGGGTCATGATCTGCTTCCAGAACCTGCCTTTTAAGAACCAGAGAGCAGAGACATAGGGGCTGGGCCAGGCTGTTCAGTGCTGCTGCCCCAGCATTCATATGGCCCCTGCAGTTTGGCTAGGCACAGCTCCCCAGCTGGAAGCTCTGGCTGCACTTCCTCTGCTGGCCATGGCAGGCACTCTGGCCTGTTCCCCAGCCTTGGCAGTGCTGCGAGACACCCAGGGAAGCCCTTCCTGAAAAGCTGGGGGCCAAGATGGAGCAGGAAGCCAATGTCAGAAACCATGCTGGGACTTTTAAGAACTGGGCAAGAGGGCCTTGAAGGCAGCTGGAGCAGGCAGGGGGAACAGCATCAACCAGAGTCCTGGGGCAGAGGAGTCATCCCACATTCAGGGGACTGAAATGAAGGCCAGTGGGCCTAGAAGGCAGAGAGCAAGGGTGTGAGGCATGAGAGGAGGAAGGGGAGGGAAGCAGGGACAAACCCTATAGGGCAAAACCGTGCTTGGCTTTGTAGGCCAAAGGAGGGGCTCTGATCTGGATCCTACGAGCAACAGGAAGCCTTTGAAGGACTTTGAGCAGGGTAGTAACAGGGCAGCTGCATTTGGAAATGCTCCCTGTGATGGCAGTGGGAGCAGAGCTGGGTTCAGGCAGAGTGGACTCAGGGACGTAGCCTAGAAATCTAGGACAGTAGTTCAAGGGAGAGAAGGCAGAGAATGTGATCCAGAGAGGTGTTGATGGTGGAGGTGGAGAGGTGTGCACAGATCAGGGGGATATTTAAGAGGCTGGTAAGGGGGACTTCCCTGGCATTTCAGTGGTTAAGGCTTCGCCTTGCAGTGCAAGGGGGTATGGGTTCAATCCCTGGTCGGGGAGCTAAGATCCCACATGGCTGGTGACCAAAAAACCAAAACATAAAACAGAAGCAATATTGTAACAAATTCAATAAAGACTTTAAAAATGGTCCACATCAAAAAAAAATCTTAAAAAAAAAAAAAGATTCTTAAAAAAAAAAAAAAAAAAAAGAGGCCGGTAAGGAATTGGATTGGATGAGGGAGAGGGAGGGCCAAAAAGGGCTCCCAGATTTCTGACTTGCAGAATGTGGATGGAGAGTGGGTCCATTCACTAAGATAAGGAAATCTTAGGGAAGAGTGGATTGGGAGGGATAATGAGTTTGCCTTTGGCCGTGATGTGTTAGAAATGCCTTGGAAACATCTGAATGGAAACAATGAATGGGCAGTTGGATATCCAAGTCTGTATCAGGAGACAGAACTAGACTGGAGATTATAATTAGGGAGTTACTAACAGCTGGATGGTAACAGAACCCAAATTCATGAGCTTCAGCTTCCTAATTTTCTTACCCCTCATGTGTCATATTGTCTTTTCCTCCCCTCCAAGGTCAAGACACTTGACCTTGCTACAGGGTTGGCCTCTCCACAGGCCTCCACACCTATCCTGACCACAGTCATGGGGGAGCTCAGCAGCTCCAGGGAACTCCACATAAAGTTTTTCTGGCAGTTGATCCAGCATTGACCTTGGGCCTGGTTTCAACAACCAGGCTCCTTGCTTAATCCTGAGACCAGTTTCTGTCTTGTATTTGGGCCTGTTAACTCTACTTGATACTCAGTCCAGGGCCTTGGTCTGTCTAAGATGAGGGGCCCTGCCTGGCTCTGGTCAGATTTCTGTCCCATGTTCTTCTGCCTAACCTGGTCTGTCCCTGTGTTATCTGCTTTGTTCCAGCAGAAGTTTGTCCATTCATTTCTTCATTCAACAAATATTAAGAAGGCAAGTTCTCAGGGTTGAGATTTAATAATAGTGATTTTCACTGCTCCCTAAGGTCATTCTTTTTTTTTTTTTTAATTTTACTTATTTATTTATTTTTGGCTGCGTTGGTCTTCATTGCCGCGAGTGGGCTTTCTCTAGTTGCGGCGAGCGGAGGCTACTCTTCCTTGCGGTGCGCGGGCTTCTCATTGCAGTGGCTTCTCTTGTTGCGGAACACAGGCTCTAGGTGCACAGGCTTCAGTAGTTGCAGCACACGGGCTAGGTAGTTGTGGCTCACGGGCTCTAGAGCGCGGGCTCAGTAGTTGTGGCACACGCGCTTAGTTGCTCCGCGGCATGTGGGATCTTCCCGGACCAGGACTTGAACCCGTGTCTCCTGCATTGGCAGGCGGATTCTTAACCACTGCACCACCAGGGAAGTCCCACTGAGGTCATTCTTAAGTGAAGCTGGCTCTTTCTTTTTCTACTTTGAGTGCATGGCAGTAAGAAATATAATGACTATTAATAAAGTCTGGTGCCACTGCCTTGATTCATGCTAAAGCCCTGGTACTTTTACCCACTTTTGCCTTTGTATGTAAGTATAAATTTCCCTCTTTTTTCCAGAAAAGATCAAAATTGGCATCAAAAGCCCAACCTCTACCCACTTCACTGAAACAACAAAATAACTTCTTACCCCAGCTCCTGTATCAGGAAGGCTAGGCTAAGTCATGCTTTAAAATGACAAATTGAATTTCCTACTCATGCTGCATGTCTGTCAGGGGTGGGCTATGCATTCTGCTCTGTGTTGCTCTGTTTCTGGGACCCAGGCTAATGGAGCAGCTGCCGTCTGAAACATTGCTAGTCACAGTGGCAGAGGTGAAAAAAAAAGAGGTGACAAATCACACACTAGCACTTAAATCTTCCAATGGAAATAAAACATGGCACCACATTTCTTTGGCCAAAACAAGGCACATGGTCATGCCTGACTTCAAAGTGGGGTAGGGAAGTGTAATCCTACCATGGAAATCAAGGAGCCAGGATTATCTGGTAAACCACACAAGTGACCACTACAGCCCAAAGTTTGTGAAAGCTCCCTGGGGCAAACATCACATGGAAGCAACTCTACGATGCTCCTGTTCTTGTGGTCAATTCTTTGGCATTGCTCCAGCCCAGGCCAGGTCAGTTCTCTCTCTAGAGGCACTTGTAAAACAAACAAGGGCTTGTATTTCTCAGTAGTAGTCTTTCAGGACCTCTCAAAGTTAAGATTCTCCCCATTGCTCAAGCCAGATATACCCTTACAGAGCTACAACTACACCTGGTATTTTTGTGGTTTTCCATGTTTCCCTAGGAGGGACAACTGATCGTCTGTCTAATCATTAGAAATATATTGCTCATTGGATGATCAAAACCTCTTCTTTAGAAAGCCAAGTGAAAAATTTCTCCAAGTTTAGGGCCAGGAACTAGCATGAAAACTCAAGTTATAAAATATATAGCTGGTACTACTGAAAGGATATAAAACAAACAAAAAAGTATGCATAGAAAAAACACTATGAGGAAATACACTGACAGTGATAGAAGGGATTATGGAATTACTTCATTTCTTTACTTTTGTGTATCTTCTGAGTTTTCTATGTAAAGTAATAAGCATATCTTGCTTTGTAATGAAAACAACAATAAATTATCCTCTCCAAATGAGGCAGTGTACTCTAGACCAGTAGTTCTCAAACTCTACCGTATATCAGAATCATCTAAAGGTCTTGTAGAAACACAGATTGCTGGACTTTGTCCCCAAACATTCTGGTTCCAAAGGTCTTAGTTGGGGCCTGAGAATTTGCATTTTCACCAAATTTCAAGATGGTACTGATGCTGCTAGTCTGGGGCCCATACTTTGGGAACCACTGTTATAATGGTAAAAAACACCAATTATGAAGTTAGCCAACCCTGGTTCTAAATACTGGTTCTTAATACTTACTAACTGTGTGACCTTGGGAAGATTACTTAACCTCTTTGAGCCTCACTTTCCTTTTCCATAAAATCAGTTCCAAGATGTGCGTTTTTCCACCTTCTAACATCTCTGAAATCAGAATGTTTATTACAATAGTGTACATGACAGAGTTCGAATGGTTACTTTTTCTTTCTCTGTGGCACATGCAAAAATGGTGCGTCTTACAAATGATGGTGTCTAACATGTGATGAAACATGACCTCTACCTTGAAGATTGTCCAGACGTAATGTATGTCAAGTGCTTAGCATAGTGGCTAGCACTAAGCAAAATCATTTAATAAATGGCAATTGATTAACTATTATTAAAAAATAACAGGGACTGGGCTTCCCTGGTGGTGCAGTGGTTAAGAATACGCCTGCCGGGCTTCCCTGGTGGCGCAGTTGTTGGGAGTCCGCCTGCCGATGCAGGGGACACGGGTTCGTGCCCCGGTCTGGGAAGATCCCACATGCCGCGGAGCGGCTGGGCCCGTGAGCCATGGCCGCTGAGCCTTCGCGTCCGGAGCCTGTGCTCCTCAAAGGGAGAGGCCACAACAGTGAGAGGCCCGCATACCGCAAAAAAAAAAAAAAAAAAAAAGAATACGCCTGCCAATACAGGGGACACGGGTTTGAGCCCTGGTCCGGGAATATCCCACATGCCGCGGAGCAGCTAAGCCTGTGCACCACAACTACTGAGCCTGCACTCTAGAGCCCACGTGCCACAACTACTGAGCCCACGTGCCACAACTGCTGAAGCCCATGAGCATGGAACCCATGCTCCACAACAAGAGAAGCCACCACAATGAGAAGCCCACTCACCGCAACGAACAGTAGCCCCTGCTTGCCGTAACTAGAGAAAGCTCGTGTGCAGCAATGAAGACCCAACGCAGCCAAAAATAAATAAATAAATAAATAAATAAAATAACAGGGACTGTGTGGTAAGGCTTAGGGAGCAGCTGACAGTGTGAAAATGGGACCCAAACTGAGACTGATTTCCTCTTTTCTGTTTCCTCTCCAGGCAGACTTTAGAGACAGTAAATTACAGTGCTGTCCTGGCCAGTCTTCCCCACTGATTCCAGCAGCAACCCTGAGGCCTTTGACAGAGACCGTCTCCACAGTGCAGACCATCTACACCATTCGGAAGCCTGTTTCTCCAGTGGCCAGGTCAGTCAGATCAGCAGGTACCGGTACCAAGAGATAACTCTGATGACAGGAAAACCAGGCACAGGCTCTAGGTGCATTGTGTTTGTGACATCTACCACTCTTTTATTCATTCTTTTATTCATTTATTCTCTGAATATTCTCTGAATATTGGTGTTCATTGAAATGTCGTCAAAAGCTAGACACTATTCTAGGTGCGCTAGGGCTGTAGAGTGAACAAAACAGATGAAAGTACTACCTTTACGGAGTTTACAATTTAGTGTTGGGGGAGGGGAGAAAGACATTGAATGAGTGTGTGTGTATGTGTGTGTGAGATAGTGACAAGTGCTAGGGAGAAACATAAATCCATGAAGGGCAATAGGGCATGCTGGGATGGTCTCACCCAGGTGGCATGTAAGCGGAGAGCTGAAGGTGGTGAGGGGAGCAAGCTGCAGATACTTGGGAAAGGAGTATAGTAGTCAGAGGGAACAGCTGGTGCTAAGGCTTCTGAGGTGGAGTGAGCCTGGCACGGTTAAGGAAGAGTTAAGGGGGCTGGTGCAGCCGGAGAGGTAGTGAACGACAGGAGAGGAAACCCATGAAGTTGTAGGCTGGGGCCAGATTGTGTAAAGCCTTCTTGGCCATAGTAGAAACATTGCTTTCTACTCTGAATGAAATTATTTAAAAAATTGATTGTGCCTTTCATGACGTGTACTTCCTGTGGGGTGTGTGTGTGTGTGTGTATGCGTGCACCTAAACAGTGGAGAGAAATTCCACTGGAGATAAGCAACTGGGCTCAAGGACCAAGAGCTCAGCAGCAACCTCTTAAAGCAGCCAATTTTACTTCATTCAATTTTATTTATTAAAACATTGGAGGTAATTCTGGGAGAAAGTGCATATGAAACCAATTGAAAACATGATTTAAAGAAATCTAACCCCTGGACATTTTCCCATTCATTTAAATGACCTTTACTGAGAGGCTGCTATGTGCCAGATCCTATGCTAGGCTCCAGGGTTTCAGAGAGGAATGGCATATATAACAGTCAGTCCCCTGAGGAGCGGTGCTTTCAGAAGCTCTCTGTCTGGTGGGGGAAACCTATAGGCAGCCTATTTCAGGTCACTGTAATGCTAGCAAATGTAGGGGGTCCTTAAGGAGCCTGAAAGAGAAAGTCAAGAACTCAGTTTGGGAAAGAATCTAGGAGATGACATTTAAACTGAGACTGCTCTTACCATGTTTGAGCGTGTATCTCACCATTTTGTCACCTTATTGTTTTCAGTGCAGAGACGCTCCGGCAGGAACTGGAGAGAGAGAAAATGATGAAAAGACTGTTGATGACCGAACTGTGAAATTCTCCCCTTGGTGCCTGGAGGATGGCATGGTGCCTTCTGTCCGTTTTCTTTCTTCGGGCTTTGTGTGATCACTCTAGCACAACATACAAATGTGTGCTCTGTTGGCCCAGGTCTCTGTGGTTAGTCAAAGCCAACTTCTGGCTTGACTTCTATCGGAAAAGATATTTTATGTCTCCTGAGTATTAGAGTTTTTCTGCTACTCAGTGTAGTTGAGACAGGATTTGGTAAGCCTAGAAGAAAGATGGGAAAACCAGGATTCCTTTTCAGAAGTACCTGTGTGTATATATTAATAACCACAGGAGTTAATATGGCACGGAATCCTTTGCTGTCAATCTCAACCATGTGATTTTGTATGATTGACACTTGCACCAAGCTTTGACTGTTTGTTAGAGTCATTTTTAATGAGAGAATAATTCTTTACTGCTGGTTTTTCATTTACACTGGTAAATACACAGATCTTATAAAGTCTTTAACATTCATTTTTATTCAGACACAAGTAGGTGAACTAAAAAAGGAAAGTTGCAGTCACCAGAGCTGAAGGTGCTTCAGCTTAATCTGAAATACAATTTAACTTGTGAACTTATGGCATATGATATTATTTGGGATATATAAAATTTATTATTGAACCCAAAGTAAGACATTATAGTTTAAATTGTCTAAAAATCCTTACAAAGTGACTTGATATCAGGATTCATTTGGGTGTTCCATAAAGGAAAATTATTTCTAAAGTTGATCAACTCATGTCCTGTTGATAGAAACTTGACCAGAAGAAACTTTGCTCTCTTTTTATATAGTTTCAAGAAATGTGTTTTTAAATTTTTATTATGCACTTGAACAACTTTGCAGGAATAATTTAGAACCCCCAACCACAAACTAGCCCTCTGAAATGTTTCCCATGCTTTCTCAATGAATATGCACACATTTTTACATCAGTATGGTCAGTGTGTACCTGGTCTTTGATTACTTCCTCCATCTAACACACAGCTCCTCTTTTCAACACTGATCCTGCTCTCACCAATTTTGATTTCTTTGTATCCATGTACCATGATTAACCTCACTTCTTGCCATTACTAGATATTTGAGTTATATCTAATTTTTCACTCTTATAAATAGTGCTGCTATGAATGTCTTTGTAAAAAACGTTCCTTCCTTTGGATTCTCCCCTTGGGAATATCTCCAAAGAGGGATTACAAGGTCAAAGAGCATGAGGTATTTTATAGCTCTTGTTTCATATTGCCAGATTGCTTTCTAGAAAGATCCAGTCTCTGGGTTGAAAAGACCTTAAAGGTCATCAAGTTCAACCCCCCATCCTCTCTGAATGCTTGAATCCCCTTTACAATTTATGATGCCACCAGCAATGTGTAAGCATTTCTATTTACCAATAGTTCTGCCAATATTGGGTTGTGCCATTTTTATTTATTTTTGCTAGTTTAATAAGTGCGTATAGTTGTTCCTTGAAAGGTGGTTTTATTTCATTAGTTGCTAGCAAGGCTGAGCACTTTTCCATGTGGTGACTTATTAGCTGTATTTCCTTGTGTGTAAAATGTCCATCCATTTCTTATGACCACTTAAGTGGAATTGATCTCGTATATTTGTATCAGAACTGTATTTTTATGTTGTATAATTTGCTCTCCTGTCCCTATCCTTAAACCTGAATGGTGCCAATAATTTGATACTAATGATTATAAAAAAAAAGTAATGCCTCATTGACTAGCACTTGTAAAAGGAGGCAATGTACGCAAATATTCAGATAACAGAGGATTAACCCTTTAAGTGCTGAATCTATACAATTTTAATATTTTTTTGAGGGAAATCTTTCTAAAATATATTACACACTTCCCTGCCTTAGTAAACAGAGTATACTGGAGAGTATTTAACCTTTTCTTGATGAGTCATGGTCATCATTACAAACATCAGCCCCTTTTGTACCTTGGTGTGGTGCAGTGATGTCATCAGGCACTATCCAGATGTGCAGGGCTTGGCTTGCCTTTCACAGACTAACGCTTTTCTCATTGATGGTTTGCACTGCTGTCTGCTCTATTGGTGAAGCTGTCTGGGGGCAGTTGTGGTATTTGGGAACTTTTACCCCCCACCCCAATACTACATGACCCCGGCTGTACTTTTAAAACAGCTTTAGCCGTTCTTTATGTTGTGTACACGATACAAAATGTGTTCCTGTACAGTACGGGGGAAATATGTGTTTCTGGGGTTGTCACCTCTTGCCAATCCCTCCTCTTCTAACCTGCTTTCTCAGTCTTCTGCTCTTCACTTCCGGCTCTCTGATGGAAACCTCCAGGGCAAAACTGAAGTTTTCTTGAGAAAGCCAGGAAACTCAGTGTTACATACGTGTCAGATTGGCGTTGCTTCCAAGGAGGAATGCATGGGCTTTTTGGCCATTGTTCTCAGGAGGCTCTGAGCCTGCTGCTTCTTCCCCATGTCCCCCTGGGTTCACAGATGTTTCAGAAGGTTGATGTCACTGGAAGTCTGACCACAAACAAGTTGGCTGTTACTGTATATGAAAACCCAGTACCTTTGGCAGCTCAACTCTAACCAGTAAAATCAAGAGGATTCCATTGTTTCAGCAGTTGTCCTGGTTATTTGCCTACGTACATGTATGTTGGGTGCTTGGCATTGTGACCTGAGAAGATGACATTGTGCTGGGTGGATCCATAGGGATAAAAATGAATTGGTACAATCACTTCGCCTTTTTTTATATACTTAAAACCAAAATAACAGTACCATACAGTCACACAACACATCTTATATCCAGGGAGAAAAATCAGCTTGCTGACATAATCATTCCGGAGCAAGTGTTCCAGACTGTGAGCCACAGACTCCTGGTGGGTATGGGGGTGAGGGTTAATGCAAGTGGCCTGGGAATCCTGCAACCCCAGGTTTGTGGATTGTAGATTGCATAGGAGATCCTTATGTTTAAAGAGTTTAAAAACGAGGTCCTAGAGCATTCAGAAGATCCCACCTGAATGTGCCCCAAATTTTACACTCCCAGAATAGCACAAGAATATTCTGTTACCATGTTTATCTTTCTTTCATCATCTCAAAGATCACAGCTTCTAAAAAACTTGAAATTCACCATGTTAACCATTTTAATGTATATAATTCAGTATTTTTTAGCATATTCATAATGTCATACAAATATCACAACTATCTAATTACAGAACATTTCCATGATTCCACAAAGAAACTCCATATCTGTAGTCACTACCAATTCTCCCCTCCCCCTATCTTTTAGCAACCACTAATTTACTTTCTGTCTTTGGATTTCTGTCTATGGATTTGCCTATTCTGGACATTTCATATAAATGGAATAACACAATATGTGGTCTTTTGTGACTGGCTTCTTTCACTTAATGCAATGTTTTCAAGTTTCATCCATGTTGTAGCATGTATTAGTACTTCATTCCTTTTTGATGGCTATATAATATTCCATTGTAAGGATATGCCACATTTTGTTTATCCATTCATCAATTAATAGACATTTGGCTTGCTTCCACTTTTTGACTCTTATGAATAATATGAACATTTGTGAACATATGTTTTCAGTTCTCTTGGGTATATAACTGAGATGGGAATAGCTGCGTCATACGGCAACTCTATGTTGAACTTTTTAAGGAACTGCCAAGATCACAACTTTTATTTCATAAACAATCAGAAGTGAAAAAAGTCACATATATTACTAGAGAGACAGAAGCGTGAGCAAATCTGTTGTTAAACTGCTCAGATACCGAGATGCAGCACTGATTTGTGGGGGGTGAAGTTTATAACAGAAAAAAATTGTTTTAGAGAAATGGCTTTGAGAAGAGAAAATAAAGGTGCTCTTTTTTTAAAAATGCAAATGAAATTAAACTCAGGTTCATCTCTAAGTTCTTGTTTGAATACCCAACTCTTGTTCAGGCAGTGGTCTCAGCATGTTCAGGAAACGTTCTTCCTTGAAAAATATGTACAAAAGAGAAAACCACAGTACTATAGATTCACATCAGTGGGGAGCAGAGGGTTTATGCAAAACCTGGGGTGTAACAACGTAGGGAATATGTGCTGAGGGTGAGAACAGGTCTCCTTCCAGGGCTGAAATCTTGTAAGAAAACAAAAAGAATAAGAAAATCCCAAAAGCAATCTAAGTGGATGAGAGAGAACCTCGTGAAAGGAAGCAGCCAAGCCTGTAAGGAATTGGAAATCAGAGTAGGTTCTAAGGCCCTGGGGTGGCATGCAGACTTTTAAGTGACCCATGAAGAATATGGGTATTCTCCCTAGAAAAAGCTATACGTCACACATCATTCCAGCACTTTCAATGGATCCTCACACCACCCCTGAAACCCATCTGTGTCCGCCTTTGAGTCCATGGACCCCAGGTCCTTGATCATGGGTAGGTCACTGAAATCTGCAGTTTACCTACAAGCTTCATTTTAAGCTGTGGGTGCAAACCCTCCTCCAACACCAGCACCCGACATCCCCTGCCCCCCACCCCCAAAAAAGCCCACCTGGTTTTACCAGACCAGTTTACCAGAAGAATGACCTGGTTTTAATTTGCCTTATATCTGGCACCATCACTGTTAATTGTATTAATTAAAATGAAGGGAATAAAAAAGTCATAGATAACAGCTTGGATTCCCAAACCAGTGAATCAACACCAGAATCAGAAGTCCAATGCTTGTTATTTTTGCTAAACATTGGTCCATTTAAAATTGGCCATATCTTTCCTGATAAAGAGGAAGATGAAAAGAAAGACATTTCAATTTTTAACAGTAAGATTTTTTTGGAATTTTTTGTTCTTCTAGGGATACTCTAACAGATTTTCAATTGATTGGATTTCTTGTATTTTAGAATTTTATCCTCTGAAAGCTATGTTTTTGGGAAAGAAATGTCTTTGTTTTGATTTTTTAAGTAATTATAGTTCATCTCACCTTTTTCAAGCAGTAAATCTGACATATTTCTTACAACGACTGGGATATTGGGAGACCTAGTGAAGCCCAGGGTTTCCATGAATTATACCTGAATCACCTGTCAGGATAAACACGTTTAAACTCCAATTGGGTAACCCACCATCAGTGTTAACTGATACCTAAAAGCAAACATTTGACCTCTGGGTCACACAAAACTTCTCACTTTCCACAGGAGTCCCCTGTCTCCCATCTCTCCTGGGCCAAAAAAGGTTGTAATCACTAGTTTCTTTCGAATTTTTGTATTTCAGAACCATAGGCATATTCATTCGTTCATTGTCATAGGGTTTAATACTATAGGTATTCATTCAATACCACTGATCCTCAGATCTATCATCTTACCTAATCTGCAGTGCATCATGGAGGTTACTGATCACCACGCGGCACTGCCTGACTTCTGGGCCTACGTTTGAAACCTCTATGCTTTTCTGCCTCCGTAATTATTTTGTTTGTTTATGCAATAAGATTTAAAAGCAAGCTAGAATGCTGGATCTGCAATACTAGCATAAAAAGAATTGTATCCATGTTTTCTAGCGGAAAACAGCTTAGCAGTTTGAATGTGTTATCACTCCAAAACCATCATTTGGAAAGGCCTGGCATGTAGTTAAGTGCTTGGTGTGAATGAATGAATGAATGGCTGAGTAAATAACCGGAAGTGAACTGCAAGCGGCAGGAATGGATTTGGGAAAGTCGGGAATTCCACGGTCTGGGCCTGCCGAGGCCTGTACGTGCTCGCTGTGGGGAAACCAGTAAACCAGTTGCCTGGTGTTGAAGGGGGCACGTTTCGCAAGGGCACCGGCAGCCTCTGCTGACTGCACACGCCAAAAATCTACGTGAATCCAGCCCAAAGAGCTGGGTTCTAGTTTCCCTCGGGAAACTAGACCCTAAGGACCTCGGACCTCGGACCTCGGTTTACCTATGTTTAAAGTGGCCCTAAGGACCTCGGTTTACCTATCTATAAAGTGCGGATCTTGCAATTTCAACTTTTTCAGTGATGATCCCAAGAAGTAATGGATATAGTAAGTGCTTTATATAAACCAAAAAGTGCTGGAACAAGGTGGGGGAAGCAGCGACTCTGACAAGGTGTGTTCAAGGTGAACCCTCCGGGGAGCACTTCTTAAATGTGAACATATACTGGGGTCTCCCGGGGATATTGGTAAAATGCATCCTGAGTCACGTGTCTGCCGTGGGGCCCGAGATTAGTGATGCTAACATGCTGGTCTCTGGGGATGCTGCTGCTGCTGCTGCTCCGTGGACCACTTTCTGAGTAGTAGCAAGAGGGTAGAAGGGCCAAATCTGTGTCTGTGAGAGACTCGTGGAGGGAGGGAGGAGAAATGGGAGAAAGAACGGAGGCAGAGAAAGAGAGTTCGGGCGAGGAGGAGAGGATGCTAGGAAGAATGGGAGGCTTCTGGCGCAAGCGAGGATGCGCAGACCGAGGCTGGGAGGCGGCGGGTGCGGGCGGCTCCGCGGCTGCGCGGGCTGCGGGAGGGGGCGGATGCTTGCTAGCGGCGGCGGACGCGTGCTGGCGGCGGCGGGGGCGGCCGCGCAGTCCCGGCCCAGCGCCCGCGGCGCCCCTGCTGCGGCCCGAGCGGCCTGGCTGCGGGATCGGTGGATAGCGATGGCGCGGCCGCGCCGGCAGCGCCCGGGGGCCTGGGCGCCGCTGCTCTTGCTCCTGCTGGCCGGGACCGTCGCCTGTGCCGCCAGCCCCGCGGACGACGGCGCGGGCGCCGGGGGCCGGGGGCCCCGGGGCCGCGCGCGAGGGGACTCGGGCTCTGACGAGGCGGTTCCGCGCCACGACTCCTCCTACGGCACCTTCGCGGGGGAGTTCTACGACCTACGCTACCTGTCCGAGGAGGGTGAGGCTGCGGGAGGATGAGGGGCTGCGGGAGCGGAGACCCGGGACGGGGGCCGGAGGCGGCAGGAGCGGGGGCGGGGGCGGGGGCGGGGGCGGGCAGTTGGTTAGGATGCGAATGGAGGCAGCGCCGGCACGGCCGAGGCCCGGACGGGGAGCGCGTGGCTCCCACTACCCATCCTGGACAAGTGGTCCCAAGAGCTGTCAGCGCCTTCCGCCCGCTGCTGGCTTTACAGGTGGGGAGACTGAGGCCGGGAGAGGCAGGTGGTCAGCCAAGTCCTGCGAAGCTGCGGACAGGTGGGGCTGAGTCTAGGCTCCCCCAGTTTTCAGCATCTGGCCTCCACTCTCTGTCTCTGTCAGGGATTGGGGTAGGGGGTGGTAAGGGAGGAGACTGCCATCTGGCCTAGGGTGTGTGAGATAAGAGCAGCTGGTGGGAAGCAGAAATCCCAACTTCAAGAGAGATGTTGCCTTATTTCCTCCCTGTCTGTACGGACCTAAATTTGCAGTGGCTAGTGTCCCAAGCTCAGCGTTCTGTTCGTGCTCACTGCCCTGCCCATGAGAGCTGGGTCACATCTCTTTCCCCACTTCCATCCCACTTCTTTACTGTTTTCCCACATGTCATGCATCCCTAGTGTGAGCCGCCATTGTTGGGGCCTGGTGGGCCCAGAGACAGGGTGTTTGTCCCTCAATGACCTCCCTCTAGAGGCAGTGTTTCAGTGAGCACAAAAGCCAAGCTGATTTTCTTCAGAAGGAATGGAAACTGGCTTCTTACTTCTGCAATTTGGAAAGTGATTTTTCTTTTCTTCTGCTAAGAGGAATATCCAAGAATCAAGTTGGGCTTTGAAATGTTGTGTGTCCCAGCAGATGATATGAGGCTGGATGTATCTGTTACTTAAGATTAGGTTTAGCTACCTACCACAAACAAACATTAATAGCTTAAATAAGATAGAAGTTCCTCTGTCACGTAAAGAAATCTAGAAGTAGGCAGTCTAAAACTGGTCATTGGAGACACTAATCCTGGTCTTCTGCTTCTTCACAACTCTTAGAATGTAACTTCATGGTCCAAAATGGCTGCTTCATCTCCAGCCATTACATTCACTTTCCAGACCGTGGGAAAGAGGAAGTGGGAAGAAGGTCACTGACTACTTTATAAGGAGATTGCTCAGAAGGCCCATGTAACAATTCTACTTACACTTCATTAGCCACAACCTAGTCATATGGTCACCCATAGGTGCAGAGGAGGCTGGGAAATGTAGCCTTTATCTGGGAAGTAATAGGCCCAATTCAAAAGCTGGACTTACTGTATTATATGGAGAAATGGATTTGGGGAAATACATTAGTTGGGTAGATGCTTAACTGCTGAAACAGGGACCCCAACATACAGTGGCTTAAATAAGATAGTTTATTTTTCTTTCATTTGAGTCTGGCTGGTCTGGACAGGTGGTCCAGCTCTGTTCCACAAGGTCATTCAAGGACCTAGGTTCTTTCCCTGATGTTGTTCCCCCACCATCTAAGGCTTTGTCCTCATCTGTGTGGAAGTCAGGTTGCTTGCACGTCTTTGTTCAAGCTTGAGGAAAGGAGAAAGAGAGGAAGTTCAGGACAAACAATTACCTTTTAGGCTGGTTGCAGAAATCACTGCTGCACACATTTCTTTGGCAAGAACCTAATTACATGACCTAGCTGCAAGGGAAGCTGAAAAGTAGAGTCTTCTAGCTGGGCAGCCATGTAGTCAGGGAGAAGGAAAGAATACAGGGGCAGAGTAGGGGAACAACAAGCAGAAGTAGAATCTGTCACTCTATAAAAGAGTAAATAGTACAAAATCCATCTCTTTTTGAAAGCATGTAATAGGTAGTTATTCTGTTCATAGTCAGCCTAGCACACTGCCAGGTGACTCAAAGGCAGCACATGAGAAATTATATTCTTATTGGGCACATGCACCTAACAAATGGAGAACAAGGTCAGATTCGATGTCAGTTTGTATATATAGAGAGAATGAAGTTAGCTGTATAGTCCAGGCACTTTTATGAACATGGACATCAGGTGGGCTGCAGCCCAAAGGAAAGCTTTATAGAGTTGAACCAGGAAGTGTGAGAGACTTTAATGAGACAAAAGGGGGAGGGCACTTAGGTGAGGTGACCCTACAGGGGTAGCAGGGCCTGTGATACGTGTACAAATCTCTAGTTTGTCTGCTTGGCACTCTCACCCATTCTGCACATACCACCTGAAGCCTGGCTCTAACCCTCAAAAATCTGCAATGGTTCCAATCTACTCCCTGGATGAAGCTTCAACTCCTTTATCTGGAATTTTCTGTCTGACCCAACTTTCATTTACAACCATCTCTCACTCCTTCCTTTCCCTCACTCTGAGCTTTCACTGTCCATTCTACTCTTCTCTCTGATCCTTGCACTTACCTTCAAAGGCTGATCCTACAACCATTTGGTGGGTGCTAGTGGGGATGTTTGTGGGGTGAGCCTCCTAGGGGAAGCACGTCTACTAGATTACCCTGGGCCTAGGCTTTAGCCTTGTGGGTCTTGAGTAGAGACTTTCCCAAGATCCTTAGAAATAATCAATGACACTGCCTTAAAAGGGTACTGCCAGAGATGGAGAAGCAGAACCAGGAAATGTCCCAGAATGGCTTCCCACCCAGGAGACGAAGGAAAAAGGCATCAGGAAGAGTGTCCCATGCCATGGGGAGGCCCAGTGAAGACTTAAAATAGTTGATGGATTCAGGAAATGAGAGGTAATGGGTGGATTTTCCTGGGATGAGTTCAGTGGAGAAGGAAAGAGGGATCCCAGTTGATTTTGGAGGAAGTGGCAAATGAAGAGGTAGAAATAGTACGTTTAAACTATTCTATCTTTCTATCAGTACAAGTGGGGTTGTCTTTTTCTAGTGATTGGGCTGTTTTCTCTATGCAGGGTACCCCCTTCTCAGGTTCAAAGTTGCCGACAAACTGAATTTTTAATGAAAAAGTAGCCCAGTAGTATGAAATCAGAAAAAGGGAATTAGAATAATGGGGGTGGGCATGCAGAATTCCCTGAAACTCTGGTTGAGCCAAGTGACCATTACCCACCTTGTCCAGAGACCATTTCTCCAGTGTCCAGGTTGCCCAAGACCCCCCAGACCACAGACTGAACACTGGCTGATTTGATGTTTCTCATCACCCCCTAACATGTTCATTTTTTTTAATTTAAATTATATTTTGGTTTAATGATGCTAGTTTTCAGAATTCTTGGGGGTTCCCACTGTCTTAGCCTATACTACTCAGCCGTACAGTCCCAGCTCAATTGCTGCCTCTTTCAGAGGGCTTCTCTGCTTTTCTCTCCCCATTCCCTGCCATTAGGCAAGATATTCTCCCAGAGTACAGTCTAACCGTGCTGTGACCCTTTGTGCTGTCCATGGTTCACAGTTTGGATAGGTTCTTGGTGCTTGACTCCTATCACCCATACCCTCTTACCCTTGAGGTTCTCAAGCCAGAATCTATATATTCAGAACAACAGTAGAATATAAAACAGATTACCACATGATTATGGGCAAACCTCCTATTCTGAGGGTTCTCTGAAAAAAATTGAGTTGGGTGTTGGCTTAGGGTTAAGTCCTAAATGAAGCCTGCTGCTCCCTTCTCCTTGCTGCTAAGACTTACAGACCAGGTCTGAGGAGCAAACCCTGAGGCTCATCAGCCAGCCACTTGGATGATGGTAGCTGGCTTGCCCTTGGGCCATACCCTACCTAGGAAGGAAAGAAGGAACACCATTCAAGGTTGCTTATCTTTAAGGCATAGTAGTCTGACCACTTGTAAAACATGGCCCAATCCATGAGTTTCTGACCATTGAGTTCTGACCACAATTTTTCCCATCTTGGGAAAGAGCTCGTAAGGCAGTAGAGAGAAGAACAGAGCTTGGGGGGAAGAGCAGGAGTTCCTTCATCTGCCTATATTCTTCCTGTGTCTACTGTGTATTGTATGTGAATACATAACTCATCACCGTACATATAGACATTTGGGATGCTTTTCCCCTCGTGGTGCATATATACGTACTGAGAATAAAAAGACCCCCCCCCCCAACTCACACACACAGGCACGTGCACACTTTTTTTTTTCATTTGTAGTATCTCTTCATTTGTACTTTGGTTTGAACAAAGATAGTATCACCTTGTTCAGTGACAAAGTAGAAACAGCATATATATATATATATATATATATATATATATATATATATATATATAGTTTTGGGGTGGGAGAATAAAACCAAAACAAATCACAGAAAAGGTAAATAATTTAAAGGTAAATAATCTACATCTAATTCATATCCATGAATCTAACCCAATAATAACACTAACTGGAGCTAACTTTTATTAAGTGCTTACTGTGTGCCAGTCACTGTCCTAAGTACCTTACCCATATTAACTTTAATCTTTATAGCAACACTCTGACTTAGATACTACTGCTATTCCCACTTTCGAGTTAAGGAAACTGACCCCCAGAAAGTTTAAATATTGTAGCTAAAGTCACACAGCTAGAAGGTAGCAGAGAACCGGGTGGGTTTGTTGTTGATTGACTTTATGGATAAGATGGTGCGAGGTGTACAGCGTGTTTAGAAGAGAGGGTCCCTGTGGACCCTCTCTTCTAAACACATATGTTAGGAAATGCAGTGGAACAGGCGGGATGGGGCATTTTTATGGGCAAACTTGAAAAGAGGGCCTTGGAATTGATGGGGTAGTCAGTTGGGAACTGCAGGTTCCTGAGTGGTGGAGTGACATGATGAAAGCTTTGCTAAACGGGCTCCACGTGGGTGGAATGTTCCATTTTACAAAGTCCCTTGACATTTTTGCTTCTTTATATGGTTCTGATAAGCAGAAACGATTCAGGCAGTCCAGAAAGAGAAATAGGCTGATGCAGTAGCTCTCAGAGATTTGAACAGATAATTTCTGGTTAAAACTTCAAGGAATTAAGTACCAAATTAATACCTGAGGGCTGTGATCCAAGCAGTTAATTAGAAGCAATAAATAGCTAACGAGAAGCCATTATCCACCTAGTGGAGTATGGCAAAACAGGCTCAAGGGATTGCAAAAAGAAGAACAGATAGTGGCTGCGAGTTAGACAAGAATGGAAACAACAAAAGCATGTTGAGAACCTGGAGAAATAAACCAAGAAAATAAGTGCCTCTTGAAGGGAGGAAAAAATGGCTTTCATCCTCCAAAACAGAACGGTTATTGGAGGGGTTTACAAGGCACATGTGAGAAGAAGGAAAGGGAAGGAGGAAAAAAAGGTTTTTTTTGCCTCAAACCAATATTATTTGGTCTTCATCTAAATTTTAATTTTCAATAAAGAGAAAGAAAGCACTAAAATGGAAAGTGGAGGGAAAGGAACAAACAAACAAACCACCAAAAACCAGTAAAAAAAGGTGGGAGCAACAACATTCTAAATCAACTTATACTTCAATAGAAAAAAAAAGTGGGAGCATGGACAAAGCTAAGGGGAAAAGCAGAAGCTGGCATGGCTGGGTGTCTGACGCATACATGTCAGGACTAAGGAAGACGAGTGAGTGTAGGAGAGATAGGAGGGGGTGGGGAGAGGCCAGTAAAGGTCTTCAAATGGCGTTGTGACAAGATCTGATTTCTGTTTTAGAAACCTGGCGCTGGTGGAAGAATTAGAAGGGAAGTGGGGGAATCAGATAGGAGGCAGTGCAATAGCCAAGAGGCAGGCTCATGTTTCAGGGTGGAAATGAAAGGAATGGTGACGGAGGAAATGTTCCAGGTGGAGGAATCTAGGGTTTCAAGGTTGGGAGACTGGGGGTGGGTGGTGGGACTCTTCACTAAGATAGAAAACATAGGAGGAAGGGCATTTGGGAGGTGGGGAAGCTCAGTGTTGGGCGTCTGGAATTGTTCTGCTTGTGGAATGTCCAGGCAGAAACCCCTGGAGGCAGTTGATTGTTGGGCTTAAACGTTAATAGAAGAAAAGGAGAAGTGCCAAAGAATTGTGAAGTTAGAGAAAGAAAAACTCTAAGGAAAGTAGGAGGAAAGAAAGGACGAAATAGCAGAATTTAATGAATTAGAAACCAAATATTCAGTAAAGAGGATCAAAAAAGCCAGAAGTGATTCTTTGAAAATATGAATGAAGTAGATACATGTATTAGTCAGTGTTATCCAGAGAGACACAACCAATAGGATGTGTATGTATATATAGATGAGAAACAGAGAGAGAGAAGTTTATTTTAAGGAGTTGGCTCACACAGTTTTGGAGGTTGGCAAGTCCAGAATCTGCAGAGTGGGCTGGCAGGCTGGAGACCCAGGAGAGAGCCAATGTTATAGTTCAAGTCCGAAGGCCATCTGCCACAGAATTCACTCTTGCTTGGGGAAGCTCAGTCTTTTTGTTCTGTCCAGCTGGGGATGAGGCCCACCTACATTATGGAGGGCAATCTGCTTTACTCAAGAGTCCACTGATATAAAATGTTAAATGTTTACCTCATCCGAAAACACTCTCACAGAAACATCCAGAATAATGTTTGACCACATATCTGGACACCTGGCCTAGCCAAGTTGGCACATAAAATTAACTCTCACAGTAGGATTCTGGCAAGATTGATAAGGAGAAGAAGAGAGAAGACAAATAATATTAGGAATGAAAAAAGGGAGAAATAACCCTAGACATAGCAGATATTAAAAAGCTAATACATTACAAGTCAATAATAAAAAGACAGCCTACCCTATTAAAACATGGAGAAAGGCTCTAAATAGACATTTCTCCAAAGAAGATATACAAATAGCCAATAAGTACATGAAAAGATACTCAGCATCATTAGTCATTAAGGAAATGCAAATCAAAATCATAATGATATACCACTTAACACCCACTAGGATGGCTATAAAAAAAAAGGACCTCCCCCCAACCTCCCCACAGTACATTGCTGGTAAGAATGTAAAACAGTGTGGCTACTTTGGAAAATAATTTTATAGTTCCTCACAAAGTTAAACGTAGAGTTAACATATGACACAGCAATTCTATTCCAAGAGAACTGAAAACATATGTTCACACAAGGACTTGTACACAGATGTTCATGGCAGCATTATTCATAATAGCCCCAAAGTAGAAACAACCTGAATGTCTGTCAGCCCCTGAATGGATAAAAAAATGTGTATATCCATACAACGGAGTGTTCCATAAATCAAGAAATATCATTAATTCTGTGGACCTAGGGTATTTAAAAATTAAAACTCTACAATAAACAAAATTTTCCAATAAAATTGTACAGTGCATGTAAAACAGATCCGATTGAATATCTTAATTCTCTAGGCTTCAAGATGATAACTGCTAATAAGATATGGTTTTTCACAAACATTTACATTGTATTGCTATTCAAGGATTAATACACTTAGTCTCTACCCATCAAGGTTTAGTCAGAGAGACAGAAACCAATTTTTTAAGCTTTTTAAAACAGGATAGCCAGCCCAGGGAGCTGTCTGAAAAGGTATTGAGGGGACTGCAGAAGCAAGAAGGGAGCTCAGAGAAAGTCACTTTGGGAAGCGGGTGCCGGCCCTGGGGCTGAGGGAGCAGAGGGAAGGGCTCGAGGCTGTGAGAACCAAGAGCTCAGACAAGGGACCTCCCACTCCCACCCCCACCCCCACCCCAGAGGTGCAGCCCATCCTCTGAGAATGGGCTGTCTGCCCAGCTGATGCTGGTTCCTTTGAAGAGGCTGGTCCTGGGAGTCTAGAAAAAAGCTGTAAACTCAAACCGACTGCCAATGTGAGGATGAAATAGAGTTGCTGAGGACTTGCATATTGGACAGCAATCAAACAGGAACAAATGGTCTTTCCCTCCTCCTGCCTCCCAACCTCCCTTTAATGTTTTCTTTTGGCAGAAGCTAGCCAGCTGGCAAAGGAGAGATGTGGTTTGCAGAGTACTAGCCCATCCTACAGCTGGCTGTAGAGGCTGGGTTGTAGCTGAGATACAGGAGCTTAAATATTGGCACGTGGTCCAAACTTATTTTATTCCAAATAGTGAGATCATTTAATTTCAGGAAAAAAAAATATAACATTGCTTTGCTTATATTTTGATACCAACCCCAGTTGGTGTCTTGAAATTCAGTTCTGGCACTAATGACCCCACAGGTTAAAGGGCATGGTCCACAACAAGACTAGCCTCACTTCAGACCAACTGGCTACCAATCCAGGGGCCACTCACAACCCCCCTTGGGTTCTATAATTGACTAGAACGTCTCAAAGGATTCAGGAATGGGCTGTACACACAATAACAGTTTTAGTATCAAGGATACAGCTCAGGAACAGCCAGTGAAGACACACACAGGGCAGAGTCTGGGGGCTCATGAATGCAGTTTGCATGAATGCAGGATTCCTCTCCAATGAATCATGACCTGTCACCCTCCCAGCATATCAGTGTGTTCACCACCAGGAAGCTGCACTGAGGTTCAGTGTCCAGTGTTTCTATTGGGGTTTCATTACCAAGGCATGGTTGATTTAATCATTAGCTACAGAATTGAACTCAATCTCCAGCCCCTCACCCCCTCCCTGGAGGCAGGGCTAGCTCAAAGCCCCAAACCTCTAATCACGTGGTTCATCTTTCTAGTGACCAGTCCCCATTCTGAGTCATCTTATCTCTTAGCATAAACTCAGGTGTGAACCCAAGGGGCTCAGGAATAAGAAAGACCCATTGGGAAATTCCAGGGATTTAGAGTCGCCCTCCCAGGAACCAGGGACAAAAACCAATCAAATTCTTTATTACAAAACATCTTACAGGGACTTCCCTGGTGGCGCAGTGGTTAAGAATCTGCCTGCCAGTGCAGGGGACATGGGTTCGAGCCCTGGTCCGGGAAGATCCCACATGCCACAGAGCAACTAAGCCCATGCGCCACAGCTACTGAGCTTGCACTCTAGAGCCTGCGAGCCACAACTACTGAGCCCATGTGCCTAGAGCCCGTGCTCTGCAACAAGAGAAGCCACCGCAATGAGAAGCCCGCGCATCGCAATGAAGAGTAGTTTCTGCTCGTCACAACTAGAGAAAGCCCGCGTGCAACAACGATGACCCAGTGCAGTGAAAAATAAATAAATAAATAAATAAATAAATAAATTTATACTTAAACAAAACATCTTACAAAATGAGAAGAAAATGTGATATTATTAAATGATGCCCAAATTCATTTGACAACAAAAGTTCTCATTCTAAGATTTAGAAGTATATAAAATAGAAAATCAGTGCTAGAAAAGCCCTGAGAAATAAGCCATTTACCAACATTAATAAGCTAGTTCAATACATTTATAAGTGAGCTTTGTTCCAAAACCTGATCTTATTTGGAGCTTAGAAACCCATTCTTCTTCTAGAGACGATCTTACCCAATGGTTAGTTTAAAAATTTAATAGTAATAATAATCCAATAGTAATAATTACTGGCATTTATTGAGCAGGAAATTTGCTATATGCTGATGTATCATTCTAGATGCTAGGAAGTAGTAAAGATGATGGAAGAAAATGGTGAACCTGCGTCAGAAGCAACATTACAAGAGATTGTCTTTTTCAGACACCTATAGAACCTTAAAAACATAAGTAGTCATTGCATTCCTGGATAAATACTCTGAGAAAAAATAGCCACAGCATTGTAGTGAGAAGAGGAAGAACATATAGGATGATGCTTAACATAGTAGCATCGAACTCCATAAATATTAAGAGAAAAACAAAAAACTCATCCAAGGTGGGACTCAGTCTATAGTACTTAAGTGGATTTCCAACTTAGCATAAAATAAGCATGAAAATAGAAAAAGTAATGCATCTGGCCCAAGTACTTAAAGATGGTGAAAAGGTAGGGCTGTACTTTAGTATGTGATCAAGATCTAGGGTGGTAGAGATGAACTGTCCGTAGAGCACAGATATGAACCAGGAAAATGTGACCTGGTGACTTTTTTTTTTTATTGAAGTGTAGTTGATTTACAATGTCATGCTAATCTCTGCTGTACAGCAAAGTGACTCAGTTATACACATATAGACATTCTTTTTTTTAGATTCTTTTCCATTATGGTTTATCACAGGATATTGAATATAATTTCCTGTGCTATACATTAGGACCTTCTTGTTTATCCATTCTAAATGTAATAGTTTGCATCTGCTGTTGGCTTTTTTAAAAGTATAACTTAATGAAACAAAGTAAACAAAACCTCATTTAAAAAAATTACAAATCACAAAGAAAGGACTTCAGAATAGTGAGAAAAGAAAAACTAATATAATAATTTTTTTAAGTGTATTTGCACTGCCTAATATCTATGGGTGATTTTATTTATTCATTTGACAATCATTCAATGTCCAGTGTCAAGCACTGTGATGGGCAGAGAATACAAGATAAATCACACATGGTGCAGGGAGTGAACAGCCTAGAAGAAAAATATTTGTGTCACAGACTGGAAGCATAATGCAGGCTTTCCTTTGATGTGTGGTTGAATGCATTATGATGTTAAGAAAGATGCATGAAATGATGTGTTTAAAGAATTAGTGAGATAAGACAATGTTCTATACAGCTTAATGAAAAATGGAAGTTCAGAGAAACAGAAAAACCCTATTATAACATATAGATATAAATGGAAAACCTCTGCTATCAAATATAGAAGTGTTTCGTTTATTTTTTCTCTTAGAACATGTGTATTGTATAAAACTGTGATTTTCACACTCTCAGGGGACAGTGGTGAGCCAGTGGGTATGATATTATGCCCTCTTTCAGTGCCTCAGGCTCCTTACCTGTAAATGAGGAAAAAGCCCTTTCTCAGTTAACACGTAAGGCTGGGGTCAAAGACGTGTGCCCCTACCTGCCCCTCATGAAAAGGGTGATTAGGCTTCAACAAAGCTCTTTTCTGAGGCCTTCACCATTTCTAGACGCGTGCGCTAGAGAATAGTCAACCTACTAAAAAGAAGCATTTCTCATTGGAAACGTTGTTCCTGGATTTTCTAACCATTATTTATTCTCACTGGCCAGGTTACCCTTTCCCTACTGCTCCTCCTGTGGATCCATTTGCCAAAATCAAAGTGGATGACTGTGGAAAAACTAAGGGATGCTTTAGGTTGGTAGATCTGCGAGTTGCATAACTTTAAAGCCAAGACTTTGATTTTACTTCTCAAGGTAGTATTTAAATTGCATGCAGTTCACTCTAACCAGGGACCTGTACCCCTCATAACTTCAGCAGAGATGCGGCTTGTTTCTGATGGCCACCCCAGGTTTCAGTCTTCCAAGCCTTGAGCTGTAGCATGCCCGTTGGCCCTAGAACATTCTTCTCTAGTTCTTCATTTATGACTGTACGCCATTGGCTCAGGGGTCTAACCAGTTGGCTGTATGAAAAAGAATCACATAACACAGATGTCTCTGCTTATTCAGCAGGGGTGTGGATGGGACAGGCAATAATACATGTGCCTAAGACCCAGTTCCTTTTCAAATCAATAGTCATGACTTACGGGTAGCTGTATGATACTAACTAGTCATTACGCATTGATTATTGTGTCTAGCTAGTTGTCTCAGATCTAGTGAGTTCCTGCCTGATTATTAGTAGTATTCTGTCAAGACGTGATGGGCTGGAGCTAGAAAACAGTAGTGTAGACAGTGGGCCTCCCGTCTAGACAGCTGTGCTTTGTTGGGAAACCCTCCTTTTCTTTGAATCCTTTATTTCCTAAAACAAATTGTCCTTGAGTAAAGATTTTGATGGCCACTGCACTGAATGTTTTGATTTTTTTTTTTTTTTTGGTTCAGTGCTCAAGGAGAAACAATTGAGCATGGAGGTTTTGAGTTTTCTTTGATTACAAGCGTATTTCTAAGGAATTTTTAAAAATCCAGTGATATGATTATTGGGGAAGATAGCCAGCAAAGAATAATTCTGGTGATCAAGGGATATTTTTGAGAAGGGAAGGCATTTTAGTGCCCTGCTGGCTTCAGGGAGACTTGCTTTCTGGCCCATTCACCCCTCTTTTAGCTTTCCTCACCCTTTTCAGGTTTTTCAGCCCAGTTCCTGTGGTCTTGAGCTTACACCTCCTGCCAGCTTCTCAGGGTATCTGCCAGCAGAGCTGCATGTTCCTTGTCTCCCTCCTCCGTCAATACTTGGCAGCCTTGCATCCTGTACTTTTAGATACCTTCCATCTGAGCTTAGATTATCCCACCCATTGCTACAATTTTCTGTCGTTTCTGAAAATGGTGTAAAGCAGTGTTCCTAAAACTAGGGCTTGCTGATCCTTAAAGGATCCACAAGTCCTCTGGAAGAAAATTTTAATTCATGTTTTCATTTCAGTGATGCTCCTTAAACAGATGAACAAATGCGTAATCTGGTTGTCTGGGTAACCCCCTTACAGTGCTCTGTACTGTAGTGTCTGAATTGTATCAGCACCAAGTAGCCCGATAGAGCAAAAGCAAATTTTGTGAATAAATGATGCATTCGTGCCCAGTGATTACCAGATGAGGCATTTGTTTGGTGGCTTGTATGTATAAGTGTTGTGGAGCAATTCAAATAGATAAAAGTGGAGGGGAGTGGAGTCATGTCTAGTAGTAAGAACATGCTCAAAATAAAGACCCTGCAGAGGCCACTCAGACACACTACACGCAGGTAAGCAGAAAGTCGCTTTCAGTGAAATGACCTCATTTATCACATGAATGCTATGAATTTAAAAGTTCCTGGTTTTGTAGTTTAATCTATATTTAATTTGCCCATTTTTGTTAGTTTAACTTTGTAGTTTAGTTGAAAATTTGTAAGTGAAAAGAACTGGTAAATTATTTAAATTATTAACTCAGAGAATTTTTTTTCTCTAAAAGGGATGCAGAAATAATTCAGTAATAATTAATATTTGAGAAACTCTAATAACACATAGAGAACCCTGGCTAGGCCTGGAGGCCCAGGTTCAGTCCTGTTGCAGCTTGATTCACTCGGTAAGTGTCTTCCCATCTCTGGACCTCAGTTTGCAGGTAGATAAAGAGGAGCGGTTTGTCTCCATGGTCTCTCCTGAGTGAAACTGGGGTTTTGAGATCCCAGGTAGCAAAGATCTAATATATTTATTAATATTGCTTAGCGTCCTGCCTGACACACAGATGTTCTGTTGATGTATTTTGAGTAAGTGGCTGAGGAAGCAGTAATATCTGTTTTGATATATCCTATAGATATGGCAAACCGGGCTGTAATGCAGAGACCTGTGACTACTTCCTTAGCTACCGGATGATAGGGGCTGATGTGGAATTTGAGCTGAGTGCAGACACAGATGGTTGGGTAGCAGTTGGATTCTCTTCAGACAGGAAAATGGTAAGACACAAAGCATGATAGAAGCTAATTTTTCTCTTTAGTTTGCTCTGCTACTTTAGACTTTAGAGAATGAGCACGGTTGTGTTTCCCTAAGTTATGACGCCACTTTTAAATGGGAGAAGCCGATTTCTGGCATTTAATTTTCTTTTTCAAAGTAAAGCAAGTAAATTGATCAAATCCGTATAACAGTGATACTAGTTACGGCTCTCTGATTACAAGTTAAAAAAAAATTCAAGCTAGCTTAAACGGAGATGGAAGGGTTGGTTATGAGAATACAATGTGTCTTGTGGTACCTGTATTCATTAGTTATTTCCACAGTACGGCTGCAAGAGAGCCCCCAAAACTACACGGCTGATAACAGGAAGCATTTATCTCTTGCTCACATGTGTGTGGATTGGCAGGGACTCAGCTGGGCTTGGCTCCAGGCCATGGCTTGGATTCAGGTATTCTCTAATCATTCTGGAACCAGTAGCTACCCAGGCATGTTTTTCTCATGGCAGAGGCAGAAGCACAAGAGCCATCCAAGCTTATTTCAAACCTGTGTTCACATCACATCTGCTGATAATATTCCATTGCCTGAAGTCATTCACACAGCCAAGCCCAGAATGAAGGGGCAGGGAAATACACTCCCTCTAGCAAGAAGCCTTGTGAAGGCGTATGTACATAATATAACAGCAGGGGAGTGAAGAATTGTGTCCAGCGATTCAGTCTTCCACAGTATGCATGGGCAGGAACACATCTGGTCCTCAGAAAGGACTGTGAAACAGGCAGGAACCCAGGTAGCTGACCATCCCTTACCTCTGCTTCTGTCTGTGCCTCTGCTGCATTCTCTTTCCTCTGGGGCATCATCATTTGCCATTCACTGTGCCAAGGTGCTTCCCAAATAGCCAGACTTTCTTAGGCCTTTGAACCTTTGCGTGTGCTGCTGCTTCTTCTCTTCACATGGTCTGTTTTGAGGTTCTTGCAATGAGAGGAGGGCAGCTCAGACCAGGGTTACAGCAGCAGGCGTGGTGGGAAGGGCTCAGATTTCAGGTATGTTTTGAGGGTAACGCTGACAGTCTTTGCTGGTGGATTGGACATAGGTTGTATGTGGGTGGTAAGAAGAGACTGGGGGATCAGGCTAAGCAATCAGAGCTTCAGTGAGTTTGTTCTTGGAGAGTCACTAGAAGAATGCACTTCTCAGTCCAGGCTGTAAGACAGTGGGTCCACCTGGTAAGACGGCATGGATACTAATTTATATCACTTATCTCCTACTTCAGGGTCAATAGGAGAAACAGCAGGTGTGTGTCATCCCAGAAGCTGGCTTGCAGTGCAGTTGACCAGTTCTTGTCCTGGAATGCATTTGCACTCATGATGCAGCTGTTAAGATTAGGGGGCTCAGGAGGGAGGTCGAGTGAGGAGCATTCAGATTTTATGTTTGTTTGACATTTTGCTATCTAGGGGCCTTTAAAGTATAGGTCTCAAAAAAATAAAATATAGGTCTCTCTTTTCTTCTCCTATTACTCCAAGAAGCACAGATTTAAAAGTTTTCAAAACCTGATACACAGGAAAAGCAAAATGGAACCCCTTTTTAATAACCTTTAACTTTTTTGGAAATGATGCATTACTGTTTTCTTCGTTAGATTTTATTTTTTAGAGCAGTTTTAGGTTCACAGCAAAATTGAATAGAGGGTACACAGGATTTCCATATACCCCCCCAACACACACGTGCAGAGCCTCCACCATTATCAGCATCCCTCACAGAAGGGTACATTTGTTATAACTGATGAACACCTATAACGTTTTTGGTTTGTTTTTTACAAAAATGTTAAACCTACAGACAAGCTGCAAGGATAGGACCATAAACTCCTGTATATATGTTTCACCTAGATTCACCAAATGGTAACTTTTTTAATTGTGGCAAGACGTACATAACCTAAAATTTACCATTTTAAAGTATTCAATTCAGTGGCATCAGTCACATTCATGGTGTGGAACTGTCACCACTGTCACTTTTTCACAAACAGTAACATTTGCCACATGTGCTCTATGTCTCTTTACTGCTGCTACTACGACAACTCTGACTGCTGCTACTACTTACTATTTTGATTATTTTCTGGAAACTTTGGAGGTGAAATTGAAGATATCATGACCCTGTAACCCTAAATATTTTAAGTGGGTATCTCCTAAGATCAAAGACATTCTTTTTCATTATATAGTTTATTAAATTCAGGAAGTTTAACATAGATACAATAGTATTATCAAATATACTTGTCCATTTTCAAATTTGCCCTTTATCCCAATACTGCCCTTTACAGAAATTTTTATTTTATGACTCAGGAGTCTGTCTAGGAACACCTTTAGCTGTCATGTATCTTTAGCCTTACTTATTTTGAAATAGTTTCTTATCTTTTCTTTTTTCTTTTCTTTTTGGTCTTTCATGACATTGACCCTTTTGAAGATTATGGGCCAGTTTTTTGGTAGAATGACCTACCATTCAGGTTTGTCTGATTGTTTGCTTATGATTAGGTTAGTGTCTGTGTTTTCGGCAGGACTGCTGGAGAGCTGGTGATGTATTCTTCTCTAAATGACTCATTAGGAGGCACTGGATGTCAGCTATGGTGATACAAACTCTGGTCACTTGGTTAAAGATTTTTTTAAAATATATTTTGATGTGGATCATTTTTAAAGTCTTTATTGAATTTGTTACAATATTGTTTCTGTTTTATGTTTTGGTTTTCTGGCCGCAAGGCATGTGGGATCTTAGCTCCCTGACCCGGGATCGAACCCGCACCCCCTGCACTGGAAGGCAAAGTCTTAACCACTGGACCGCCAGGGAAGTCCCTGGTTAAAGATTTTTAATGGCTTTTAGAACAATTTTGGGGGATGGGGCTTCCGATTACAGAGTTAATGGATCGTATATTTCTGAGTGAAATTTCTTTCTAGCAGAAAAGTTTGCCAAAGACACACCTTTGACTTTTTTCTCCATCATCTTTCGTGTTAGGGTGGTGATGATGTCATGGCCTGCGTCCACGACGACAACGGCAGGGTGCGCGTACAGCACTTCTATAACGTAGGCCAGTGGGCAAAGGAGATTCAGAGAAATCCTGCCAGAGATGAGGAAGGAGTTTTTGAGAACAATCGGGTCACCTGCAGATTTAAACGGCCTGTGAATGTTCCCAGAGATGAAACGATTGTTGATCTGCATTTAAGTTGGTATTATCTGTTTGCTTGGGGTCCAGCCATTCAGGGTAAGCTTACATTTTGGTATCTGAATTAATTACCAGACACTGCTGTGCTTGTAGTCCTTATTTACTGGGCGAGGGAGTGATAAGCTCTTGCCTAACATAAGAGAGAAAGGCGATATGAATGTTCTGCCTTCAGAATGTTATAATGGACTTATACACATGAACACAGAAATGGACAAGTTATACACATGCATAGTTAGAGCAAGATATACAAGATAGTATATGGTGAGCTCTGTGCTTAATGAAACAGATCATATGTCTGCTGTGTATGGTATGTGGACTCTAATTTTCACAATGGTCTCATTTACTCCTCACCACATCCTCCAGAATTGTAGGAATTATCATCTTCATTTTAGAGAGATTAAGGAACTTGCTCAAGGCTATATAGCTAATTAATGGAAGAACTGAAATTCAAACCTATATCTGTCTGACTTCAAAATCAGTGAGTACTCTTAACTCCTATGCTCTAAATAAAAAAATACTGAACAGGAAAGGGCCTCTGGTGACTGCTCTGGAGATTGACACTCACTTTATGACTATTCTGGTGGTCATAAATCTACCAAATTATCCTATTGTTTAACCCATTACTCCTCAAATTTTTTTTTTTTTTTTTTTTTTTTTTGTGGTACATGGGCCTCTCACTGTTGTGGCCTCTCCCGTTGCGGAGTACAGGCTCTGGACACGCAGGCTCAGTGGCCATGGCTCATGGGCCCAGCCGCTCCACAGCATGTGGGATCTTCCCGGACCGAGGCACGAACCCGTGTCCCCTGCATCGGCAGGAGGACTTTCAACCACTGCGCCACCAGGGAAGCCCACTCCTCAAATTTTAATGTGTATGGGGATTGCCTGGCTCTATTGTTAAAATGCAGTTTTCAGTAGGTCTAGGGTGGGGCCTGAGATTCTGCGTTTCTAACAAGTTGGTCCACTGATGACCTCACTCTGGGCAGCAAGGCTCTTCAGCATTTCCCCAACAGTGACCCAAGCATATCATGAGGCCTTTGAGAGGCTGCTAAAATCAAGTTACACTGTGTCTACAGCATTCCTCCTGGTTCATCAGCCTGATGGCCTGACCAAGGATGGAAGTGAGCTGTTCTCAATCGCTGTATGAGAACTCATTCTGGGAATTGCATCTTTCTCATCAACTATCCGTTGCCTAATCTGATCTTTTTTTCCTCTTCAAATTGTTCCCATTGATCGATTGGAGATTTTATACCCTTTTTTTTTGCCTGTTTCTAGTTGGGAAAACATATGGATGCCTCCAGATTTGTGACACCTTTTCCATTTGCTTATTTCCCAGGTTACCGACAGTGGACCTACAATTATACCTTTGAGTACTTTCAATGCCCTGGGAAATAAACTATGTCTTAGGCTGGAGAAATGAACTCATTTTAAATGATGGGATTTGGAATCTAAAACTCTGGGTTTGAGTTTGGTTCTGCCTCTTGGTAGCTGTATCTAGCCTTTCCCTCAGGAAAGGTATGAATTGGAGGTACATAGTTAAGCCTGGGAATTCATGTAGGTGACCAATGATTGAGGTTAGGGAGGAGAGGTGAATGGGACCAGTTGAGCGAAAAACTCTTGCCAGCCGGAGGAGTTTGGTTTGTGTTAACAGGAGCCAGCACGGACACTGCAGCAGGGGCTTGACATGTCCAGCTGGACACAGCTTCTCTAGTAAATAGTACCTTAAAAAACCCTCACTCTGAGCCCTATTTCCAAGGAGATCTTTGCTCTAAATTCATATGCCTTAGTCTCCTAAATTTCATATGGGTTAATCCAAAGGTCAGGCCCTTCCTATCAATTTCAGCTTATTAAGCAGCCTTTGCATACAGCCTTTCCCCTCATTCCTCTTCTAACCAGGTCAAAAAATGTTTCCCATCCAAAGACTTGTTTGGTATCTTAATCCTCTTACTTTCTATACCATTCCACACCACTCTGCCAGACAGACATGCAGACATACAGATACACAGCACACCACACCCTCTCTGGTCTGGCCTGGGCAGGCTACCACTTTATATCCCATAGACTTCCATGTGCAAGGGAGTCCATGTGGTCAGGAGTGGTTAATGAGCCATACATAAAAAATATATTTGGGGGCCTCCCTGGTGGCGCAGTGGTTGAGAGTCCGCCTGCCGATGCAGGGGATACGGGTTCGTGCCCCGGTCTGGGAGGATCCCATATGCCGCGGAGCGGCTGGGCCTGTGAGCCATGGCCGCTGGGCCTGCGCGTCCGGAGCCTGTGCTCCGCAACGGGGGAGGCCACAACAGTGAGAGGCCCGCATACCGCAAAAAAAAAAAAAAAAAATATATATATATATATATATTTGGAAAAAAAATAGTAGCTCTTGTTCTTTGAAGTTTAGTTTTTCTGTGGTTTGCATGTATCATTTTAAATCTGTACCTTTTTTCTATTGCCCCTTCCTTTTTATTTCTTTCCTCTTTAAAGGCTCCATCACCCGACATGATATAGACTCACCACCGACTTCAGAGCGTGTTGTCAGTATTTACAAGTATGAGGACATTTTTATGCCATCAGCTGCCTATCAGACCTTCTCCTCTCCATTCTGTCTGCTTCTCATTGTTGCCTTGACCTTCTACTTATTGATGGGAACCCCTTAACCACAGCTGCAAAGCCAACAGATTCAATGCATTATTAGAAAGTCTTTAGTATATTTTTAAAAAATATGCAGTATAATTTTAGCTTCTATTATGTAAAAAAAAAAAGACTTATATGATTCAGCTTTCTGGAAGAAAGAGCAAGTTTCTTTTCTAAGCGAAGAGGATTGTTTAATAATGACCCCATACTTTGGGAAAGTACTTAAAACTTTTCTAAGCACTCACTTTCAAATATGTTTTCTTATTTGAGCTTCCCAACATCTCTGAGTTGGCTTGACGAACATTATTATTGCCATCATACTGAATGGGATTTGAGACCCAGGAAGGCTCCCTTTTTATGACTCTCGTGCCATGTAGCCTTGGCTACTTGGTCAGATAACACATAGCAAGGTAGAGAAAGCTAGGCATAGAAACCATGTCTCTAAACAACCTTTGCTCTTCCAACCACAGCTCAAGAGAGTTACTTGGAGTAATACTAAGGAGAACTTCACTGGATGGCCCAAGTTCACAGTCAGCCTTTTAGGCAGAAGAACTTTCAAATTTTCATAAAGCATGAAGGCATTTGGATACTTACACAGCTAATGAGGAGAATGATGGAGATAATAGTGATATGAAAATGGTTCATATTTATTTGAAGTGTCTTCTGGATTAGTAAGTAGCTAAAAGAACACATTTTTTTTGCTGCTTGGAAAGGTTAGAAGTGGAACTGTGAGTGTTCCTGAAGATGTAAAATTATATTAATGATAATATGGGCATTCTTAGAAGTTAGAATTTGGACTCTACTACCACTGTATTTAATAAATTAAGGTGTTCATTTGTGGTTACAGCTAATTCTGTTGTCAGTCACCGTATATTGAGTATGATTAAATGTGTATTATAATAGACAAATCATCTTGAATATTCAAGGCATTTTGATAATAAATTAACATTTTTGGAGATTGTGGAGATTTGGAGTAGAAACATTTTAAAGATGACATTTTTTTTTAATTAGCAAATGCGAAATGACCCATCAAGTGAATTTACTTAGAGTATCCATTCAGATGTTCAGACTTGTAAATTGGATTGGCAGTCAGCATAAGTTATAATAATGTCTTGACTTAATGCATTTTCTTTTTTCAAAGGAACCCAAATGTTCCTTTATTCCAACTGACTGAGTTAACAGCCCATTTAGAGGAAAAGAGTCTCTGGGTATAATTATGCTGCTGAGGCATTTCCACTGTAGAGTTCTGGAGTCTTCTGGCTCCCCGCCAACTCCCCACCCCGTTGCTTTAAAGTTGGCTTCAACTTTGTGGTTTTTGTGATTAACAACACTGGAGACTGTGATTTCTAATGTCATCCTTGGAATCCGTGTCAGAAGTGAAAGGCCACCTCTCCTATGGGGGAAGCTTTCACATTCTTCTGGCACTGAACAAAAATAAGGAAAACAGGGCTTCCCTGGTGGCGCAGTGGTTGAGAGTCCGCCTGCCAATGCAGGGGACACGGGTTCGTGACCCGGTCCGGGAAGATCCCACATGCCGCGGAGCGGCTGGGCCCGTGAGCCATGGCCGCTGAGCCTGTGCGTCCGGAGCCTGTTTTCCGCAACGGGAGAGGCCACAACAGTGAGAGGCCCGCGTACTGCAAAAAAAAAAAAAGGAAAACATCCAGATTCTGTGACATTTACTGCATGCATCCAAGGGATGTAGGATAAACAATCCTCATTGCAGGTGGACAGAGGTGAAATGACATCAAACAAGTGATGGATTCAAACTCAAGTCATCGGATTCAAGTCCCTGGCTCCACCTGACTCATAACCAAGCCCTCCAGCCTTGGCTGAGGATGGCCTGTGCATCACCTTCTAAGCTACAGTGGTTGTGTAGCAGTGAGGACACTGAGTAGGTAGGCACCAACGTTGTAAATAAGAAAGCAAATATTTTTATATTTCACCCTCTCATGTGTGTAATATTTCCGCCATAAATAGGTTAAAAGTAACTTGAGACTTGAGCTAGTCTCTGTAGCAGGCAGGGAAGGAATAAATTAAGGTATTTTCCTTCTGCTTACATTTCAAGTCAAGCTAATTGTTTCATGAATTGTTTTTCCTCGGATTACCAGTTTTGCACATTTGTGCTTAGAACTTTCAACGATTTCTCATTTCCATTAGTGTGAAATGCAAACCACTTTGTTTACCTCCAATATCATCTTTTGTCATCACTCCTCACCTTGCTCTGTCCCAGCAAGACTGACTTGCTCTCAGTTCTTCAGACCTGCTTTCTCACCTCTCATGACGTTCCCTGTGCCCAAACATTCTCCACTTCCTGGGCTTGCTGAACTCCTATGCACCTGTCAGGTCACAGAGTAAGTATCTCTTCCTCCAGTCCCCTGGACTAAGTATCAATAGGTTCAGGTCCCTGACAGATGCTCCCAGAGCACACTTGGCTTCCACATTATTTTACTCATCACACTTTCCTGTAATTGCTGGCTCGTCCTCCCTGCTAACTCCGTAATGCAGGGACCATTTCCTGTTACTCATCCTTATAACAGACACGACTGCATAGTAGGTACCCAGCAAACAGTTGTTGAATGAATAAATAAACGAAACTCTACTCCTATGGCAAGTTTGGTCCAGAAAGCTTGTATTCCATATACATTGCTAGAGTGGTCAACATTTTTATATTCTTCGACCTGTGATCGCTCCTTTAGCAAACACTGAACTTTTGTCTCTTGAAACATAAATCAAAAGATCTTTCGTAACAATGCTGTTTTGCCCTGTAAAACAGAGTTGACATTTTTAACAATAATCATTGTTCAGAAATGGGAATTCAACAGACCAGGGATGCAGAACAGCATTTAACCGTCATCCCAGAGAATCATCAATTTATAGACATACTGAAGTTAAAACTCTGTAGAGTCCAAGTTTATTCGTTCTTACATAATGTAGGAGAATCAACTTCTATTTTATCTGTATTCCATTTTCTAACGTAGTACTTGTTACAGGGGAGAAACCCAACCAGTGTGTTTTTGTAAATGCCTAAGTAGAATAATAATGTCTGATAAATGTATTTAGTGCTTTTCTTAGCACTTTACAAGGATTAACTCATTTAATCCTCACAACAACCATAGGAAGTAGATTCTATTATTAGTCCAATTTTACAGATGAAGAAACTGAGGCTAGGCATTTGGCATAAATTACCAGTGTTAGCAAGGACTTTAGATGCCATTTTATCCAGTGCACTTATTTTAAAGAAGGGCAGCTGAGACCTAGGGAGGTGATGTGATTTCCATCATGCACATTCATTAAAACTTTTATTAAATGGAACCCACTATCCACACTCAAATTAGCCAGGTGCATTTTTTCCCCTTTAGCAATTTACAATGAATAGAAGGACTTTTATAGTTATATTTGGGGAAAGGGGTACATTTTACTTTCTATCAGCTTTTTCTCTTAAAAACATTTTGATTCTTTATTTTACCAGTCATTTTAGTGTGTTTAGTAGTTTAAAAAAAATAATACACAGATTGGACAAGACTAGAATGTATTTGTCTTAGCTAATTTTTAAAAGTGACTACCTAAAACCCAGGTCTTCTAACTTGGAGTCCAATGCCCTTTTCTTGCTCCACTGTAGTCTCAAAGGTGAATTTGCAAACATGATTTCAGACAAAATGCAAGAGCCATATTTAATTATCTTAAGTTGGCTTTTGTCATCAAGGAAATCAGAAAGTTTGGGCAACTCAGGGATGGATTTCCATCCCACATATTTTTTACTACTATTTCTGTAATTAAGTTTACAGTCTATATTCAGGATTTTGTGCTTAAGGGGTATTACCACTGAGGTTGTGTATTGTTCTTAGTTCTAGCCTATGGGTCAGCAAAGTTTTTCTGTAATGGTCCTGATGATAAATATTTTAGGCTTTGCAGTCTCTTAGCTGTTCAACTTTGTTGCAGACAATACGTAAACCAATGAGCATGCCTGTGTTCCAATAAAACTTAATTGACACAAATTTGAATTTTATATAACTTTTACATGTCACAAATATTCTTCTTTAGATTAAAAAAACTTTTTTAATGTAAAAACCATTCTTAGCTTGCAGACCATACAGAAACAGGCAGCAGGTTGGGTTTGGCCTGTGGACTGTAGTTTTCCTACCCTTGCTCTCAGCTAAGAGGCACGCCCAGGTGTCATGATCAATTGTATAGGACACTGCGAGTAATGTATTATAATGTATTACTGGTTAATTGTAAAAATGTCGACATTAGTAATTTGTTTGTAAAATAAATTATAGTTGATGGATTGTTATCTTGATAATGCATTCCCATTAGAATTTGCATTCTGATTATGTTTTCCAGAGTTGATGTGAAAGAGGTGTCAGTAAAGTCAGAGCTGGGTAAGCAGCAGTTTTATTTTATCTAAGCTGTGCCAATCGTGAACGACTTTCACTGTGCAGTTGCTCTTCATGGTGTGGATTAAAGTTGATCCTTAAACATCGCATGGGGTTAGGGGCACTGACCCTCTAGGCAGTGGAAAATCCACCTATGATTTATAGTAAGCCCTCCATAATATGTGGTTCCCACGTCCGCAGTGCCTCCTAACCATGGTCACATGGTCCAAGGATACAACCAACCTTACTACATGTAGCACTGTAGTATTTACTATTGAAAAAAATCCAGGTATAAGTGGACCTGCACAGTTCAAACTTATGCTGTTCAAGGGTCAGCTGTACAATGTTCAGACTAGTTTATTTTCCTCTAGACAATTTTTAAGTATTATCTAAATCTGTTACATCCACGGGATGGGAGTGTTTTACTCATGTGACTATGGCATCACCTTGTGTATCATAATGGAAACATGTTTGAGAACCACCACAATAGGTCAAACACTGAGATGTGAATACTTTGCTGTATATAACTGTATTGTTCTCTAAATAGAATTGGTTATGTTTAGTGAACAGTTTGATTATTCTCAGAGTGTTTGTATATATATTTGTACATACATGATGAGGTCTGTATGTGTTTATACATAAATGCCTATATATACACATACCATGGCCATTTGAAGGTCTTTGTCAGGATTGTTTCTGTTTCTGATCTTGTAAATACTTTAAAACCCAAGAGATAAAACATTGTATGTATTACAGGCCAAACTACCCTTGAGTTTATAGTAATTTCGTTTGCAGAAAGGGTTCCTGGATCCGTTATTAAACCTTTCCTCCTCCATTAAACATTCTATGACTTGTTAAGAACATATAAAATAAAGTATCATTGTTGAGTTTGACTTTTCTATACTGTTAGTTAAGAAACTAAGCCTAGTGTGAACTGAGTCAATGGCATGTAGATGCAACCTATCCATGTTTTATATTTAATTAGATTTCTTGTTCAGTTAATCAGTTATTTAGTTTCAAGTTGTACTTGGTTGTTTTCATATTTAATAGATAAATGTAAATTCCTTTTCATGAAAATAGTGGCTATTAACGTGATTTTAAATGTGACTAAAAATTTAAGTGAACCATCAAGCGCTTTGAGGTTTTTCACTTAAAGTATGCTGATATTCAACTAATGTTTTCCATTTTCCCCTGGATATTGGCTATTAGGCAAATAGCTGTTCTGTTCTATTCTTCTGGAGAGCCATGGATTCTCTAGGGTTACGGGGTGCGTGGCGGTTGTGCCATTCACTCAGATCACTAAAGCCGTTACCATTTCATCACACAGAATGTCCTGACCACCTGGAAGAGTAAATGCACCTTCTCCACATGCCTTATTCCCCCAGATGCGCTCATATGCTGGAACAATCTGACTCCAGGAGTATTAATATACTTTTTTGCGACTGTCTGTAAAATACTGTTTTGTAAGAACTATGCCTTTAGATGGACATTGATGGGTTATATTTGTTTTATAATAATTGTGTACCTAATGTTCAATTGTGATTGACTTTGAGATTTATGTATATTTATAAGCCTGTCCTACGTGGATTTTTACTCTACAATGTGGGGTACCTTACTAATAAAGACATGGATTTCTATTTATGTAAAGTAATTGTAGCAGTATTCCTAGATGCTACCTAAATGATTGTTCTGCCCGTCTGCCATCACAAATACTTCTGTCTTTAGAGGGCTATGTTAGAGTTAGAATATATTAAATAGATTTAAATTTTAAAATATAAATTCTCAACATGGTTTGAAATTCTTCCTGTTGATGTAATTAAAATTTATAATTCTTTGTTGATTTACTCTGGTGAATCTTTGGTTTTCTGTTTTTTTGTTTTACATCCTTTCATCAGTAAAGTCTCCCTGAAGTTGTAAACCTTGGAGAAGATGACAGCCTGTCATTCTGACAAAGAAGAAAATCATGTTGCAGTAGTCAGGTAAAAATCCCTGCAGAGAAACAATTTGCAAAAGGAATCTTTATTTATAGCTTCAGCTCAGTACCTTTATCAAATAGTAAATGGAGGCCTATAATCCCATGTAAAGTGTATTAGTTGGCTAATAGTGCATAACTAGCTCTAAGAATTTCAATTATAGGCCTTACTGGTAACTAAATCCTATTATATGTTAAGAACAGTTGGTTTAGTTGTAAAGGCTTATGAGTCATCAAGGTGGTATGGAAATTATGGAATGCAGTAGCTGAGCTGGTTAAGAAACTGGGACTAGGTTGAGAAATTCAAGGAATGTCATGTTAAGAAAGAGTTAGTTATTACCACATTCTGCATTATAGGCTCTAATCCTCACCCCGACCCCCAAACAAGTATTTTGTTATTTTTTGGTATCCTAGGTGTTTGCCGTGGTATTTATTTTGCAGTATTCTCAGTGGGTAGCCCAGCTGTCAGACCTGACCCTGGCTGATGTTTAACTTGGAAGTTTCTTAGGGCTCAGTCCCAGGTGCAAGGGCCAGGGTATGAGCAGTGAGAAGAGACTGCTGAAGTAGAGTGGACATGAAAGTCACTTGCATCCAGAAGGTCAAGAACTTTTAACTTGTTAAAAGTTCATTCATTCATTCATTCAATGAATACTTATCGAGGACTCTTATGTACCAGTCCATATGCTAGAAACTACACATGGAGGACTCCAGGAAGAACAGCTCTTGATTTCTACCCCTAAGAGGCTCATAGCCTACTTGGGGAGTCAGATACCTAAATACCATGATAATACTTTTTGGTGACTGCAGTGTAAGGAAATGCTCAGGTGTGGTGCAAACCTGGAGTAGGGATCCTCACCCAGCCTGGGGCAACCAGGTGAAAGCAGGTGATAGTACTGAGGCTGAATCTTAAAGAAGGAATCAGAAAGAGAAAGACAAATACTGTATGCTGACACATATATATGGAATTTAAGAAAAAAAATGTCATGAAGAACATAGGAGTAAGACAGGGATAAAGACACAGACCTACTAGAGAATGGACTTGAGGATATGGGGAGGGGGAAGGGTAAGCTGTGACAAAGCGAAAGAGCGGCATGGACATATATACACTAGCACACGTAAGGTAGATAGATAGTGGGAAGCAGCCGCATAGCACAGGGAGATCAGCTTGGTGCTTTGTGACCGCCTGGAGGGGTGGGATAGGGAGGGTGGGAGGGAGACGCAAAAGGGAGGGGATATGGGAACATATGTATATGTATAACTGATTAAATTTGTTAAAAAAAATAAAAATAAAAAAAAAACAAGGAATAGGAGTAAAGCAGGCAAAGGATGTGGAGAGGCATCTCCAAGAAAGGGGAGAGCAACCCCAGAAGAAAGGCCAGCAGGATGTGTTTGGGAACCGCTGTCATTTGACAGGGTTTGTTTTAGTTTCCTGTTGCTGCTGTAACAAATTACCATAAATTTAGTGGCTTAAAACAACAGAAATGTATTCTCTTGCAGTTCTGGAGGCCAGAGGTCTGAACTGAATCACATGGACCTACAGTCATGGTGTGGGCAGGGCCGGTTTCTTCTGGGAACTCCTGGGGAGAGAATCCTTCCTTGGCTCTTCCACCTTCTGGTAGCTGTGGATATTTCTTGGCCCATGGCCTCATGGCTCCAATGTCTGCCTCTGTGGTCAGAGAGGTCAGATTGCTCTCCTCTTCTGTCATCTAATCTCCCTCCCTCCCTCTGATATAGGTACTTGGGATTACATTTAGCCCCCATCCATATAATCCAGGATAATCTCCCCACATCAAAATCCTTAACTTCATCATATCTGCAAAGTACAAGTAAGGTAACATACTTCACAGGTTCTAGGGATTAGGACCTGGATATCTTTGGGGGCCACCCAACTGCTAGAGGATAAAGGATGAGGCAGAGAGTGGGAAGAGTGAGGTAGGGTGAGTGTGGCCCCATCACAGAGGACCTTGGAAGTCATAGTAAAGAGTTTGGAACCTTCCCACAAAGTGAGGAGGCTTTGAAGGGATCAGACTGTATTTTAGAAAGATCACGCTGGCTGCACTGTAGAGAATTGATTGGAGTGGAGCAAGAGGACAGATAAAGGGACCAGCCAGAGGCTGCAGTGACATCAGTGTGGTACCAAGAGTGTACAAACAAGTAATGCTTAGGATTCAAACCCATCAGGACTTGATTCTCAAATGAAGACAGTTTATTTATAAATAGGGAGTGATTAGTCTGGCTAATGTGAAATGCATCCACCATCTCCTGGTTTCCAGTCTTGCTCTGACTTGCAGCAGAAGGCTGGTTGTTTATGCACTGCATAGCCTCAGCTTTAGTTGGAGCCAAGGAAGGGGTGGGCTGGGAATCCCAAATCCTGATTTCTAACTGTCACACTTCAACAGCTCCAGATAAAGCGTTCCAGACGAATCACATCTGTGAAGATGAGGAGCTACCAGCAAAGGACATTTACGGCCAGCCACTTTTTGGACAGGCAGTTCTGGCTTTTGGTAATAAGTGTTAATTACAAAATCAGCTTGCAGATGCCAATCCCCCCTACCAAACTGCCTCCCACCCTAGAAGAGAAAGGGGGAGCTATTTTGGTTGCAGACCTTTTTTTTTTTTTTTTTGCTGTACGCGGGCCTCTCACTGTTGGGGCCTCTCCCATTGCGGAGCACAGGACGCGCAGGCTCAGCGGCCATGGCTCATTGGCCCAGCCGCTCCGCGGCATGTGGGATCTTCCCAGCCCGAGGCACGAACCCGTGTCCCCTGCGTCAGCAGGCGGACTCTCCACCACTGCACCACCAGGGAAGCCCCGCAGACCTTTTTTTTAAGGGGGAATTTTGTGTGTGTGTTTCCCCCAAAAGAACTGCCCAGCTTTCTTTTACTCATCTGGTCTTTTCCTGGTTACATGGGTCTCAACTGGGTTGGTTGAATCAATTTGATAATTTCTTCACTGACCTTTTTACGAATTGGTAAAATTGTCTTTATTGACATGGTTTGGAAGGTTAGCTATAGCTGGATGGTACAAACCAGAAGGACAGGAACCTAGACTGGATGAACAGGAGCCTGGAGGCAGGAAAGGCGATACTCCACTCGGTGAACTGGCAGGACTCATGCTGTAAGTGGGGGCATGTGTCCTAGTGCAGGAATAGGAGAGAGAAGTAGGAGTAGTTAGGGAGTCAGGCAGGGCCTGATGGTATCAGACTTGTTTACATCATTTGTTCTTCAGCCATTGAGATGTAAGAAAAAAAATCTCTTAGTAATTGCTCACATTCATACTAACCTTAGCTTCCCAAACTCTTTTCTTCTAAACCAGTTTATATGTTCTTAGTCTGCCAATTTTATCTAGTTTCAGACGCTGGATGGTTAGTTAAGTGTAGAAAAGGCAAATACGTTTCATCTTGTGTGCTTACTTTGTGGAGTTGGTAGTGGTTTCCTAGAATGTTTTGCTGAGAAGGATTTTGAGGCTGTGTCTAGGCTCAGAAAGAGTTGAGTGGTTGATTAGCAATGTCTTCTATGGGCTTAGTAAAAGAGAGTGGTAACTCATATTTGGAATCTGAATGCATGTTGTTTGATTACATTTTCACATGGCTTCTCCTCCTGCACTGTACATACTGCTTTATATGTGATGTACACACTCCACTGTAAGCACTGGACTCTGTTTAAAGTAAACACTCTAAGATAAACACAATGCCCTGGAGAATCCTCTCTCCACCTGTGTTTGTTTTACCTCTGGGGCTGTTATCTTGATACCTTGGGAGTTTGTGGACATTGACTGATGTTTAAGAAATGCCTCTTGGCTTCTCTAGGACAAAATGAAGAGTTACCCTGAGAGCCACTATCAGATTTTTACCATGTCCCAGGTACTGTGCTGCTGCTTTAGACACACTCTTCTGTTTCATTCTCACAGCAACCAGTGATGTAGATGTTATCATTTTATCAGCCAGAAATCTTTCTGTTGCAAGAAATGTAAAACTGAACTGAAACTGGCTTAAATGGTTGGAAATTCATTGGTTCATGCAACAGGAAGGCCAAAGGCAGTGTGGTCCCAGGGTCAGCTTGATTGACTCCTCTGAATCTATTTCAGCTCCACTGTATCCTGGATGCCCATGGAGGCTGTTCTTCCCTGAGGTCGTTGCAGTGAGTTGCTGTGTGGGACCAAAGAAGAAAACCCAAGTAGCCTTGCATTTTGGAGGGGATGCCTAAAAGCATACGTCCTGTGAGCTAGAGATTTGAGTAGACTGTGTGTACTTCTCTCAAATTTAGTTTGTAGGTCCTACATCCCAGTATTTTTTCTCTGCTCTCAACCATAGGAATACATAGCAGAAACATCCCCAGTGTTTCAACACTATTTCTCATAGGAAGCACAAACAAGCTTTTTTGAAAGGATAGCAAATCATCCGTTCACTTGCTCAGCAGACACTGAACTTGTACTATAAATGGCCCATGCTGTGTCAGGCGCTGGGGACACAGAAATGAAGCAAACGCATGAGAATCTCTGACTTTGACTGTAGTGTAGTAAGTACAACCATAGAGGGGTGAGCAAAATCCTATAGGAACCCAGCCTTGCGTTAGGCCATATAAATGTAAGTCTAGTGAGTTTCTGGTGCTTCAGCCTTCATTTCTCTTAGTTCCAGTAGCTGCACCTAAGAGTCTTCTGAAGAGCTTTAAAAAATATGCTAAAAGGATCCCTTGTCAGACCCATTAATTAACATAGTACGTAAGAATAGACTTAGGAGCCAGATTCTGAGTTTGAATCCTGCCTCTGCCACTTACTAGCTGTGTACCTTGGCAAGGTACTTAACTTCTCTGTGCCTCAGTTTTCCTCTTTGTAAAGTGGGGATAATAACACCGCCTTCCTTGTAGGGTTGTTCTAAGGATCAAATGAGTTAATGGGGATGAGACATTTATAACAGGGTCTGCCATATGGTAATCGCTATTTAAAAATCCTGCCAAGCACACCAGAGCACACACTTTGTGTTTATTAAATAAATCAATAAAATAGAATCTGGTGATCGGTCTTTCATAAGTACTCCCCCACGGATTCTAATGTGCAGCCTGGGTTTTCAATCTGTTAACATCGTGCCTCTTTGGGGATTCCGCCTCCCCCAAAATTGACATTAACCAGTGAGTGAGGCGTGTTGCTTTTTTCGTTTGTTTTGTTTTGGGTTGTTTTAATGACAGTTCAGGGTGTTTTTCGGAAAGATTATCTGACATTTTTCCCCTCAGTTTGTGACTGTTATAACACTTTAATTGATGGGAAGGGGGAGTTAGCTTGTTTGTTTTTTGCCTCTTCTAAGATGCTGAGCCTAGAAACCTGTTACCTGGATTCCTCAGGGACCAATGAACGAAGGGAGCCCGAGGGCGAAGGAGCGCTCTCTACGCTCTCTGGGAGTTGTAGTTCCCCAAAGGTCCTGTAAGCGCTCAATGGCCAGCTAGGAACTACGACTTCCACAATGCCGCGGGCCGCCCGCCCTGCCTCTCGCCCGTGCCTCTCGCTAGGCTTCCAGTACCGCCTCTCGGCAGCGGCGGCGGCGGCAGGGGTACCATGGCCGACGACAGTTCCCCTGAAGAGCTGCCCAGTCCGCGGGGCTCCCCGGGCCGGGCGCCGCGGGTTCAGCGTGTGGTCGGGCCGGGCGGCAGCGGCGGCGATGGCAGCGGCAGCGGCAGCGGCTGCGGGGAGACCCCGCGGACGGCGGCGCTGGCGCTGCGTTTCGACAAGCCCATCAAGCAGGCCTTCTACAACACTGGGGCCGTGCTGTTCGTGTGCCTGTGCTGCGGCGCCGCCGTGCTCGTCTACTTTATCCTGGAGGCCTTCCTGCGGCCGCTGCTGTGGGCCGTGCTGTGCGGCACCTTCCTGCACCCCTTCAAGAGCTCGCTGACGCGGCTGGGCCGCCACTGGCTGCAGCGCCTTCACCGCGCGCACACGCCCATCGTGCTGGCCGCGCTGCTGCTGCCAATTTGCTTCGCAGACTACGGCGTGGAGGCCCTGGGCGAGCAGGCGCTGCGCCGCCGCCGCCTGTTGCTGTTTCTCGGCGCCGGCGGCCCGCTTCTCTACGGCCTCTACAGCCTGGGCAGCTACCTGGGCGTGCAGGTGCTGCTGGCGCACGCCGGCGCGTTCATCTGCCGCGGGCTGGACTACTTCAGCAGCCTGTGGGTAAGTGAGCCTCGGCCCGGGCCCTGGGCGGTCCCGGCGAGCACGCAGTGCCCCTCACCACACCCGCAGCTCGCTGGGGTGCGATCCTGCCAACCCCTCCGCACGATGCAGGGGCGGCCAGAGGTCCAGACCTGCGCTGCAGGCAGTGTCCGTCTCAGCCTTCCTTCCCGTGCACCCTAGGAACTTGGCGCACTTCCTTCCAAAGTGAGGGCGGGTGTGGTTTGAAATAGTCTCCCCGTTCCCCGCCCCCGTCCTACCGGAACCACTTAGCGGGGCGTGTGCCCTGTGAGGAATCGCTGTTCCCCTTTGCAGGTAGGGGCTTCAGTGCATCGGCAGGTGGACATGAATTTACTCCTGGTCAGGGAGAGTGGGTGCTTCAGCATCTTACTTCTGCTCACGTGGGACTTTCCTGGAAGGGACCTTAGAGATCCTAGTCCAGCCTGTCATCCTACAGATAGGAGAGGTGACTTCTTACCAGGCTAGGGCTAGTCGGGCACAAAGAGGGCACTGGTTGACGCAAGTTTCTCAAGTCCTAGAGCAAATCTTTCTTAATAGTTCAGAGCTGCCTCTCAGTTCAGGTGATTTCAGTGTACTTTGTGCAAGGCACCTACCTGGTTGCTGAGCCTCGTGGGCCTCTTTCTCACCACAGTCTATTCTTGGGAACTACTTAACGTTGTGCAGGGACTGCTGTGCAACATCTCCTCCCGCCTGGATTACTTAGGCAGACTGGGTGAAGGAAAGATATATTTGTGATTCTTGCATCATCTGAGCTTATTCTTGGAAAATCACGGAGCTTGAGAGTTGGAAGGGATTTCAAGCATAATCTAGTGACACATTTCCTAACTCAGACCAGATTGTAGACCAGTTAATGATCCAAATATTTCACTGGGGGCTGTTAAAAACAAGTGGATGTTTAATGCATAAGAATGCTATTTCATCAATAAGCAGTACCATTTAAAAATAAATTTATTCACTTTTGTCAGTGTTCAATGCACCTTGATATCAAGTTGCAAAATAATTCCCTTTATCTGTCAAGCAAGGTTTTGACTTGCCTGAGGTTATTGCTAGAGTTGGTGATTGATTCCAGAACTCCTGTCTGCTCTTGCTCTATCCATACAACCTCTCAGTTCAAGTTAAAAGTTGGTTGAGTATGTTGTTAGGTACTGGGCTTTGTGAGGGCTTTAAACGGAGTAAGGTGCAGGCTCTGTGTTCAAGGTACACATAATCATATGTGAGCATATTCTTATGGAGATGACAGACACACAGATAAATGTTCATTACCCACCAATTATGGGCCAGCAGGGTATTGCAAGGAATTGGGGAGCACCTCATCCATAATTTTGGGATGCTGCTTGTGTGTGTAACTGCTAGGTTATCAGACAGAATCCTTGGCCTCCAAGAGGCCTGGTTATTTCAGTTGTGGTAGGAGGGAGGGATGTGGAAGCACCCTGTTTCACCTCCTGAGGCTTGACAGATTGTCAGGTGAAAGTGATCCTACTCTTTCTTGCCTGCTTGCCTGGCGCTCTTCAGGAGAGGTTTCTGAGATCCGGAGAATGTGATGGTCCAAAGTCGCTCAGCCTTTGAACAAACCCAGGGTTCACTTTATGGAGTCCCAGTTCCATGTTATTTCTCCTTTACCTGTTATTTCACAGTTCAGTTAAGTGGACTGAATGCCTCTTACATAGAAGGCAGAGTACTATATGCTGTTAAGAAATATAAAGATTACTATAACTTGATTCCTATCCTCAAGAGATTCAATCTTGTCAAATTCAGACATATTTCCAGATTCTGCTAACATTTTTGACTGTTGATAATGCAGTTTACTGTAATTACTGTAGGCAAGACCAAGTAGCATATCTACCAAACTGTAGGAAATTAGGAAAGAAGGCCCTAGCATATATGAACACTGTATTTTCATAGTAAAGTAAGAATTGAATACATGGGTTAATTGCCATGATTAGCAGAAACTGGGGCATTTCTGCCAGTCCCTCTCAGATAGTGGAAAGAGATGAGGAATTGAATAATTGTGGAAAAGTGCCTGCAGCTCCGTGTATAGAGTTATGAATATCTTTTTACTGAAGATAAACCCCCCTTCCTTGTATTTTATTTACGTACCCTTGAATGGGTTGTGGATGAGCAGAAGAGAAGGGCCAAGATTGATTAGGTTAGAAGAGGGGAAGGAAGGTCAAGCCAATTAATAATTTTGAAAAAGCTTGAAACTCAGCTGTTTGCCTAAAGCGATGGGGGCAAGGGAGGAAGGGGTAAAAAAACCCATTATAAAAGACACAGCATGAGTTAATTAGAAGTGAGTAGGGAGCCTAAAATGAGGTTGATCTGAGTTGGAGAGAAACTTGCGGCTGTGTTTTCTTGAAACAGTTCTTAGGAGCGGGTGGTTGGATGGAGGTGAGCTAAAAGTGTACCTGGGAAGCGGAGACGGGGAGTGCTCACTTCTCAGTCAGGAGCGCTGATTAAGGCCTGACAAGAAGTGAAAGGTCATGTGACTGGGCAGAGCGCCCTCTCTATAACTTTTCTATCATAGTTCACAGATGGTTTGGTTTTGTGAGCCCAAGAAGGGCTGCCTGTCATAGAAAAAGAGTCTTTATGCTTTCTAAACAACCTGTAAATTGGAGCCTGCTGCTGCTGAGAGGTATGGCTGGGGGAGGTAGAGAGAAAAGTGAATTTAAGGAAATCTACATTTTGGAGAGCTGACAATTCATGCATTTAAGATCCAGCTTTTGAGCATCTACCATGTACTGGTAGGCGCTTTCATGTATGTGTGTTATTTCATTCTTACAACAGTCATGTGAAGTAGGAGGGGGGATTTTCACAGGTGAGATTTAGAGATTGATCTGTTCATTCTGTCAGTGAATGATACTCAACAGACCTATCAGCAGTTGAAGGCCCTTTGTCATCAAAACCTTCAACAAAGATTTTTAAAAGCTTTCCCCCAATACATTGTGTTTATTTATTTATTTATTTATAGTATAAATTGATTTTAGTTTTCAGGAAAAAAAATAGAAGAATATCAGGATTGGACTAACCACACATATTCCCCCAAAGGCCCCTGGATTCTACTCATCTAGAAATCTTAGTCATCTCTCTTATCCTTGTATCTGTTATTTCCAAGTCCTATCTCGTTTTCCTTTGTAATGTCTTTACTACCTGTGTTTTCCTTTGTTACCAGTTTATCCTAACAGTTCAGGTCCTATTCACCTCACTTTGGGGTTCCTTCAGTCTCCTAGCTCTTTTCTGCTAATTCTCCATCCTGCTTGCAAGTGAAAGAGTAACCATCCATGATGTGAGCAATTTTTTAAAACAGTTTCAAATATATTAGAATGTTGTACTGACTTAGTGATTTCTAAACACTTAAAAAAAATCATCTGTTGCAGCAAACTCACATATAACTCAGTCCTTAGGGTCCTTGGCATCTTTCCTTGGTGTAGAGCTGTCAAGATAAATCTAAAAATCTAGCCTTCCTGCTCCACCATTTTTCTTTGCTGGGAGTGTTTTGGGTCTTCCTCTCTCCTTTAGTTCAGACTTGTTAGAACGTTTTGAAGACATTTACGGTTTTTGCAGTAGTAATAGATTTGTTTTCTCCATGGTCTCTGATCACATTGTTTCCATTTTACTTTATAAAGAAGCATGAAGTGGAAGGAACAGTGGCTGAAAGATAAGAGTGTAGGGCTTCCCTGGTGGCGCAGTGGTTGAGAGTCCGCCTGCCGATGCAGCGGACGCGGGTTCGTGTCCCGGTCCGGGAGGATCCCACGTGCCGCGGAGCGGCTGGGCCAGTGAGCCATGGCCGCTGAGCCTGCGCGTCCGGAGCCTGTGCTCCGTGGTGGGAGGGGCCGCAGCAGTGAGAGGCCCGCGTACCGCAAAAAAAAAAAAAGAAAGGAAAAAGATAAGAGTGTAAATTCTAAACTGAGCTCTGTTAGTAGCTTGCTTTGTGACCTTGGACAGACCAGGGCCCGTCTCTGGGCTACTCAACTCTAGTTGCGTGAAGTGTGGGGATGATTTCTAAGGTTCCTGGATATTCAGTTTTACAGATCCCCAGAGTTTGGTAGTACTGCCAGCAAGGCTCTTGGGAAATGCACATTAGCCAGCCGGCCAGGCCTACTCCTGGGATGTTTTACTTGCCTGGCAACAGTAAGGAGGAAAGTTTCCAGTACTTAGGTTCTTTCTCAGTTAAAGACTTTGATTATAAAAGAGTCTTGGCTCTTAAGTTGCCACACCATGAAGAGAACAAAGTTTTCAAATTAGAATAAAGGAGAATGAAGTACCTGAAGCAGTAGCTGATTAGGGCTGTGGCTCCATAAGTTGGGAAGAAATCAGTAGTTTTATTCTCTCTGTAAAAGACTTAGGAAACTGTTCTGCAAAATCATGCAATAAGCAAGCCAAGTTGCTTTTCCAGTTAATACCCAGATGACAATAAATAAAACAAAGACATAGTCAACAGGGCAAAGTCTCCTTATGTTTTATGCATTTAATATCTTATTTAATCAGAAAAGTATATGTGGTTAATAAGTCAAATGAAAGGAAAATGTGATTGTTTATTAGTTTGCTTTACTTGTAGTGCTAAATAAATGTTGCCAGTTTTTATGGACAGTCTTTAGTGTCTAGCACACACTGGTGCTTTAAAATGAGTATTGAATGTATATTTTGAAAAGGACAGACACATTGCTCTGAAGAACATAGTTTGGGAAAGTATGCCTTCTTCTGTTTAAACTGTGGCTCATTGATTTATTCCTGGAAGAAAATTCATACTTGAACAGGTTTTCTCAGAGGCTAAACATATCTCTCAGAGAGAGACAGAAATAAAAAGCTCTCATAAAGGCACACTTATAGGAATCCATACTGGAAATTATGTATGAAATTTGAATGTACAAATCCTTAATTTCAGTAAGTTAAAGAATATTTAGCGATTTAAAATATTGACTCAAGTAAAACATGCTTGTTATATATATAAAAAAATTTAAGCAGCATGTAAGTTTATATGGTAAAAGTGAATTGTCTCTTTTCTCTTCCCACTGTATAGATGTCACTGTTGTTAACTGTTTGGTGAATAGCCTTCTAAATTTATTTCTACACCTGTGTGACTGTATAAAGTATAGGGGTTTTGTTTTTTAAAACAAAAATTATATATATATGTATAAAATTCTCTTTCTTTTATCATTGCTCTTTCATTATCATTGTATTGTGGATATCTTTCCTTGATAGTACTTTCAGATATACTTCTTTCATTTTAATAGTAGCGTAGTCTAAAGTTTTTTTTTTCTGGATGCCTTTTAGAAAGTGTTCCTACCAAATTATTTTAGCACTGAATTTATATTAGTATCTGATAAACATTTTTAAACATTGGTAACTGTAAAATCATAATGGTTTAATAGAAACTTTAAAGTGTTTTTATAAATGGCCATACTTTTTCAACTAATAATATTCTGTGAATTTTTTCTGAGGAAACTCTTGAAAATACTGAAAAAAAAGTCAAAAGATTTTTTTTTAAGTAAAAGACATTTACTATTTATAAAGATAATACTACTCTTAGAAGAAAATTCAATACTTGAAGAAAAGTGTAAAGATGCGACTTACCCCCTGAAATCCAACCATTCAGAGACAATATTTTTTAACATTGTGGTGAGTATATTTTCACCATTATAAATTTGCATATGCATAAATTTACACTGTGTCATTGAATAAAGTTATTTATCACACTTTTGAAAGTCTGAATAATTATTTCATTTTTGGAGATCCATAATTTAAACAGTCTCCTATAAAATGACATTTAATTTGTTATATTTAATTTGTTTGTTTAATATTTTAAACTGCCACAGTGAACATTTTTATATCTGCACAGTGTGTAGTTCTTCTGTAAACCAAATTTGTAGAAGTGGAGTTGGGGAGTATATTTAATAAGTTGCTCTTTTAAACTGAAATGAGGTTGTCTGTGAGTTTCAGGTTTACTGGGTGAAAACACATACCTCTCTTTAGATCATGAGTTTCTTTGAAAAAATCTGAAGTATGCAGTCTCTCATTTTTTTCCTCTGCAAGTGGTACTCATTCCTTATGAATACAGATAAGAAACAAAAACTTCTTGGAGATTGGTTGAAAAGTATCATAGGCTTAAAATCTGAAAGTATATCCTTCTGTGATCCTATAGTTCAGCTTCTCACTGAGGGCACACTCTCCTACTTTGTCATGCCTCACTTCCAGTCAGCTTTTGCTCAGACTTTTAGTGATGGTAGCTCATTCCCTTTATAGACATCCACAGTTTATTAGAAAAATTTATTATATAAAGCTGAAATATGTTGCTTCCTAATTTCCACCTATTATTTCTGCCCTCAGAACCACAGAAAATTAAGTCTGTCCCTCTCTCAGATGACATTTCCCCAGCTATTTGAAGATAGCTATCAAATCTTATTTCCTTCTCTTTTCTAAGCTGAACAGATTTTCCCCCCAGCTGTATCTGTATCTCCTATGTTGTGATTTCCATTTCCTTTCCCAGTCTGAATTTTATTGCCGATGTGGTTTGGTAGTGTAAGTCACTGAAACAATCACTTTCCCTGATGTATTGTACTTTTATTAATAGGCATTCATACCAGTTACATTTCTGACCAGCTATCCTCTTCCCATTCTATACTTGTATAGATGAGTTTTGAACCTAAAAGCAGACCTTTGCATTTCTCTCTATTAAATTTAATCTTATTTGATTAGCCCATTGTTCTAATTTCAGGATATCTTTTTGAATCATTTATATTGACTATTCCCAATTTTGTGTAATCTACAAGTTCGGCTAATATACCTTCTAGTCTTTCACCTAAATTACTGACTACATGTTTAATAAGGCAGGGCTGATTACCCCTGTGTAGCATACTGCTGAAGACCATCCACTTGCTGAGGATCATTTTCTTTTTAAATTTCAGCAATTTGTAGTCCTCAAAATCAACTGTTTTTATTTTCCCTTGTGAATACTGGAGCAGCTTTTCCTCTTTATTTTTCTGGCACTACCTTTTATTCTCCTTATTGTTAAGAAAGCAGATTCTGGAGCCATGTTCCTGGGTTCTAATCCTGACTCTGTCACTTCTTTTTTTTTTTCTTTTTAAAAAAATAGTATTTATTTATGTTTTATTTTTTGGCTGCATCGGGTCTTAGTTGCAGCACACGGGATCTTCGTTGTGGCATGCGGGATCCTTTGTTGTGGTGCACGGGCTTCTCTCAAGTTGTGGCGTGCAGGTTTTCTCTCTCTAGTTGAGGTGCGCGGGCTTAGTTGCCCTGCAGCATGTGGGATCTTAGTTCCCTGACCAGGGATTGAACCCATGTCCCCTGGAGGCAGGAGGACAGGGTTCTGGAAGAGAGACTTCTGGCTGATTTCTCTTCCATCTTTAAGATACTGATTGGGTGGTATCCTTTCGAAGCTTTTTGGCCTTGGCTGTCTTTCTACCTGGATTTTCCTCCCGTCTCGCTGCCTGTCCAAGGCTAAGTCTGCTGCCCCAAAGGCCTTGAACCCAACTTTCCCGACTCTGTCACTTTTTAGCTGTGTGACCTTGTGCAAGTCACTTCTCTGAAGTATCAGTTTCTTTCATCTCTAAAATGGGAGTGATAATGGTACTTTTTTCCTGGGGTTATGAGGATTAAATGAGTTCATGTGTTTAAAGTATTAGAACAAGGCAAAGTGTTACATAAGTGTACTGTTACTACACTCAGATTTTGTTCTGAGCTCTATCTCTGTCATATCTCAAATTCTCTAAATTCCCAGGGTTAAATTTGTATGGTCCTACAAGCTTGAACTTCTTGGAAGCAGCTGTAGTCTCACTTCCCATGTGCTCATATATCTGGGGCTTAAGATCTCTTTAATATTTCATCTTATTAGTTGCTTGAAGAAAAATATTTTAATATCCTTTTCATTATAAAAGAACTAGTGCTCATTAAAGGCAATTTGGAAAATATAGAGAAAAGGAAAAGGGAAAAACAAAATCTTATCACCTAAATACAACTTTTTAGTACATTTCCTCCCCCTCCTCCACCATACAGTAGATATACTCATGTCATATGTGTTTTTTTAATTTTGCTTTTTCCTTAATAATATCTTAGGAATATTTTAAGTTACATAGTCTTTGTTTAAAGAAGCCTGTTTTAATGATTGCATAACATTTTACTGAGTGACTCATCCAGAGTTAACCACTTCCCAGTTATTGAACTTTTAGGTTATCAACTTTTCAGTGTTCTAAATTAGTCTATGATGAGCTTCTTTATTTTTAACCCTTTTTCAGAATTTATCATTATTTAGTAAGGTTCCAAAGCTGAATTCTCAGGTCTGAAGCTATAAACATTTTTAAGACCCGAAGAGTATTTTGAAGATATGATCAAAATAAAGTAAGAGGTAGTTTTTTTCTGGCTTTTGTAGTAACCATATCAGTTCCTTTTTCTTCATTCTCTGAATTACAGTATAAAGTCCTTTTTCTGTTTTAATTTGCCTATTTTTTTTCAAGGTTCAGGTTGTTTTAATAAATTCTTGGTGCTCACGTTTGTTCTAGGCTATGTATTCTTTCCATCTTTTGTGTATGTTCTATTAAAATATGAGGTTATTAGAGAGTTTCTGTGTCGGATGCTTTGTGATTACTAGAGTCATTTAGTTTAATTGTAGGGAAAACTGAGGAGAGGGACCCTGGCTGTTTCTTCCTCTGGTAATATTTTTTTCAGCTACACTTCTTCAACTGAGTATAACTCTGGACTCTAACCATCTGTTACCAAGATTATTTCAGCAGGGTCACACTTCAGCTGGCTGCCTTCTTTTTAGCTTTTAAAAAATTCTTTTCATAGTAACACCGGCTTGCGGGATCTTAGTTCCCTGACCAGGGATGGAACCTGGGGCCCTGGCAGTGGAAGCACGGAGTCCTACCCACTGTACCACCAGGGAATTCGCTCTTGTTTTTTCTTTTCTTTTGTAAACATTAATCTACAGAGAAAACTTTAAGAATTCCACAGGTGAAGGGCTTAATTTATATCCATGGCTTAAAAATTGAATATTTTATCGTAAGTATCTTTATGCATATAATAGTTTTTGAACTTTAACATATCTTAAATTAAAACTATATTTATGTATTTTTTGTTAAAGATTTAAATAATATCACTGCATGGGATTTCAAACCTGTTTATTTCCAAGCTTGATTTATCTAAGCAGAGGAGGAAAACCTATGCACACTCCTTTTAGCACCACCAACCGTCATCTGTGTTGTATCCACAGCTCTTATGCTATGTAGATGCTTGCAAGTTTTGTATAATTGTATGTTTATTGCATGTGTATATATTTTACAACTGTGTCTATATTTCATTTATTTAAGATCTGGACCTTGGTAGTTGGCTATGTGTTGACTGTTTCATTCAAGTGGAATGCAAGCACTGAACGCTACTTGAGAGCAGTTTCAATTCCTGTCTGGATTATATTGCTTTTTCATTTAGGTGGGTCCCTTTTTCTAAGAAAGTCTAGCTTAAGGTCAGCGGAGGCTGACTGTGTGAATCAAAGTGAATTTTTTGAAGTTTTATGTGTTGCGTTTAAAATTCTTCAAAATAATCCTTCAAAATATTCTGCCTTAATCTTTCATTAATCTTGAATGAAAATATTGTACTTTAAAATGTCTACTTTTAATTATATGGAATGTTCATTTTCAAAATGGTCTTTTAAAAATAAATATATCTTATAAAGTAGAGCACACTTGGACTTTCATGGCTGTTTCTGAGTGTCTTACTTAGGGAGGATATAGCTAAGCAGCCAAGGATGATAAGAAGTGCTCAAAAGCATGTGAGAGAAACTCTTAAGAGAACCAGAGATGTTTACTCTCCATAAGAGAAGGGCACTGGGGCTGCAGGGGTGGGGAGGAGGTAGAGGTGAGGAAGATACCAAATATGGAAGCCGGTTTCAGGTATTTGAAGGACTGTGAAAGAGTGGTTTAAACAGATCTCTGTAGCCATTTGGGAGAGATGTCAGAGCAATGAGCAGCTTCAGAGAGACAAGTCTCTGTTCAACATAAGGATGATCAGCGTCAGAGCTGCTCAGAGTAATGAGTTCCCCGTTATTTGAGACTCTTCACTGTTAGCTGAGTGGCTGCCAGGATGTTGTAGAGTGATTTTTCAGGAACTCATTTACCTCCAAGTCTTAACTATATGGAAACATCAAGTTCTAATTTAAAAACAAAATTCAGTAACCTAGAGCAGTAGGTAGCCTATTAGTAGTAGTTTTTAGAGCTACTTATTGTTAAAAATAAAATAAAAAACCAGAGTTGGTTGAAAGTATGTCTTTGCTTAGAGTCTGATATGGAACAAAGCATTACTCTCTAGCTCTGCTGACTTGGAATGCTAAAGGAGTTTCTCAACGAGATCCCCTAATGTCTGATGGGACTCATTTCGAATTTGGGGAAGGTAGAGTAGAGGAGGGAGCAGGCAGGTATGTTCGTAAGGCTGTAGACCAACTCAGGGAAGCGCAAAGGCTTTTGATCCTTGGCCACTTGTTAGCGTTTTCGCTCTGTACACTGAGGAGACATTAAAGCTTTTTGCCGTGCTCTTGTGGGCCATTCCACCCTTTCTTGAGAGGTAGAGTTCACACCCAGTGGTATTTCCGGGAAATCAAGTCAGGCACCATGACTTAAAGTTCTATGCCTGATGCAGGTCATTCGGGGGTTAAACAGGGGGTTTGATGGTCTTAAACACTGGATGTGCTTTAGAATGGACTTGATTCTTCAGGTGATACAAGCCTCTTAAAGGTAAGTTGGCACATACCCAATCGTTTAGACCAGGGCCTCTGAGAGCAGGGCTGGACTTCCTGAGAGGAGCCCTGAATTGAGGTTTCAGTTGCCTTTTAAAAAATTTTTTCCCTGTGAAACAATTTTGTTATTAACATATTTGCCAAATTGTTCTGTCAGTCTACTAAACTGAGTCTTTTAAAGACAAGTGCTAGATTTTTATTTCACTAAAAATGTTAATTCTTAATAATTTGCAGCATCCTTGGCTGGCTCATGGAGGATTCCAGTATTCCTGGTTATTGTTTTCCTGATGTCTGTGGGCACCCTCTATGAAAAACAGAATGGAAAAGAGTCTTCTGGTAAGAAATATGGCATTCTATTAATATTACTCTTAAGTATTTAGGAGAATAACTTTATTTATAAAACATACTATGATGAACTGCTTTAAATTGGTGGTATTTTCTGAACAGAAAATAAATTTCTTTAAAATATTTTAGATTGTTAGACCATTTCCACCCCCCTTTTTAGCATTTTTAATTGAGGTTTAATTCATATAACATAAAATTAATCATTAACCTTTTTTTTTTTTTTTTTTTTTTTGTGGTACGCGGGCCTCTCACTGTTTGTGGCCTCTCCCGTTGCGGAGCACAAGCTCCAGACCCGCAGGCTCAGCGGCCATGGCTCACGGGCCCAGCCACTCCGCGGCATGTGGGATCCTCCCGGACTGGGGCACGAACCCGTGTCCCCTGCATCGGCAGGCAGACTCTCAACCACTGCGCCACCAGGGAAGCGCCCATTAACCATTTTAAAGTGGCATTTAGTACATTCACAGTGTTGTGCAACCATTACTTCCATCTAGTTCCAAGACATCTTCATCACCCTAAAGGAAAACGCTGTGCCCATTAAGCAGCTACATAAAGTTAGGTTATTTATTTGAGATCTTTCTTTTTTCTTAATGAAGGTATTTATTGCTATAAACTGCCCTCTTAGAAGTGCTTTTGCATCCCATAGGTTTTTTTTTTTTTAAACCCCACATTTGTTTATTTATTTATTTTTGGTTGTGTTGGGTCTTCGTTTCTGTGCGAGGACTTTCTCTAGTTGTGGCAAGCGGGGGCCACTCTTCATCACGGTGCGGGGGCCTCTCACTGTCGCGGCCTCTCTTGTTGCGGAGCACAGGCTCCAGACGCGCAGGCTCAGTAGTTGTGGCTCACGGGCCTAGTTGCTCCGCAGCATGTGGAATCTTCCCAGACCAGAGCTTGAACCCGTGTCCCCTGCATTAGCAGGCGGACTCCCAAACCACTGTGCCACCAGGGAAGCCCCTTCCCATAGATTTTAATATGTTGTGCTTCCATTTTCTTTGGATCATATACTGTTTGATTTCTCTCTTTTTTTTTTTTTTTGGCGGTACGCGGGCCTCTCACTGTTGTGGCCTCTCCCGTTGCGGAGCACAGGCTCCGGACGCGCAGGCTCAGCGGCCATGGCTCATGGGCCCAGCCGCTCTGCGGCATGTAGGATGTTCCCAGACTGGGGCATGAACCCGTGTCCCCTGCATCGGCAGGCGGACTCTCAACCACTGCGCCACCAGGGAAGCCCTGATTTCTCTTTTGATTTCTTCTTTGATACATTGGTTAATCAGAAGTATTTTGTTTAATTTCCATGTGTTGTGTCCCACCTAACAAACCATTGCCAAATCCAAAGTCATGAATATTTACCCCTATAGATCTTGTATCCTGCAACTTTGCTGAATTTGTTTAATAGCTTTAATAGTTTCTGTGGCTTCTTTAGGATTTTGCATATATAAGATCATGTCTCTCTGCAAATGGAGATAGTTTTACTTCTTACTTTCTAATCTGGGTGCCTTTTATTTCTTATCTTGCCTGATTGCTCTGGATGAAACTTCCACTACAATGTTGAATAAAGATTAATATTCTTTAAAAGATTATTTTTTAAAATAATCTTTTTTTTTTTTTTTTTTTTTTTTTTTTGCGGTACGAGGGCCTCTCACTGTTGTAGCCTCTCCCACTGCGGAGCACAGGCTCCGGACGTGCAAGCTCAGCGGCCATGGCTCACAGGCCCAGCCACTCCGGGGCATGTGGGATCTTCCCGGACCGGGGCACGAACCCGTGTCCCCTGCATCGGCAGGTGGACTCTCAACCACTGCGCCACCAGGGAAGCCCCATAATCTTTTTTTTAAAGATTGTTTTTGAGGTACCCTGGTTGCACGTGGCCTTTATCCAGAGCGCTTTGTTAAAGATACAGGTTTCTAATGAGTTGTACGGCGGTTGTGGTGGGGTGGGGTGCAGGGGCAGATATAGTCACTGTTCTGAGATCATCAGACTGGACTTCTAGTTAGTCAGCCATGTGGGAATGGCTGTGAGCAGTGAGGTAGGTTTGAACAGCACACAGTTTCCACAGTAATTGACATTTGTCCCTTGCTTCTTTCTGATAGTTATACATAAACTACAAGAGCAAATTACTAATTGCCTCAGATTTTTTGGAGGAAAAAAAAAGTTCTCAAATACCAGTGTGTTACAGTTAAGTTAGAAAATAGAAACAAAAAGAAGAAAAGAAAAATCACTAAAAATCCCACTGCCCACAGATTATACCAAAATGTTAACTAATGACTTTTATGCCTTTGGGCTTTTTAAGACACAAGAAAACTGGATCATAGTGAAATTGTTTTGTAAACTGCATTTTAAATTTAATTACGTCACGAACACCTTTCTATGTCCATGAGTATACTTCTGCAATGTTCTTTTTCACATCTCCTTTTCATGCTAATCACAAGGCTATTTGTGGCACTTCCGTGTATGTGTATAGCTACGTTACAGAAGTTTTTTTAAATTAAGTTGCTGTTTGTTTATTATTTTATTTGGTAGATGAATAGTGCCTGACAATTGTAAGACATCTTTTATTCATAAATATTTGTTTAGAATTTTATAATAACTATCTGAAACAAAGAAACTTTAATTACTTATCTCTCTGAAAGTGGAAAATATGAACGATTTTATTATATTTTTCTGTCTGTCTAAGTTTTCTTTGCTCAGCCTCTCTTTCTGGTCACAATCTGTTAGACTTTGTGGTTATATATCGAACCAGTAGAAGTAAACTTCCTGTTTTGGCAACTACTGTAGAAAGCTTGGTGGTTTTCACTTGTTCCTCTGATTAGCTTTGTCTCTTTTTTTTCCCCTTTCCCCTAATAGTAGTGGTTCAGACAGCTCGGCTTATCCTTCACCCCTCACCCCAGGACAGTTTTCTCCTTTTTTTTTTCTTCTGGCATTTCTCTCTCTCTCTCTTTTTTTATTTTATCAATTGAGGTATATTTGACATGTATCATTATATTAGTTTCAGGTGTACAACATAATGGTTCCATGTTTGTATATATCACCACAATAAGTCTAGTTAACATCTGTCACCTTACATAGTTACCAAAAAACTTTCTTCTTGTGATGAGAACTCTTAAGACCTACTCTCTTAGCAACTTTCAAGTCTACAATAAAGTGTTACTAACAGTAGCCACCACGCTGCACATTACATCCCTGGGACTTGTTTATTTTATAACTGGAAGTTTGTGCCTTTGACTCCCTTCACTCATTTATCCCACCCCCACCACCAGTTCTGGCAGCCCCCTGTCTGTTCTCTGTATGTTTGAGCTGCTGTTTGTTTTAAGATTCCACATATAAGTGAGATCATACAGTATTTGTCTTCCTCTGACCCCTTTTACTTAGCATAATACCCTTGAGGCCCACCATGTTGCTGCAAGTGACAAGACTTCATTCTTTTTTATGGCTGAATAATATTCCTGTGTGTGTGTGTGTGCGCGCGCGCGCACGCATTGTGTATATGTATGTATACACACACACACACACCACATTTTCTTTAATCATCCGTCAGTGGACCCTTAGGGTGTTTCTGTATCTTGGCTCTTGTAAGTAATGCTACAGTGAACATGGGGGTACATATGTCTTTTCGAGTTAATGTTCTTGTTTTCTTCAGATATATATCCTAAAGTGGAATTGGCTGGATCATATGGTAGTTCTATTTTTAATATTTTGAGGACAGTTTTGTCCTTTTGACTGCTTTTGTCCAGGGCTAAGTAAGTACTTTACTGCAAGTATATGAATAAAGTAGGTCTAAACCAGGGGTTTCAGATGGATTTTCTCTTGGGTATAAATTCTAGTCAGCTGGTGATGGCAGCCTAGGGAGCCGTGAGGACAGGAGTTCTAAGACCAAGTATTGAGCTTGGGAAAAAAGACTGTGTTTGATTATTATCCCCCATAAGCCCAGGATAGTGGTGTGTTGGCTTGCAACCCAGATTTCTGGTATTTGTATTCCAGACTATTACAAGAAAGGAAGTCATAGAGACACAGAATAAATGTTGAGAGCAGATTTGGAAATGTTGGTTTTCCTTGTTTGGTTTACTCCTATTGCAGCCTACTTCAGAATGGGTTATTCTTGATTTAGAATCTTTTTATGGACTTCTAGTGTAGATAATCCTCATCATAAAATAAGTTTGTTTAACCATTATTTTTCTAAATTTCTGAATATTTTTTTCCTGTTGCCCCTAGTACCTTTCAAGCCATATTGGGACAACCTTTCCCTCTTTTATAGTCACTTCCCTCCTGTAGATGTCACTGTAATATAGTTAGGCACGGGAATGCTTCAGTGTACTGCCATGGCAGTGTGTGCATTTATTCCTTCCTTGTCACCTCCACTGTCCCATTGTAGGACTGCTCTTGTATCGTAGTCACTTGTGTAGACATCTTTCTCTGTGTCTTCTGAGCTTTGAATCTTTTGCTGTTTTACAATCTGTGGTTTGCTGGATTCACAGAATTAATCCTTCGGATGTCATCATACTTCAAAGCATGAATTTGTTTAGTTCCTACATCCAGAAAACTCTTCTTATGGATCACTGCTGAGTTACTTTCAGTGGTTCTTTCTGAACCCAGGGACCTTACTCAGTATTTTTTTCTTAGACCTTAGGAACTCTTGGTATTTCTGGGAACCTCAAGTTATTGTAGGGAAAAATGTTAAGTGTCTACCATGCTTTTAAGTGTACTATCTTTTAAAATCCACAAACAAAACGTTCCCCCCACAACCTTGTAAAATAGATTTCTCTGTTTTGCAGGTGAAGACATTTAATAACAGGTTAACTGACTTGCCCACAATCCCACGGGTGACTGGTGGAGCTAAAATTTAAGCCTATGTCCTTGACTCTAACCTATGCCCAATGTTCTTTCCTTTCACCAGGCTCTTTGACAAGCATCAGCCGTCCTGAAAAAGTATCGACTGCTGATCCGTCTTTTTTTAAAAAATAAATTTATTTTATTATTTTATTTTATTTATTGTTTCTGGCTGTGCTGGGTCTTTGTTGCTGCACGCGGGCTTTTTCTAGTTGCGGCGAGCAGGGGCTACTACTCTTTGTTGCGGTGTGCAGGCTTCTCACTGCGGTGGCTTCTCTTGTTGCGGAGCACAGGCTCTAGGCATGTGGACTTCAGTAGTTGTGGCTCGTGGGCTGTAGAGCGCAGGCTCAGTAGTTGTGGCTCACATGCTTAACTGCTCCGCAGCATGTGGGATCTTCCCGGACCAGGGATCAAACCCGTGTCCCCTGCACTGGCAGGCAGATTCTTAACCCCTGCGCCACCAGGGAAGCCCTGCGGATCCGTCTTGCACTCAGTTGTAGTTGTCAGCTCCTTTAGTCTTCATGTTGGCCCCGGTGGCTTACCACAAGCACAGCACCCAGCTTCTCTGCCTCCCGGGCCCCAGAAGTCTTACTTGGCAGAAACCTGGAATCTAGCTTTGGTGTGTTCCCTGGGCCTGTGAGAAAGGAACATAAGCATTGTTGTTCTCCCCTATGCGTGAGGCCTTGTAGGACTCTTAAAACATGCTATCTCATTTAATTTTCATAGTATACCAGTGAGATTAGGATTATACTTGTTTTACAGATGAAGGAACTTAGGCTCAGAGAGCCATTTATTGTGAGTATGAGAAGTGCTTCTTCAAAAGCTAGGCAAACAAGTGTCAGATGTATCTTTAATAGCCAGGACACCCAGGATGAGTAGTACAGGCAATTACACCTGGGCCTGATCCTCTTAACATTGGTAATTGTTTATGAGTGACCAGAAATATCTTGGTGAGGAAGGCTTCATTTTGTCTTAATTGTTCGGGATAGCATGTGATATGAATGAACAAGTTTGGTCCAGTTAAGCCCAAATTGGAGGAAGAAAAAGTGCAAAGTAAATTTCTTACTGCTTGTCTGTCATTCCCCAGTTCTGCCACTGTCAGTTAAATAGACCTAGAGAAACTCCTAGTGGTCCATATCCAAACCCCTGTTACTGACCAGTAGTACAGTGAAGTGATACTAGAAGCTGTTGAGGAGGAGATGTATTTTCCACATTTGTAATGGAAACAGAAGCCTTCTTCAAAGGGAACTTTACATGCTGGGGAGATTTTACTTGATATAAAGGGCCTCCTTCCAATAAGCATCTTTGGGTGTGTTCCTGGTAACTTCAACTGTCCCTGTGAAAGAGAACAAAGTAGATCAAGTATCTCCTTATTTAGACTGGCTTCAAAATATGTTTCCCTCTATTAGTAAAAAAAAATTATTCTGCCCATTGTCGATTTAGCCATATCAACATATTATCTGAACATGTGATCTATTTCTTATACCAGAGTATGAGTTTCTGTCCCCTGGTGCTAGGCTGCTAATGTCAGTGGTCTGCTTATTTGGACTTGTGTGGATTCCTGCTGTTTGGCCCTCCAGTAAATACTGGCCCGGGCTTCCCTGGTGGCGCAGTGGTTGAGAGTCCGCCTGCCGATGCAGGGGACACGGGTTCGTGCCCCGGTCCGGGAACATCCCACATGCCGCGGAGCGGCTGGGCCCGTGAGCCATGGCCGCTGAGCCTGCGCGTCCAGAGCCTGTGCTCCGCAACGGGAGAGGCCACAGCAGTGAGAGGCCCGCGTACTGCAAAAAAAAAAAAAAAAAAAAAAAAGGCCCTTTCCCTGGGTAGATTGACTCTTGAAACCTTGCATGCTCTTTCCTTTCTTTGTTTATAGTTCTTGGGTCCCAAGATTATGTTCCCTTGTCTATGTGCCTATTTTTAGCTGGGGCTTTTTTCCCAGTGCCATGAGTCTGCCTGGATTCCAGGTCCTGGCATTCTTCTGTCTAGTTTATCATCTCTCTGCCCAAACCCTTGGGGTTTTTGAAGTGCAGAGAGATATCACTAGACAAAAGTCATTCAAGTACATATCTGTTTGATGAGTAAGAGCAGTTGCCAAATCTTATATCCATAATTTTCAGATACTCTGTTGATTTTTTTCTGTGTGCTATTCCTTTCGTTCCTTTGTGAAGTTTCAGGCATTCTAAAAATTTGCTGAATCACTTGTGTATTAACTAGGATGATAATTGCATAGTTTTCATTGATTTAGCTAAGATTTATTAAATATTTATTGTATATTTTAGTGATATCAGCAAGTTGGAGAAAGTTTTTAAACCGTAGTTGTGAAGATTTAATCTGTTGTTCTTAATTTTTCCTCAAGTCTTTCAGTGAGGACTGTATGTAAGATGTTTTGCGTAGCTCTGAGGGGAGATCTAAAAATGTAAGGATAAGACTTAGGGAAATGGCTGTAATACAGAGCAGGGAGGGGATGAGAGGTACAGGCAAATACTGTAGGAGTGCTAGTGGCTTGTGCTTATAGTTTATCCTGTCAAAGCCAACAGTTTTGATAAAGATGATGGTGATAATAATATCATTTATTGAGCTAACTTCTGTTGAGTCCTACACAGCAGGCATTGTTCTAAGCATTTTATATGTATTGTTTCACTTAATTCTCATGTGAGATAGGAATTTCTGTATGCTGCATTTTACACTTGAGGAGACTAAGGCATCTAGATCCTAAGTACCCTGCCTGTGGTCATCCAACTAGTAAGAAATAGACCTGAGATTTGAACCTGGGCATTCTTGTTTCCTCACCTGTGATTCCAACCACTGAATTGTACTGCCCCTGTGCATAGTAAATATGAGCACAGGTCCCATTCTCTCTGGTCCCATTCTCCCCCTCTGTATCCTCCTGTCTCTCCACTCTTACCATTGTACCCTGTGTTTCATCCTTATTCGACTTCCTAGAGTTCTTTGAACAGCACGCTCTGCTTTTTCTTGCCTTTGTGTCTTTGCACCTGCTTTTTTGTCTTTCTGGAAAACTTTTCTACCTCTGTCCTCTAAGATACCAGCCCCTTCCTTTCTCCCCAAGCTAAACTTGTTCTGTCTTGTTTATCTGACTAACTTGCTTCAATGGATTTAAAGGATGGCATCTTTTACCATCCTTGTCAGATAGCCCCTTTGGAAACTCATCTCTGTTCTCCCAGGCATGGGTTAGGTTTCTATCCTCGGTGTTCCCCAAATATTCTACACTTATATCTACATTAGCTCTTAACATACTGAATCATAACTGATAGTTTAAGTATTAGACTGAGCTTGAGACTAGGGTCTTAACTTAGTCTCTCATCCCAGCACCATAGCCTAGTCACCTGTTTGGTGAATGAATGAATGCTCAGTGGGAGTTTAGAAGTATAAGCCAAAATGCAGCCAAACTGAAAGCCCGTATTTGAGGAGCTATAAAATGATCTTGTTATTTTGGAGCTACCTATCCATCAGGGGACTTCTTTCTCTGACTCTCTCAAGGATAAGTTACCACTTTATTAAATTACTTGTGAAGAGGTAGGTTTAGTAATTGAGGACCCTGAACTAGTCTTTACTCTTATATGAGAGAATACTTTGTTTCTTTGAGTTTTGATTTGGAAGTCTCCCCCTTCCCCACCTTACTGTGCTGTCCCAGGCCATTAGTCATTAGGTGTTCCTAACCTTTTCTCTTGAGTGGAACCCAAGAAATCTCCTGTGGGCACACAGGAACCTAAGACCTCTCTGGTCTCTGGTGTAATCAGTTTGTGTTTAAATTTCTATTTGGAAGTCTAAAAAGAACTTTAGTATACCCCAGATCTTCATCCATTTCCCCTACATGTTCTCTGTCTGATCATAATCTGGAAACTTGGGGGTCATTGTTGAACCGTTTATTGTTTCGTCACCAAGTCTGGTCCACTTTGACTACTCCATGTCTCTTAAATGCAGCGGCTTTCCCATCATCTTTCCTGTTAGCCACTGAAGACCATGCTGTCATCATGTCTTGCCTGTAATACTGCAATAACTTATCTCCCTCCACCTACTCTTGGTCTTCTCTAATCTGTTCTTGACCAAACAGTAGGAATGATCTTTTTATATCTCAAAACTGATTATTTATTTACAGAGTGGGGAGATGTGGTCATAAAAGGGCAACATGAGAGATCTTTGCAGTGATGAAACTGTTCTGTATCTTGTATCCATGCTGATACTCTGATTGTGGTAGTGTACTGCAGTTTTGAAAGATATTACCATTGCGGGGTAGTGGGGACAGTCTGTACACAGGATTTCTCTGTATTATTTCTTACAACTGCATGTGATGTTACAATTATCTTAATAACATTTCAGTAAAAAAAATTATTATCCTATTTAAGACTCTTCAGTGCTTTCCTACTCCTTTTGGAATAAAGACTAAAGTCCTTAGTATGGTCTTTTGCAACTTGCATCATCTGGCTTACCATCTCCAGCCTTGTTTATTTGATACCAGTTTCCTATTGTGTTCCAAACACACTGACCTTTTACTGTCTTTAACATGCCAGTTTCTTCACTTACAGCCTTCCTGTTTGCTTCCATCATCCAAAATATTATTACTTACCTTCCTTTGGTTAATTCCTCCTCATTCTTTGTATGTCAGCTTCATTTTTACTTCTTTTTTTTTTTTAAAGAATCATTTGGGAAACTTTTTGTTTTTTTAATAAAACCCCATTTTATTTATTTATTTATTTATTTATGGCCACTCCTCATGGCATGTGGCATCTTAGTTCCCTGACCAGGGATTGAACCCACGCCCCCTGCATTGGAAGGGTGGTGTCTTAACCATTGGACTGCCCAGGAAGTCCCCATTTTTACTTCTTTTTTTTTTTTTTTTTTTTGCAGTACCTGGGCCTCTCACTGTTGTGGCCCCTCTCGCTGCGGAGCATAGGCCCCGGACGCGCAGGCTCAGTGGCCATGGCTCACTGGCCCAGCCGCTCCGCGGCATGTGGGATCTTCCCGGACCGGGGCACGAACCTGCGTCCCCTGCATTGGCAGGCGGACTCTCAACCACTGCGCCACCAGGGAAGCCCCCCATTTTTACTTCTTAAAGAGAAGCCTTTCCTGATTTTCCGGACTAAGTCAGATTTCTTCTGTTAGGAGCTGATAAAATACCCAGTATTTTTCCTTTATAGCAATCATCACAATTTGTATACATTCGTTTATCTGTGTGGTTCTTTAATTCGTATCTGTCTCTTCCACTCAGCTCCATGGGGGCAGGGTCTGTGTTTTTATCCCCAGCATTCAGTACAGCGAGTAATGGAAACATGTAAGACTTGAAAGACACTGTGTTTTTCTGCCAGCCCTTGTTCTCTTACTGGCATCAAAAAAGCACCTTAGATACCTAGGCCAGGAGAATAGGTTCCAATCCAGATATCTAGCTTATGCTCTCTTCCCAGATGAGTTTGAGTTTCTCTTGGCTTGCCTAAAAATTAAACCTCTTTCAGGTTACAGAGGCATTTATTAGAGGAGGGATAGGATATGATTGAGCAAGATGAGCATGCTTGATCCTGATGGCTGAGGCTACCAAAGAGCCATCTCAGACCCCTGGCCTGCTTACCTCTAGGAGATGGCCAGCCTTGAATTTGTTGGGTGTGCAGAGATTATCTGAAGCTGTAATTCATTGACCTTCTGAAGGTCATGGCTCTTTTCATTGGCTTGGCAGAGCTTTATGTTGTCACATTGAATATTGGTCTACCCAAAGGTCCCAGCTGCATGAGTGTGGGTGCACGTATGATTTGGTGACTGAGAACACTCAGCGTTCTCAGTTGGACAGTGGAATCCATGCCAGCTAGTCTAAATAGAAAGAGGTATTGGTTAGCATAAAGAATTTGTACATACAGAATTTTTGGAAGGACCAGACAGTTAAGCTTGGATCTGACATGCAGAACCAATGCAACCAGGAGAAATGCTCAACGACACCAAAGGACTGTTTGAGCAGAAGTGCCACAGCTGCTCCTGCTTGCCACAAAGTTGGAGATCAGACAGCAGAACCTCTGGAACTTCTGCTAAGTACCTGCAGAAAAACCATATGACTGTGTTTGACATTTGACATGAGAGCTTCCAAATTACAGTGAGTCACTTAGGGCTTCTAAGTCTGCACAGGCGTGCCTGCACAAGTGTTCTGCTGTATCACATGTGGAACTGTAGCTGCAAAGGAGTCCAAGAAATACAATCCTTAGCTTTCCAGTCTCTAGGGCACAAGAAAGCACACTAGAATGAGGTGTTGCGTGAGCTAGTCTGTGTTGTTTGCCATAGCAAATTAAAGGCTGACCATTATAGATAGACCTCATTGACCAGTGAATGTTTTTTTTGAATCTCGTGCAAATGGTTAAACTTGGTTTACTACCTATTAGGAACTTAACATGAGAACCTGTAACGTGAAACAGGGTAGTGACGATCTTTTAGATTTTCAAGCGGTGGATTTCGCCTGTGCTGAATTATGTACTTTATAGATAGTCAGTTGACCCTTGAACCATGTCAGGGTTAGGGGCACTGACTCCTTCATGCAGTCAAAAATCTGTGAGCTCCTGTCTCTGCCTCAGAAACAAAGGAATTGATAAATAACTCAGCCAAGGGCAGGAAGCTGAAACAGTTTGGGTAGAATCAGAATTCAAATCCTAGTTCTTTTGATTCCACATGTTGTGATCTCTCATCGAACAAAAACTTTTCCCCACAGTTAATTTAAAGATCTGTAAAATGAAAATACAGATACCATATTTATTGAAAAAAATCTGCGTATAAGTGGACCTGCATGATTCAAACCCGTGTTGGTCAAGGATCAACTGTATATGGTTTTGCATGATACCCATACATTTGCATATTCACTCATGGAATGTTGTTATTGAGAGCAAGTATGGGCTGTTCCATGCTGTGCTAGGAGCTAGTAATACAAAGGAAAGTAAGTCTGCATTCAAGAAGCTCACAGACTTGGTGTGGCAGTGTATTTCAACAGAGATGTGCAGTAAAATTAACCTGTGAAGTAAAAAAAAATATAAGTGTGGCACTCCACGTTTATATATCTACTATCTGCCACATGCACCAGCATCAAGTTCCCAAATGAGAGAGGTACATAGAGAGTCCAGGAACCTGCATTTTTAGCAGACTTTCCTGTTGCTTTTCTTTTTTTCTTTTTTCTTTTTATTGGAGTATAGTTGATTTACAATGTTGCATTAGTTTCAGGTGTACAGCAAAGTGAATCAGTTATACATGTATCCACTCTTCTTTAGGTCATTACAGAGTATTGAGTAGAGATCCCTGTGCTGTACAGTAGCCTGTTGATTCTTAAGCATTCTCCCTTGGCGAAGAACCACTGGTCTGGTGGGTCAGTAATAACCATTTTGTTTTATTGCTGTTCAAAACTTAGGAGTATGTTTCAGTTTGAGGTTATTTCCCATTTTGTCCATTGCCTTTAAAAAGTTTAAAAAATGCATGCTTGTTTTACAGGAGCGGAGTTACCAGGGCAAGTTATCTCCATGGCCGCTTCTACTCTAGCAACCTTGGCCATCTCCATCACAGGGTATGAATCGAGCACTGAGGACCAGCCCTCTACCCAGCCTGCAGGTGACTGACGTTGTGAAGGAGTGCCTTCAAAATATTCTGGAAAATGAAATCTATGTAGAATATAAAATTAAGAAAGACACTAGCACCACAAAATGCTACTTACTGGTCCTTCATTTTTCTCTCTGGTTCCTATTTTTACACTTTTTTCCTTCTCATCTTTGTTCTCATATATCACTTTTTTCATACATTTAATTATTTATCTTCTTAGGTTTCTTATCTTGATTCTTCATTCTTTCCTTTTTTTTAAAGTGCTTTTCTTATTTTTCTCTCGTTACTCTCTCTCACTTTCCTTCCGTGTTATTTTCCTTTTCTTAGTGTCCTATTTACCTTTGTCCATATTTTCTCCTACTTAGTCCTTTTATTTTCCATTTCTTCTGCAACTGTCAGTTCTCCATTGTTCTATTTTGCTCTGACTCTTTATGTTGCTTTTTTGTTTTTGTTCCCTTTCTCCCGCTCTTTCTTTTGTTTTTTATTTTCCATCTTCCAGTCATTCATTTCCCTGGCATTTCTTGCTTTTCTTCTCAGAGTTTGCTTTGCATGCCTCATGCTGTTAATATATTGACTGTTTCCCTTAAAGCAGAGCCCTCTGGTTGTTCTGCATGCAAAGCTCCTGTAAGATCCAGCTGGTAGGTCACTGTACTTGCACAGGGTTCAGGAATGTAAAAGGCCTTCCCTGTCTGTGCCAAGAGGTCCATTAGTGCCAGAGGTTGGGGAGTTAAGGAATGTTTTTCATGAGCTATTTTTGAAGAATGGACTTCAGAGAAGTCTTGAAAGAAGGGATTGGCTAAGAAAAAGGCATTTGGGGTAGTAGGAAAATGTTATTTTTCTTGCACATCGAATCATGTTTTCAAAGTGGAAAGGGGATGATGTTTTAGTTATGGACTTACTGTTCTTCTAAATATCTGCCACATCCACCAACGTGAAGTTTCCAAATTAGGAAGATATTCAGAGAGTAGAGTCAAACAGAAGCATATTATAATTAGCTTGCGCTTTAGCCCCAAACCTCAGGGTAGAATGTTTGTTCTGGTGAGGTGGGCTGACTTACCATGGTGCTAGTTAGACATCAGTAGTAAAAATGTACTCACAACTAATCATTTAACATTAAAAAGAAACACTAAGGAAATTATGACATAACGCTCAGAAGGCTACCGTGTGGTTACTTATGAAAATTCTGAAATAACAGGGAAGGCATTGTTAGAACAAATATTTAGTGAGTGCGTTCCACATACCAGGTACTATTGTGTGTGTGCTAGGAAGTCATTGGAGGGGAGCGCAAGATAGACAAGGTCTTAGCTCTCCTGGAGCTGACATTCAGCTGAAGGGAGAAAGTGGGAAAGGTCATAAGTGGAACGTGATACAGCTATGTAAAATATGTAAAGACAATGGGGCAAATAGGGCGTTGAGATTAGGAGTGTTCATGTTTTTCTTTTTACCTAGACTTTAAGAAATATGGTATACTTTTTTTTTTTTTTTTTTTTTTTTTTTTTTTTTTTTTTTTTTTTTTTGCGGTATGCGGGCCTCTCACTGTTGTGGCCTCTCCCGTTGCGGAGCACAGGCTCCGGATGCGCAGGCCCAGCGGCCATGGCTCACGGGCCCAGCCGCTCCGCGGCATATGGGATCCTCCCAGACCGGGGCACGAACCCGTATCCCCTGCATCGGCAGGCGGACTCTCAACCACTGCGCCACCAGGGAGGCCCAAGAAATATGGTATACTTTTATCATTAACTTTTTTTATGGAAGGCAAAATGCAGGTTTTAGGATCTTATGCATTTCCATCATCATGGTATATTCTGAGTAATAGTGAAATGTAATAGTAGTTGCGTTGTTAGAAAACAGTGAGTGCCTCGTGAAATAATTGAGTGTGATATCCCGTATTTGAAAATTCCTCATCCCCAGCAGTCTGTCATTTTTCATATCTAATTCTAAGAGAAAGATACACTACAAATCCCTGGCTGGTTCTTGTGAGAGCAGTTGGCTCCATTCAGGTAAAATGATGCTGAAAAGCCATATTGTTTCAGAAATATATATAAATACATCTATAAAGTTAAAAGAGGAAGAATTTTTAAATAAAGAATTCTGTATGTTAAAATTTGTTGCTTTTTATGGTTTGGGTAATTTTCATGGGCTAATTATAATTCTCAGTTACTTTGTCATGTGTTTTTCTTCAGTTTTTTGTCTAAATGATATATATATAAATATAAATGATATATATGTCATAAAAAAACTTGAACAATGTTAAGTGTATAAAGTAAAAAGTAAAACATTTCTCGGGCTTCCTTGGTGGTGCAGTGGTTGGGGGTCCGCCTGCCGATGCAGGGGACACGGGTTCGTGCCCCGGTCCGGGAGGATCCCGCATGCCCCGGAGTGGCTGGGCCCGTGAGCCATGGCCGCTGGGCCTGCGCGTCCAGAGCCTGTGCTCCGCGGCGGGAGAGGCCACAACAGTGAGAGGCCCGCGTACCGCAAAAAAAAAAAAAAAAAAAAAGTAAAACATTTCTCATAGTCAACCCTACTCGCCCAAAAACTTAATTTCCTTAGATGTAAACACAGCATTAATTCTCCACACCTTTTTCATTGCATATACAAGCATACATCCAAGTCTTTTTTTCTTTTTTAACCCAATGTAATCATACTGTCAGAATACATTTTGAAAGGTTAAACTAGGATAGCCTAGCTAATTGCTCTGTATTACTGTTTATTAATGTTATCATTTATAAATTATAAATAAATAATTTATTTTTAATATGTGGGTGATTTTTTTTTCTTTCCCTCTCCAGGGACAGAAACCATGGACAGAGGAGAACCCCCTGCAACACTGTCCTCATCTGCTTCACCCTCCTCCCCTTCACCCACCTTGGGCAGACAAAGGCCTGAAGTTGGAACATTTCTTAGAAAAAAGAAAACTAGCGATATCTACTTTGTGTCTCTCCTTTGGGCCATTGTTGGAGTCCAGATCTGGTTGAACCTGTGGATTGTACAGTTGCTGCCAGTGCCTATTGCAGGTAATTGCTTAATTATGATCTTGTCTTGCCTTTGAAGACTTTTTTCTTTAACTTTTGGATTTTTATGTTTGAGATAACTTTACTGTCTTTTTAGGTAAAAAGCGAGAGCAGGCTGTGAACAAGGTGGCCCCTCAAAAGTTTTTACAACTATAATTGCCCTGGTCTTATTCTTGAGACCATAGGAGCTTTCCTAGGACCTCTCCAGAGATTTTAAAATGCTGATGAAGGAATTGTTGAATTGGCATGTAACACTGACCTCATGGTTCAAAATAGTAAACTGTGAACTGTTAGATTATAAGGCCAGGACTAAGGACACAAAACTCCCTTGAGTTTGGGAAATTATAGTGCTTGGGATCCATTATCTAGGATCCAAACTTCAAGGCAACCCTCACAGATAAATAGCACTTCCTTCTAGTCCCTCCACCTTCTTAGTTGGCCTTTAACAGAAGGCTTAACCTCTGTTTGAAGGGCCACCATGCTGCCCACCTGCAGAGGGGTACTTTCACATTGTAGACTGTGTGGTTCCCACTGAAGTTACATAGTACACAGCTGTTTGTGACAGCCCTGCTCATACTCACCCCGCTTCTCTACCGAACGCCGGTAAGAGATTCAGATGTACAGAGCAGCATTGAGTAGAGAAATAGAAACAGATGAACATGTTGCCCTGCAGTGGTATAATCACAATGCATATGGAATACCTTATACTACTCTGGTCACTAAACATCAAACATCTAAGGAAAAGAACAAAATTTGGCAAGAGCAGCTATAATAGCCGAAGAGATTAGGACGTGTCGGAGGTTAGTATTCTTTACCCTGGAAAGGTAAGGCGTGAGGGCCCAAGACTGTAGTCACTGAAATCTTCATGATCAGGGTATCTTATGTTTATATGGGCTGTGAATCCCTGACCCCTTCAAGGATTAAGACTTCACAGAGAAGGAGGGATATAGGTGGGTGGGGATTGTGTGAAAATTGTCGCAATTACATGAGTTTGGACATTTTGAACTTTCTTCTCTCCCTCCTCCTTTTAAAAAAAAATACAGTATTTTAACACTAGCTTTACTGTTTTAGGAAGTTATATGAAATTGAGGAACCTATTCATGTTAAAACCTTGTAATCTCTATCTTTTTTATCTGTGTATTTCTCATCTTCCGTATAGTATGGATACTCAAAAAGCTCGTTATTCACTTTGGCGTTGTGAACTTCCTGGAGAAGCGCTGCTCCATGTGGTGGCAGGTTATAGAGCACTTCCTGAAGGAGCGGCAGGAAGCCCTGGCACCATGGCCAATCATCGGGCTTGGAAAATTCTTGTTAAAAGTTGATAGCAAGGTATTGTATTTTAAGAACTTGAGCTATTTTAATGGGGTTTATGTATTTCATTGTCTAAAATATTCCATTTTATGGTATACTGGTATTTATGTTTTATTTGTGGATAGCACATTTAATGTCTAATTCTATGATGAAATTTAAAGTTTAGAATTATGGTTTATATAAGGATGGGATAGATTTAGTTTCAGTAAGTATTGTGTTTGTATTTTTACATCTAAAAAATGGGAGACAAGGAGCACCTAGTTCAACTCTCTCATTTTATAAGGACCAAATTGAAATCTAGAGGGGTTAAGTGACTTGCCTAAAATTATATGGCCAGGTGGTGGCTCAGTTCAGTGAATATTTTTGGGAAAATTCTCATGTGTCAGCTATTACGCTAAGTCTTAGGGAAAATCAGATGAATCCTGGAAAACTAGGTACAGAAGCTGTGTTTAGTGGGGAGATAGAAATCCCTTAAAATGTAGAGGCCGAGTTAGATTCAGAGGCTTAGTGGTTAAGAGCATAGGCTCTGAATTCAAACTCTGGATTCAGATCCCTGTTCTACTTATTAGCTATGTGACCTTGGATGAGTTTCTTAACCTTTCTGTGCCTTGGTTTTCTTACCAATGCAATGAGTATAATAGCAGGTATACCTCATAGAATGGTTGTGAGTGTTAAATGAGTTAATATATGTACAATTCTTAGATCAGGATCTGGTACACAGTAAGCTCTATGTAAGTGTTAAGCTGCTGTTGTAATTTGGGGAGGAGACGTATGTACAGGATACATTGGTAGTACTGAGCAAGAAAGGACTCACTGTCGGAGAGCGGTGGGAGAGGGGAGGTTTTGCAGCAGAGGTGATGCCAGAGCAAATTTTGAAGCACAAGCAGGAGTTTATTAGGTAGACATGGCAAGAAGAGCAGGTGGATGGAGCAGTGCAAGGGCACAGAGACTCCCATAGCATGAGTTCTTAGGGAACACCAGGAAAATGGCAATGGCTGGGATATGTGAAATGGTAATTAGTGGGAGGCAAGGCTGGAGGGTCAGGTGAGACTGGATCACGAAGGCTTTTTTATGTGCCACGCTGTGCAACCTGGACTTCATCACAGGGCTAGTGACTGCTTCCTTTAACAGGTCCATCCATGACTTATGGTTGAGAAACACTGTTAGTTGAAACAAATGTAGATATAGATGAGAATGGTAACTGGAGCTCATGTGAGTGGGGAGGAAGTCGAAGGAGATGCAGGGGATACATTTTCTTACATATTGCCTGATGGTCTTCCAGAAAGTTTGCCAGTTTTAATTCCCACCACTGCAACATGTGAGAATGCCCACTTCCTTGAGCTCTTGCCAATACTGGATGTTATAGTGTAACAAAAAGTCCATTTTTGTTTTGTAAAAGGAAGTATCTCAGTGTTGTTTTAATTTGAAAATTTTAAAAATAAAAATTAGGTTGACCATCCTTTTATTTGCTTATTGGCTGTTTGTATTTTTCTTTTGTAATTTGCCTATTGTGTTCTTATTTTTTTTTTTCAATTTTTTAAATAAGAAAGAATCTAAAACTTCTCACAAATTTCAACAAATTTATCACATCTCCCTGATTAAGGTGAAGCTTTATCTTATTAGAGCAGATTTATCACTTCAAACTGTTTAAAGAGGGTAACTCTTACTTCAATTAATTCCTTTATCTTAGCACTATCGGATGGGATAGAAACTGAATCCCCTTCTCAGTGTTCCCATGAGCTTGTATTTGGAACCCTTCATTTAGGAAAACTCTACAGTTGTGTCAGTTGAAGTTCCAGGGGTGTCAAAAAGTATTTGTTATGGAGTAGCCTTGTAAAAAAAAATTTTTTTTTTTTTAAAGAAGATGTTGGGGGTAGGAGTTTATTAATTAATTAATTTATTTTGCTGTGTTGGGTCTTCGTTTCTGTGCGAGGGCTTTCTTTAGTTGTGGCAAGCAGGGGCCACTCTTCATCGCGGTGCGCGGGCCTCTCACCATCGCGGCCCCTCTCGTTGCGGAGCACAGGCTCCAGACGCGCAGGCTCAGCGGCTGTGGCTCACGGGCCTAGTCGCTCCGCGGCATGTGGGATCCTCGCAGACCAGGGCTCGAACCTGTGTCCCTTGCACTAGCAGGCAGACTCTCAACCACTGCGCCACCAGGGAAGCCCTAAAATTTTTCATTTTTATTCTAATTTATATGTCAATCTGTCCTTCTTAAGGAAGAGAGACAGTAAAATGAATAAAACTAGCATTTTCTGTTATATGTAATACATACCAGAATAAATGGCTGTCTCAAACTGAATATTTAATTATAATTGATGTCAAAATTATGTTCTGTGTAGTATAATAATATATGTGGGTTCCTGCTTTGGGGAATAAATCTATTTTTCTGTTTGATTTCTATTGATTGGACCAGTGTTTTTGAAATGATCCATATACAGGAGATTGTTTTAAGTATGTGTCTAAACATATATTGGGTGTACTTTAGGGAAAGCTCTGCAAAGAACATTTACAGTTACTCTGATGAAATTATGCGTCTTAGTTTTTATGCTTTTTATGTCACTAATAATGCCTTAAATCTTATGTTTATTGATTTTTAGATTATGTATCCACTAATCAGCATGAGTTATTATAGTGCTAAATATTGTGAGGTGTAAATGACATAATGTTGATATGAAAAAAGGATATTATATATGGTAGAAAAATGTGTGCCTAAAAAATTGGAAATGGAAGGAAATGCACCAAATCTGATCAGAATCTTAGATGTGTCTGCTTTTTCGTCAGGTGTTCACTGTTCCAAATGAGCACCGAAATGTTTTACTCTAGGAAATGTGAAATAAGTAGTATTATAAAGCTATAACTACAAAGTTCAATGAAAAATGTAGTATATGAACATAAATTAGTTTATACAGGGACTGAAAATCCTTTTGGTGCATGATATGTGAAAAATCTTAATTATCACTTTGATCTTTGGACTTTGGTGTGAAAGTTCAAGCCTATAAGCATTCAAGTTATTTTTATGTATTTTTAATTATTGAATTGCCAACAAAGCTTGTGGTTATCATCATTTCAATCGTGTATCTTAAAGGACTACTACATTCACTTGATTTAAAAACTTTGTTAATGCATTACAATTTTTTTTTCCAGTTTTTCCTTTGTCTGAGATAATTTCCTCCTCATGCTCTCAGTGATTTTCTTTTCTTTCCTTTTCATGCTATTACTGTATTCTCTAATGATATGCCACTGTTCTTATCTTCTCTCTCTCACCTTACCCCCTATCCTCAAGCTCTGGCACTGGCTGAATAAGAAGGTAAACAAACACCTGGATTTTGGTTTTTACTATTGAATTCTGTAACTTCCCCCCAAATCTCCGTTCTCACCCTGTTTCTGTCCATATGTCAAACTAAGTTTTTGTTTTTAAAGTTCTAATTATAAGCTATGGAAGGTCATGAAGCATTAATATTGTCACAGTACAATTTGCTAAAAACTTAGGATGTGGATGATATCTCCTTGCCCAAGTGTGTGTAAGTTCTGTCTTGTAGTCCTTTTGTCCACTGTGATTTCCATTCCTTTTTAGCTCTATAATGTGACCCAGTCTGATACTCTAATCTCCTTTGTTGTGTGAGAGCACATTACGCAGAAGTTACTAAAAAGGAAAGAGAACTCATTATGGCTACTTTTTCTATAAATAACACAATAATTTAAAAAATATATAAATTTGTGAAATACTTGTCTGATTCTCCTGGCTGGTAATGTTATATGTTGTCCTTTTTAATAACTAGTATTCCAAAATTTTATTTTTATCTTAAAAAAGATTGTAGTCCTGGCCTATGATATCTAATTTTATGTATTTCCCAAAGTGTGAGGTATCTGTGGTCAATGCCTCACATGATCAGCATGGAATTTTCCATAACTTCAATAAAGGCTAATGCAGATATATTAGGGGTGCTGTATCTCTGATATATTGTCCACAAAGAGCAGTTCTGACTTAATATCATCGGATCCCTAGGGCAGATAGCAAAAGATGACATCATTCATGTGTATTGTCTTTAAACACAATAAGACCTTAAAAATCTTCAGTGAAAATATAGCAGGCCTTAAGAAAGGTGTGGTACCTCTTGGAAATAGATCAAAATGTGACTCTTGGGTGTAAAGATTAGGGTTTCATTCTTTCTGTTGAAACAAGAAAGGGGAGACTCTTGACAATGCTTACGCTTTTAAACGTTGGATTGAAAATAAGCAGTGTGTGAAATAAATAAATACACACACATACTACCACCACTACACACACACAAACACACATACACAAACACACATACACAAATGGCTGTGTATACCTCCACTCTCTAAAAAACTGGTATGAGTAAATGAGTTCAATCCTTGGCAAATGATGTGCTGCAAATATAAGTTACATTTTCTTACTTTGATTAAAGTAGGTGATTTTATATATTTCCCCTGTTTGTGTATATTGAAATGAAATTGTCCTCTAGAGATGAGAGAAAGATTTAAAGTCATTAGGTTCAGGGACTTCCCTGGCGGTCCAGTGATTGAGACTTTGCCGGAATCCAATGCAGGGGGTGTGGGTTTGATCCCTGGTTGGGGAGCTAAGATCCCACATGCCTCATGGCCAAAAAACCAAAAGATAAACCAGAAGCAATATTGTAACAAATTCAATAAAGACTTCAGAAAAAAAATAAAGTCATTAGGTTCAATCTGATGTAACCTTTGGTGACTAAATGAGTTAGGTTACCTAGTTCATAGCTGACTAGTTGTGAGTTAGTTTTAAAAGATTCCTAAGAGATCAGGTAACTTTTTCCTTTTCTTTGGTGATTCCATGTAGTGTAGGTAAAGCATTGGTGTAGAGTAGGAGTAACTGCTTTAAGTTCTGAGGAAAGCACGTAAATAAGTTGAGGTCTGTTTTGTTACATTTCATCCAAGGTCAGAAAATTTGCAGCATTGCGTATTGGTATTCCAAGTTCAAGTAGAGTGAATTAGAGAGTAATTCAAGAGAAGTGAGGGTGAGAGACACGTCTATGATTAATTGAAATGTAACTGTTTCTTAAGCCTTAATTGTTTTATTTCTTAGTATTTATTATTTGCACTAAGACTACTAGAATTTGGTTAAAAAAAACAAAGCAAAATAAAAACCTCCAGGTCCAGAATAACGAAATAGAAAACTCAGTAGTGGAATGACACTTCCTTCATAGTTTGATCAATAGGGCCAGTCAGTTTCAGAGTGTCATTTGGTATAACTATAAATTTACTGACATTGCTACATTAAAAAAAATGCTTGCCCTTCATTTATACTTGAAACATTAAGAATGTTGTTTTAAAATTACTCCCCTTCCACTTTTAGAAAATAAAGTTTAAAATCTGAAATAATTTCTCTTGGTGTGGAAGGCTGGGAAAGTTAGTAGACGACTGTGCAATTTCCACGAGCAGGGCAGGGTTTGACAGGTGGTGTGATTCCCTTTGCCCAAAGTGGACCACAGAACAGGATGAGCCTCATGGGACGGCGCCACTGGCATTTCTTTACGAATTCTCTCCTCCTTCCTCTTCCCCTTCCCCCTTGCTTCCTCTGACCATGTTTCTCTTTCTGTGTCTATCAGTTGCTGTTTCCTTATGAGTCTTGTTCCATTCACTCTTTCAGGGGGTTCTTTTCCTCCATAAGTCTTCTATCCATTTTGTTTCCTCTCGATTGGTCCTTAGTTCTTCACATTTTGAAGTCTTTCCTCTCTCTTTTTCCCACTCTTTGTGCTCTCTTTCACTTTCATCATGTCTTCTCACCTATATCTTAGCTGGCTGTAATGTGAATAGAACCCCCACCGCCCCAACTTTTTTGCTTATGTATTGAACATCTCTCTTTTTTTTTTGCGGTACGCGGGCCTCTCACTGTTGTGGCCTCTCCCGTTGCGGAGCACAGGCTCCAGACGCGCAGGCTCAGCGGCCATGGCTCACGGGCCCAGCCGCTCCGCGGCATGTGGGATCTTCCCGGACTGGGGCACGAACCCGTATCCCCTGCATCGGCAGGCGGACTCTCAACCACTGTGCCACCAGGGAAGCCCTGTACTGAACACCTTAAATGACTTGATTTACAGGCACACCTCAGAGATATTGCAGGTTACATTCCAGACTATCCCAGTAAAGCGAATATTGCAAATAAAGCAAGTCACATGATTTTGTTTGGGTTCCCAGTGCATATAAAATTTGTTTACACTATACTGTAGTCTATTAAGTGTGTAGTAGCATTATGTCTAAAAAGCTGTAAACTTTAATTAAAAATACTTTATTGCTAAAAAATGCTAACTATCATCTAAGCCTTCAGTGAGTTGTAACATCAAAGATCATTCATTGATCACAAATCACCATGGCAAATACCATAATAATTAAAGTTTGAAATATTGGGTGAATTACCAAAATGTGATACAGAGACACAAAATAAGCACATGATTTTGGAAAAAATGGTGCCAATAGACTTGCTCGATGTAGGGTTGCCACAAACCTTCACTTTGTTAAAAAAAACAACACATTATCTGCAAGGCACAGTAAATTGGAAATGAGGAAAGTAAAACAAGGTCTGCCTGTATTTTAAGTTTTAAATGAAACATCTAACCTTCAGTATTATCTCTTGAAAATAAATCTTTATTTAGGTGCCTCTTATTCCAAGCCTTAGGTTATAGGCTTGTGATAGGAAAATTCAACCCTGGCTTAAAAACAAAGTTTGACTTTTGTAATGTTGTTGTACATAACGTGTTTGTGAATATTCCACATTTTATATGTTAAAAATACCCAGACATAAATTTAGATATTCAGACTTTCCAAATAAAATAGCATTTATGTTGACATATTTCAGGATATGACTTTTCTAAAAAAAATTGAGGCTCCTGAGTTATTTTCAGAAATCATAACTTGTGAATACAAATCCGGTCTTAATTCTGAAATTATTTTATTTATCTTGCCTAGTCAGATATGTATTAACTGAGCTTTTAACACATGCCGTGCACTGTTAGGTTTTGGAGATACAAAGAAGAGTAATACAACACTAGCTCTTTCCTCAGGGAACTGTATCAAGAACTAGATGTAGAGTTAGTTTCTGATTGTGAAACTTTTCTGTTTCATTGGTTTTAGAACTTACATTCAAAATATGACCTCTGACCTTCCATATCTTAGAAACCTGTTATTACTTTTTTTAATCTCTGCATTGTCTTTGATGCTTTGGTAGCATGCACTGAAAATTAACTCTTCCGTTTGAAGCTGTAATTGCCAAGATAAAAGATGCACTTTTTATCTTTGAGTTCACTGTAGCATTGATCTCTTAATGACAGTGTACTTCATGAAAGATAAGGAGATGCAAGCTTACAATCACTGAGTGGAAAATAAATGTTTTAGAAGGCATTTTTTTTTTTTTTTTTTAATTTTATTTATTTATTTATTTATTTATTTATTTTTGTGGTATGCGGGCCTCTCACTGCTGTGGCCTCTCCCGTTGCGGAGCACAGGCTCCAGACGTGCAGGCTCAGCGGACATGGCTCACGGGCCCAGCCGCTCCGCGGCATGTGGGATCTTCCCGGACCGGGGCACGAACCCGTGTCCCCTGCATCGGCAGGCGGACTCTCAACCACTGCGCCACCAGGGAGGCCCAAGGCATGTTGTCTTAACCACCATTTTTTTGCTCTTGGATGTTTAACTCACTGTTTGGAGAACATAATTCATATTTAAATTAAGAGTAACTTATTCAGCAGTGCTCATGTTGGAGTTGAGGGGTGCAATGTGGTATTTCAGTCATCAGTCTGATTGTATTTTTGAAATGTTAAATGGTAGCTTTGCATGGCAGGAATTCTAGAAATCTATCAGAATTATATAATCTCAAAACAAAAATTTTTATAAATGTAAGATTATTTGTGATTGTGAAAGATGAGAGAAGTTATACTCAAAATAGAACATCAAGTAGCATTTAGGGAAAGCATAATTTTAATTATTGATTAGGGAATAACCATTACTTTAATGATTATTCTTTATTTACAGTCAATTACAATTTGTCATAAAGCTTATGTTTTAAAAAGAATAGAAATATCAAGTGGAATATCAGATTTTTAAAAGTATTTTATTATGAAATATTTCAAATATAAAAAGATAAGAAGAGCACCCACATGCCTATCTTCCAGCATGACAAAATATGACCTATACAATTGAAGCCTATTGTGTACCCCTCCCTGCTTGTGCATCCACTTTCCAAGCGTTTTGCCCCCAGGGTAACTATTATTCTGAAATTAGTATTTATTATTACCTTAACATTAGATTTTATTCTTACTGCTTTTATAACTCTAGTGACATTAAAGGGAAAAAATAGTTTGAATGTAATTCCCATTTTAATTTGCTCCTATTTTATCTGTATAGTTTAGGACATACCTGTACTGTAAGAGTCATACTTTTTCTAAAGTCATCTATATTTGCTAATTGACAGTAAAATTTCATGAGATTTGAGGTCACTAATGGATTGTCATTATTATTTCTTTAGAATATTTATCAGATTGTAAATTATAATTTTAAAGGTAAATATACCACAGTGTGAGAATCCAAGCATAGATACAGTTTACATTCAAACTGACTGCCTTTTCTTAGGTATGACAATAATAAACTCTTTCTATAAACAACAATGGTAATTAATATTGTTACTTAACTTTCTAAAGTGGTTTATAGCTTTCCCTGCTTTAATCATTAAGCCATAGTTTGCTTTGCAGTGCTGAATATCTTGTCTTCATGATGTTTGAATACATATGTGTTTTTATTAAGTTGTGTTTGAAAGATAACTAATTCTCTTTTTCGTTTCTGTGCAGATGATCATCTGGCTGGAGAAGATGTTAGACAAAATAATTAGCATTTTCATCATATTTTTGTTAGTGATAGGAACCCTTCTTTTAGCCCTACTCCTGACTGCAAAGGTAGAGTACAACAATACTGTTATCATTAATAAACTCTTAATTGTTAGAATTTGTCGTGTAGGTAAGAAGCTAGCAGATGCAGGCATGGGAAATATTACTTTGCTTATAAGTATGTATAACAGTTAAAGTATTTATGATTTTTGTATTACTAGTTTTGCCATGAATTTGCCTAATATATTTTTTAATGTGCATTTTTATTTCATAAAAATCCTCTGAGGTAAATGCAGATGAAAAATTAAGATACTGAGGAAAAAGTGGCTTCTTCTGTCAATAGGAGAACTATGATCTGGTCTCATTACTTCTAGTGTAGATCCGGTTTCCTAGATCAGAATTCAATTCCTTTCCTTCATGTCTCATTGGTTTTTCTCCTGATTTACCATTAGGATATTTCTCGCTTTCCAGATCTTTCCAGCTTGCATTTCCTCTCCCCCTTTTTAGTTTGCACTGCTGTAACAGAAAACCATAGACTGAGTGCCTCAAACAACTGACATTTCTCACAGTTCTGGAGGCTGGAAGTCCCAGATGAAGGTGCCAGCATGGTCAAGTTCTTGGTAAAGGTCCTCTTCCTGGTTTATAGATGGCTGTTTTCTCCTTGTGTCCTCACATGGTGGGGAGAAAGAACTTGTGTCTCTTCTTATAAGGGCACTAATCCTATCATGAGAGCTCCACCCTCATGACCTGATTACTTCCCAAAGGCCCTACCTCACATTGGATGTTAGGATTTCAACATATGAATTTCGGGAGGATACAGAAATTTAGTCCATATCATCCCTCTTTCATCAAAGAAAATCACTCTCCAAAGTGCAACTAAAATTTTCTCTATAGTGATGTCTCTTACGGACTATTTAAAAAACTTTTATAATCTATTTAAATCCTTATATTGACTCTACTCAACTCTGCATCCCAGATTTTTATATGTTTTCCAGGAATTGTGAAGCTTACGTGAAATCATGGATATGAAAAATTTTCCTGTAGTGCTGTAGAGATATGGTAGTACCTGTTATCAGTAGATAATCTAATATGCAGCAATTTACTAAAGGATTACACTGTTTCCTGCTATTTGACTTTCTACTTGCAAGTCCTATTCTCAGTCATTCTTAGCCTCAGTATGCCCTAATCCTATCAACCTGCTCTCTGTGTACCTGTTTCAGTTTCAGTGCAGTTTTTGTCTATTCTTTGGATTTTAATCGTGTATAGTCACTTATTTAGACTTGACAGCCTTGTTTAGAGACCTATCTTTGTTTTTGTCATATTTCACCAAAACCTGCCACTGCACGAGTTCCTAGTTCTTAGAGAAACCTTTCACCAGTATGGTCTTCCGTTTTCCTTTTTTCTCTTTTTCCTCTCTCTTCTATTCCACTCTCCCTTCTTCATCCTTTTGAGTAGGGTCTTCTTACCTGCCCATCTCAATTGTTCATCTTTCAAGTTCTTTTTCTTTTTCATCCCATGCTTCAGTGAGCTTTTGCTTCCCTGAACTTTCATAACAAGTATTACTGAACCACTTCATTGTGGTCTAGGACTCATGCAAAAACTGAGCTTTTGAAGGAAATTTACTGGTTATCTAGTTCATTCTCCCAACCAATAAAAGGATAATTCTCTAAGACACCACGACAGTATCCATTTGAATGTCTAATAGACATCTCAGGTGTAACATGTCAAAACTGAATTCCAGACCTCCCTTGCTTGTCTGTTCTTCTCACAGTCTTCCCATTTTGGTAAGTGACAGCTTCATTCTGCTCGCTCAGGTGAAAAGCCTCAGGGTCATTCTTGACTACTTTATTTCTCTTATATCCACATCCAGTCTGTCAGAAAATCCTTTTTGCCTCCATTTTCCTGATATATCTTGGGGTAATAGCAGGGTGAGGATGTCAGGTAATTCCTTTCTACCTAAAGCAAGGATAAAATGGTATAAAAATGACTATAAACACCATATCAGGGCTTTGGAAAATGACCAGTTAGGCAATAACTTGAGTATTTGCTCAAGAAAAACTGCTACCACATCTGGTAAAAACACGTAGTTTGGGGCTTGCTTGCTTGGAGTTACCTATCCTCATCTGCCTGGCATGAGCAGCAAAAACCTGCAGCTTTTCTTATGGGAGGTGGTGGATTTGGTTTGGGGCTGGCAACAGAGAAGCTGTGAATTAAAGGGGGAGATTCTGGAAGCAAGAGAGCCATAGAAGGGCTGAGATTAATAAATCACACATTCTAGACTGGTATATGTGAGACCTCAAGGAGTCCTGTGAATATTGAAAGCCTGGGAGATTTGCAAATTTGTTGTGCCTTTGATTGTATTTCTCAACTCTCACACATCTCAGGCTGCAGAGGATGAAGCTTCCTAGTGTGAAGTGTCTGAGCATAACTTCTGCCAGAATTATTTGCTGTCTGTTAAGCTATTCAGATCTCGGGGAAACCCTTAGGCTTTTCAAAAAATAAAAGACATTGAGCAGAGACATTAATGACAGGGAAGACAGACTTTGCAGTTTGATTACAGATAAGTTATTTGCTTACTGAAACAAAATAACAGCTCTCAGAGGTACAAAACAGAATCCAGAGTTGCTACAACACATTTTTTAAAAAATGTATTTCATTTACTTATTTGACTGCACCATGTCTTAGTTGCAGCAGGCGTGCTTCTTAGTTGTGGCATATGGGCTCCTTAGTTGTAGCAGGTGAGCTCCTTTGTTGCAGCCAGTGGGCTCCTTAGTTGTGGCATGTGAACTCTTAGTTGCGGCATGCATGTGAGATCTAGTCCCCTGACCAGGGATAGAACCTGGGTCCCCTGCATTGGGAGCATGGAGTCTTAACCACTGTACCACCAGGGAAGTCCTTGCAACTCATTTTTTTACATCCAATTTTTTTTTTTTTTTTTTTTTTTTTTTTTTTTTTTTTTTTTTTTGCTGTACGCGGGCCTCTCACTGCTGTGGCCTCTCCCGTTGCGGAGCACAGGCTCCGGACACACAGGCTCCGCGGCCATGGCTCGCGGGCCCAGCCGCTCCGCGGCATGTGGGATCTTCCGGGATCGGGGCACGAACCCGTGTCCCCTGCATCGGCAGGCGGACTCTCAACCACTGCGCCACCAGGGAAGCCCTTTACATCCAATTTTTAACCAAAAATTACTAGGCATACAAAGAAACAGAAAAATGTGACTCAAGGGGAAAAACCCCCAAAGAATTAGACACTTAAGTGGTCCACATGTTGGATTTAGCAGACAAAGAATTCAAAGCTGCTATTGTAAATATGTTCAAAGAATTAAAGGAAAGTATGCTAATAATGAGTAAGCAAATGCAGACTCAACAGAGAAATGGAGACTATAAAACAGAACCAAATAGAAATCCTAGACTGAACTGAAACTGAAAGCAACAGTAACAAATGAAAAATCACTAGATAGGCTCAACAGCAGATTTGCAATCCAGAAAAAGGAAACTAGTGAATTTGAAGAAAGATCAGTAGAAGCATACAATCTGAAGAACAAAAATTTAAAAAATATTGGAGCCTCAGAGATCTGTGGGACAATATCAACGTTTCTGTTAGAACCTAACAGACACGTAATTGGCATCTGAGAAAGTGAGAAGAAAAAAAAAGTTGAAAAATACTTGAAGAAATAATGGTCAAAAACTTCCCAAGTTTCATGAAAAACATTAACAGATCCACGAAGCCTGACAAACTTTGAGTAGAATAAATACACAGAAACAAAAAATCACACCTAGAAACATCATAGTCAAGCTACTAAAAGCCAAACAGAGAAAGAATCTTGAAGGAAGCAAGAGAAAAATTACACATCACACACTGGAGAACAACAAAACAATGAGTTAATTCTCATAATAAACAGTGAATCCGAGGAGGCATTGGAATGACATATTCAAAGTCTTGGGGAAAAAAGAAGTGGTCAACTAAGGATTTTATGATCAGTGAAACTATTCTTTAAAAGTAAAGGCAAGATAAAAATGTTTCTAGATAAAGTGAAACTGAGAATTTGTTAATAAAGAGACCTGCACTATAAGAAATGCTAAAGGAGTTCCCTCAGACTGAAGAGAAATTACTCTAGAAATAACTCTATCCAAAGGGAGAAATGAAGAGCACTTGGTAAATATATAAGTATATATAAAAGTTATATTCTTCCCTCTCCTTCAGTTTGTTTGGACAACATGTGCCTATTTAAAGAAAAATTATAACACTGTATTGTAGAGTTTATAGTATATGTAGATAAGTTATGTATGTATAACAGTAGCATGAAGAAGAGGACTGGGAAATGTAACTAAACTGATATGAAGTTCCTATAGATATTTGACTGGAAGTAAGTCAATACTAACTTGAAATAACTCGTGATAAATTAAAGGTATGATAAGGTTAAGATAAACAGCAACTACTAAATAACGCAAATTTTAGGGGAAATAAAATAGTATACTAAAAAAATAATTGCTTACCACAAAAGAAGGCAATAAAAGAGGAATAGTAGAGATGGGATAGATAGCAGATAGCAAAATGGCAGATCTGTATCCAATCATATCAGTGCTTATATTAAATATGAGGCAACTAAACAAAAGGCAGATTCTCAGATTGGATACGAAAAAGCAAGTTCCACCTAAATGGTATCTATAAGTGATATACTTTAAATTCAGAACCAAAAAGATGGATAGTAAAAGGATGAAAAAAGATATACGAAGCAAACTGTAAACATAAGAGATGTGGAGTGATTATATTAATATCAGACAATGTAGTTAAAACAAATATTACTGGAGACAAATGAGGACTTTTCATAATGATGAGAGTTAATACTGCAGTAAGATAAAAAAATTACAAATGTGTATTCTAACACTAGAGCTCTAAAATACATGAAGCAGGGACTTCCCTTGTGGTCCAGTGGCTAAGTCTTCGTGCTTCCATTGCAGGGGGCCTGGGTTCAAACCCTGGTCAAGGAACTAGATCCTGCATGCATGCCGTAACTAAGAGTTCTCATGCTGCAACTAAGAAGTCCGCATACCTCAAAAGATCCCATGTGCTGCAACCAAGACCTGGTGCAGCCAAAAAAAAAAAAAAAAAATCTTAAAAAATAAAATACATGAAGCAAAATGTTCAGAATTAAAAGGAAAAATAGGTAAATCAATGATTATAGTTGGGGATTCAATACTCTTCTTGGAATAGTTGACAGAATAAGTAGATAGAAAATTTGTAAGGATATAAAACATTGAAAAACATTGTCAAGCAATTTGACCTAATTGACAAGAGCAGAATCATGTTCTTTTCAAGTAAACATGGAATACTCACCAAGATAAACCATGTGCTCAGTACATTTAATACATTTATTTATTTTTCAATTTTATTTTATTTTTTTATACAGCAGGTTCTTATTAGTTATTTTATACATATTAGTGTATATATGTGAATCCCTATCTCCCAATTCATCCCCCCACCTGCCACCGTCCCGACTTGGTGTCCATACGTTTGTTCTCTACATCTGTGTCTCTATTTCTGCCTTGCAAACCGGTTCATCTGTACCATTTTTCTAGATTCCACATATATGTGTTAATATATGATATTTGTTTTTCTCTTTCTGACTTACTTCACTCTATGACAGTCCCTAGGTCCATCCACATCTCTACAAATGACCCAATTTCATTCCCTTATGCCTGAGTAATATTCCATTGTATATATGTACCACATCTTCTTTATCCATTCTTCTGTCAGTAGGCATTTAGGTTGCTTCCAAGACCTGGCTATTGTAAATAGTGCTGCAGTGAACATTGGGGTGCATGTGTCTTTTTGAATTATGGTTTTCTCTGGGTATATGCCCAGTAGTGGGATTGCTGGGTCATATGGTAATTCTATTTTTAGTTCTTTAAGGAACCTCCATACTGTTCTTCATAGTGGCTGTATCAATTTACATTCCCACCAACAGTGCAAGAGGGTTCCCTTTTCTCCACACCCTCTCCAGCATTTGTTGTTTGTAGATTTTCTGATGGTGGCCATTCTGATCAGTGTGAGGTGATACCTCATTGTAGTTTTGATTGGCATTTCTCTAATAATTAGTGATGCTGAGCAGGTTTTCAAGTGCCTCTTGACCATCTGTATGTCTTCTTTGGAGAAATGTCTGTTTAGGTCTTCTGCCCATTTTTTTGACTGGGTTTTTTTTTTTTTTTTTTTTTAATATTGAGCTGCATGAGCTGTTTGTGTATTTTGGAGATTAATCCTTTGTCCATTGATTCGTTTGCAAATATTTTCTCCCATTCTGAAGGGTTGTCTTTTCATTTTGTTTATAGTTTCCTTTGCTGTGCAAAAGCTTTTAAGTTTCATTAGGTCCCATTTGTTTATTTTTGTTTTTATTTCCATTACTCTAGGAGGTGAGTCAAAAAAGATCTTGCTGTGATTTATGTCAAAGCATGTTTTACCTATGTTTTCCTCTAAGTTTTATAGTGTCCAGTCTTACATTTAGGTCTTTAATCCATTTTGAGTTTATTTTTGTGTATGGTGTTAGGGAATGTTCTAATTTCATACTTTTACATGTAGCTGTCCAGTTTTCCCAGCACCACCTGTTGAAGAGACTGTCTTTTTTCCATTGTATATCCTTGCCTCCTTTGTCATAGATTAGTTGACTGTAGGTGTGTGGGTTTATCTCTGGGCTTTCTATCCTGTTTCATTGATATATATTTCTGTTTTTGTGCCAGTACCATATTCTCTTGGTTACTGTCACTTTGTAGTATAGTCTGAAGTCAGGGAGTCTGATTCCTCCAGCTCCATTTTTCTTTCTCAAGATTGCTTTGGCTATTCCGGGTCTTTTATGTCTCCATACAAATTTTAAGATTTTTTGTTCTAGTTCTCTAAAACATGCCATTGGTAATTTGACAGGGATTGCATTGAATCTGTAGATTGCTTTGGGTAGTAGAGTCATTTTCACAATGTTGCTTCTTCTAATCCAAGAACATGGTATATCTCTCCATCTGTTTGTGTCATCTTTGGTTTCTTTCATCAGTGTCTTATAGTTTTCTGAGTACAGGTCTTTTACTTCCTTAGGTAGGTTTATTCCTAGGTATTTTATTCTTTTTGTTGTGATGGTGAATGGGATTGTTTCCTTAATTTCTCTCTGATCTTTTGTTGTTAGTGTATAGGAATGCAAGAGATTTCTGTGCATTAATTTTGTATCCTGAAACTTTACCAAATTCATTGATTAGCTCTAGTAGTTTTCTGGTAGCATCTTTAGGATTCTGTATGTATAGTATCATGTCATCTGCAAACAGTGACAGTTTTACTCTTCCAATTTGTATTCCTTTTATTTCTTTTTCTTCTCTGATTGCTGTGGCTAGGACTTCCAGAACTACGTTAAATAATAGTGGTGAAAGTGGACATCCTTGTCTTCTTCCTGATCTTAGAGGAAGTGCTTTCCGTTTTTCATCATTGAGAGTGATGTTTACTGTGGGTTTGTCATATATGGCCTTTGTTATCTTGAGGTAGGTTCCCTCTGTGCCCACTTTCTGGTGAGTTTTTATTATAAATGTGTATTGAATTTTGTCAAAAGCCTTTTCTGCATCTGTTGAGATGATTGAAGATCTTTATCCTTCAATTTGATAATATGGTGTACCACATTGATTGATCTGCATATATTGAAGAATCCTTGCATCCCTAGGATAAATCCTACTTGATCATGGTGTATGATCATTTTAATGTGTTGTTGGATTCTGTTTGCTAGTATTTTGTTGAGGATTCTTGCATCTATATTCATCAGTGATATTGGTCTGTAATTTTCTTTTTTTTTATAGTATCTTTGTCTGGTTTTGGTATCAGGGTGATGGTGGCCTCATAGAATGAGTTTGGGAGTGTTCCTTCCTCTGCAATTTTTGGAAGAGTTTGAGAAGGATGGGTGTTAGGTCTTCTCTAATTGTTTGATAGAATTCACCTGTGGTCCTGGGCTTTTGTTTGTTGGAAGATTTTTAATCACAGTTTCAATTTCATTGCTTGTGATTGGTCTGTTCATATTTTCTGTTATTTCCTGCCTCAGTCTTGGAAGGTTATACTTTTCTCAGAAATTGTTCATTTCTTCCAGGTTGTCCATTTTATTGGCATAGAGTTGCTTATAGAAGTCTCTTATGATGCTTTGTATTTCTGCGGTGTCCACTGTAACTTCTCCTTTTTCATTTCTAATTTTATTGATTTGAGTCCTCTCCCTCTTTTTATTGAAGAGTTTGGCTAAAGGTTTATCAATTTTGTTTTCAAAGAGCCAGCTTTTAGTTTTATTGATCTTTGCTACTTTTTTCTTTGTTTGTTTCATTTATTTCCGCTCTGCTCTTTATGATTTCTTTCCTTCTGCTAACTTTGGGTTTTGTTTGTTCTTCTTTCTCTAGTTCCTCTAGATGTAAGGTTAGATTGTTTATTTGAAATTTTTCTTGTTTCTTGAGGTAGGACTGTATTGCTATAAACTTCCCTCTTAGAACTGCTTTTGCTGCATCCCATAAGTTTTGGATCGTCCTGTTTTCATTGTCATTTGTTTCTAGGTATTTTTTGATTTCCTCTTTGATTTCTTCAGTGATCTCTTGGTTATTTAGTAATGTATTGTTTAGCCTCCATGTGTTAGTGTTTTTTATGTTTTTTTTCCCTGTAATTGATTTCTAATCTCATAGCATTGTGGTCGAAAAGTTGCTTGTTATGATTTCAATTGTCTTAAATTTACCGAGGCTTGATTTGTGGCCCAAGATACGATCTATCCTGGAGAATGTTCTGTGTGCAGTTGAGAAGAAAGTGTAATCTGCTGTTTTCAGATGGCATGTGCTATAAATATCAATTAAATCTGTCTGATCTGTTGTGTCATTTAAAGCTTGTGTTTCCTTATTAATTTTCTGTTTGGATGATTTGTCCATTGGTGTAAGTGAGGTGTTAAAGTCCCCCACTTTTATTGTGTTACTGTCAATTTCCTCTTTTATAGCTGTTAGCATTTGCCTTATGTACCGAGGTGCTCCTATGTTGGGTGCAGATACATTTATAATTGTTTTATCTTCTTCTTGGATTGGTCCCTTGACCATTGTGCAGTTTCCTTCCTTATCTCTTGTAACATTCTTTATTTTAAAGTCTATTTTATCTTATATGAGTATTGCTACTCCAGCTTTCTTCTGATTTCCATTTGCATGGAATATCTTCTTCCATACCTTCACTTTCAGTCTGTATGTGTCCCTAGGTCTGAAGTGGGTCTCTTGTAGACAGCATATATATGGGTCTTGTTTTTGTATCCATTCAGCAAGCCTGTGTCTTTTGGTTGAAGCATTTAATCCATTTACATTTAAGGTAATTATTGATATGTATGTTCCTATTACCATTTTCTTAATTGTTTTGGGTTTGTTTTTGTAGGTTCTTTTCTTCTCTTGTGTTTCCCACCAAGAGAAGTTTCTTTAGCATTTGTTGTAAAGCTGGTTTGGTGGTGCTGAATTCTCTTAGCTTTTGCTTGTCTGTAAAGCTTTTGATTTCTCCATCAAATCTGAATGAGATCCTGGCTAGGTAGAGTAATCTTGGTTGTAGTTTTTTCCCTTTCATCACCCTAAGTATATTCTGCCACTCCCTTCTGGCTTGTAGAGTTTCTGCTGAGATATCAGCTGTTAAGCATATGGGAGTTCCCTTGTATGTTATTTGTCGTTTTTCCCTTGTTCCTTTTAATAATTTTTCTTTGTCTTTAATTTTTGTCAATTTGATTACTATGTGTCTCAGCGTGTTTCTCCTTGGGTTTATCCTGCCTGGGGCTCTCTGCACTTCCTGGACTTGGGTGGCTGTTTCCTTTCCCATGTTAGGGAAGTTTTCGACTATAATCTGTTCACATATTTTCTCTGGACCTTTCTCTCTCTCTTCTCCTTCTGGGACCCCTATAATGTGAACCTTGTTGCATTTAATGTTGTCCCAGAGGTCTCTTAGGCTGTCTTCATTTCTTTTCGTTCTTTATTCTGTTCTGTGGCAGTGAATTCCACCATTCTGTCTTCCAGGTCCATTCTTCTGCCTCAGTTATTCTGCTATTGATTCTTTCTAGTGTATTTTTCATTTCAGTTATTGTATTGTTCATCTCTGTTTGTTTGTTCTTTAATTCTTCTAGGTCTTTGTTAAACGTTTCTTGCATCTTCTCGATCTTTGCCTCCATTCTGTTTCTGAGGTCCTGAATCATCTTCACTATCATTATTCTGTGTTCTTTTTCTGGAAGGTTGACTATCTCCACTTCATTTAGTTGTTTTTCTGTGGTTTTATCTTGTTCCTTCATCTGGTACATAGTCCTCTGCCTTTTCATTTTGTCTATCTTTCTGTGATTGTGGTTGTTGTTCCACAGGCTGCAGAATTGTAGTTCTTGCTTCTGCTGTCTGCCCTCTGGTGGATGAGGTTATCTAAGAGGCTTGTGCAAGCTTCATGATGGGAGGGAGTGGTGGTGGGTAGAGCTGGGTGTTGCACTGGCAGGCAGAGCTGAGTAAAACTTTAATCTGCTTGTCTGCTCATGGGTGGGGTTGGGTTCCCTCCCTGTTGGTTGTTTGGCCTGAGGCAACCCAGCACTGGAGCCTACCCGGTTCTTTGGTGGGGCCAATGGCAGACTCTGGGAGGGCTCACACCAAGGAGTACTTCCCAGAACTTCTGCTACCAGTGTCCTTGTCCCCTTAGTGAGCCACAGCCACCCCCTGCCTCTGCAGGAGATCCTCCAACACTAGCAGGTAGGTCTGGTTCAGTCTCTGTGGGGTCACTGCTCTTTCCCCTGGGTCCTGATGAGCACACTACTTTGTGTGTGCCCTCCAAGAATGAGTCTCTGTTTCCCCCAGTCCTGTCAAAGTCCTGCAATCAAATCCCACTAGCCTTCAAAGTCTGGTTCTCTGGGAATTCCTCCTTCCATTGCTGGACCCTCAGGTTGGGAATCTTGACGTGGGGCGCAGAACCTTCACTCTGGTGGGTGGACTTCTGTGGTATAAGTGTTCTCCAGTTTGTGAGTCACCCACCCAGTGTTTATGGGATTTGATTTTATTGTGATTCTGCCCCTCCTACCATCTCATTGCGGCTTCTCCTTTGTCTTTGGATGTGGGGTATTTTTTTTGGTGAGTTCCACTGTCTTCCTATAGATGACTGTTCAGCAGTTAGCTGTGATTCCAGTGCTCTCGCAAGAGGGAGTGAGTGCATGTCCTTCTACTCCGCCATCTTGAACCAATCTCCATTTAATACTTTTAAAAATAGTAAAATCATATAGAACATGTTCCCTGACATTGGCTTCTCCTTTTTTATCCCCCTCATTTTGTTGATTACGCAAGGCAAATTCTGAGATTCATTTTCACTTGGGTTACTTTACTCACAAACCTTACTCGGTTGATTATTTCCCTGTATGTCTCACATTGCCTTATAATTCTAAAGCCCATGTAGTGTTGATATTGCATACACACACACACACACACACACACACATATATACATGCTATACATACGTACACTTATGTGAACTAAATATATCTATATATTTATGTTGTATATATTTGGAAGTATTTGTATCTATTTACATTTCTCCCCCCTTTGTTGAGCTTGAAGACAGGGAGCTGTTCTGCACAATTTATTTCCCATAGTGTGTGTCCTAGGACATTTTGGATAGCGGCTATTCAGTGGAGGTCTCTAAGTTAATTGACACTAAGATGTATAATTACTTGACTCTAAAAGCATTGTTCCAATAATAGTGTAGAAAAGAAATGTTAAATTGGGTTTAATTTTTATTGAGATTCTTTTCTCTTCTTATCCATAATACAGGTACATCAAGAGAGTGTACACATGATTGAAGTCACAAGCAATTTGATTAATGAAACTCTAGCAAATCACCCTGAGTGGGCAAAGTAAGAATGTTGTTTTGAGAAAAATAGAGATGGATGGCCAAGGTTCTATGTCTGTTTGCATGAAATGATCTTCATTGATACAGTTACCTTGGAAGAGAAAAGAAATTTGCCAAGGCTTTGATGAATGTTGTCATTTTTGTATAAAAATAACATGTAATGGGATGGTGGGGAGGGGGGAGTTCGTATATATGAATTGAGATTCACAGTTTTCCCCATGTTTGTGACTTATTAAGCTTTCACCTACATTGTGTTATGTGTTCCTCAGTAGGTTGAAGAGATTATCCCCATTTCACAGATGAGGAGGCAGGATCAAAGGCTAAGGAATTTGTGACAGTCCCCCATGGCACAGTCAGCAGTGTTCCCATATTGTATCGTTTTTGCGGCAGGGTTGCAAACTGTGGCTCAGGGCCAAATCTAGCCACCTGTTCTTATAGAGATTTATTGGAACAACTTATACCCATTCATTTACATGTTGTCTGTAGCTGTTTGGGGGCTACAAAGGCAGACAGAATTGAGTAGTTGTGATACAGATTATATGTTCCGAAAAGCCTAAAATATTTATTTACATTCTGGCCCTTTACAAAAGAAATCTGCCAACCCCTATCTTAGAGGATCTCTTTGTGTGCTTGTTTAATTTGGCTTCTGTGAGAGGGTTTTTATGTCTTTGAGGAGAGTGTTCAGCTGGACTACGCTGTTCACCTAATTGAACTTGATGACAAATTACATGACCTTTTTTACTAACGCCACGGTGGTCACTAATTTATGTTAGGAAATACTCTGCCAGTTGTAAGATTATAAATTGAGATTTAACTTGGTTTTTTCCTTTGACTTGACTTTATTTCTTTATATAAAACCTGCTTAGGACATTCCTTGAACTTGGTTTAGAATCATATTTAAATATTCTCAGAAGGACTTCTGTTATATTTCTACCCACTTATCTCCTATTACCCAGAGCATACTCAGTGCTTGTTCTCAATATTTCTGATTAGTTACAAACTGTAGTATATCCATTCAAATGAATAATACTTAGCATTAAACAAAAATGAACTGTCAGTTCATGCAGCAACATGGATGAATCTCAGAATAATTATGGTGAATGAAAAAAGTCAAGCAAAAGAGAGTCTATATGATATGATTCCATTTATGTTAAGTTCTAGAAAACACTAATCTAGTGACATATCAGTGGCTATCTGTGGATAGGGGTGGGTTCCAGGGAGGGAGTACAGAGGGGCGCAAGGAAACTTTTGAGAGTGATAGGTATGTTCATTGTCTTAGTGAAGGATATAAGAAGTAACATTGATCAGATTTTATTCTGTAACAGTCTCCCTCTGTGCTGTGGAGAAAAGGTGGAAGGTGTTCCAAGACTTGAGCCTCTTAGACCAGTTAAAAACTAGAGTAAAACTAGGTGAGAGGCAGTAAAGCTCTTAATTGTGGGCAGTTGTTGTGGAGTGAACAGGACAGACAGATTTGTAAGATCTTAAGGGGTTAGTTGGTGATTAATTGGGTATAGGAAAACGAAACCTAGCGTGACTCTAATGTTTCAAGCTTTCAAACTTAGTGGATGATGGTGGATTCACCAAGATAGGAAACAGAGAAGCAGATATGGTGGGAAAACTAATTCACTTACTTTTTACCTGATGAGTTTGAGGTGTTTATGGTAAGTGTCAACAGAGGCCTCTAGTAGGCTATTGATTATGTTGGTGTACAGTTCAGGAGAGTGATCTGGAGTGAAGTTAAGAAACTGGCAGCCTTAATTATCTCCTTAGAAGAGGGCTCTTTTTCTTTGGTGGTCATTCTTCTGTAGTGGAAGTAAGTCCAAAGCCCTTCTGTACTGGTTTTCAATTGTAATAGTACTATCTCTACTGTTGTTTTGAAGGCACACACAAACTAGGGAGCCCCAGATCAGAGTAGTTCAGAAAGTTGGTTGTTTTTGTTTTTAAATTTGGGAATAATTATAAAGTTCACAGGGACTTGCAAAGAAATGTATAGGGAGGTCCCCTGGACTCTTCGCCCCACCTTCTCTACTGTAGTTGTCATCTTGTATAACTATACAATAACAAAACCAGGAAATCGACATTTCATTAGTTTTACATGCACTTGTGTATGTATTTGTGCATGTAAATTATATGTGTTCTCTGCAGTTTTGTCATGCTTCCTGTTAGCTATCAACACCATGTAAAGATACAGAACTGTTCCATCACCACAAGACTCCGTCATGCCACCCCTTTTAGCCACACCTACCCTCTACCTCCTCCTCCAACATATTCCTAACCCTTGGCAACCAGTATTTTGTTCTCCATATCTATAATATTGTTGTTTGATGAATGATACATAAATCTAATCATAGAGTATGCAGCCTTGTGAGATTGGCTTTTTTCACTTAGCGTAATTCCCTTGAAGTCCACTGAAGATGTTGTATGTAGCAACAGTATGTTCCTTTTTATTGCTGAATAATATTCTGTGCAGGAAAGAATTTAAAAGCTATTTAGACTTCAGTAATTTGTGGGAGGTCTGATTCTTTTGCAGCAGATTAGGGGGGGTGGTCATGAATTAATAGTTTTCTTGCAAATCTCAATACTCAGTGGATTCTTGTCCTGAAGATGGCAGTTGACCATGTGGGAAATTCATGTGGGTGCTCTTAGTGGAGGTGATACAGTTAAGAATTGATTAGATATACTTTCTTCCAGTGTGGTACACATTTTGTGTGCCCTACATAGGTACCTCGACTTCCTGTGGATGTGCTTGGTGAGCTGAAGTATAAATTAGAAAGACTCAGGGTAGGATCAGCCTAGTAGAGCTTCAAAGAAAATGAAGGTGAAGTTGGAACACACCTTAATTCTTTTCCTGGACAGTATTATTAGTCTAGAACTCATTTTCTACTTACTACTCACTAGTCTCAAGCCTGTTGATTCTCAGGACCTGCATTAGGAGATGGCACTACGATGGTACTGAACGTCACTTAGCCCTGCCCTTACTTGGGAGGAACCCAGTAGATGAAGCTGTTTTAAATTGGGGCTGTTCTCTTGGTAGGTCATACTGTGATAGAGATTAATCTTTACCCAGGACGATGAGGGTAGGCCAGTCCTAATTGTAGGAGCTTGGTTTCACCTGAGGGATACCTTTTGACTGAGGCTAGGAGAGTTAGTGATTGGCTGATGTAGTAAATATCTGAAGCAAGAAGCTCAGTTTAGAGGCTGTGGTTGGCATAAGACCAAGGTGTGTCCCAGTTTGTCCCAGCAAAGGTTGCTCAGGTTGTTTCTGGCCCCATGTCTCCTAGAGGGCACTGGTTGTGAGGGGGTCTGGACCGAGCCAAAGCCTTTGACTTGGCCTCACAACAGCTCCTCTTTATCTGTTGCTCTTCGGACACCTGCATGAATACAGTGGCAAAGTGTTTTCACAGCAGCCAGCAAGATTTTTTTTATCAGGCCTAATAGATGTTTGTTAGTCATTAAGGATCTATCCAGATACCTCTGTGAATTTCACACTTTTAAATAATAATATAGGTTATAATTTTCCCCTAAAATGTAGTACCATGTAACTGAAAATATTCAACAGTCTCTTGAAACCACTAATGAATCTATAAATACTGGAATAATTTAAAAGCTACTTAATTTCTCCCAAGTCATATCTCTATTTAGAGATCCAAATTTCCTGTTCATATTATTATACTATAAGATTATTACATTTGTAAGTGTGTGATGTCTGTGATGTCAGTTAATGAGTGTTTAAAAAATTAAGCTCCAAGAGTTTGGTGCAGTGCACTATATTAGTTTTTCATTTTTTCTTTCTTTATTTTAAATTAGTTGGCTTCCTGAGGCTCAGGTAGTCCAAAGAGCCCTTAATTCCGCGGCTAACAATGTGTATCAGTGTGGACGAGAATGGATAACCCACAAGGTAAGGGAAGAGCCTCTTTTTGCATCTTTCTCTTTGCAGTGTCTTCATTGGTAGTGACTTCTTGCTTTGATAAAGCAAAAATGGAGATTCTCTTTAGAACAATTTCTATTTTTGAGATAGGCTTAAATCTGCAAGTCAACAAGCAATATATGATGAAATTAAACCTTCTGGATGATCATATTGATTAGTGCTGGTAGCCTGAACAATCTGAGAGGTAGGCCTTTTGTTTCATGTTCAAGATAGTTCTGATTCATTATTTGTGCTTTAGAACAGAATGATCACTAAGCTTGGGTGGACAAATAAGGCTTTGTGGAGAAAAAAGTATTAACACATATTATATTTTATTATTTACTGATAACTGTGCTTGGCAGTTTCCAATTTGTTTCATTTAATCTTTCCAAGAAACTTATTGTAGTCTGAATTATTTTATCCCCTTTATAGATGAGGAAACAGACTTAGCAAAGCTAAGTAAATTCCCTATGGTCATGTAGTAAATTGCAGAGCTTGGTTTCAAACTGAAAACTAATTCCAAATCCCTTGCTCTTTCTACTGTGTTGTGCTAGAAGTGTGTGCCCGGAACTGAGTTTAGTGCTTTAATATGGCACTTGAGATAAACCTTGAAGGAATGGAATGATAGGTCCTGGATGAATATAGAGAAGGAAGAGTATATTTTAAGAAGGGGTATTTATGTGATCCGAGATTTAGAGACAGGAAGCTGAAGCTCTGTGAAGGGGAGATGAAAGACAGAGGAGAAGGCACAGTTATCACAGCTAAGATCAGACTCCATGATATGGATTTGGGATATCTCTTTTTTTTCCTGCCTAGTTTTGCCTGTGGAAATGAAGGTAATTTGAAGTTTTAATGTATTGAAGTAATTAGGATTGTCTAGGGATTGACAAGATTTGTTGCAGTGAGATGTGTGCCAGAAAAAAGTATTAGTGTGTGATTTCTTATTTAAAATTCAAAAACAAAATCTCAAAAAAAAAGGTATCTTGGAAATGATATTGTACATGCAGTAATCTGCTAACCTGAGGATGGAATTGTGGTCAACTTAAAAGTTAAGAGAAAAATGTGTTACTGATCTTCCTGGGTCCATGCCAGATAACCAAATCAACTGTCAAATGGAAGTTTTAAAAAAAATATTTATTGAATAAATGAAGGATAAGTACAGTTGACCCTTGAACAATGTGGTGGTTAGAGGCGCTGACCTTCTCTGTGGTCAAAAAACTCCCGTATAACTTTACAGTTGGTGCTCATATACCTGGTTCCACATCCTCGGATTCAACCAACCACAGATTGTGGAGCACTGTAGTACATATTTAGTGAAAAAAATCCACATGTAAGTGGACCTGTGCTGTTCCAACCTGTGTTGGTCAAAGGGCCACTGTATGTGGATATACATCTCGGAACTATCATAGAAGAAAGATCCAGTCATTGCAGAAGGCTTTTAGACTTTTATATGTGTATATGCCTGACTTATTCTATGGAAAGCATAGTGTTTAATTTTTGAATTATCTGTTCAGGAGAAATTTTTATTCTGGAATTCTTACGTATTTGGGAAAAGGATAAAGAAGGGGAATTTGGATAGCTGGAGAAATGTGCCTTAGATTTTAAAGAAGTAAATTTCAAGTTACTTAGAGAAAAGATAGGTTTGAAACCTTTTGCTCAAGAGTCTAAAAGGAAAGACAGCTGAAGAGAGATGATATTGCTACGAAACATTATAAAATATTTGTGATCCTCATTTGCAAGACACAGGGATAATACATAAAAGCAACCATTGAATGTCCATTAACTGATGAATGGATAAACAAAATGTGGTATATCCACATACTGGGATATTATTTGGCCATAAAAAGGAAGGACGAACTGATACATTTTACAACATGGATGAACCTTAAAAACATTAACCTATGTAAAAGAAGTGGTCATAAAAGACCACATCCATTTATGTAAAATGTGTGGAAGAGGCATGTGTACAGAAACAAAGTAGAGTAGTGGTTTTCAGGGGTAGGGAGATTGGGGAGAAATGGGGGATTGATTACTAATGAGTATGGAGTTTTCTTTTGGGGGGATGAAAATGTTCCAAAATTGATTTTGGTAATCGTTGCATAACTGTGAATGTACTAAAAAACTGTTGAGTTATACACTTAAATGGGTGAATTGGAGGACCTTCAAGATAGCGGAGGAGGAAGAGGTGGAGACCCCCTTCCTCCCCACAAATACATGAAAAATACGTCTACATGTGGAACAACTCCTACAGGACACATACTGAATGCTGGCAGAAGACCTCAGACTTCCCAAAAGACAAGAAAATCCCCATGTACCTGGCCGTGTGGCTGACAGGGTCTTGGTGCTCTGGCCAGGTGTCGGGCCTGAGCTTCTGAGGTGGGAGAGCCGAGTTTAGGACATTGGACCACCAGAGACCTCCCTGCACCATGTAATATCAATCGGTGAGAGCTCTCCCAGAAATCTCTGTCTCAACGCTAAGACCCAGCTCCATGCAACGGCCAGCAAGCTCCAGTGTTGGATGCCCCATGCCAAACAACTAGCAAGACAGGAACACAACCCCACCCATTAGCAGAGAGGCTGACTAAAATCATACTAAGTTCACAGCACCCCAAAACACAGCACCGGACGTGGCCCTGCCCACCAGAAAGACAAGATCCAGCCCCACCCACCAGAACACAGGCACCAGTCCCCGCCACCAGGAAGCTTACACAAGCCACTGAACGAACCTCACCCACTGGGGGCAGACACCAAAAACAACGGGAACTATGAACCTGCAGCCTGCAAAAAGGAGACCCCAAACGCAGTAAGTTAAACAAAATGAGAAGACAGAGAAATATGCAGCAGATGAAGGAGCAAGGTAGAAACCCACCAGACCAAACAAATGAAGAGGAAATAAGCAGTCTACCTGCAAAAGAATTCAGAGTAATGATAGTAAAGATGATCCAAAATCTTGGAAATAGAATGGAGAAAATACAAGAAACGTTTAAGAAGGACCTAGAAGAACTAAAGAGCAAACAAACAATGATGACCAACACAATAAATAAAATTAAAAATTCTCTAGAAGGGATCAATAACAGAATAACTGAGGCAGAAGAACAGATAAGTGACCTGGAAGATAAAATAGTGGAAATGACTACTACAGAGCAGAATAAAGAAAAAAGAATGAAAAGAACTGAGGACAGTCTCAGAGACCTCTGGGACAACATTAAACACACCAACATTAGAATTATAGGGGTCCTAAAGAAGAAGAGAAAAAGAAAGGGTCTGAGAAAATATTTGAAGAGATTAGAGTTGAAAACTTACCCTAACATGGGAAAGGAAATAGTCAAGTCCAAGAAGCACAGAGAGTCCCATACAGCATAAATCCATGGAGAAACACGCCAAGACACATATTAATCAAAGTATCAAAAACTAAATACAAAGAAAAAATATTAAAAGCAGCAAGGGAAAAGCAACAAATAACCTGCAAGGGAATCCCCATAAGGTTAACAACTGATCTTTCAGCAGAAACTCTGTAAACCAGAAGGGAGTGGCAGGACATATTTAAAGTGATGAAAGGGAAAAACCTACAACCAAGGTTACTCTACCCAGCAAGGATCTCATTCAGATTCGATGGAGAAATTAAAACCTTTACAGACAAGCAAAAGTTAAGAGAATTCAGCAACACCAAACGAGCTTTACAACAAATGCTAAAGGAACTTCTCTAGGAAGGAAACACAAGAGAAGGAAAAGACCTGCAATAACAAACCCAAAACAATTAAGAAAATGGGAATAGGAACATACATATCGGTAATTACCTTAAATGTAAATGAATTAAATGCTCCAACCAAAAGACATAGACTGGCTGAATGGATACAAAAACAAGACCCATATATATCCTGTCTACAAGAGACCCACTTCAGACCTAGGGACACATACAGACTGAAAATGAGGGGATAGAAAAAGATATTCCATGCAAATGGAAATCAAAAGAAAGCTGGAGTAGCAATTCTCATACCAGAAAAAATAGACGTTAAAATAAAGACTATTACAAGAGACAAAGAAGGACACTACATAATGATCAAGGGATCAACCCAAGAAGATATAACAATTGTAAATATTTATGCACCCAACATAGGAGCACCTCAATACATAAGGTAAAGGCTAACAGCCTTAAAAGGGGAAATTGACAGTAACACAGTCATAGTAGGGGACTTTAACACCCCACTTTCACCAATGGACAGATCATCCAAAATGAAAATAAATAAGGAAACACAAGCTTTAAATGACACATTAAACAAGATGGACTTGATTGATATTTATAGGACATTCCATCCAAAAACAACAGAATAATACACTTTTTTTTAACATCTTTATTGGAGCATAATTGCTTTACAATGGTGTGTTAGTTTCTGCTTTATAACAAAGTGAATCAGTTATACATATACATATGTCCCCATATCTCTTCCCTCTTACATCTCCCGCCCTCCCACCCTCCCAATCCCAGCCCTCTATGTGGTCACAAAGCACCCAGCTGATCTCCCTGTGCTATGCGGCTGCTTCCCACTAGCTATCTATTTTACGTTTGGTAGTGTATATATGTCCATGCCACTCTCTCACTTTGTCCCAGCTTCCCCTTCCCCTTCCCCATATCCTCAAGTCCATTCCCTAGTAGGTCTGCATCTTTTTTTTTGTCATCAGGGAATTTTTATTATTATTATTATTATTATTATTATTTACATCTTTATTGGAGTATAATTGCTTTACAATGGTGTGTTAGTTTCTGCTTTATAACAAAGTGAATCAGTTATACATATACATATATTCCCATATCTCTTCCCTCTTGCGTCTCCCTCCCTCCCACTCTCCCTATCCCACCCCTCTAGGTGGCCACAAAGCACCGAGCTGGTCTCCTCCCTATGCTATGCAGCTGCTTCCCACTAGCTCTCTGTTTTACGTTTGGTAGTGTATATATGTCCATGCCACTCTCTCACTTTGTCACAGCTTACCCTTCCCCCTCCCCATATCCTCAAGTCCATTCTCTAGTAGGTCTGCATCTTTATTCCCATTTTGCCCCTAGGTTCTTCATGACCTTTTTTTTTTTTTTTTTACATTCCATATATATGCATTAGCAAACAGTATTTGTTTTTCTCTTTCTTACTTACTTCACTCTGAATGACAGTCTCTAGGTCCATCCACCTCACTACAAATAACTCAATTTCATTTCTTTTTATGACTGAGTAATATTCCATTGTATATATGTGCCACATCTTCTTTATCCATTCATCTGTTGATGGACACTTAGGTTGTTTCCATGTCCTGGCTATTATAAATAGAGCTGCAGTGAACGTTTTGGTACATGACTCTTTCTAAATTATGGTTTTCTCAGGGTATATGCCCAGTAATGGGATTGCTGGGTTGTATGGTAGTTCTATTTGTAGTTTTTTAAGGAAACTCCATACTATTCTCCATAGTGGCTGTATCAATTTACATTCCCACCAACAGTGCAAGAGGGTTTCCTTTTTTGCACACCCCCTCCAACATTTATTGTTTGTAGATTTTTTGATGATGGCCATTCTGACCAGTGTGAGATGATACCTCATTGTAGTTTTGATTTGCATTTCTCTAATGATTAATGATGTTGAGCATTCTTTCGTGTGTTTGTTGGCAATCTGTATATTTTCTTTGGAGAAAATGTGTATTTAGGTCTTCTGCCCATTTTTGGATTGGGTTGTTTGTTTTTTTGATACTGAGCTGCATGAACTGCTTGTAAATTTTGGAGATTAATCCTTCCTCAGTTGCTTCCTTTGCAAATATTTTCTCCCATTCTGAGGGTTGTCTTTTGGTCTTGTTTATGGTTTCCTTTGCTGTGCAAAAGACTTTAAGTTTCATTAGGTCCCATTTGTTTATTTTTGGTTTTATTTCCATTTTTCGAGGAGGTGGGTCAAAAAGGATCTTGCTGTGATTTATGTCATAGTGTTCTGCCTATGTTTTCCTCTAAGAGTTTGATGGTGTCTGGCCTTACATTTAGGTCTTTAATTCATTTTGAGTTTACTTTTGTATATGGTGTGTTCTAATTTCATTCTTTTACGTGTAGCTGTCCAGTTTTACCAGCACCACTTATTGAAGAGGTTGTCTTTTCTCCACTGTATATTCTTGCCTCCTTTATCAAAGATAAGGTGACCATATGTGCGTGGGTTTATCTCTGGGCTTTCTATACTGTTCTATTGATCTATATTTCTGTTTCTGTGCCAGTAGCCTACTGTCTTGATTACTGTAGCTTTGTTGTATAGTCTGAAGTCAGGGAGGCTGATTCCTCCAGCTCCGTTTTTTTTCTCAATATTGCTTTGGCTATTCGGGGTCTTTTGTGTTTCCATACAAATTGTGAAATTTTTTGTTCTAGTTCTGTGAAAAATGCCAGTTGTAGTTTGATAGGGATTGCATTGAATATGTAGATTGCTTTGGGTAATAGAGTCATTTTCACAATGTTGATTCTTCCAATCCAAGAACATGGTATATCTCTCCATCTGTTTGTATCATCTTTAATTTCTTTAATCAGTGTCTTATAGTTTTCTGCAGACAGGTCTTTTGTCTCCTTAGGTAGACATACAGAGTGAAGTAAGTCAGAAAGAGAGAAACAAATACTGTATGCTAACACATATGTATGGAATCTAAAAAAAAAGAAATATGGTTCTGATGAACCTATGTGCAGGACAGGAATAAAAACGCAGACCTAGAGAATGGACTTGAGGACACGGGAGTGGGAAGGGTAAGCTGGGATGAAGTGAAAGGGTAGCACTGACATATATACACTACCAGATGTAAAATAGATATCTAGTGGGAAGCAGCTGCATAGCACAGGGAGATCAGCTTGGTGCTTTGTGACCACCTAGGGGGGTGGTATAGGGAGAGTGGGAGGGAGATGCATAAGAGAGGGGATATGGGGATATATGTATACATATAGCTGATTCACTTTGTTACACAGCAGAAACTAACAGAACATGGTAAAGCAATTATACTCCAATAAAGATGTTAAAAAAAGTGATATATATAAAAATGAATGGTTGAATTGTAAGGTGTGTGTTATATATCAGTATAATTGTTTAAATAAAAAAGAACCATTGAAATTGAAGAGGTAGCTTTCCAATAAGCTCAGATCTTATCCAGCTAAGAATCATGTAAGAATTGGGTCCTAAGAACTAACGTGTAGAAAGGGTCAAACTAGGGGAAAAAAATGTTACACTCAGGAAAGGAAAAGAGTTTTTTATAGGGTGTGTTCAGGTATGAACAGAGAGGGTTCCTGTCTGTCTGCCCTCAGCCTCCTTTGTCAGCCATATCTCCCATGTCCTCTATGCATTGTTTGGGTTCTACTCAGACCTCCCAGTTTACTATTTTCTCAATATTCAGCTTACTTTTGTCATACAACATCCTTGCTTTAACTCTCCTTTCTACTTGTATTCTCTTTCTAAAATTTGTACCTAGAGATACTGCCCTGATACAGCAAGAGAATAAGTAATGAGCACATTTCCTCTGTCCCTTCTCTGATGACAAGAATGAAGAAAGTGACAACCAGTGCACAAACATGTCAGGCACTGTTCTAAATGCTGGCGAAAAGCAGTAAGCCAGAAAGAATTACAACTCTTCTGGAGCCTTACATTCCGGGTGAAAGGAGACAAACATTAAATGTGCAGACAAATAAAAGTTTCAGATCTGAAAGTGCTGTGACCAGAGTAAACAGAGTGATGTGGTAGAGAGTAACTCCAAGTGATGCTTTACCTAGAATGGCCAGAGAATGCCTCTGAGAAGGTGATGTTTTCACTAAGACTTGAATGGTGAGAAGGAGGCAATTTATGAAGGTCTTCGAAAAGAATGTTTCAAGTTGAGGGCATAGAAAATTCAGAGGCCCTGAGATGGGAAGGAGCTTGAATGAGGGAAAGAAAGGTCACTGTGGCTGGAATAAGGAATGTGGTGATGAAACAAGCCTTTAGGTCATAAAGAACTTGGGATTTTAATTTAGCTGCAAAGGACTTTAAAACAGGGATATGACCAGATTTAGGATATTGAAAGCTCATTTTGGCTGCTTTATGGAGAAGTGGGCAAGAATAAAGAAGGCAGGGAGACCAGTTGAAAGAGTATTCTGATAGTCCAGGTGAGATGTTGATGAGTTGGACTAAGATTGTAGAAGTGGAAATTGAGAGAAATTGTCATAATTGGGGTATGTTTTTGAGGTTGTCTTGACATGAATTGCTCATGGATTGGTTATGGAGTGCAAGGGAAGGAAGTTTTTGGTTTGTCTAACTAGAAGGATAGCTGTACACTTAGATGAAGAGAATTGGAGGTGGTAGTGGGGTGTAGGTGTTGCATGTAGATTGGTAATTCTGTTTCAGGGCATATTAAATATCTTAAGTAGACATACAATCGGACATACCTAGCTGGAGCTCAAGGGAGAGATCTGGGCTGTAGATGGAAGTTTGAATATCAGATAGTACCCATGTGATTGGTAGAGATGAACTGTATTAGTTTTGGTAGGGCTGCCATAACAAAGTACTATGAACTTTGTGCTTCAACAACATAAATTAATTTTCTCACAATTCTAGAGGCTACAGGTCCAAGATCAAGGAGTCAGCAGAATTGGTTTCTTCTGAGGCCTCTTTCAGCTTGGCTTATAGATGTCCTTTGTCTTCACATGGTCTTCCCTCTATGTGTGTTTATGTCCTTATGTCCTCTTTTTATAAGAACATAGTAATATTGAATTAGGACCTACCCCAATGATCTCATTTTAATTTGGTTACCTCCTCAAAGACCCTATTTGCAAATACAGTCACATTCTGAGGTACTGGCGGTTAGGACTTCAACATAAGAATTTAGGGGCGGGGGACACAATTAAGCCCATAACATGGCCTAAGGAGAGAATATAGCTAGAAGAGGACCAAATGGTAATTTCCTGCAGCACTTAAGCTTTTGAAGCTCAGAGAAGTGAGCTAGCAGAGAAGACTGAGGGCAGGTAAGATCAGAAAAGTCAGTAAGCATGGCTTAATTCTCTTAAAACCTGAAGAAGCTCTCAGAGACCTAAGAATAAAGGAAAGAAAAAAGAAGCAAAACGATGGGAGAGAGGAAATTTACTGGGGAAAGTGAGGAGTAGAGTTTAAGGAAAGAACATAACGTGGTTAGAGGCAGTTAAATAGGCTGGAACATTTTAGTTTGATTTGGAACAGATAGAAAGACCCAGCATGTATTAATTTTACTGAATTGTTGCCTGAAATATTAACCCAGATAATATCTGTATTTCTTCCAGCTTCATAAAATTCTTGGAGATAAGGTGAACAATACTGCCGTAATTGAAAAGCAAGTACTAGAACTTTGGGACAGACTGTATCATTCTTGGTTTGTAAAGGTAAGTTATTTTAGCTAAGCATTTCAGTTGTAAACGAATAGTGTCCTTTTATTTTATGGACTCATTGACTAGGTAGGATTGTGTTAACATTGGGATTTCATTTATTGACATTTTTAAGCCGCAAGTTCTTAAACCTCAGGTCACTAAAAGTCAGCTTGAATTGATGATTAGTCTCCATGGCAGACCCACCAGTCTCTCTGGTGTATCAGTATTCCATCCTCTGTGCATTACCATCAACAGCATCCCATCCTCTAGACCAGATTTGTACAGTAGAAATGTAATGAATGCAAGTCATACATGTAATGTTAGTTTTTCTAGTGGCCACATTTAAAAACAAACTAGGACAGGTGAAATTGATTTTAATAATGTATTTTACTTAACCCAGTGTACCCAATATATGTCATTTCCATATGGAATGAATAAAAACCTTTAATGAGATTTTACATATATATATTCCTATATATATATTATATATATATATAATTTTTTCCATTCTAAGTCTTAGGAGTCCAGTTTATCTTTTACACTAACAGCACATCTCAGGTTCTGGACTAGCCACATTTTAGGTACTCAGTAGCCATATGTGGGTAGTGGCTACTATTTGGGACAATACAGCTTCAGACTAAGCACTTTTCTCTTTGAGGAAGTGAAAATAGATCCAAAAGTTGAGAGATATTTATTTTATTTTAAATAAACCTTTAATGCTACTTGTGCTGATGTACTCCTATTTCAGAATTTCTGACAAAAAATAGCATCATTTTTCATTAAATATAAAAATGATGGTTTGAAAGCAGCTAGTTGTGCCGGGCTGTTCTATACACTGCGCTGGCAAGGCCCGTGGGCCATTAGGAGCTGTGCTGTGGAAGATGCCCATCCAGGGGAAGGAGATAGAGTGGGGCAGAGTTCGTGGTTGGTTTTTCCCTGGGTTGATCTAAACAGAAGAGAAACATAAATAAATCTCTTAACTTGGGGTTTGGGGGTAGGAGGGCTTGATTTAAACTTGAATTTGTTGCTCAGTGACCTGTTTGGCATTGTGTACTCTTGCCCCAGGAGGAGTCGAAGGAACAGTGATGGTTTTTGTCGGTTTCCAAAACTGGGAGTTAAAACTAACTGGGGGGGCTTCCCTGGTGGCGCAGTGGTTGAGAGTCTGCCTGCCGATGCAGGGGACACGGGTTCATGCCCCGGTCTGGGAAGATCCCACATGCCGCGGAGCGGCTGGGCCCGTGAGCCATGGCCGCTGAGCCTGCGCATCCGGAGCTTGTGCTCCGCAACGGGAGAGGCCACAGCAGTGAGAGACCCGCATACCGCAAAAAAAAAAAAAAAAAAAAAAAAACTAACTGGGGGATCTCTGGGTAGATATCTGCTGAAGAGCCAGACTATTGGAAAGGTTGTATTCACTTCTGCTGACTCTGGGGCTTCTGCTTACAGACAAACAGCTTTTACTGTCCCTCACCCCCTTTGAGCTTCACTTATGGTCCAGGGTGGTCAGTGTTTTTAAAGCATAGGTTTGTAAGTGGGTAAGTGCATTGCTTTCTTTACCTCCTTTACTAGGACCTAATGTCTTCATCGCATAATGAAGGCTGGCATCACAGTGCTGTTTGAAAAAAGTGCGAGAATGGAAACACAAGAATGTTAAGAATCTACTTCTATTTCTAAATTTTAACCTTACCAGTCACTTTGTTTATACATCACTCTTTCAAATCTGTTATTCCTGCATTTCTGCCAATGTAATTCTCTTCCAGATAGACAAGTTAGATTCCCCCCGACCCTTGTTTTCCCCTGTTTTATTGAGATATGATTGACATATAACATTGTATTGATGTTAGCTGTACTTTTTCATATTCTTGTTTCCCCCCTGCTTCCTTTAGCGTGTATGGAGGAGTAATAAGAGAGATGAGCAAAGGAGGAAAAAAGCAAAACTGGGGGACCAAGAGAAAGGTTACTGGGGCTAAAAGGAAAAATAAGATGAAAGTATATGCTGCGTTCGTGTTCAGTTGAACATACTGACAAGTAAAGTGTGTTCATGAACATACTTAGAAGGGAAGCATTTAAGCTAGGCTGAGACACAGTAACTAGAATGTAAACAGAAAAATATATTTCAGGTCTTTCGGTGGAGTTCTTTGTTGATTTCTTAAATAATACAAAGTTTTTCACCTTTGTGCACTTACTAAATTGCTCAAGTGGACCTAAAACAAAATAAGCTATTTATACCTCCTATTCTTTAGGTTAAGATGGAGATTTCATGTCTCAACTGTTCTATTCCATAGAATGTAACGCACTCTGGAAGGCTCAAAGGACACAAGATGCACGTAAATCGTCAGAATAGCTGGCTGGGAGACATTCTGGACTGGCAGGATATCGCTTCCTTTGTCCATGAGAACATTGAGACATTTCTTTCGGTAAGAAATAGTATTTATAGTTAAACTGGACTTAGGAACAAAAACAGAAACTCTAATTCCCAGTTTTCTTCACACACTGAAAGACCTTTCGGTACCCTGTTTTTAATGCCATGATATTTACAGTTTGGAGAGTTCGAAATGCACTAGAAGGATGTCCAAAAGCCATAGGCCTCAGGTGTAGCTCCCCGATGCCTCCTCTGTGGTTGAAGAGTAACCAAGAGATGCTGACTCAGGTAGCACACGTGATGCTGTGGCTCTCAGATTCTGAGATGGTATCCTTGTCCCCTAGGCTGACCAGAATGTCCCTAGTTGGACCACTAGAGAGGGAGCCACCTTTGGTGGGTGAAGCCCTTTGGCAGATGGAAATATGGTTCCAGTCACATTAGAGAAACTGGATGTTTAAAGGCTTCGCTTATTATCATCCCACCTGTCCTTCCCTCATGCACCACCCACCTCTGCCTTGTTTACCAAAGGATCAAAGGCAGCAAGGAACAGCTTGCTGTGTTGCCAAGTTTTAGCGACTGTTCTTCATTCCATAGCATATTTTGTGAGGTATCTTGGTCTGTGGCTTTTCACAGAGATGAGAAGACTTCTCTTGTGAATAAGCTTGTAACTCATCATGTTAATAAAAGGGGAGGTTTGCTGTGCTAGATATTTTTAAAATTTAATTTTTATCAAAATAATAGATGACCGGGCTTCCCTGGTGGTGCAGTGGTTGAGAGTCTGCCTGCGGATGCAGGGGACACGGGTTTGTGCCCTGGTCTGGGAAGATCCCACGTGCTGTGGAGCAGCTAGGCCCGTGAGCCATGGCCGCTGAGCCTGCGTGTCCAGAGCCTGTGCTCCACAACGGGAGAAGCCACAACAGTGAGAGGCCTGTGTACCGCAAAAAAAAAAAAAAAAAAAAAAAAAAAAAAATAATAATAATAATAGATGACCATAGCTGAAAGGTCAAAAATGTTTTAAGGTTTTTAATAAAAAATAGCGGTGCCCCTGCTCTGTGCTTTCTCACTTCAGTCTCATTCTCCAAAAAGAGCTCTCAATTCTTTTAGCTTTCTCTGTGTATTTACCTCTAAATTTCTTAAATAATGCTTATGCTGCTCTTTCTTGGTTTTACAGTATTTTGGCTTCCTAACATGGAAGATGAAGATACAAGTCCCTCAGTGCTTCCTTACAGCTCCCTTAGGGTTTTCTTACGACTCCTTTGGTCCTTTCACCCATCCCTGCACTCACAGTTTCCCTTTCTCCCAGTCGCCTAATGTAGGTACAACAGTTTGAAATTACATCTAGAAATTCATGTCCTTCAATTCTAAGAATGTTGTTTTTGATAATCCCTTCCCTCTGTTTTCTGTAGTCCAGTGGCTCTCAAATTTTGGTGTGAGGACTCCAAAGAGCTTTTGCTGATGTGGGTTCTATTGATACTTACTGTATTAGCAGTTAAAACTGAGAACTTTAAAAATATTTATCAATTCACTAAAAAATAACGTTACTTGTTGACATGAAGAACATGCTTGTTATGTCTGAAAAATAATCATTTTCCAAAACAAAAAAAATGATTTAGTGTGAAGAGTGGCTTTCTTTACATTTTTGCAAACCTGTTTAATGTCTGGTTTCTCATATTTGTTTCTGCATTCAGTCTGTTGGAATATGTTGTTTTGGTTGAAGTATATGAGGAAATCTAGCCTCACACAGATATGTAGCTGGAAAAGCGTGTAGTCTTTTAATAACCTTTTCAGGTCATCGTGACTATTCTTTGATACTACACCAAAACTCAACAAATGGTATTTGTTAAAGGTTAGTTGCAGTGTAGAATTTGAAATTGTATCAGTGAACTTTTTCTACTCTCTTATATTAAGGTCCCTTGATCTATCTTGGCTAGGAATGGATCTTCTACCGTTACATGATTTTGTAATGTGCACTGGTCATTTGGAATATTGGTTCACTAATATCTAATATATATATTCTAAATATTGACACATTTTGTTATACAGTATTAAAAAAAAGTCACATTCTTTAATATCACCACCTATCTCATCAGAACAAATTTTAAGAAACTGTCAAGGTCAGCCCTTGATTGAATTTTTTGGTTTTATAATACCCAGCATCTCTTTCTTCTTTTCTGAACCTTTCTTCCTAATCACTTTGAGTACATAGAAAAGTTACTGGATTGTTAGTGACTACCAGTCTATAATTAATGTATTCAGTTAATTTCTTAAGAATTACCACAGAGTATTTCCTATCAGTATGACCCAGAAACTACTTAAAAATTTTTTTTGATAAAAATTCCAAAGCGACTGAATTCCCCAAAAGAATGTTTGTAAAAATCACAAGTAAGGGCATTGTTGGTTTGTTTCTTAGAATCAGTGGCAGTATTCATTCATTCTTTATCCCATAAGGTCAAACAGTCAATCATGCATATTTTTGTAGGCATCATGAAGCATTTTCAAGATTTTATGTAAGGAGCTATTGTAAATGAAATTAGCCTGCCGAAGTCCTCTTATGAAGGCTGAGCTGAGGTTTGCAAGAAATGCTGAGGACAACAAAATATGCCTTTATAAGTGGTACATTTGAGGTAGGAAAGGAATGGATAGGCCTTTCATGGAAGAGATGGTATAACTTGAGCATATGACAAAAAACAGAACTTCTCTTTTGGAAAGGGCACCAAAATAAAACCAGCCATTAGGAGTTCTGGTCCTAGCTCTAGTTCCGCTTATTAGCTTCATGCCCTTGGGCAAGTTTTTAAAAAATCTCTGAGCTTCAGTTTGTGTATCTGTAAAATAAAGATGATATCATCTACATTGCTTCCCTCGCTGCATTGCTGTGAGGTTTATGCGAGCATTTTGAAAACTATAATGGAAGGTGTTTTTCTGATCATCTTGCTTCCTTGTTTTTCATTAAGAGGAAGGATAGTCCTCTTGGGGAGAATAATAGAACAGACATTATCATATGGGACTTTAAGTTCACGAAGAGATAGGAAATATCTATAACACACCTACGTGAAAACACGTAGGTGTGTTATAGATATTATGCAACTTCTTTCAGTAATATTTAACATGTATTAACATCTGGTTCTAGTGAATTTGCAGGTGATGGATCAGATGAACTCAGCAGGTCTTGATATAGGGTCATTATCTATCTGAGGAAAAGTTTTCAGCTGCAGAGCTCTGACCCCATCTGTTCATTTCTTTTATTGTGACCTTAGTGAAGTCATTGAAGTGACACTTTTGTGTTTGTTGTTGGTTCTAAGTTGAAGATGGCAAGTCGGTGGGGGAGGTATAGCTAATCAGACTAATGTTAGAATTTCTTGGCCTGTGCTTGTGGTCCTACAAGCTACATACAACTACAGGTTGCATTCTGGCATATTCTTCTGTAGGTATTTTTTCTATGCGTGCCATTTTCATAGTTATAATCATGCTATAAATAAGCTTTTTTGTCCTGTTCTTTGAACTTAGCATTGTATCATAAAATATTTTTCTGTGTTATAATAGAGGTGTTTTAATGGCCGCCTCTTATTATTTGTAGTACATTCACCATAATTTACTTAACCATTTTCCTTACTAATCAACATTCAAATGTTTTCAGATAAAATAATACTCAGTTCTTGGGCTTCCCTGGTGGCGCAGTGGTTGGGAGTCCGCCTGCCGATGCAGGGGATACAGGTTCGTGCCCCGGTCCGGGAAGATCCCACATGCCACGGAGTGGCTAGGCCCGTGAGCCATGGCCGCTGAGCCTGTGCGTCCGGAGCCTGTGCTCCACAACGGGAGAGGCCACAGCAGTGAGAGGCCCGCATACCGCAAAAAAAACCCAAAAAAAACCCCTCAGTTCTTGTTGTTTCAGTTTATGGTACTAAAACACTCCATTAAGAGCACACTAGATAGCTGTGGAAACTTCTTGCCTGAGGATTAGTTCTAATATTTAGCCTTCCTTCCTCGCCAGATCTTAGAGTCTCTGTGGATCGTTATGAGCCGGAATGTGAGCCTGCTCTTCACCACTGTCACCACGCTCCTGGCCATCCTCTTCTACAGCGGGACTGCCCTCCTCAACTTTGTTCTGTCTCTGGTATGTACACACAGATGAGTACGTGTCACACTCCTTCTGCAGTAAAGCATATTCTTGGTTCCATTTATGTTTCCTTCCTGTAGTTTCCAAATGTGATATTTTAGGAGGTACTATCCTTTGTTTTGCAGGTAATTTTCCTGACCACACTATTTTATCTGTTAAGTTCCAGTGATGAGTACTACAAGCCAGTGAAGTGGGTGATAAGCTTGACACCACTATCTCAGCCAGGTCCTTCTTCTAATATTATTGGCCAGTCTGTGGAAGAAGCTATCAGGTAGGGATAAGATTTATGCTGTTCTTAGTTCCTTCAGAAACTGCTCTCCATGAGAGGCCCATTTTTCTGTCTTGAGACTTCCTGGTAACATTCAGTGCTAAGCTAGTGAGGGACGCTGGTATTTTCAAATTTTTTAACATCTCCTTTGAGAGGATAATGTAAAACAGTTTCAATATCTTACTCTCAAGCCTGTGGTGTACAAAGGTCTAATGGCCTGTCCCCAGGCCCTTGCTGCAGCTCCTGATCGTCACATAATTTGCTCGGAAGAAGCCCCTCCTGCACCACACATACACCTCAGCTTCTCTCAGAACCTTCCTTGTATTCTCAGGAATTCTAGCTTTGCTTGGGGAGGAGAGTAGGTGGCCTTCCTGTTTCTTCCTCTGTCCCTCTGCAGCCAGGCTGTGCCCTCTGCAGAGGGTAGTTTGGATACCGGAAATGCAAAATTTTGTGTTATTTCCAAGTCACACCCCCTGTGTGTATCGCAGATTCCAGCCAGAAATTTCCATCATGTCTTCTGGGGTCTATGTATTGCAGGCTTGATTCTGAATGAGATGATTCTTCAGCTTATATTCTTCATATCCTCTTTCTAAGTCACTGATGCCTTTTTCTTTTTCCTCTTCATCATGTCAGGTAGGGAGAGACCTTTTGCAGCCTTGTCTCAGCTCCTTCCCAAAACTTTGTCCCTCATTGCTCTAACTCATTAATAAGACTCTACTTCATTTTGACTTCTTATGAATAGCTACTCAAATGAAATCCTCATGTTATCCATTAGAACTCCTTTTTCTAATAAGCTGTTAGGCGGTCTAAAGCTTCTCTTGAATAGTGAATCTTTGGCTGGCATTTCTGTTTCCACATACTTTTAAGAAAATGGTAATTTGTTGAAACTAGTCTGCCACAGAAATCTTGATTTGACCTGATAATTCTGTCTGACTGATTTTGGCTTATTTTTTCACTGTGTTCATGTAACAGCTGGTGAGGATACCACTTTGATCTTTGGAAAACCCTTAGTTACATTCAAATAGCATGCATGCACCTAAAATATATTTTCTCTGGAAACTTTGCTAGGTTTTCTGTTTTTCCTCCTACTTTATTGGACAGTAGCTGGGATTAAAACCAAAAAAGCTCTTATCCCCTTTGGTGCTCCCAGGTAGCCACATGGAGCCATCCATGTAAATATTCTAAGTTTGGGAGTATATTGTCTACTGTAACAGCTTTCAGAGTGAAGTTGTCTTCAGGAAAGATACTTGCTGGCTTTAGCATTCCTTCTAAGCCTATTTGACCATTGGTTATCATCTTTATTAATCTATCAATAGATTAACTTTAGTGTATCTAAGTGACATCTGTCTCAAAAAAGTTTATGCAAATACCTTACCAAAAAGGAAAAATAACTTTCTATCTTCCCAATAGGATAAAGCTGTGGAATCAGCTATATCAAAGGCTGCCATAATCCTCTAGTCAGTGTGACTTAAGCCAAGTCTTACAGAAAAGTATCTAGCTTGTCCATAAAGAACTTCCAGAAAGATACTTCTTTTTCCTGAAGTAATCTTTACTAGCACAGCTGACTGTCCTCTAAATGTCTGTCACTGAGTCATTTTTTTTTTATACCAAATATGCCACCTCCTTTGTTTTAAAGATTATTCTTTAACATCATGGTTCCTTGGAACTGGTAAGCAGAGCTGTGATTTGTACCTAAGTCCAACTGATTGAGATCACACATTCTTCTGGTATACCATGATGCCTTCTTCCAGGAGATGGTTGGAACAGAAGATGATGAATTAAATTCGTGGTACTGTTAAGACTACTCACAGGGACACATGAGGCTGGCAGCTAAAAATTTAGTTCTTTGCAGAGAAAGACAAATATCACATGATATCGCTTATACGTGGAATCTAAAAAAAAGGATACAAATGAACTTATTTACAAAACAAATAGAAAACAAATTTATGGTTACCAAGGCGGGGGGGAGGGTTAAATTAGGAGTTTGGGATTAATAAAATACACACACTACTGTATATAAAATAGATAACAAGGGCCTACTGTATAGCACAGGGAACTATACTCAATATCTTGTAATAACCTATAATGGAAGAGAATGTAAAAAATAATATATATATTCATATATATGTATAACTGAATCACTTTACTGTACACCTGAAACTAACAGAACATTGTAAGTCAACTATATTTCAATAAAAATTTAAAAAAAATTAGGTCTTTGGCTCAGGAAGGAATTTGAGGTTAGAGAGCGTACAGTCATCTACAGAGATATGAGGACATATATGTCTTCTCACAGGTTAGGTTTGCTTTATCTTCTTGGGATTGTAGACACTAATTATGTACTATAAGAATAGCCCATGTCTTGGTTCTAACGTATACTCATACAAAAACCATTCATTTTGTTATCTTATTTTTCTTAAATTTGTTTTTAACTTTTTATTTTGTATTGGAGTATAGCCGATTAACAATGCTGTGATAGTTTCAGGTGCACAGCAGAGGTTTATGGTTTTTTATTGTGGCAAAAGTCACATAGAGGACTTACTTTAATACAGAAAAAAAAATTAACAACCAACACTACAATTCTAATTGTTCTCAAAATTGATTTCTGTGAGTCTGAAAAATATGGTACAGACAAGATAACTTGTTATAGGCTGGGCCATTTTTCTAACCACAACTGTATCAAGTTATAAATTATAGATTGTAATTCAGGTTGATTTTTAGCAGCCTGAGTGCTTTTTATTTCTTTACTGGGTCAAATTCAAGACTTAAAATATACAGTCTTACATAGATACCTCTGAAGAACTTTCTCATATATGTAAGATAACAATGAGTTCTAGTTCTACAAGCTCCTGTCAGTTTTTTCATTCTTAAGGATTATGTTCAAGATGGAATATGTTTCTTCATGGAGAAAGATTTTAAGAGGGAAAATATTATACAAATGATCATGAAAATATTATTATAATGCCCTGAGACTGAAGTTTAGTGTGTAAATTATCAGTGATGTCGGGTTTTATAAGCATCAGTCATTAGTTGTCATCTATGTTGCAGTTAAGTGAATTATTAAACTCATTTTATATGATCCATTAATAAGTTAAAAGTGGAATTGAAATTGGGAGTTAACTGCATGTCCAGACAGTGGAAGTGTCTTTGTTCTTCAAGCTTGCCTTCTGAAATATGTGGCTGCTAGATAATCACTGTCTCATTGAATTTCTGAACCTTAGTTATTTTTCTCCATTCTGAATGAGTATTCTTCTACACCGAATACATTTGTGATTGGGTTTTCATTTCATGAATTTTTGAGTTAGTGGCATGCATCCGTTACCCCCAAACCATTTTCCTCCCCTTAGAGCATGTTGTGTCCTGAATGTTTGCATCACACCCTTCTTCCCCGACGCTCCATTCTGCTTGCTCTGGTGGAGATATTGCACATTACTAAGTTGCATGTTGTCACGGCCTCAGTGCAATTTAGTGTGTGTGATATTTTCACATGAGTGCATGCACACGGGTAGGGCTCTTGCTTGTGGGATTACAGCTTTTCAGGGTCAGTGGATGGGAGTCCTAGTGATGAATTTGATGGGAGAATGTATGTACTGTGAGATTTTTGGTGAACATGCTTCCCACCTCTACCCTCCAGTTTTGCAGAATTAAAAGTATTTGGGTTAAAAAAAAATCAGCATCAATCATTTAGTAAATCGGTATTTCCAGTTTTTACTGGAAGTATTAAATATTCATTAGAAGGAAATTCTTGTGGAGTTAAGGTTATAAACATTATTTGTTGAAATTAAAATGTATAAGGAAGAGTTTAAAGCTGTAAGAAAATATATTTTCATTTATTTGAAGAGATCTCCTAACACTGAAATAGAGAGGCAGAATCTCTTATGCATGTTTGGGAAAATTAAAATTAGTAGAGTTCTTAAATAATAACCAAGTCAGTAAATATAATGCCTTTTTAACCTACTTGATTAAAGATCAGTTTAATAAGCTTAAACGTTTGCTTCAAGTTTCCAAGGGAAATGACTTTTTAAAACTTTGTCTTGTATTTAGTTTCTCTTTGTGGTGCTTTAAAAATTGCTAAATTCATTTTAATAAGGCTCATAACAGAACTAGTGTTGAGATACAAATGTTTGCTATTTGCGGATGTAATTGAAACAACCTCTTGTTGATTTTTTTAATTAGCACTAGAGTAAGTATCCATGATCGGTAGGCACTGTCAAAGACACAAAACAATGTGTTAATTATATAAAAATATTGAATTAGTATTTACTGCTGCCAAGGACTCCACACGATTTAATGTGATGCCACGGTCGTACGCTTGTGTGTGTGATTCACAGTTATTTCCAGTGGGGACGGAAGGCGTCTATGGGAGCAGCTCTCCCTGAGTCCCTCACCAGCACGCTAGGTCTGCGTGCACAGCGTGACCATTCCCCTCTGGAATGGAAATCCAGTGTCAACCAAGTTTCTGTACCTTTTACCGTGGAGCTGGGTCTCTGGGGTGGCTAGTGAATCAGGAAAGGGAGGCGGTTGTAATGAAGGGATCCCTGATTGGTCATTTTATACGCGGGGTCTCTGAACATGCCTGCCCTCGCCACTAGCTCACCTTCTACTTGAGGTGCGGTGTGTGGCAGTGAGGGTAGACTACTGTTGTTCCCTGGGGAATGATGGTCTAATAGTCTTCCTGTCTGACCTTTAGAAAGAAAAGAGGGCAGAACCCGTGTAAGGAAATGTCAGCAGTAGGCAGAATTTGATTGTGGACTCTTTACTCTCCTTTTCTTTCTTTTCCCTTAGACTGTGCTTCCTACTTGTTTGTGGTCTAGGGCCCTGTGTACCCTGAGGGCACAGAGCTTCTTGACTATGGTTTTTCATTCTCCCCACCCATGTCCTTGCTTCAAGTCTCACTCCATTAAAAGCAGGTCATCTGATGAAATCCTGAGTTGGCTGGCTAGTTCTCTCTCACCCAGTTTGGAAAAGTAACATAAATACTCTTTCGGTCAGAAATGAGAGGAGGCTGAGAGCTGAAGTAAAAAACTTGTGAAAATAACAGTTTCATCTCAGAGTTTATAAAGGATAAAGACAGAGCGCTGGTTAAGAATTAAAATTCTAACCAATCATTTGAAGTCAATTCAAGTCTCTGGTACAGAGGAGTTAGATATGTAGTTGTGTAAACGAGGCATGGACACACAAACCTTTATGTGTCATAATTATACAAGTATAATTACACTTAGACAGAAAGCTGATTGTTTATGAACTTGGAACTTTTATTCACAGAGAGGTATGCTTAGATGAGGCTTAACTGGATGGGATGCGCTATGGCCTGCCTTCCAGTAGAGGGGACCCTGCCTTGTAACAGTCTCCATATGGCATGGGGCAGGGGAACATCTATAGGACTGTCTGACAGTGGAAGGTCTCTGAGTGAGGATGTGGCCTTGTTAGAAAGGGGGAGCTTCCAGCTCAGGGGCTGGTGTCAGTCTCATCCATTCAGCTAAGTCAGGCCTGCTGAGCCAGATTGACTGAGCTACCAAAAGAGGGGAGGAAAAGAGCCTGCTGAGTCTTCTGAATTTGATTCTCTCCAACTGCTGAGTGCTAGGAAAGCCTGGAGATGTAGTTAGAGAACAACTGTCAGTCTTTAAAGAGTCACTGAAAAGAGGTGTCCTAGAAGGTGGAGCACACGCAGATATTCTTCCACTCAAAAGAAAAGATTGGGACTTCCCTGGTAGTCCAGTGGTAAAGAATCCGCCTTCCAGTGCAGGGGACTCGGGTTCGATCCCTGGTCAGGGAACTAAGATCCCACATGCTGCGGGGCAGCTAAGCTCGTGCGCCACAGCTAGTGAGCTCACACGCCTCAACGAGAGAGCCTGCGTGCCACAAACTACAGAGCTCACATGCCCTGGAGCCCATGTACCACAACTAGAGAGAGAAAAACCCACACACCACAACTAGAGAGATGCCGTGCGCCACAACGAAAGATCCCGCATGCCTCAGCCAAGATCCCGTGTTCCACAACTAAGACCCGACGCAGCCAAATAAATAAATAAAATAAATAAATATTAAAAAAAAAAGATTGGGGTGGATAGTGGAGGAAGACTGTATGCTACATACATATGAGGCTGGTGAACTTGATACCTGATAACAGTGGCTCCAATAATAGCCACTGTTATTGAGCACCAAGTGTGTATCAGGTCAGTTACTTGGGACTCCAGATGCATTGTCATTTAGCTTTTCATGAGCTGAATTGTTCTTTCTGCCAGCATCCACCCACGTAATACCATAAGTATGAAGTTTAAGCCTTACACCTTGAGGAGATGTGTGATGTAGCAGGCAGTAACTTCTGGCTGGGTGTCCATAGACTATAGGTTTTCTCTGAATGGAGAGATAAAAACAATTGCTAACGTTTCTTAAAATGTTAAACAGATACCATATTACCCAACATCTTCACTCTAAGGCGTTTACTGAAAAGCAGTGACAGCATATGACCAAAACTTGTGCTTAAATGTTCATAGCAGCATTATTCACAATAGCCCCAAACTGGAAATAGCCCAAATGCCCATCAGCTGGTGAATGGATAAACAAATTGTGGTATATCCATATAATGGAATACTACTCAGCAATTTAAAAGGAACAAACTACTATGTGGATGAACCTCAAAAGCATTGTACTAGGTTAAAGAAACCAAACACAAAAAGCTGCGTTATGACAGTGGGAATGTACTTGACACTACTGAACTGTACACTTAAAAATGGTTAAATAGTAAGTTTCATGTTATGTCTGTTTTACCACATTTTTTTCAAAAGGTACGTAATGTATGATTCTGTTGGTACAAAATTCTAGAAAAGGCAAAACCATAGTGACAGAGAGCATATCTAGTGGCTGTCAGAGGCCAGGGCTCAGGGAGGGATTCACTTTAACAGGGCATGAGGAAACTTTGGGAATAATGCTAATGTTCTATATTTTGATTCTGGTGGTAGTTATGCAACTGTATACATTTGTCAAAATTCACGGAATCATACGCTAAAAGTTGGTGAGTTTTGTTTTTTCGTTTTTTTTGTTTTTTTTTTTTTTTGCTGTACGCAGGCCTCTGACTGCTGTGGCCTCTCCCGTTGCGGAGCACAGGCTCCAGGCGCGCAGGCCCAGCGGCCATGGCTCACAGGCCTAGCCGCTCCGCGGCATGTGGGATCTTCCTGGACCGGGGCACAAACCCGTGTCCCCTGCATTGGCAGGCGGACTCCCAACCAATGCGCCACCAGGGAAGCCCTGGTGAGTTTTATTGTTGGTAAATCATAGTTCAATAAAACTTATATAGAAGAAAGAGAGGAGAAAAAATGTCTAGGAATTTGAAGGAGTTAAAAAATTCTCTTAGTAAATTATTAGAAGATTTTTCTCTGCTTTCTAAAAAACTGTGTGCCAGATCATAAGGTAGGGGAAATATGTTGTCTTTACTTCCCTCATTGGGATACATGAAAATGTTTAGTTACTGAAAACAATAGATAGTGCATTTAGGGTCTACAAAATTACTTAAAAGTTGCCTTAGTGAGAATATTACCAACAGTCAGTATTCCCAGAGGTAGAAAGAGACTTCTCCTACGAGTGGTCCTTTTTGGATTGAGCTTTGCTTACTTGCCACCTAGAGGGGTGATTCAGTTGTGGTTTTCCATTGCACTTTTTTTTTTTTTTTTTTTTTAGAATCAGTTAAGATGTATTGAATTCTTACTATGTCCAAGATTTGTGATAAATATTTTATTTTATTTTTTTAACATCTTTATTGGAGTATAATTGCTTTACAATGGTGTGTTAGTTTCTGCTTTATAACAAAGTGAATCAGTTATACATATACATATGTTCCCATATCTCTTCCCTCTTGCGTCTCTTTCCCTCCTACCCTCCCTATCCCACCCCTCTAGGTGGTCACAAAGCACCGAGCTGATCTCCCTGTGCTATGCGGCTGCTTCCCACTAGCTATCTATTTTACGTTTGGTAGTGTATATATGTCCATGCCACTCTCTCACTTTGTCACCGCTTACCCTTCCCCCTCCCCATATCCTCAAGTCCATGCTCTAGTAGGTCTGTGTCTTTATTCCCATCTTACCCCTAGGTTCTTCATGAAATTTTTTCCCCTTAGATTCCATATATATGTGTTAGCTTACGGTATTTGTTTTTCTCCTTACTTACTTCACTCTGTATGATAGACTCTAGGTCTATCCACCTCACTACAAGTAACTCAATGTCGTTTCCTTTTATGGCTGAGTAATATTCCATTGTATATATGTGCCACATCTTCTTTATCCATTCATCTGTTGATGGACACTTAGGTTGCTTCCATGTCCTGGCTATTGTAAATAGAGCTGCAATGAACATTTTGGTACATGACTCTTTTTGAATTATGGTTTTCTCAGGGTATATGCCCAGTAGTGGGATTGCTGGGTCGTATGGTAGTTCTATTTGTAGTTTTTTAAGGACCCTCCATACTGTTCTCCATAGTGGCTATATCAATTTACATTCCCACCAACAGTGCAAGAGTGTTCCCTTTTCTCCACACCCTCTCCAGCATTTATTGTGTCTAGATTTTTTGATGATGGCCATTCTGACCGGTGTGAAATGATATCTCATTGTAGTTTTTGTTTTTTTTTTACGGTACGCGGGCCTCTCACTGTTGTGGCCTCTCCCGTTGTGGAGCACAGGCTCTGGACGCGCAGGCTTAGTGGCCATGGGTCATGGGTCCAGCCGCTCCGTGGCGTGTGGGACCTTCCCAGACCGGGGAATGTCCCCTGCATCGGCAGGCGGACTCTCAACCACTGCACCACCAGGGAAGCCCATCTCATTGTAGTTTTGATTTGCATTTCTCTAATGATTAATGATGTTGAGCATTCTTTCATGTGTTTGTTGGCAATCTGTATATCTTCTTTGGAGAAATGTCTATTAAGGTCTTCTACCCATTTTTGGATTGGGTTGTTTGTTTTTTTGTTATTGAGCTGCATGAGCTGCTTGTAAATTTTGGAGGTTAATCCTTTGTCAGTTGCTTCATTTGCAAATATTTTCTCCCATTCTGAGGGTTGTCTTTTGGTCTTGTTTATGGTTTCCTTTGCTGTGCAAAAGCTTTTAAGTTTCATTAGGTCCCATTTCTTTATTTTTGTTTTTATTTCTCTTTCTCTAGGAGGTGGGTCAAAAAGGATCTTGCTGTGATTTATGTCATAGAGTGTTCTGCCTATGTTTTCCTCTAAGAGTTTGATAGTGTCTGGCCTTACATTTCCATTGCACTTTGATGTCAACTTATTTTTGGCTTAAAAATTTTAAAACACATAAGGTTGATCGAAATATCACATCTATATCTTTTCTCACCAGCCCCCCTTCCCCATTCTAGTCAGATTCTGTACTTTTTTTCTTAGACTTTGTTCTCATTAATCTTTCCATGATATTTGATATTATTATTCCCTCATTCTCAAAAGCTTCCTTCTCCCTTGCTGTCTGGGAATAGTGTACTCTAGTGATTTTCTTCCTACGAGAGAAATGATTTCATTATCTCTTTGGCTGGTGTATCTTTGTCCTTAGGTCCCTTATGAGAACAGAGCTCATTGCCTCATTCTTTCTAGGCTTGCCCCTTGGGATATCTTACCCTTTCCTATGATTATTTGGTGTATCTCAAATTTCTTGTCCCAAGTTCACTATTAAGCCTTGTCTCTTATTTCCAGCTACCTCCAGGGTTTTTATTTTCATCATCCATTTTCAACTTAACACTGCCCAAACTTAACATATTCCCTTTTCTTCCATGTCCTCTCCCATTCTGGGGTTCTCCATGACTTTGAGACGCTGCCATTCTTTCTCCCTCAGGTTTAAAACCTGAATCTCTCATGTTCTTTTTTTCCTCCATGTCTTCTAGTCAGTTACTGTTCAGATCTTTTATATTTCCTGTGGGCTATCTCCCTTACTTTAAGTCTTTTTGGTATCTCTTTAGCCTGTCTCCTTATTGTTAGAGAGCCTATGGCACTTTTTTCAGTGAAAGCTGCTGGTCAGTATGACAAGGTTTCACAATTTTGGGAGCCACTCTGTCACCAAATCCATGTCTCAGAACCCTATGAAATGACTGAGTCACTGGATTCCAGAGTTTGACTTAGTCTCACAGTGCACCTCTTGGGATGCTTTGGAAAATCTTGGTGTGTCCTTTTGTGTGTACAGTGTTACGTTGCTGCCACGGTCTCTGCTTTTTTCAATCACAAACATCTTTTCCTTCTCTCATGAGTATATAAGCGTGCGTCCCGTGCACCCCACAGATGCCTGGTTTTTGTAACTTTGTGATACCTTGGGATAACTTAAGATTTGCTGCCTTTGTGCTCTCTCTGAGCAGTTCCTTATTTCTCCTCCTTATACAGTATTACCTTAATCTTCCAAAGCAAAAATGAAGTACCTGAGATTGCATATTTTCATTCCTATTAATCACAGAATATGTGTGTCTGTTTTTACACCTCTTGTATTTTCCTTTCTGATTTTACTTCGGCATTAATAAGATTTTTTTTGGTAAATTCTCTCCCAATGACCTGCATTCTTTGATAGCATTTTTTGAAGTTACTTTGAAGTTGGGTTGCATGGTTTAAGATGTGTGGGAACATTTTGTTAACGAGAAGAAAGACTGATGAAGTACCGGCTATAGTATTCCTCACTTGCTCTTCCCAAAGGGGAGGGCTGGCCACAGCCTGGATGTCTCCAAATTTAACTACATCCTTAGAAATAAGATATTCACACTTATTTTTCTTTCTCTTTATTTTGGTGGTGAGCGATCTGCTTTAGAAGTGAAGAGTTGATGAGTTATTTCAGTGAATAGGGTATTTTAAGGTGTTTTATTTCAGTTATCTTTTCATTAGAGAAATTTAAAGAACAGTTTAGTAAATCTATTTCAAGTTTTCAATACAAGATTTTTATGTTTCTGTGAAATGAAATGAAAAAAGCATTCTCAGGCCATTGGAAAAATTGAAGCTATTATCAGATTTGGATAAAGTAGCCAGAAGCCTAGAAATATTGATTTTTCTGAATCACAGTATGATACTGTGTTTATTTTCTTTCCTTTTTATCTTTGGACGTTCTAGAGGGGTGTTTGATGCTTCCCTCAAAATGGCTGGCTTCTACGGATTGTACACCTGGCTGACTCATACTATATTTGGCATCAATATTGTCTTCATACCATCAGGTAACAACTGTATCATAACTTGTGCTGTCCTCTATTTAAGGGACATTAAGCCGTTTTACATATACTGTCAGCTTCCTTAAATTTAAAATGCTAAATTTTGAGATCTAATCTAGTCCAGATTAAGAGCAGAAATATGATTTGGAATGTTTGTTTATTGTTGTATCCCCAGTAGTTAAAACAATACCCAGCACACAGGAAGCACTGCATAAATAACAAATACTTATTTGTTAATTGAACATACTGTTCTGGAAAGGGATGAGTGTAAAGTAAGGTCCTTCAGTTAGCAGCGTTATTTTTGGTGATTTTATTGAAATTACACTTCATTTTTATTAGAAAGAAGCAAGGTAAAGAATATACGTTCTTATCTGAGATTTAGAAACTAATTTCTGATTTGGCTTTGGAATCAGTACAAATATTTGACCAGTGCTCTATAGTTATATTATAGGACTGTACAGTTGTCCTTTGGTATCCCTGAGGGTATGGTTTCAGGACCCCCTGAGGATACCAAAATCTGCAGATGCTCAGGTCCTTTGGCCCTCTGTATTTACAGGTTCCACATCTGAGGATATGGAGGGCCACCTGCATACATATTAACTAACCATTGATTGAGAATAACAACTGTGGGACACTAAAATTTTGTTGCTTAAGAACAGATTCATGAAGTAAACACACACTTCAGAAAGATTTTCATGATCCAGTTTGAAGATCTTGGACCTCATTCAACTAGCAAATTCAGTTAAACAAGGCATATCATTCCCCTAAAATTTTTTTTTTTTTTTTTTTTTTTGTGGTACGTGGGCCTCTCACTGTTGCGGCTTCTCCTGTTGCGGAGCACGGGCTCCGGATGCGCAGGCTCAGCGGCCATGGTTCACGGGCCCAGCCGCTCTGCGGTATGCGGGATCTTCCCGGACCGGGGCACGAACCCGTGTCCCCTGCATCGGCAGGCAGACTCTCAACCACTGCACCATCAGGGAAGCCCAATTCCCCTAAAATTTGAGTTTGTATTTGTTTAACTTGTTCTGGTGGAAATTTTTAAGTAGTAGGAGCTAGTGATTAGATTCTGCTGTTTTGTTATTGCTTTGCTGATGATGTTAAGTTGCTTTTTCTTCTTTTAATCTTTATTAGCTTTAGCAGCAATCCTTGGAGCAGTGCCATTTCTAGGCACATATTGGGCAGCAATACCTGCAGTTCTAGACCTGTGGCTTACACAAGGCTTAGGATGCAAAGCCATCTTACTGTTGGTTTTTCATCTCTTGCCGACATACTTTGTAGATACTGCCATCTATTCTGATATATCAGGGTAAGTATTCCACAGAACTTCTGAAGTTGGTGATGAATCATATCCAGGAATTCCTTTGGCCTTTTTTTTTTTTTTTTTTTTTTTTTGCGGTATGCGGGCCTCTCACTGTTGTGGCCTCTCCCGTTGTGGAGCACAGGCTCCGGACGCACAGGCTCAGTGGCCGTGGCTCACGGGCCTAGCCGCTCCGCGGCATGTGGGATCCTCCCGGACCGGGGCACGAACCCGTGTCCCTTGCATCGGCAGGTGGACTCTCAACCACTGCACCACCAGGGAAGCCCCTCCTTTGGCCTTTTTTAAGAAGATTTTTTTTTTTTTTTCCTTTTGGGCATGGGAGAAAGGACTGGTGGTAGGATTTTCAGTGAAGTAATCTTTTGTGATCCCACTGATATAATCAAAGTTTAATTTAATTAATATCATTTGCAAGGTATGCTATTTTGTTATAAGTTTTATTTACAACACATGAGCCTAAAAATTGTGAATAATCCTCTGGTTTAGTGACATTTAACCTAGGAAAAAAGTATTACTGTACATACTTCAAAATAAAAATATTTTAAGTACGATAACAAGTTAGTAGTTATTTTCAGAACTTCTTTGCTTTTGGAGAAACACATTATTAGGTTGTAAGTTTGAGGATTTCCACGTAAAATGAAACCTCATCAAGTTCATATCTGACAAGCAGTGCTTTCTTACTTTAGATATTATAGTATGGTTCTATGATGAATGCAGATTAAATTTAAGGCAGAAGCCAAACTTTGGCAATATAATAAATATCTGTTTTTGTAGGTTTTGATGTCTCTTAGAAATTGCATTCAGTAAATCAAGCTGATTCTCATTTAGTCACATATCCAGATTAACATTGCTTATTACAATCTAGGATGTGACAAATATTGAATTTTATTTAGCTACTCAAATTCAGAATATGACCTGCTGAAACTATCATAATAGTTAATATTTCAAATTTTCTTCAAGTAAAACTCATCACAATAAGCGTAGACAGGGTCTCAGTTTACAGGAAGAGGACCCTTCAGTTAATTTGAAATTATGAAGAGACCAGTCATATGCTACCTTGTTTTCTCTCTAGTAAGTTAAAATAGAAAATAAATGATATAGAACAACTAAGAAGCCCCAAAGTTCCAGAGCAACAAGAAACAAGCAACTCCATAAGCAAACCTTAGGGGAACTTTTATGCCTAAAACTTAAAGATAACAGGAGAGCTTCATAGTGAGCTTAACTAACATTTAATAGTTGAAATTTAAACCGTAAGAGTAGTTACATGATTTATAGTTAAGTGTTTTCATTTCTTTAAACTTTGCTGTAAATTTTATATCAGGGTTTTTAGCTAGAATTTAAGACTTAGATGTAGTTCTATCTTAATAATAAAGTAACACCTTATTTAACCAACATCATTAGGAAATGAAAATTTTTACATAACTTGCTTTATTTTATTTTGTAATAAATTAAGCTTTTATTTAAAAGCCCCCACACTTTTTGTTTTTTTTTAAGCTTTAAGCATTTTTGATAAAAATTTTCCTTAAATGTATTGTTTAGGGAAAATGCTTGCTTACATAGTGTAACATGGAATATTACCCTAAATCCTTTTTGGAATGAAGAAGACAAATAAATTACAAATATAATTTATTGGTTTCCTGAAGACTAGCTCACCTTAAATGTTACTGAATTGTAATACAGTACAGGATATCCTTCCAAGGTATTTAGTTATTTTCCCTTCACTAAATTGTTCTAATCATCCGTGTTTAGAAACTAGAAACAAACAAAATATACCTTATTTCTAAGTCCCTCTTATGTCAGTGGTCATATGTTATTATCAGTGTGCTGTGCTGCTGTAATCTACAGGTATGCCTCATTTTATTGCGCTTCGCTTTATTGTGCTTCACAGATATTGCTTTTTTGTTTTTTGTTTTTTTTTTTTTTTTTTTTTTTTTTTTAATTTTTTTTTTTTTTTTTTTTTGCTGTACGCGGGCCTCTCACTGCCGTGGCCTCTCCCGTTGCGGAGCACAGGCTCCGGACACACAGGCTCCGCGGCCATGGCTCGCGGGCCCAGCCGCTGCGCGGCATGTGGGATCTTCCGGGATAGGGGCACGAACCCGTGTCCCCTGCATCGGCAGGTGGACTCTCAACCACTGCGCCACCAGGGAAGCCCTGTTTTTTGTTTTTTTTTAACAAATTGAAGGTTTGTGGCAACGCTGTGTTGAGCAAGTCTATTGACACCATTTTTCCAACAGCATTTGCTCACTTTGTGTCTCTGTGTCATTTTGGTAATTCTTTTTTTTTTTTTTTTTTTTTTTTTTTGCGGTATGCGGGCCTCTCACTGTTGTGGCCTCCCCCGCTGCGGAGCACAGGCTCCGGATGCGCAGGCCCAGCGGCCATGGCTCACGGGCCCAGCCGCTCCGCGGCATATGGGATCCTCCCAGACCGGGGCACGAACCCGTATCCCCTGCATCGGCAGGCGGACTCTCAACCACTGCGCCACCAGGGAGGCCCTCATTTTGGTAATTCTTGCAGTAGTTCAGACTTTTTTATTATCATGTTTTTTATGATGATCTATGATCAGTGATATTTGATGTTACTATTGTAATTGTATTGGGGTGCTATGAACTACACCCATATAAGATGGCAGACTTAATTGATAAATGTCGTATGTGTTTTGACTGCTCCACCAACCAGCCGTTCCCTTATCTTGTCCCTCTCCTTAGGTCTCCCTAGTCCCTGAGATACAGCAATATTGAAATAAGGCCAATTAATAACCTTACAGTGGCCTCTAAGTGTTCAAGTGAAAGGAAGAGTCAGACACCTCTCACTTAAATCAAAGGCTAGAAATGATTAAACTTAGTGAAGAAGGTATGTTGAAAGCTAGGCCTCTTGAGTCAGTTAGCCAAGTTGTGAATGTAAAGGACCAGTTCTTGAAGGAAGTGAAAAGTGCTATTCCAGTGAACACACACATAGTAAGAAAGCAAAACAGCCTTTTTGCTGATATGGAGAAAGTTTTGGTATTCTGGATGGAAGATCAGACCAGCCACAACATTCCCTTAAGCCAGAGCCTAATCTGGAGAAAGACCCTAACTCTTCTCAATCCTGTGAAGGCTGTGAGAGGTGAGGAAGCTGCAGAAGAAATGTTTGAAGGTAGCAGAGGTTGGTTCATAAGGTTTAAGGAAAGAAGCCGTCTCCAGAACATAGAAGTGCAAGGTGAAGCAGCAAGTGCTGATGTAGAAGCTGCAGCAAGTTATCCAGAAGGTCTAGCTAAAGAGAAATAATGAAAGTGGCTACATTAAACAGATTTTCAGTGTAGACGAAACAACTTTCTATTGGAAAAAGATGCCACCTAGGACTTTCAACGCCTGGCTTCAAAGCTTGAAAGGACAGGCTGGCTCTATTGCTAAGGGCTAATGCAGCTGGTAACTTTAAATTGAAGCCAGTGCTCATTTACCATTCCACAAATCCCAGGGCCCTTAAGAATTGTGCTAAATCTACTCTGCCTGTGCTCGAGAAGTGAAACAACAAAACCTCGATAACAGCACATCTATTTGCAACATGGTTTACTGAATATTTTAAGCCTACTCTTGAGACCTACTGGTCAGGAAAAAATGATTCCTTTCAAAATACTTTGGCTTATTTGACAATGTACCCAGTCATCTAAGACCTCTGATGGAGATGTGCAATGAGGTTAATGTTGTTTTCATGCCTGTAATACAACATCCATTCTGCAGCCTGTGGTTCAAGGAGTAATTTCAACTTTCAAGTCTTATTATGCAAGACTTTACCCAGATCTTCTGACGAATCTGGGTAAAGTCAATTGAAAACCTTCTGGAAAGCATTCAGCATTCTAGATGCCATTAAGAACACTTGTATTTCATGGGAAAAGGTCAAAATATCAACATTAACAGAAGTTTGGAAGAAGTTGATTCCAACCCTCATGGATAACTTTGAGGGGTTCAAGACTTCAGTGGAAGAAGTAACTGCAGATGTGGTGGAAATAGCAAGAGAACTAGATTTAGAAGTGGAGGCTGAAGATGTAACTGTATTACTGCAGTCTCATGATAAAACTTTAACTTTCTTTGCTTATGGATAAGCAACGAAAGTGGCTTCTTGTGATGAAATCTACTTCTGGTAAAGATGCTGTGAAGATTGTTGAAATGGCAACAAAGGATCTAGTGTATTACATAAACTTGGTCGATAAAGCAGAAGCAGGGTTTGAAAGGATTAACTCCCATATTGAAAGAAGTTCTGTGGTGGGTAAAATGCTCTCAAACAGCATTGAGTGCTACAGAAAAATCATCTATGAAAGGAAGAGTCAGTGGATGCAGCAAAACTTCATTGTTGTCTTGTTTTGAGAAATTGCCACAGCTGCCCCTGCCTTCAGCAACCAATCACGTGGATCAGTCAGCAGCCGTCACTATCGAGACAAGACTCGCCACTAGCAAAAAGATTACAATTTGCTGAAGGCTTACATGATAGCATTTTTACCAATCAGGTATTTTTAAATTAATGTATGTACATTTTTTTAGACATAATGCTATTGTATACTTAAAAGACTACAGTATAGTGTAAACATAATTTTTATATACTCTGGGAAACCAGAAATTTCGTGTGACTCACTTTATTGTGATATTATGGTGGTCTGGAACCAAACCTGTGTATCTCTGAGGTCTGCCTGTGTCTTATTTCATTCCAGTTATGTAAGTGATACTGTGATAAGCTGGAAGATACTTATGACTCTCCTATGAAATAAAAATCTTGGGCTTTTTAACAAATATTTTCCTCATGAGGCCTTTTATCACTACCTGTGTTAAAATCTGTATTTTAGGAGGTTGCTAGAAGACTAACTTATGAATAACAGGGATGTCATTGTATTGTTATCATCTTTATAAAAAAAGCATAATTAGTTGAACTACACACTTAATTGTGCCACTTAATTTTTCTAGATGGAGGTAAACCTAACAGGTAGATTATATAACCAGTCCTAAGCTGACATTAACCCACCTCAGACAGCCCTGCAATGGTACCTGTTAACATTGCTGACTTCACTCCTTCAGTTGCTGGACCTATAAAAAGGCAAACGTCACACATGTAGGCGAGAAAATTTTTGCATCTTGTTATCTGCATTGAGGTAATCTGAAGAAAGCTGATAATGCAATCAAAAGGCAGGTGTGTTACAGAATGAACATCGTGTTAGAGAATGTATTTCCGACTTACTCCAAGGTTTATGTTTGTTAAAAGTCATGAGTAATCTGTGTGCTCTTTATTCCAGAGGTGGCCATCCTTACTTGACAGGCTTGGCAGTGGCTGGTGGAGCGTACTACCTGGGCCTAGAAGGAGCAATCATTGGGCCCATACTTCTCTGCATACTTGTGGTCGCTTCCAATATCTATAGTGCTATGTTAATGAGTCCCACGAATTCAGTACCCACACCAAACCAGACCCCGTGGCCTGTTCAGACTCAGCGGTGAGTTACAGCAAAATGATCATCAACTGTGTGTGAAATTGAACTAACCTGTCTCATTGTTTTTCACCTGCATACAGTCTGTTAGGATACAGAGTACTTCAGTTCCTCTGCTCTCCTAAAGATTGAAGACACTAAAGTAAATAGAAATCATTTGTGTGTAGACTTTTGGGTTTCGCATATCAGGAACATTTAAAAACCAGTTGGGTCAGAATTGTTAATGTCATGAAAAACCAAAAATAAATAAATTTTAAAAGACCATTTTGAGACAGTGGTATACTAGATTGAAGGAGACTTAGGAAATAGGACAACCAAATGCAGTGCATGGGCCCATGACAGGATGCTGGATTGGGGAATGGAGAGAATCTATAAAGAACATTTCTGAAGCAGTTAGAGAAATTGATTATGGACCATATATGAAATAATATTATATTGATGGTAAATTTCTTAGGTCTGACAGTGATACTTTGGTTATGTAGCAGAATATCCTTTAGGGATGAGCTGTCAAACTGAGAGGGAGAAAGTGACTGTAGCAAAATGTTCACAACTGGTGAATCTAGATGAAGGACAGACATATGGCTGTTAATTGTACTATTTCAATTTTTCTGTAGGTTTATTTATATACTATTTAATTTATATATATTTATTTATATACTGTAGTATTCCAGTGTGTGAATATACCACAATTTATTTATTCATTGTAGTATTGATGGACATTTGGGTAGTGTCCAGTTTAGGACTGTTATGAATCAGGCTGCTATGAACTTTCTGGTACATGGCTTTTGGTGAACATGAGTACTTATTCCAGGTGAGTATGTTACAGCAGAGGAATGGCTGGGACTACATCTGGTTTAACTTTAGTGGATACTTGCAAAACAGTTTTTCTATGTGGCTGTACCAGAAATTACATTTTAATAATAGAAAAGTAAGAAGGACTTTTAATGAAAAACTAAGTCTCAGAATACAGTATTTTAACTTTCCCGAGACTATACTGCATTTCCCTTTTTATTTTCAGTTGGAAAATAATTTTTTTGTTGCATATTCTAGTGTAATTAAGGAGTCATTAACAAGTTGATTCTGAAAATGTATTTAGTGACACTATATTTTTATTTAAAATTCTTCTAAAATGTTCTGCTTATTTAATTTTAAGTGTTGTATTTTGTGAAGAAAGACATAGTCCTTTAACCCAAAACAAGTAGAATAACGTTTCTGAGTTAGAGCTAGTGGGTCAAAGGGCCATCTTAGTTAATTCTAGGCACTTATTTGATGGCAGTGAAATATCAGTTTCCTGAAGAAGAGTGAAAAGAAGAGGTACTTAGAGGTTTTAACAAAGACGTCACCAGTTTGGGGGTGGTTACAGTATGATATCCTTTCCTGCCTTTGCTCTTAAAGGCAGGTACTGGGTTCCTGAGAAGTCAGTGGACAGTTACTTGAAAGCAGTAGAGAACATTTGCTGAGTGGATACCATATTCCTTGGGCTCATGAAACAAGAAGTAAAAAGAAAATTGGTTGATCAATATTTTGCTGTTATTTTAGAAAAAGACTTTTGATGATTCCAGGTTGGTAGAGCAAGAGTTAGTTTCTAAGGTGAAACAAAAGAAGCTAATATGAATCCTTCTAGAGGCAAGTGACCCCTTTCCCCTGGTCCCCTTCTGAAGGCAGAATGTTGTTAATTAAGTGGTATGGGGGTTTGAAAAAATAATGTAAGGACCGATATCGCTGTAATCTTTTTCCTTCGAAGTTACGGATGTATATAGTTTAAAAGAGTCAAAAATTTCTATAAAGCTTGTGAAAAAGAGCAGTCCTTTGCCTTCTCCCTGCCCCTTCCTTTCCTCTCTAAGAGGAACCACTTTCGACTCTATCTGATGTTTACCTCCATATCTTGAAATTGTGTTTATTTCTTGATTTTTTTCATGTATTGGCACTGTTTACTTCCCACTTGGAAAGTGAGAAATTATCTCTTCTACTAACCATCTGCCGGATATTACTAAACTGTGATATTGGTTAGATCAGTATTCGGTGTTTACATTATTATGGCTCTGTAAATTACATTCTTATTTAAGCCTTCTTGTATATTGTCTATAGTTCCTTACCTGTACAACATTTTGCTTTCCTTTGTGTTATAAAGATACTGTTTTTTATTTGCTTTGTTTTCTGTGAACTTATAATTAGTCCAATGCCAGGCTTTGCACCAGGTATTTACCTCTCCTCTCACTCAGCATGCTCAGTTGCGTCTGGTTTGCTATAAGTTATCTTCCTGAAGACGTTGCTCCTGGATTGTTCGGATCTGCTCCAGCAGAGTTGTACAGCTGTCACCCTGGGGATTCCCTCAGCTCTCCCCTCTGTTGGAATCCTTATTTCCCATATGATTTCCCAATATTGTTTTCTTTCTTGATTTATTCCTGCTTTTTGCTGGAGCACATCCTTCTGTAGATTTTTGGGAAAGAATGCATGGGAGGTAAATTTGGGGGATGATACATGTCTGAAAAGGCTTCTTCTAAAGTCATACATACTCAGTAGTTTGCCTGGGTAGAGAATTCTATGTTTAAAATTTTTTCCCTTTAGAACTTTATTTCTTCATTGTTTTTCTAGCTTTCACGGTTGTTAAAATTCTGAAGCCTTTCTGGTTCCTGATTCTTTGTAATTTAACTGTTTGAAAACCTATAGGATCTTTTTTGTTGTTTTTAATCTATTTTGTTGTTGTTGTTCCAATTGGCACTTGTATCAAGTGCCTTTGTGACCTTTTTTTTTTTTTTTTTTTTTTTTGTGGTACGCGGGCCTCTCACTGCTGTGGCCTCTCCCGTTGCGGAGCACAGGCTCCGGACGCGCAGGCTCAGTGGCCATGGCTCACGGGCCCAGCCGCTCCGCGGCATGTGGGATCTTCCCAGACCGGGGCAGGAACCCGTGTCCCCTGCATCGGCAGGCGGACTCTCAACCACTACGCCACAAGGGAAGCCTCTTTGTGACCTTTAAAACTGGAAATTTATGTTCTGTGCTTCTGAAATTTTTCTTCAGTTATTTTATTAATGATTTCCTTCTCTCCCTTTCAAAACTACTTTTATTTTGGTGCTGACCCGCATACACTGTTCATATCATTTTTTAACCTTTTCTCTGATGTTCTTGTGGTTCTGTCTTTTTGGCTCCCATCTTCTGGGTGATTTCTCCAACTTTATCTTCTAACACCTTCTTAGAGGTCTCCATTTCTGCTATCATATTTTTGGGTGGTCTGGTTTATTAAGGTATTATTTGTATAAATAAAATTTACCTTTTTTGGCATATAGGTCTGTGTTACTTTTCTATGATACATAACAAATTTCCACTAACTTAGTGGCTTAAAACAACATACATTTATATTAAAGTCCATGAGTCAGGAGTACAGGCATAATTCAGCTGGGTCTTCTGCTTAGGATCTGCCAAGGCTATGGTCAAGGTGTAAGCTTGGGCTGGGATTTCATCTGCAGATTGGGGAGCCCTCTTCCAAGCTTGCCTGTTGTTGGCAGAATTCCTTTGCTTTCAGTTGTAGAACTGAGGCTTGTAGCTTCTAGAGGCTGCCCCTTTCCATAGGCATTTCATAACATGATGCTTGCTTCTTCAAGGACAGCAGGAGAGTATTTTTCTGACTTCTGTCTCTGACTGCTAAGACCCTTTTGTAAAGGGCTCACCTGATTAGACCTAGCCCACTGAACATATTGCCATTTTGATTAAAGTCAATTGCTTAGGGACCTTGATTACATCTGTAATATCCCTTCACCTTCACCATATTAATACCACATAATCACAATAGCAGGTATCGGATATTTTTGACTACTGGCTTATGTTAAGAGTGAACTACTCAGGATCTGTGGGTTGGTTATTATGTGTGTTACCATAATATAATCTGCCAGGACCATTGTCTTGTGCAACCCTTGATGTCAGTGCTTTTTGGTTTCCCTTTGGGGCTGCTAAATTCCTCAGAGAAAGATCTTTTAATCTCCTGCCCAGAGTTTGACAGCTTGGTCTTCCTGCTTTTTAAGTACACTTTAAAGCAGCCCTTCTGTGTTTAGTCCCACCTTCAACCCCACTTCCAAAGTTACTTGATATCACCAATTCCTGAGCCTTATGGGCAATTTTGCTGAATAACTTCTGGCTTAGGATTCAGCTTTTTAGGTTATGCTGGGTCATAGCAGTTGTTCATCTGCTTTCCATCTTCTAAAAATTTGTTGCTCTTAACCTCTTATGTTCTCTTTTTTCTCCTCTTTTTTCAGGTAGGTTTATGCCTTTAAAAAAACACTTTTTTACTGGCATTCTAATGGGGTTTTGAGAAGGCCTGAAGGAACTATGTGTTCAACACAGCACTTTCTAGTGGAAAGTCTAAATGACCTCTTAAATAGTAACAAACAACCCCTACTGACATTTACTGGGACTCAGCATGCCAAGTTCTGTGATAAAACTTTACCTGCGTTGTCTTATTTTACTTAATCTGTCCAATGTTTTCATGTGAGGTTAGGAAAGATTGTTTTCCATATTTTATTTTATTTTTTATTTATTTATTTTTTTTTTGCGGTATGCGGGCCTCTCACTGTTGTGGCCTCCCCCGTTGCGGAGCACAGGCTCCGGATGCGCAGGCCCAGCGGCCATGGCTCACGGGCCCAGCCGCTCCGCGGCATATGGGATCCTCCCAGACCGGGGCACGAACCCGTATCCCCTGCATCGGCAGGCGGACTCTCAACCACTGCGCCACCAGGGAGGCCCTCCATATTTTATAAATGAAGAAATCCAGGCTTAGAGAGGTTAACTTGCCTCTAGTCACATAGTAATAAGCAGGTGAGCTGGTGTGTTACAACTAAAGATCTTTCTTTTCCTTAATCATCTCCCCCCCTGCCTCAACAAGATAAAACATTCTCCTCTGTTTCCTTCCTCAGTAAATGTTACCCTCTAATTATATGTGCCAGTGTGTGGTCATCCTTATGACTTTCCATCTCCTCAGTAACCATCTTTACCAAGTCCTATCAGTTTTATCTCAAATCTGTCCTTTCCCCTTTTTCTCCAGTTCCACCTGCCCTGGGCCCAGCTGTTAGGTTTCTCACCTGGACTGCTGCAGGCATCTCAGTCTCCCAGCCGGTCTCTCAGTGTCCACTCTTACTGTCCTCCAGTCCCTTTTCCATACTGCAGCGGATGTTTTCTTTTCAGAATGGAGGCACATCTGGTCGTGCTTACCAAAACTGGCCTCCCATTGTCCTTACAAGGAAGATCAAAATCCTTCCAAGGCCCTACATGATCTACCTGTGCCTGCTTCACGAATTCTGAAACATTTTCCCCTGTCTGAGCTGCAGCTACATTGGCTTTGTGTCAGGGCCTCAGTGACACCAGCTCCATTCAAACTCTAGGACTTGAAGCACGCTGCTTTCTCTGTCTGGACACTCTCCCCCTCCCCCATCTTTCCTTGCCTAGTTAACTCCTAATCATTCTTCAGATCGCAACTCAAGTGTCAGTTCATGGGAGCAGCTTTCCCTACCCCCAAGATTAGGTTACGTCCTTCTGCTAGTTTAATGCTCTTACAGATAGCACCTTGTACCTTTCCATTCTCGTAAGACTTTCACTTATATACTTGATTCTTCGTCTTTTCCCGCTTGACTGTGGTTGCTGTTACTGCGGGGTCATGTCCATGTTAGTTACTGGTGTATCCACAGCACCTGTCAACCTTGGAAAGTGCTCTCTTCCTAGTTGAAGGAATGAATGGACTGTGAGGGAATAGTCCCTACAGAGGCATGAGCTGTGGAAGGGTTCGGCTTGTCTTAGGAACTCTCATGTTGTTACAGTGTGATAATGGAGGGTGGATTGTTCATTCCATTAGGCAGATACACCTTCTAATTGCAGATGGAGGCACTGGTGGCTGAGAAGACCCATTTGCACGGCTATTTCTGTGTACTGCCATGTATCTTCAGACGGATGAATGACTGTCCACCTAAGGAAAGATGAAGGAGGGTGGACCCCCTTTCTCTGCTTCTCACTGTTGATCGTGGTGGTTGCACTATTTCACAAGGGTGAATGTCGCAGACACAGCACAGCTTTGGGCTCCCAACTATTTTGGCCTTGATTCAATAATCAGAACCTATTGCTTCCCCTGTTCTCTGTTAACACTGGGGCTGTTTGGGAGGTGTGGGGAAGGATCAAAACACCCTGCTGTCACACATTTTCAAGTACTTTCTTGATTTTTGGACAGGATAATCAGACTTGATTTGATGTACTTATTTCACTCCTACCAAAAACTGAGCAGCAATCTCTGAATGTTAAAGCTCAGAAAAACCTGTAAGTAGAAAGTAAGGGCCTGTCGCAGGAACTCCTGTGGGAACGCTGTTCTCTGTATTCAAGTTTTCCTTTGCCCTCTGTCATACCTTGTTATGACCGGAGGTGACAGCTGGAATGTGGCCCTTTAGGAACTCAGCTTTATCTTTTTCTAGGATAGAGTAATTAGTAACTCATTGCTGTTTTTAGAAGCATTATCTTAACCTGACTGTGATTATCTTTCATGATTTAATACCCAAAGTTCAAACAAAGTTCAGTATCTTTTCATAAAAGAAATTACAAATGGTCCCCAACTTAAGAAGGTTTAACTTACGATTTTTTCAACTTTGTGATGGTATGAAAGTGATACACATTCAGTAGAAACTGTACTTAAACTTTGAATGTTGCTTTTTCCTGGGCTGGTGATACGCGTTACGATACTCTCTTGTGATGCTGGGCAGCGGCAGCAGCCGCAGCTCCTAATCAGCCACTCGATCAGGTAAAGAAACAACTGATAGGCCTGCAACCATGCAGTACCCAGACAACCGTTCTGTTCTTCACTTTCAGTACAGCATTCAGTAAATTACATGAGACATTCAACACTTTATTATAAAACTGGCTTTGTGTTAGATGATTTTGCCCAACTGTAGGCTAATGTAACTGTCCTGAGCATGTTTAAGGTAGGCTTGGCTAAGCTATGATGTTTCGTAGGTTAAGTGTATTAAATGCTTTTTGACTTGATATTTTCAACTTACAGTGGGTTTATTGGGACGTAATACCATCCTAAGTCAAGAAAGATCAGTATTTGGCAGTTAAGCTACGGTGTAACACATCCTACTTTTTATAGAGCAAGAAGTTATTTTTGTCTTTGCAAAATAAGATATGAAGATGTTCTCCAAAAAACAGTCACCACGCCTCCAGGTCTTTACATTGACCTTAAGGATTTCAGTTGGAGTGTACTCCCCATCGTTCCAGTTTAGGATGATGAGGGACAAAGGAGAACTGGAGGTGGGAGGGGGGCTGGACTCTGCTCCCCCTCCGTTGGTGGGTGCTTCTCCTTTGACACTGTCACTTGAAAACTTTCCTGAACCTGTTCATTCCTCTGTCTTCCCAATGGTGTTGACCCAATGCCAGGATTTCTTCAACATCCTCTTCACTGGTCCCTGCCTCTAGTCTTACTTCCCTCCCATCTTGTTCTCTGGTTTTTCTGGAGCATAACTGTTAAATGCCTCTGCTGCTTAAAATTCCCGTGGTGGCTTCCCATGGCCTTCAAGATGAAGTTGAAACTTTAAATCGGCCCATCAGACTTTTCGTGCCTTCTGTCTCCCTCAGCAGACTCATCTCTCTCTGTTGCCTGCCTTACATTTTCTTTTCTAGGGATATTGAACTTGTTTAGTTTTGTGGAATCAGTGAGATCTTTGCACATGTTTTCCCCTCTGTAAAGAATACTACCCCCTTTCTAGCCAAGTCCAGTATCATAACCTTTACTTAAAGTACTCTTCTTTGGAGAAGCATTACTAGAACTCTCTAGACTAGATAAGATGTCCCTGCTATGTGTTCCCATAGCATCTTCCACGTATCCTAACTTAATACCTATTATATAAATGTGTGTTTGTCTTTCCACTAATTGGTAAGCTTTCTGAAGGTAGGAACTATGTCTAACTTGTTTACAGCTGTGTTACCATTCCTGGCATGGTGTTTGGCAAATAGAAAGTGCTCAATGAAAATTTGATGAATTAATAGATGAGTGAAACCAAGAGCAGATCAGATTAAAAGATTTTTGCAGTGTAACTGTGAGGCTGATAAAAAGAGGAGGGGCCATGGTAAACTCCAGCCTTAGAACTTTATTCCAAATTTTTGGAAGGGGAGGAATGTACGTAATAGAGATGACACGTGCTCTGTCACAAGATGTGCGGGTGAGGGTCTAGGAAATACACACTTGCTATCCTGAGCCAACGAAAGTAAGTTAAACATCCACAATTTACTCTGCTTCTCTGGGAGGCTGGGTGTCAACAACTCTTAAGTTGTTAAATCAGAAAAGATTTAAACATTCACATAAATGGATTTTTTAAAATCTCATTGAAACTTCAAGGGAAGCAGATCCCAAAATATTTCCAAGGAGCAGAGATTGTAAATGAGAAATCACACCGCACAATCTCCATTGCTCTTAAAGGAACTATAAAATGTTAACAGCAGTCCTCTGTGCCCCCCAGTCTCATGTGGCCCCATTGTGCATTGCTTGTTCTTGAGAAATTCTACCACTATGGTTCAAAGGAGCGTAATAAGCCTTATGGCTTGGGAAAGAATACTGTATTTAGATGGTTTAGGTAGGACATTTGCCATTTTTAGAAATACTGTTAAGGAAATTCCCTGGCAGTCCAGTGGTTAGGACTCGGCACTTGCACTGCCGAGGGCCTGGGTTCAATCCCTGGTTGGCGAATTAAGATCCCGAAAGCTGCGCGTTGAGGCCAAAAAAAAAAAAAAGAAAGAAAGAAGGAAATACTGTCAATGCAATATTTATTCCTTTGTTTCTTCCTAATCTAGAGAGTTACAGATTTATGAGCCCTGCAGATTAGTTAGTACTGTGCCTTTGATGAGGCCAGAAAGAAATTATTTCTCTATCTCTAGCTTATGGAGTTTGTTTTCCAGGAGATAATTGAGGTTCAGTTAAGATCAGTGTTACTTCTATAGGGTTTTACACACACATTACCTCCGCTCCGCCCCCCCCCCCGCCCCCTGTGTTTTCTTAGCTTGCTTCACTTTGTTTTCTTTCTTCTGAGTCCTTGTGGAGACTTTCTTGGCCTGGAGGCGGAATTGAATAGCAGGTATGAATTTCAAGGTCACAGCTAAGCTTACTTGTCAACAGAAAGCAGTCGCCAGGCGAACCACAGTCTTAATCTTATTTCATGCATCTTTGCCCTGAGGCAGAAATTTTCATTCATAATTTAGGGGAATTGAAGAGTTAGAGATTCAAATTTGCGGGTATCTTAGAAAGTTGAAAAGGTATCAAAGAATGAGTTTACAAACCGTTTTGGGTGTTGGAAAATACTTTGAAATATTGACAAGTTTTTGGTTATTGGTTTTAAAGATTTTCCAGGGCTTCCCAGAATTAAGTGCTACTTGAAATTCATATAGTCTGAGGCAACTTGTAGCCAGCTTTGCCTATACACAAATGTAAAAACAAAAATTTAGGTGAGACTGTGAAAAATAGATATATAAATAAATGGGTAGATAGCTATATAGGGCAATGGTTCATGGGAGGAGGGTGTGATTTTGCTCCCCTCAGGGGGCGTTTGGCAATGTCTAGAGACATGTTCATCATCACAGCTGTAGTAGGTGGAGGCAGGGATGCTGCTAAACATCTTACAATGCACAAAATGGTCCACAGTGCGGCTGTTGAGAAACCCTGATTTGATGGATGTAGAGATAGATGGATATTAATATATATATAAAACATTTGTGTCTGTATAAATCTTAGTTTGGGGGAATTTTTCTCCAGGTATAAATAAAAAATATTTAAGGAAAAATTCATTCCAATTCTTTGACCTATCAGCATATATTCAACATGGGGTTCAGTCATGTCACATATAAACCCTTTCAGAGCCACAGGAACCATAGCCAGGAAGCTTACCCCTTCCTCAAAGCTGTTCCTTTAGATGTAGGGCCTCATGCAGTGAAGGAGCCTTGAGATAACTGAGCATCCTTGAATGTAATCTTTTTTCTGTAACATTTTACCTGTGCCCCTCTTGACATTAAAGTACTTCCTACATTGTGCTAAAGGGTTAGTCTTTAATTTACCTCTGCCCTGCCTGTTGAACCCTCCTAATTGGTGACATTGTTGTAAAGGAGCAAGGCAACCTCTGTCTAAAAGGATGGTAATAAACTTGTGCTTCATATCTGTATCAGTTAAGATAGATTTGCCTGTATTATAACCAAAAAACAAACTCAAAAAAATCCACCATCAGTAGAACTTAAAATAACAGTGACTTAAATGAGCCAGAAGTTTATTTCTCTCTTGGGTGTAAGAAGTGCAGAGGCAGGCAGATCAGGACTAGTGTGTCTGTTCCACAAACATCCATGCCAAGCTTTGCCCTACCTTAACGCCAGCCTTGGTGTGAGGTCTTTTCATCTAAGATGGGTGCTTGAGCTCATGTTCATTGATAAACTCTGACCTGGCCATGTGGCTGCCAACACAGATGCAGACCTGGCTGGGTGATATCATCTTAGCTTGGGCGTAAAAATTACGTAGCAAAGGCCAACTAGCTTTTATAGTCCTAAGGTAGGCACCTCAAAGATGCAGCAGACCACCTCCATCCAACCCAGATATTGCCTGCCAATTAGCTACATTTACTTGGCTTGCTTGATGTAGGTTAGAGACGGTACAAATACAAGGTCATCTGTTGAAAAGACCTACCCCATTTCTCCTGCCCTGAACCACAATCCTCAGAGCTTGGACATTGCTGGGTCAGTTTTCCTATTTTGCAATAAAACTTATCCTGCTAACGTTTAATCTTTGGTCTCTTAATGATTTTCTCTTTAACATCATTGTGTCTACTTTCTAGTCAGCAAGAAGGGGGAAGGATTGAAGATTACCCTTCTCTTTTAAGTACACTGTCCAGAACTCACTCAACACTTCGAATTGGCCAGATCTTAGTTACATGGTCATTAGTTTCAAGAGAGTCTGGGGAAATAGTCTTTTGGATGGACCCTCCAAAAACCTGGAGTTCTTGTTACTAAAGATTGAGAGACAGCTATCAGACTTTGAAACAATACTCAGTGAAAATATCAGGAAAAAAATAGTGACTACATAACCTCATCAAGGCTCTCAAATTATAAAAATAAGATATTCTGTGGCAATGAATTACTGGTTAGATGCTATTTTTCTTTCCTTCCTTCCTTCCTTCCTTCCTTCCTCCATCCCTCCCTCCCTCCCTCCCTTCTCTGTGGTTTTATTTTTTCCCCTTTTCCAAAAGCAAAACTAATCATTCTGTCTTTCTTCTTAAAGGGCTTTCCGTGACATTTCTGAAGATCTGAAGCCTTCAGTAGACTGACTTGGTTTCTAAACCGCAGTGATTTCTCTGGGAAATTCAACCTTGACTGTGAGTTTAGCTCAGCTGTGGCCTCCTATCCTTTCAGCTGTGCCTGGCAAACAGAGCCCAGGAGAAGAAGCAGAAGCCTCCTAGCCTTCCATACAGAATGCCCGGACAAGAGAGGACTTGCTGTGCTTTGCATTTTAAAGCACAGCTTTGGAGCTCAGAAATGTGGTTTACTCACTTAACTGTTGTTAAGATGGCTTGAAAAGTTTCAGTTTATAAACTGGTACCATGGCTTGAAATTTTCCCACTTTGGTTATGTATATTATAATATGTATTTATAAAGTTTTTTAAAGAGTCCTAAACTACCTGCTGTATACAATGTAGTTTTCTCCTGTTTTAAGAAATCTGTTCTTAAACGTTTCTGTGACAGTCACTTTTCCATGAAGAGGGCTTTCACTTTTGAGAATGTAGTTGCTTGAGTGGGAAAAATGAGTCTTCTCCCTTCTTCCACAGTGTATGGTCCTCTCTGTAAGGAAGAGCAAATCTTCAGTGTAAGGGCAGGTGGCTTATTTGAAGTTCAGTTAGTTGTATGTTACAACCACAGGAGACCACAGAAAGACCGAAGCTCTTCCTCCCCTTCTCCCTCCATCCCCTACTGCTCTATTGCCAAATTTTAAAAACTTGGCTGACCACATTGAAATTAAATTCTTATTAAGCTGCTATTAATGGTAACAGTATGATAGAATTCATATTGTAATGTTTTTCTTTCCAAATGTTTTAAGAAGAAAATCTCAGGGGCAGCAGTGCTCTGATTCATTAAAAGTATCCCTGTTTCACTATTTGGAATTTGACCAATTAGTTTTATTAGCAGTAAAATTTTATATCTGTGAGGTATTTTCCCATCACTTAGCACAGTGCCTTGCACATAGACTCTATTATTATTATTTTTTTTTTTGCGGTACGCGGGCCTCTCACTGCTGTGGCCTCTCCCATTGAGGAGCACAGGCTCCGGACGCGCAGGCTTAGCAGCCATGGCTCACGGGCCCAGCCACTCCGCGGCATGTGGGATTTTCCCGGACCGGGACACGAAACCATGTCCCCTGCATCGGCAGGCAGACTCTCAACCACTGCGCCACCAGGGAAGCCCGCACGTAGACTCTAGATGAATGCTTGTTGAATTCAATGATGACTTTTAAACTATCTCAGAGATCCCAGTAACCACGTAGTGCTCTACATTTGACCAAGTCTGTTTGCACATATTATCTCACAAGCACTTCACATCAGCTTTCATATAGCTTTACATTATTTTGCAACAGTTTCACACAGATGGGGAAGGTAAGGTTCAGAAAAGTGACCAACTCAAAAGTTGTGAAGTTTAGTAAAATTTGACCTCATCTTTCTGACTCCACACTCTGCCAACTCTGCTATATTGTAGTGTTTCTTTTAATATCTTACACAATTTTTCCAGTGCTATGAGGTAGAATAGGTGTCCTGTTCTATTGCATAGACTTGTCCTAAGGTTAATGACAGGGCTGGGACTAGAACCCAGCTCTTAGCTTTGTGCCCTTTCCACTGTGTAAAACAATCTTCAGGCTCTTTCTCCGCCCCCAGAGGAGTATGGAGGAGAAAGAGTTCTTAAGTAACAAAGATTTCATTTTTGGAAAACATTTAAAAGTAGAAATCATCTTTTTCTAAAACATCTTCTCATTGAGAAGCATAGTTAATGATAATACTTTAAATTTATTCTGATATTACTTCAGAAAAAGTCCGTCTAGGAAAGAGGCTACCATGAGGTCTTTGTCTGTAGAGTAGACTGTACAGATCTCATATATTTCCTGTGAATCCTTCCAACAATTACAATCTGGTATTCCACCAAGTGTTACATCTGGCACTAAGTGGCACTAAGTAACTCATTCTTTAATCACTTGTTCAGTTATTCATTCAGTAAAACATTGGTTGAGAGTTTGCCGGACTCTAGGTTCTATGCCGGGCACTGTACAGGGTGCTGTAGGGGATAACTCATAAGAAGGCCTTCTCTCACCTTGAATCTTAGCCAGATCATGTGTATTGCTAAAATTAAAAATTTTGCATTAAAAGTATTAAGAAAGAAATCAGGTTTGTTGTTGTTGATGGTATACTGAGAAGTTTACAGCTGTGATTAGCACATATTTATGAGAGGCGAGTATTACGCACAGTGAGTTAGTGTGCATATGCAAATTATGTTCTTCCAAAGTGCTTTTAGTCTGTAAAGTGATATTGCAAAAGTATAAATTTGAGGTAATATATGGCTCTTGCTGGTCATCATTATTAGTGTGAATACCAGGTCCTTAGAGAGGGACTCGGAGCCCTAAGAGAATAGTTTAGAGCTGCCAAAATTAGCAATGATGTAGTATCACCTTGAGGTATCAGGAGCAGAGGTACCCCAGAGTACTCCCCAGTCCTGTCAGGAAACTTGAACTGCCCCAGTACTCCAGCAACAGCCTAAGGACTTGAAGTCCCTGCAGCTGGGGAAGGTCTTCCTGGAACCCTCAAAAACAGAGAGAACATGCCCCCTCGGATACAGTGAGGAGGTTTTACAGATCTTCATAAGGCATTGAGATCAAATGATATGAAAGAGTAGGAGTTTCAAGCTCAAGTCTCAAAGATGATTCTCAGGATTTGACCCAGAAAGAAGAAGTTTCCCTAGGAACAGATAATGCATTGATGAAGTAGAAGTAGCTTCAGTAAAAACATAGTACAGAAATCCTATCACAATGTCCTGCATGTTATAGCTTTATTGAAGATGAGTTTGAAGGTCCCATTCACTACTCAATTGTAAACTGAATGGAGGGGATAAGATCTCCCCACACAGTATGTTCCTCTCTTTTCCGAGAATGAGGCACGGGATTTTCAGCATAAACTCCATGTCATGTAAGTCCAGCTTCATTTCCAAAATTCCTATCACGCTCTCTGTTTCTGGAAGTGATCTCTGCCAGGCTGCCTTAGATACCAGTTTTATTTATTCTTAAGTTTGCAAGGATTCTTAACACCCATTTCCATTAGAGGTGGTTAGCTGGCAGAGTTTTCCCTTGACTTCTGAGACTGGTGCAAATTGACTCTTGATACCCAAGAAGTGTTATTTAAACAAACTAAGTAGCTTTGGAAATAGCAGTTTATTCCATTAAAGGGCTTGCAGATGAGGTCCTCTGGCTAACCTTGGTCTTAACAAGAACCCATCGTGACCCATCAGGACTTGCTAGTACCCCTAGTTCCCACTTTGGTTGTATTTAGAGCTTCAGGATGTGTCGCTACTGAGCAAGAAATGCTCAGAAATTCAGGCTATGAGGGGTTAGATTAGAGCAAAGTAATTTTAGGTGAGTTATCCAGAACTTTCAACCTCAAGGTTTATAGGAAAACCCCTGCAGTCTCCTCTAAGGGTCTTCCAAGATCCTTACAAAAGTATTAGACTAGGCATTTCGCAGTAGAACTATAGCCTCTGGCAACATACTTCCAAATGCTAGTTCCCGCCAAGAACAAGTATTTCTTTGTTTTTTATGTACTTCTTGTCTTTACCCATTTTGCCATTAAAATATATTCATTTCATTAACTTATCGAGGATCTGCAAAAAATATGAATGCTATGTGAAACCACTGAACAGTTAATTTTTTTGGTAGTTCAAAAATAATCAAGAGAATTACAAATCAAGATGTTCTGCCTGCATCCTGGAGTCAGAAATTCTGTGCCAGATGAGCCTTATCTAATTAGGTGATCCTGTCATTTTCTAGAGAAGGAAACAAATCCACAGGTTAAAGTGTCTTTTCTAACACAGAGCCAGTCAGTAACAATTCAGAGCAGAGTAAGTTCTTTTTTCTCTCAGCCCTTTGTTCTACTTCTCTTCCCTTTCTCTTGTAGTTGAGCAGCTTTTGGAAAAATGTGTTCCTTATAGCAGTAGTTGCCAGGGATGTTATTAGATGTTACAAGAGAACAAAAGTGTTTATGGGGTGGGGGGGTGGGGACTCCAAGGTCAGTTAAAATTGAGGAATGCTGAGTTTGTTTCCTTTCTGTAGGACTTCGAAGAGTTTTTAATGTGTTCTTATATATTGTGAATTTATAAGGGGACAAAGACTGTGTTTACGAGACTTATTTGACCTTAAACTGCGCCCCATCCTCCTTTTCTCAGAGCAGCTCCAAGGACTCCATGTCCTTTGGGAAACATGGCTCTCAAATAAAAGTTTACAGGTCTTTTAGAAGACATCCCTAATGGAATTCTGAATGGTACATCCACCATGTAAACCGTAATATATCTCAAAGTTTAGTGAGATACCAGAAAGAAAACGTATTTGCTATTCAGAACTATACCTCAAGTATAGATTCTTTTCTACCTATGGTGTGTAGAATCAGTATTTGTGTTTTAGTTTTGAAAGTTTTTCAAAGATCAGTTAGTGTGCAAATACAGTGGTGATATATTGATATTACATTTTAATAATGCTTTTTTGTGTGGCACTTTATAGTTTTCAGAATGCTTTCATAACAGCCCTGTGAGACAGGCAGGTGTAAGTATTATCAGATGAGGCACTGGAGGCTCAAAGGTTTTTGTGATTTTTCCCTTAAGTTTATACCACAAAATAATGGAGCCAGAATTCAGGTGCAGAGCTTCTGACTCCAAGTCCAGAATTCTTTACTCCACACCTGGTTTCTTACTTTTTCTTCTAGCTTTATATTTTAACTATGAAAGGTATGGAAGCAGATCTTAAACATCATTTTGGCTTCTTAACAAATACTATTTTTTATGGCAGTGACCCAGAAAGTGTAACTCCAATTGTAGTTATCCCAAAGAAAACCCTTCTTTTGTGCTTTTGCCGTGCCACTTGTCTAGGTGATTGTCTAGGTGATTGGAGTGTATTTCAAATACCATTTGATTTTGAAACCAAGATTGGATATATAGTTTTGTTTTTTTTTATCGGTACGCGGGCCTCTCACTGTTGTGGCCTCTCCCGTTGCGGAGCACAGGCTCCAGACGCGCAGGCTCAATGGCCATGGCTCACTGGCCTAGCTGCCCGCGGCATGCGGGATCCTCCCGGACCGGGGCACGACCCCGTGTCCCCTGCATCGGCAGGCGGACTCTCAACCATTGCGCCACCAGGGAAGCCCTAGATATATAGTTTTAATTGCTTATGTAACTTCTGGAAAATGTATCATCTTTGCATTCTCAGGCAAAGTAGAGATGGTTTGAAAGTAAAAAAAGATTATTCAAATACAACAATACACCTTTATTCTCACAAACTGTTTCTTAGCTTTAACTTGCTTTGACAACCAACTGATGTAACATCTTTGTAAATGCAAAATATTTATATTTTGAAATAAAATTACAATGTGTTGAATGAATCAGTTGGTAAACTTAGTCTCATTTCTGTTGAGAAATTTGGTCTTCAGTGAAGTCAAACTTTCAAGAATACATCCATCTCTTAGGCCTTATATCTTGCCTTTTCTTTGACACCAGTGCTGACACTGAATTTTTATGAAATATGGGCAACTTACATAAGGGAAGATGTACCTGTGGAGTGGGTGCTGAGCACCTTAAAGAGGTGAAAAGGTCCAAGGCTAAGGCTGGAGCCCTCAGAGCCCAGGGGAAGGTGACTTTTTGGTAGATAAGGAAGTGATGAGGTGGGTGGCTGGGGAGTGAGACTCAAAAGTTGGATAAAAGAACTACATGTTTTGAATGAAGAAAACAAACCTAAGGTATGGCTATCTTCAATAGCAAAGATAATCTACGCAGCAGTAGCAGATGGAGCTGAACCCCAAGTGGAGGTATTTTGAAACACATCTCAGTGCTTGGGAAAGAGCTTTCTGACACCTCGAGCTGGTGTGGTATTCAGCTCATCAATCTGACATTATAGATGGAGAAAATGATCCTGGCAAAGGTGTAAGGGGTGGACTAGCCAGCCTCAGATTCAGATTGTTTTCTACTCTTGATAGTTTCTTATTGGCAAATATGCTAGTTCACAAAATATTTCTTCATGTTTCTCAGTCTGTTGCATAAGCCTAGGACCCTTTCACAGGGTGTGTGCTTCTGTCAGCCTCCTCTGGGTTTGCTTCTGGAAACTTTAGGGTCACAGGTGTCCAGTTCTCCCTCCCATCTCCATCACACAGGGGCTCCTTGATTCTTAGCCTTACCCTTAAGTGAGTTTAGTCAGAGATACACACTAATGATCTTCAGTTACTGAACAGCTGTTGAGAAACTGCTCTGTGCTAGGCACGAGGGGAAAAGTAATTTTGAAAAGTAGTTTTAAAAAGTAATAGTGTTGAGCAGAGGTGAAGTTTTTCCATATGTTCTATTTAATTTCCTTTTGAAGAGTAATTCTGAACAGTAGCTTGAAGATACCCAGATCACTGTTTTCTTGCCGAGTACCCAGATACTCCTCAAACGACTGCATTATCAAAAGTTTCATCTTCAGTCCAGCTGAAACTGTGAGAAAGATACGGTTAGGAAAAGAGCAGGGTGGAAGGGGGAAATGGGACGTTCCCGAGAAGCTCCAGAAAAACTATAACCTGTAGAATTCCCGTCTTACGGTAAAAGCCCTTCCCTACAGGCTTGACTCTGGTCCCGGTCTACCAGTTAGTTTCAATCCCAGCGCAGGTTCCAGTAATCGCGGGGAATTCGGAGTTAGGACGAGTCACTTTTGGGGAGCATGGGAAGCTTCGCTTGGCACGATGTCTTTGCCCTGGTAAGAAGCCACGTGGCCGTGGGACGCCCTCGGGTATCTTGTTTCTCTGTTCTAGAAGGGGCGAGACGTGTGTGGAACCCACTAAGGAATGATCTGAGAGAGACAGGATGGGGATTTGGGACAGAGGACAGAAGGGGCGGGGCCCGGGTTAGGGGGTGGGGCTGCAGGGCGGACTCCAGACTGGGGCGCGTGGAGGCGGAGAGTGGGCGGGGCCGTGCCGGGGGTGGGCCCGGCGGGGTGGGGCCTCGGGCGGCGCGGGTGCATCGCAGCTGCGGAGCGCAAGCAGGCTGGCGGGCGGCAGGTCCGCAGCGGCGCGGCGTCTGGGCTTCGCGACGGGCTGAGGGCCATGGCCGCCTCTCCGGGCCCGGCCGGCGGTGCCGCCGCCGGGGCAGTGCACGGCTCCGGCCCGTTTGGCCTCGCCTTCGACTCCGGACTCGAGATCAAAACTCGCTCGGTGGAGCAGACGCTGCTCCCGCTGGTTTCTCAGGTAAAGGGGCGCGCGCGCGCGGCCCCTGCGTCTCCCTCCGGCCGCGGCCCGCGATGGCGGCGGTAGGTCTCGCGGCAGGGGCCGGGCCGGGCCGGGCGGGAGGCAGCTGCTGCCCCACATTCCGCGCCAGGACTCCGGCGTCAGTGTCGGACCGCCTGTCTGGGGCTTGAGGACTGGCCTTGGTTGAGGCGGCGGGAGTCGGGACCATCCGAAATCCGGCTGCGGGGCTAAGTGGGCTGAGCAGCAGCGGAGGCTGCGGGGCGGGGAGCCCCGTGCGGACTTGAGTGCCGGCCGCAGGTGCGCCGCCCTGCCTCCCCACAGGACCCTCCTCGGGGCTGCGGCTCCGGTGGCCCCTGGCTCCCCGAGGCCAGCTCCCCGGGGGCAGAGGGGACCCCCGCGGGGGCTCCGTTGGAACTTAGGGGCCCTCCTCGCTGCCGCTCTTTAACCCACTGCCCGCACACCTTTGCACCTCCAGTCCAAACCCGGACTGTGGCCAGTCTGGCTGGGGCGTTGCTGCCGGCCTCCAAGTCCAGCGTGCTCTCCTCTCCCCTAGGCCTTTGTCCCTTTCCCCGGAGTGTGAGTCGGCTCGCCAGTCGCCCGTTCACCCCGGCCCCTTCCCCTTAACCTTTCTGCTCACTTCAGTTGGCTTTTGTCCGGCCTCGGAAGGGTGAAGTGAAGGACCGTCTGATAGTTAATTCGGGTACACATCTTTTTGCAAAACCCCATTTGGGAATGTATGCTTTATTGAATTTATTGGTCCCAGCAGAAGTCTGGAATCAGCTAATTGATGCGCGTAGCTTTAGAGAAGTTTTTGTTACTGTGAGCCGAGTTTACGCAGCCTCCGGGCTGGAATTCCTCACCTAGATCTGTTGTGATGTGCTTCACTGTGGGGAGTGAAGAATTCTGTGCCTTCAGGAGCTCGTTGATGTGTGACTCACAACGAGACTGTAACATCTTGATGCTTCACGTTAGCATTGCCAAGATTTTACAGGTAGAAGGAATCTTAAAGTTTATCTGATGCTAAATTTAAGAATTCTTACATCATCCTTAACAGCTGGTCACCAGTCAGCTGCTTAAACATGCTCAGTGATGGGGAGCCTGTAGCTATTCCGTAGAATTTCCAATGCTATCTGTTCTCCATCCCAGCCCTGCAGATATTTGAAAACAGCAGTCATACATGCCCCTAGATTCCTGTTATGCTGATTAAATAAACAGCCCCATTTTCTTCACCTGTGCTCATTTTAGCCTGGCTAACAGAACAGTGAATGAATAACCCTGACACTCCCCATCCCCCTTTCCTTCCAGGTCTGAAAGAAGCACTGACAGGTGGGATGAGTTGAGGATCAGTTAGTGATGTCTGCACTGCCCCTCCCACAAAAGAATACCACTACCACCGCCAACACAACCACAACACAGAGTGAAAAATACTGGAGTAGTTTTAAGAGAGAGAGTTAAGAGAGTGGTATTTTGTCCATTTTTCTTTTTTTTAACAATCCAGATATAATGCTTACTATGCGCTAGGCCGTGTTCTAAGCACTGTATACATATTAATTCATTTAATTCTCATAACAATCTTACGAGGTAGAGATATGTTTATTCTCATTATATGAATGAGGAAACTGAGGAATAATGAGGTTAAGTGACTTGTAGTGGGACTTTCACCTGTAAATGTCGAACTGGAGTTTGAATCCAGGCAGCCTGGTCCCAGAGTCTGTGCTGTTAGCTACACAATATTTGTTCTCCCTAGAGATTAGGGGCGGTGATGAGGTCAGCCAGTAGCAGGTACAGAGAAGAGAGTCCACAATGGAAAAACAAGCTGGAAGGTTGTTGTAATCTGGAGAAATGGTAACTTTTCACAGTATCACTGCTAAAAATGTATCCTAGCGTTCTGCATTGTGTAATTCTGGAGTAAGAGAGGGTGGAGAGAGTAGGAGAGTGGAGGAGGAAACGTGAATTGGCTGCTGAGAGTTAACTAGAGGTCAATGCCAAAGGGGGAAAATGCCAGCTTTTTTTTTTCTTTTCCTTCCCTGTTAAAGACTTATTCAGGGCCATAGCTGAGGTTCTGCATTCCACACAGTATGTGTCCACAGCTGTATCTTTAGCATTATTCTAACTGATATTCCTAATGATTAACTGCACTCAACAACAGAAAAGTTAACTTATGCTTAAAATCAAGAAATATATAAAGCATGGCCAGAACACTCACAAAGCAGTTAAGTGTGAAATACAGTTTAGAATGATTTTTAAGTTTTAGTGAGTATTAGTGGATTAAAGTGCAGCTCTCTAGAAAACTCATGTCCAGGAGTCTCATTTTCTAAGGATGCTGCATTATTATCCAACTCATGTTTTACCACCATATCCACAAGAATAAGTTTAAGCTTTTTAGGCAAGCATTTGTTGTAAGCTTTCTAGTTGCTACTCTTTGTGGGACTTGTATTCTAGTTGGGAGGCAGGGCAGGTACAGAGTAGCACATGGCAGGTGTCAGATGAACATCATCCATAGTAAATGCTCTAAGAGCTCAGAGCAGGTGCGGATGAGTCAGCAACAGTGCCGTAGAGGAGATAGGGTCTTGAGATGAACAAGTAGTGCTTGCCTTGTACAGCTTAGTTAGTTTTAAGCAGAGTTTCTACCCTGATATCATTTAACCTCTTCTGACTCTCCAGGTAAAAAGTTCTGGGTTAAATGGCCTTATTCTAGGAATGCAGCATCAGTATTAGACAAATGTATATATACAATTTTCTGCGTTTACATATTAGAAGCGATACATATTCTTAGCAATAGATGCAGAAAAGCTTCAGTTAAATTCAACTTCTAATCATAGGGAGCACATAGTAAACTAGTAATAGAAGAAAACTTCCTTAACCTGATAAAGAGTACCTACAGAAAACCTATAGTTAACATCATAGCAACAAGTCAGATTTAAAATAAACATTTCCTTTAAACTAGAAACAAGAGGAGGGATATCTGCTCTCATAGCTTCTATTCAGTTGTACTGGAAATCGTAACCAGTGCAACAAGACAAGAAGTGAAAGGTGTAAAGGTAGGAAAGGAAAAATCAAAATATAATTATCTACATAGAAAACTGGAGTCTACAAATAAATTATAAAGGTTAGGAAGTTTAGTAAGTTCATTGAATGTAGGCTTCTAAAGTCAACTGCTGTTCTTTCTACATTAATAACAAACAGAAAAGTCATCCTCAAACGTGATACCAGTTAGAATAAAAATGACAGCAAAATATGTGTATATATGTGTATAGCAAAAGAGAGGCCAAACTTCATGGAGAAAATTTAAAAATTTTATGGAAAGCCAAAGTAGAGCTAAATAAATGGGAGAAAAGTACCATGTTCCTGGCTAGATTGACTTGATATTATTTACATATCAATTTTCCCTGTTGATATGTAAATTTAATGCAATTCCAATGAAAATTTCAGCAGGATTTTTTTTAGTAGAATTTGATAAAAGTAATTCTAAAATTTGTATGAAAGAGCAAATAGCCAAGAATAGCCAGAAGAGAAACAAGGTGGGTAGACTTGCTCTACCAGATTTCAAGTCTTATTATAAAGCTAGAGTGATTAAGACAATGTGGGTTTAAGAACAGAGATGGACAAATAGACTAGTGAAACAGAATAGAGAACCTAGAAACAGATCCACACATATACGGAAACTTGATAATTCACAGAATTGGCACTGCTCATCAGTGGGGAAAGGAAGAACTTCTTAAAAAATGGGAACAATTGGTTATCTGAATAGAAACACATGATATTGAATCCCAATTCCAAATGGATTAAAAGTATCAATATGAAAGTAAAAAACTTAAAACACTTTTAGGAAAAAAAATTGGGCAATATCTTCACCACCTCAAGGTGGGAAAAGATTTCTTAATACACTGAAAGTATAAACCCTAAGCAAAAATTACTACATTTGCTCCATTAAAGTGGAGAATTGGACTTCCCTGGTGGCACAGTGGTTAAGAATCTGCCTGCCAATGCAGGGGACACGGGTTCGAGCCCTGGTCTGGGAAGATCCCACATGCCGCGGAGCACCTAAACCCGTGCGCCACAAAAAGAGAAGCCACCACAATGAGAAGCCCGCGCACTGCAACAAAGACCCAATGCAACCAAAAGTAAAAATATAATAAATTTTTTAAAAAATGGAGAATCTTTGTTCATCAAAGTTGAAAGGATAAGCCTTAAAGTGGGAGAATATGATTGCAACACAAATAACCAACAAATGATTGGTAGCACCCAGGATAAATAAAGGACTCCAATGAATCAAAAACAAGATTACCGGGCTTCCCTGGTGGCGCAGTGGTTGAGAGTCCGCCTTCCGATGCAGGGGACACAGGTTCGTGCCCCGGTCCGGGAAGATCCCACATGCCGCGGAGCGGCTGGGCCCGTGAGCCATGGCCGCTGAGCCTGCGCGTCGCATACCGCAAAAAAAAAAAAAAAAAAAAAAAAAATAAGATTACCCATTAAAAATTGGTAAAATGAATACTCATCTTGTAGAAGAGGAAACAGATGTCTAAAAGATATGTGAAAAGATGCTCAACTTTATTAGAAGTCAGTGAAGTGCAAGTTAAAGCTGCAGTGAGAACAAGCGTTGGTGAGGAATGTGGAGTTGATGGAAATGTCCATAGTACAACAGTTTTGGAAAACAGTTTGATGTAATAAAGTTCAAGGTGGGTATTACCTAAGGCCCAGGAATTTCACTGTTAAATCCATACCCCTAGAGAAAATCCTGCACCTGTATTAGAGACATAGATTGGAATGTTGATAGTCTTTTTACTTCTAATGGCTCCAAACTGGAAACTACCCAAAGGTCTTTTAGCAGTAGGATGTTTAAATAAAATGTGCTAAGTTCATACGAGATACTATGCAGCAGTGAAATGAATAAACCATAGCTATAATTATCAATATGGATGAATCTCAAAAGCATAATGTTAAGGGGAAAAAAATTAAAGGTTCAAAACAGGCAAAACAAAACCATACATCATTTAAGGATATAACATATGTGCAATAGTTATAATAAGGGAATGATGAACACAGAATCAGAGCAGTGGTTTCCTCTGGGGCGGGGGGTGAGGGGTGATGTAGAAAGGGAGGGGCCCTCAGGGCACATGGGTTGTCAGAGGTGCTGCTAATGTTTTCTTAAGCTTGGTGGTAGGTTTGTTTTGTCTTCCTTTCGTTTCTTTAAATGGTATGCATACGTGTTCTATACACTCATTTGTTGTATATTTCCTAATTCAGATGATTTCTTAAAAGCCCTGGGCTAAGTCCCAAGCACATTTTCTACAGAGCAGCTCCCCACCTTCTTTAATAATCACTTTATTCTTCCTGTCAAAACTCCCACTCCCAGTCTTACAATGCTTTTATCCAAGGAAGGGAAGAGGGATATCTGCCACACAGCTCCACCCTGGTGTGGAATGTTATTCCACCACCCACTAGTCTTTTCCTGTCTGTGATAGATTTACTTCACTCACCGTTATACAGACCCTTTAATAACTCTCCAGGGTAGCTCCCCTGTCTTCCCATTTCTCTCTGCGTTGTCCTGGAAGCTTCTTAGGATCTTTGTCTCACTAAGTTGGAGATGAATACATCTGCTGATTTGTGTATGTGAATATAGGTGTTTTTTGTTTTTTTTTTTTGCGGTATGCGGGCTTCTCACTGTTGTGGCCTCTCCCGTTGCGGAGCACAGGCTCCGGACGCGCAGGCTCAGCGGCCATGGCTCACGGGCCCAGCCGCTCCCCGGCATGTGGGATCTTCCCGGACCGGGGCACGAACCCACGTCCCCTGCATCGGCAGGCGGACTCTCAACCACTGCGCCACCAGGGAAGCCCGAATATATGTGTTTTTAATTGCAAAGGAAAAACACATAAATAGTGTATAAAGAGAGTGAAAGTGCCCTTTTTCCTGCTTTTAAAGACCTCCTCATGATTTGGTGTGTTTTCTTCTATACTGGTTGCTATAGCTGATTAGCTGATTTTTCTGTCTAATAATTTTGAGAATTTACTAATGAGTTAAGCCCAGGGATGAACTTCTCTGTCCTGGGCTGACTCCCTTGTTTTTCAGGTCCCAGGGAATTAAAGCTTTGTTCTTTTATCTGGCCTACTACCTTTTTTTTTTTTTCTTCCTCCCTGGGCCTTCACTTGCTTTCTTATCTTCCCACAAAATAAGTAAACTAAGATAATCCATTTCAATCAAGAGATTACTGTCAGTTATTCTAGAAAATAAGAATAACATCACAAACATGAGGAAAGAACAGAGATTCTAGAAATGTGAAAAGGACAATATCTAATCATTATGTAATGCTTACTAAATACCAGACACTATTCTAAGTACTTTATTTACATATACTAATTTATTCTCCACAATGACCTTATGAGATGGGTACTTTTATTACTCCTGTTTTTACAGATGAGAACACTGAGCCACAGAAAGTTTAGATAACTTGCTATATAATCATATGACAGAGCCAGAACTCAAACCCAGGCAGAGTGACGCCAGAAGAATTCATGCTCTTAACTGCTAGGCTATACTTTGTTGGCGATGAGAACTTCTTGACACCCTTTGTTAGAAGGTATCAAGTAGGTCCGGGTTCTTACTCTTTTATTCCACAGGAGAGTTCTTCAATGTATCAGACCCTCTTTCTTCCCCATGGGATACCTTCTCTGCCCTCTTTTCCAGTTCATTCAGACATTCTCTACACTCTGGTGTTAGGGCAACTCTAGGTTGTGACTCCCAATTTAATATGCGTCCTATTTTTGCAGAATAATAGCTAAAATTTTATTTGGCACATTCAAGGCAATTTTACCAGCTGTCTGTCCCCTGATTTTTTTTAACATCTTTATTGGAGTATAATTGCTTTACAATGTTGTGTTAGTTTCTGCTGTATAACAGAGTGAATCAGCTATATGCATACATATATCCCCATATCCCCTCCCTCTTGTGTCTCCCTCCCACCCTCCTTATCCCGCTGCTCTAGGTGGTCACAAGCACCAAGCTGCTGTCCCTGTGCTATGTGGCTGCTTCCCACTAGCTAGCTATTTTACATTTGGTAGTGTGTATATGTCAGTGTTACTCTCTCACTTCATCCCAGCTTATGCTTCCCCCTCCCCGTGTCCTCAAGTCCATTCTCTATGTGTGTGCCTTTATTCCTATCCTGCCCCTAGGTTCATCAGAACCATTTTTTTTTTAAGATTCCATATATATGTGTTAGCATATGGTATTTCTTTTTCTCTTTCTGACTTACTTCACTCTGTATGACAGACTCTGGGTCCATCCAACTCACTACAATTTCGTTTCTTTTTATGGCTGAGTAATATTCCATTGTATATATGTGTCACATCTTCTTTATCCATTCATCTGTCGATGGGCACTTAGGTTGCTTCCACATCCTGGCTATTGTAAATAGAGCTGCAGTGAACATTGTGGTACATGACTCTTTTTGAATTATGGTTTTCTCAGGGTATATGCCAGGTAGTGGGATTGCTGGGTCATATGGTAGTTCTAGTTTTAGTTTTTTAAGGAACCTCCATACTGTTCTCCATAGTGACTCTATCAATTTACCTTCCCACCAACAGTGCAAGAGGGTTCACTTTTCTCCACACCCTCTCCAGCATTTATTGTTTGTAGATTTTTTGATGATGACCATTCTGACCGGTGCGAGGTGATACCTTATTGTAGTTTTGATTTGCGTTTCTCTAATGATTAGTGGTGTTGAGGATCTTTTCATGTGTTTGTTGGGAATCTGTATATCTTCTTTGGAGAAATGTCTATTTAGGTCTTCTGCCCATTTCTGGATTGGGTTGTTTGTTTTTTTTTGTTATTGAGCTGCATGAGCTGCTTGTAAATTTTGGAGGTTAATCCTTTGTCAGTTGCTTCATTTGCAAATATTTTCTCCCATTCTGAGGGTAGTCTTTTGGTCTTGTTTATGGTTTCCTTTGCTGTGCAAAAACTTTTAAGTTTCATTAGGTCCCATTTGTTTATTTTTGTTTTTATTTCCATTTCTCTAGGAGGTGGGTCAAAAACAATCTTGCTGTGATTTATGTCATAGAGTGTTCTGCCTATGTTTTCCTCTAAGAGTTTGATGGTGTCTGGCCTTACATTTAGGTCTTTTATCCATTTTGAGTTTATTTTTGTGTGTAGTGTTAGGAAGTGTTCTAATTTCATTCTTTTACATGTACCTGTCCAGTTTTCCCAGCACCACTTATTGAAGAGGCTGTCTTTTCTCCATTGTATATTCTTGCCTCCTTTATCAAAGATAAGGTGACCATATGTGCATGGGTTTATCTCTGGGCTTTCTCTCCTGTTCCATTGATCTATATTTCTGGTTTTGTTCCAGTACCATACTGTCTTGATTACTGTAGCTTTGTAGTATAGTCTGAATTCCGTGAGCCTGATTCCTCCAGCTCCGTTTTTCTTTCTCAAGATTGCTTTGGCAATCTTGAGAGATTACTACAAGCAACTCTTTGCCAATAAAATTGACAACCTGGGGCTTCCCTGGTGGCGCAGTGGTTGAGAGTCCGCCTGCTGATGCAGGGGACATGGGTTTGTGCCCCGGTCCAAGAAGATCCCACATGCCGCGTAGTGGCTTGGCCCATGAGCCATGGCCTTTGAGTCTGCGCGTCCGGAGCCTGTGCTCCACAACAGGAGAGGCCACAACAGTGAGAGGCCCGCATACTGCAAAAAAAAAAAAAAAAAAAAAAAAAAGATTGCTTTGGCTATTCGGGGTCTTTTGTGTTTCCATACAAATTGTGCAATTTTTTGTTCTAGTTCTGTGAAAAATGACATTGGTAGTTTGATGGTGATTGCATTGAATCTGTAGATTGCTTTGGGTAGTATAGTCATTTTCACAATGTTGATTCTTCCAATCCAAGAACATGGTATATGTCTCCATCTGTTTGTATCATCTTTAATTTCTTTCATCAGTGTCTTATAGTTTTCTCCATCTCCCTCTGCTATATTTTGGAAGAGCTTGAGAAGGATAGGAGTTAGCTCTTCTGTAAATATTTGATAGAATTTGCCTGTGAAGCCATCTCCTCTTGGGCTTTTGTTTGTTGGAAGATTTTTAATCACAGTTTCAATTTCCGTGCTTGTGATTGGTCTGTTTATATTTTCTATTTCTTCCTGGTTCAGTCTCTGAAGGTTGTGTTTTTCTAAGAATTTGTCCATTTCTTCCAGGTTGTCTTTTTTTTTTTTTTTTTTTTTTTTGCGGTATGCGGGCCTCTCACTGCTGTGGCCTCTCCCGTTGCGGAGCACAGGCTCCAGACGCGCAGGCTCAGCAGCCATGGCTCACGGGCCCAGCCGCTCCGCGGCATGTGGGATCTTCCCGGACCGGGGCATGAACCCGTGTCCCCTGCATCGGCAGGCGGACTCTCAACCACTGCGCCACCAGGGAAGCCCCAGGTTGTCAATTTTATTGGCAAAGAGTTGCTTGTAGTAATCTCTCATGATCCTTTGTATTTCTGTATTGTCAGTTGTTACTTCTTTCTCATTTCTAATTCTGTTGATTTGGTTCTTCTCCCTTTTTTTCTTGATTAGTCTGGCTAATGGTTTATCAATCTTGTTTATCTTCTCAAAGAACCAGCTTTTAGTTTTATTGATCTTTGCTATTGTTTCTTTCATTTCTTTTTCACTTATTTCTGATCTGATCTTTATGATTCCTTTCCTTCTGCTAACTTTGGTTTTTTTCTTCTTCTTCTTTCTCGAATGCTTTAGGTATAAGATTAGGTTGTTTATTTGAGATGTTTCTTGTTTCTTGAGGTAAGATTGTACTTCCCGCTTAGAACTGCTTTTGCTGCATCCCATAGGTTTTGGGTTGTCGTGTTTTCATTGTCATTTGTTTCTAGGTATTTTTTGATTTCCTCTTTGATTTCTTCAGTGATCTCTTGGTTATTTAGTAGCCTATTGTTTAGCCTTCATGTATTTGTATTTTCTACCGATTTTTTTCCTGTAATTGATACCTAGTCTCATAGCATTGTGGTCGGAAAAGACACTTGATACTTGATACGATTTCAGTTTTCTTAAATTTACCAAGGCTTGATTTGTGACCCAAATCTATCCTGGAGAATGTTCCATGAACACTTCAGAAGAAAGTATATTCTGTTTCTTTTGGTTGGAATGTCCTATAAATATCAATTAAGTCCATCTTGTTTAATGTGTCATTTAAGCTTGTGTTTCCTTATTTATTTTCATTTTGTATGATCTGGCCATTGGTGAAAGTGGGGTGTTAAAGTCCCCTACTTTTGTTGTGTTACTGTCGATTTCCCCTTTTATGGCTGTTAGCATTTGCCTTATGTATTGAGGTACTCCTATGTTGGGTGCATAAATATTTACAATTGTTTTATCTTCTTCTTGGATTGATCCCTTGATCATTATGTAGTGTCCTTCTTTGTGTCTTGTAATAGTCTTTATTTTAAAGTCTATTTTGTCTGATATGAGAATTGCTATTCCAGCTTTCTTTCGATTTCCATTTGCATGGAATATCTTTTTCCATCCCCTCACTTTCAGTCTGTATGTGTCCCTAGGTCTGAAGTGGGTCTCTTGTAAACAGCATATGTATGGGTCTTGTTTTTGTATCCATTCAGCCAGTCTAGGTCTTTTGGTTGGAGCATTTAATCCACTTACATTTAAGGTAATTATCGATATGTATGTCTCTGTTACCATTTTCTTAATTGTTTCGGGTTTGTTTTTGTACGTCTTTTCCTTCTCTTGTGTTTCCTGCCTAGAGAAGTTCCTTTAGCATTTGTTTTAAAGCTGGTTTGGTGTTGCTGAATTCTCTTAACTTTTGCTCATCTGTAAAGGTTTTAATTTCTCCATCGAATCTGAATGAGATCCTTGCTGGGTAGAGTAATCTTGGTTGTACGTTTTTCCCTTTCATCACTTTAAATATGTCCTGCCATCCCTTCTGGTTTACAGAGTTTATGCTGAAAAATTAGCTGATAACCTTATGGGGATTCCCTTGTATGTTATTTGTTGCTTTTCCCTTGCTGCTTTTGATATTTTTTCTTTGTATTTAATTTTTGATAGTTTGATTAATATGTGTCTTGGTGTGTTTCTCCATGTATTTATCCTGTATTGGACTCTCTGTGCTTCCTGGACTTGATTGACTATTTCCTTTCCCATGTTAGGGAAGTTTTTGACTATAATCTCTTCAGATATTTTCTCAGACCCTTTTTTTTTCTCTTCTTTTTTTCTTTGCCGTACGTGAGCCTCTCACTGTTGTGGCCTCTCCTGTTTCGGAGCACAGGCTCTGGACGTGCAGGCTCAGCGGCCGTGGCTCACGGGCCTAGCCGCTCCGCAGCATGTGGGATCTTCCCGGACCGGGGCACAAACCCGTGTCCCCTGCATCGGCAGGCGGACTCTCAACCACTGTGCCGCCAGGAAGCCGTCTCTTCTTCTTCTGGGACCCCTATAATTCTAATGTTGGTACATTTAATGTTGTCTCAGATGTCTCTGAGACTGTCCTCAATTCTTTTCATTCTTTTTTTTTTATTCTACTCCCTGGCAGTTATTTCCACCATTTCATCTTCCAGCTTACTTATCTGTTCTTCTCCCCTAGTTATTCTGCTATTTATTCCTTCTAGAATATTTTTAATTTCAGTAATTGTGTTGTTCATCATTGTTTGCTGTTTAGTTCTTTTAGATACTTGTTAAATGTTTCTTGTATTTTCTCCATTCTGTTTCCAAGATTTTGGATCATCTTTACCATCATTACTCTGAATTCTTTTTCAGGTAGGTTCCCTATTTCGTCTTCATTTATTTGGTCTTGTAGGTTTTTACCTTGCTCCTTTGTCTGTAACATATTTTTGTCATTTCTTTCTTTTTTTTTTTTTTTTTGATGGTTGGTGCTGTGTTCCTGTCTTACTAGTTGTTTGGCCTGAGAAATCCAGCACTGGAGTTTGCAGGCAGTTAGATAGAGCTCCATCTTGGTGCTGAGATGAGGACCTCTGAGAGGCCTCACTCTGATTGACATTCCCTGGGCTCTGAGGTTCTCTGTTAGTCCAGCGGTTTAGACTTGGAGCCCCCACCATAGGAGCTCAGGCCCAACCTCCTGCCTGGGAAGCAAGATCCTGCAAGCTTCTCTGCCTATGCCCACAGCCCCTGCAGCTCCTTCAGGCGTATGTGGGGAGCAGTCCCCAGCTCTGGGAGCACTCAGCCGTGGGACTTGCCACGCCTCCTCTGATTCTTAACATAATCCTGGGAGGAAAGAGGCTGTGTAGTGACTGAGAGGCAACTTACTGCCTTTGTGACCTTGGGCAAATTCGTAACCTTTTCAAATTTCAGGTTCTTAATCTGTAAGATGAGGGTAGTAACAGTATCTACCTCACAGAGATGTAAGCATTGATTGAATCAGTACATGGAAAGCACATCAGATAGCGTTTGCTGTTGTGCTTAACGTTAAATGTTAACTAGTTTTATTTTTTGCTTGATAAGGAAATTGAGGTTTGGTCTCACTTTTGTTAAACTGTGTTTAAGTATGTCTGTGTAGAAAGCAAGACTGAAAAGGATTATGCCAAGTTGCTCACAAGGTAGTGGGATTATGGGTGACTTTTATTTCTTTGGGCTTTCCTATATTACCCCTTCCCGTTTTTAAAAACAATCAACATGTATAATTTTTTGGATCTCCCTTTTAAAAAGTTTGAAAATAATTTTAGGACATATATAGACCTTTTTTTGTATAAATTTATGTATTTATTTTTGGCTGTGTTGGGTCTTCATTGCTGCAGGCGGGCTTTCTCTAGTTGCGGTGAGCAGGGGCTACTCTTCGTTGTGGCACGCGAGCTTTTCATTGTGGTGGCTTCTCTTGTTGCAGAGCACGGGCTCTAGGTGCACGGGCTTCAGTAGTTGTGGCACGTGGGCTCAGTAGTTGTGGCACGTGGGCTCAGTAGTTGTGGCTTGTAGGCTCTAGAGCGTAGGCTCAGTTGTTGTGGCACACAGGGTTAGTTGCTCCATGGCATATGGGATCTTCCTGGACCAGGGCTTGAACCTGTGTCCCCTGCATTGGCAGGTGGATTCCTAGCCACTGTGCCACCAGGGAAGTCCCATATGTAGACCTTTTAATAAGAAATTTTATAAATTGACTTGGCTCCTCCAAATTCAATTTGAAATGCATACCTCTATTTAGACTGAATATTTTGCAGAGTGCTTTGAGTAAAAGGAAGATAGCCACACCTAATTATGCACTGTGGAGGATGCTTGTAGTGAAAGCAAAATGTGTGTTTCAGAACTGAACAATAGTTGGTATTTTAGCCTAACTGCAGGATCTTTTCTTTACAATTGAAAAGTCTAAACTTTATAAAAGATTTAATAAAAACAACTTAAACTTCTTTTCTCCAGAGTCTCTTCCAACATGGTTGTTGGAACAGTCAGTGGTGGTCAAGTTCTCTGTTCTCCAGGTGATACTAAGAGTTCCCTAGGATGTATCAGGTGTGGAGAAGGACTAAGCTGGTGCTCATAGTATTCATATTTGTTTCCCTGCTTCCCATAACCCATAGTTATCCTCAAAATTCAACCATAGAAACACTTCTTTGATGGACTGCTTAGTAATTTTAGGTAATATTTTATTTTGAAGAAAGTATTTTTCCCTCCAAAACCAAAAACACTCAGAAAACCCAGGAAGATTGAAAAGCTTCACTAAAGGAAAGAGTATGGGGTGGACTTCGGTGTCAGATAAACCTGGGTTCAAATTCTAAGCTAAGCCGCTTCTTAGCTGTGTAAGCCAAGTACTTAATTTCACTCAGCCTCAGTTTTCTTATCTTGAATAGTATGTAAGGATTAAATAAGAGAGCTAATGATAATATGCCTCTGAGTACTTAAACTGGGTACTATGTTAAACATGATACTGCATCGTTTTCTTTAATCCTCTTGTCAGTTGAGAAGTCAGAGGCAGGGAAGTCAGGTTGGTTAAGTGGTGAAGAGGCTAGGCTCTTGAGTCAGAGTATCTGGATTTAAATCTTAAATCTCCTACTCTTCTTGATGTCTAATTTCCTTACTCTCCATGCTGTCTAGTTTTCTCATTTGTGAAATGGGGATGACATTAGTACCTATTTCATTGGGATTTTGTGGGGCATTATAATGTAGTACTTAAAAGTGTGGTCTCTGCCAGCGTTATCCTGATACCAAAGCCAGATAAGGACACTATAAGGAAAAAAGCCAAACCAAACCAAAACAACAACAGCAAAAGACTATAGGCCAGTATCCCTGATGAATACAGATGCAAAAATTATTAACAAAATACTAGCAAACTGAATTCAGTAGCACATTAAATGGATCATACACTATGATCAAGTGGGATTTATCCCTGGGTTGCAAGGATGGTTCAATATACGCAAATCAATAAATGTGCTACACCACATTAATAAAATGAAGGAAAAATTATATAATCACAATAGGTGCAGAAAAAGCATCTGACAAAATTTAATATTCTTTCATGATTGAGTATATAAAGAATGTACCTCAACATAATAAAGGCCATATATTATAAGCTCACAGCTAACATCATTCTCAACAGTGAAATGTTGAAAGCTTTTTCTCTAATGTCAGGAACAAGACAAGGGTGTCCATTCTCACCACTCCTATTCAATATAGTACTGGAAGTGTTAGCCAGAGCAGTCAGGCAACAAAAAGGCATAAAAGGCATCAAAGTCAGAAAGGAAGAAGTAAAATTATCTCCATTTTCAGATAACATGATCTTATATATAAGGAAATCCTAAAGACTCCACCAAAAAACTGTTAGAACTAATAAACAAATTCCTAAAGTTGAAGGATAAAAAAATCAACATGCAGAAATTGGTGTTGTATTTCCATACACTAAAAACAAAATATCTGAAAAAGAAATAAAAGAAAAGAAAAGAAAAGTAGCATCAAAAATGATAAAATACTTAAGAATAAATTTAACCAAGGAGGTGAAAGATCAGTACACTGAACACTCTAAACCTTTGATGAAAGAAATTGAAGAAGACACAAGTAAATGGAAAGATAATCCATGTTCATAGGTCAGGAGAATTAGTATTAAAATGTCCATACTACCCAAAGCTATCTATAGCTTCAGTGCAATTCCTATCAAAATTCCAATGGCATTTTTAACAGAAATAGAAAAACAATCCTGAAATTTGTATGGAAGCACCAAGACCCCAACTAGCCAAGGCATCCTGAGAAATAGGAAAAAAGCTGGAGGCATCACACTTCCTGATTTCAAACTATACTACAAAGCTATAGTAATTAAACAGTATGGGGCTGGCATTAAAATAGACACATGGTCCACTGGAACAAAATCCAGAGCCCGTGCATACATAGTAAACTAATATTTGACAAAGGAGCCAAGAATACTCAATGGGTAAAGGATAGCTTCTTCAATAAATGATTTGGGAAAACTGGATAATCACATGTAAAAGAATGAAATGGGACCCTTATCTTATACCACTCACAAAAATTAACTTGAAATGGATTAAAGACTTAAGTGTAAGACCTGAAGCCATAAAACTCCTATACAAAAACATAGGGAGGGCTTCCCTGGTAGTGCAGTGGTTGAGAGTCTGCCTGCCGATGCAGGGATGTGGGTTCGTGCCCCAGTCCAGGAGGATCCCACATGCCGCGGAGCGGCTGGGCCTGTGAGCCATGGCCGCTAACCCTGCACGTCCGGAGCCTGTGCTCCGCAATGGGAGGGGCCACAACAGTGAGGGGCCCGCGTACCACACACACAAAAAAAAGACATACAGACGGCCAACAGGTACATGAAAAAATGCTTAAAATCACCAATCACCAGGGAAATTCAAGTCAAAACTACAATGAGATATTACTTCACATCTGTTAAAATTGACTGTCATCAGAAAGATAAGTGATGGTGGGGATGTGGAGAAAAGGGAATGCTTGTGCACTGTTGGTGGGAATGTAAGTTGGTGCAGCCACTATGGAAAAGAGTATGAAGATTCCTCAAAAAGTTTAAAAAATAGAACTACGATATGATCCAGCAATCCCACTTCCTTCATAGAAGGAAGATCAACTAATCTCAGGTAGCTACACAGATACTTTCTATCACATTATCCTATTTTAATATTTTGCATAGCATTTACATTAATTTTTTTTTAACCTATGTGTGTGATTATTGTGTCTCCCCTCACCCCACTAGAATGTAAGCTCCATGAGAGTATGGGCCTTTTCTTTCTTGTTCATTGCTGTTTCATCATTGCCTAGAATTTTATTTGACATATGATAGGTGTGCAACAAATGTATTTTGTACGTTGGATTATTGTTATTTTGATAGACTGTAAACAGAATAAGGGCAGGATTGTGTTAGTCTTGTTCAGTGATGCAGCCTCAGGACCTGTATTCTAGGAAATTTTCAAATTTTGGAAGATAATATTATAGATGAGGAAATTTAGAGAGATTAAGTACATTTCCCTAGGTCATTTAGTTAGTAATGGCAGAGCCAAGGCTCAAACCCAGGCCTTCCTGACTAAATTATTAATACCATAACACATAAAGTGCTTGGCACATAGTTGCTGGTCAAAGGGCAAGTCCCTTCCTCTTCTCTCAATTCACTATTCTGGTCTTTGTTAATATATTTATATAAATCATTTCAAAGTTATACACGATGAACATGTACCATTTGGGATTTATATTTTTCATGTTAACATTCTTTAAATATTTTTATATGTCACTATAGTTCAGGTACTAATTTTCTAGGACATTTTGAAGATTTGTATTTGTTTCAACCAGCTTAACTTGTCACCTTTTATATTTTATTTCAGGGCCTGGAATCAAGTGTTAAAGCTCTTGGTATTTCGTTTACTTTGAGTCTGCAACAAAACGGAGAGAAGTATAAAACATAGATTATAGTGGTCCTTCTAAAGTGTAAACAAGTATGGTTCATGTACCATTTTGTACAACCTACACACTGTGCTAGGCAGTGGAGTGGAATGCATGGTGAAGAAGATGCTGCCTCTACTCTCACAGCAGCTCAAGTCACAGTAGAGGCATCTAGACCTGAAGTGCTTTGGTTTTATGTGGATTCTTTGAATGTAATGATCCACCTTCTCCTACTTTTCTCCTGTCTCTAAGATTTGTTGAAATATCTGGAGGGCTTATAGAACTGTGTGCCCTGGATGACTGCCCTCAGGTAAACTTAGAATTGTTATTAATGGAAATGTTGTCCTCAGGAGGGATGCAAGATGATTCGCTCGTTGTCTGGGTTGAAGCATTAAAACTATCAGATAATTTAGTGTATTAGGCTAGTGTAGTATGCTGGGCTTAATTTTCTTGGCCATTGTGATACAGCTTTAAAAAAAAGTATTGAGATAAAATTTAAGCAGGTTGCTTTTATCTTTTATTTTTAGATCACCACGCTTATTAATCATAAGGATAATACCAAAAAGTCTGATAAAACTCTGCAAGCAATTCAGCGTGTAGGACAAGCTGTAAACTTGGCAGTTGGAAGATTTGTTAAAGTAGGGGAAGCTATAGCCAATGAAAACTGGGACTTGAAAGAAGAAATAAATATTGCCTGTATTGAAGCTAAACAAGCAGGTATGTTAAAGCCTATTTATACCAATTTTATTGCTTTGGATATCATGACAAATTATTGTCTTATTTTGAGTAAAGATGTGTACTGTGTTTTAGCTCTTTTATTACTGATGCCTAGGTCATTAAAGCCCTAGATTAGCATCCAGGAATATTGAATTTCTCTTGGATTAAGTCCTAAATCTGAAACATTGAATTCTTTCACTGGGCAGGGTAGAAGCCCACCATCCTGGCCATCAGCCATTGAATGCAAGAGGTATAGAAGGAATGTGAGGCATGGACTCTACTGTCAAGGAGCATATTAGCCTATTTGCCATCATGTAGGAAATGGAAATAAAACTAAGCCTGTTCCTGTCTCTACAGCAGACAAATCTGACTTCAGATTTTCTGATGTCTCACAAGTCTGTAACTGGTGGCATAGAAGTTTGAGAGAACCTGGGGAGTTTTGACGGATACAGATAATTCAGCTTTGTTTAAGTGTCATTTACCCACCTATTCTTTAAATATTTACTGAGTGCTGGCCATATGCCAGGCATTCTTCAAGACCAGAGGGATATAGCCACGTAGAAATCAGTGTAAAGTCTGCCCTCGTGGAGCTTGCATTCTAGTGAGGGAGACCATAAACAAATGAATAAATAGATATGTGCATAAGGTCAGGTGGCGACAGTTATCATGGAGAAAATAGTAGAGCAGAATAAGGGTTAGGAGACCAAAGGAGGTATATTTTAGGGATGGCAGGGTTTCTCAACTTTGATGCCGTTGACATTTTGGGCTTGATAATTCTTTGCTGGGGGTGCAGGCTGCCCCTTGCATTGTAGAATCCCTAACTTCTACCTATCAGATGCCTATAAATCCCTTCTTCCCCCATTGTGACAGCCAAAAATGTCTCGACATTGCCAAATGTCCTCTGAGGGATCAAAATGGCCCCCCCAGTTAAGAACTACTGAAATCGGGGGGTGGAGTCAGGAAATCTCTCTAAGGAAGTAGCACTGAAGCAGAGACTGCAATGAAGTGAGGACCCCAACTATATGAATATCTGGGGGAAGGACATTCCGGGCAAGGAGAAGAGCAAGAACAGGTATGGCTTTCTAGGCAAAGATAGGAACTTTGGGCCATGTTCTAAGTGTCACAGTGGGGCTAGTGGAAGGTTTTGTGCAGGATGGTGACATAATCTCATAATATATTTTAAGAGGATCCCTGGTGGCTGCTGTAGAGAGAATAGATTTTAGGGGGTATGGGGGTGAAATCAGAGACCGGTTAGGAGGCTGTTGTAGTGGTTCAGGTGATAGACGATGGTGACTTAGACCCAGTGATAGCACTTGAGGTGGTGAAAAGGAGTTGCATTTGGTTATATTGAGAAGGTGGAGCTGGTAGGATTTGTTGATAGTTTGGGTGTAGGATGTGATGGGAAGAAGAGTCATGGGTAACTCCAAGGTTTGATGGGTAGATGGTGGTGCTCTTAATTGAGATGGGCAACCCTGAGAGAGGAGCAGGTATGTTTGGAGGGTCATCATGGGGGGAAGGGAGTAGGTGAGATAAGGCCAAGTAATGTGGAGGGGCCAACCAGGCAATACATGGCCCTAATGTTATATGAATGACTTAGGTACTATTCTATACTTGATAGATTGAGGAATTTGGGGCTAGCTGAAAGACAATAATTTTGTGTTAGAAATCTTTCTGGTAGTGCAGAGGAAATGAACAAATGAGGGTTGATTGAGAGAGAGTTGAGACTAAAGGCAGAGAGATTAATGTGGAAGCTTTTCCAGCAAACCAGGCTAAACCAAGACAGTGTGTTAGGGATATAAAAACCAGAAAGAGTACACTAAATATTCACTAAGGTGATTAAATGATAGAACTTGGTTATTGACTAAAGCAAAGGGAGGATTCTGAGTTGACTCTTGGGTTTCTAGCCATCACTAAGATATAGAATAGATTTTATGTAGGGAAGGGGAATGGCCTTATTCTACTCATAATTTATGTTTTGCCTACATATTAAAAGAGATTTAAGGGAATTCCCTGGCTGTCCAGTGGTTAGGACTCGGTGCTTTCACTGCTGTGGCCCGGGTGCAATCCCTGGTGGGGGAACTAAGATCCCGTAAGCCGTAGGGTGTAGCCAAAAAAAAAGAGAGAGAGATGTAAAATAGTTACAATTAAACATATGTTTAATGAACCCATTAAAATAGGAGATGAAAATAAATATACTAGAAACTTTGGCCAACATTGTTACTCTAATTAAACATGAAATTTATCTTTGTACTTCCTGGAAAGCAAGACAAGAAATGTGGGAAAGAAGGGGTTATATAATTCTCATTGTTTGTTGAAAGGAAACAAACCAGCTTGTCAAGAGGAAAGTGACTTTTTTTCCTGGAACTAAATTGTGTGGGCCCTTATTACAAGAGACGTTATTACATAATGCCGTGGACAGTTCAACAGAAAATGTAGAGATGTTTTTCATGTTACTGTTTCTTAAGCAAACCCTTAATTAAAGCAAGAGTAAGGGTTTTTAAAAGAAAGGGCAGCCTGAGTCCTCACCTTTTGGCTTCGTAACATGTCACTGTGCTCAGTGTAAGGTGAGAAGAGGATGTGTACACCTACCCCAGCTCCAGTAGACTGTGCTGCCCTGCAAGTCCTGTAAGCCTAGGAGCTCCATGCAGGTGTCTTTTGGATGCTGTCTGGTGTCATGGGCTGCGCCTGTTGTCTCTTCTCATGTGAAGTGCCCTTTCCCTTCTTGAGAACTGCCTCTTAGGGTCACTCAGATAATATAATGAGAATGGTGCCTCCTGGAGTTGTAGGATATGGAAGCCTTATTTTCTCTTAACATATACAAATTTAAGACTTCAGTCACTCCTGGAATGTTTCTAGCCCACTCAGCTCACAGTAGTCATTTTCTCCTTTGGACCATTTAATATTCATTTGAGGGGAATAATGTAAAGTAGTGATAAGGAACTGTGGCTTTGGAGTCAATCCCAACTCTTCCACTTGCTAGCAGTGTGATATTGGGCAAGCTACTAAACCTTTTTAAACCTCAATTTTCTAATCTATAAAGTGGGGATATTGTTAGTGTTTATAGCAGTGTTTTGACATAATGCATGTATGCATTTGGCACATAGAAAGTGCTCAATAAATATTAGTTGTCATTATAATGATTATTTCTAACTTTTCTTTCCCTGTGTTGAACTTTTGCATTGTGTTTTTACTTTTCTCTAATTGAGGTATAATTGACACACAACATTATACTAGTTTCAGGTATACAATGTAATGATTAGTTATTTGTATATATTGTGAAATGATCACCACAGTAGGTCTAGTTAACATTCACACATAGTTACAAGATTTTTTTTTTCTTGCAGTGAGAACTTAAGATTTACTCTATAGCAACTTTCAAATATGCAATACAGTATTATTAACTATGGTTGCCAGGCTGTGCATTACATCCCATGACTTATTTAACTTATAACTGGAAGTTTGTACCTTTTGAGTCCACCCATTTTGTCCACCCCCCAACTGTTTTTACTTTTTACTTGGCTTCTAGTCAAGTTTTACATTTTCTGTGGACACTCAATAAATATTTGTATTTGACCGACTCTGAGTTTTTGCTTTAAGATATAACACTAACTAGTTACATATAACAAGTTAAAAAATGACAACCATGAAACTATAAGGCAGCTTTGTGACTTTTCCAGGGAACTAATTTCTGAACAGTCTATACTTGGAACAACTTTATAATGTTATGGAAGCATTTAACTTTGTTGGTGGAGCTAACCAAATGTTACCATCCCACATACTTAGGGCTAAATGCCTGGGGTTTAGTCAGAAAAAGGAAAGGTTAAATAACGCCATATGGGCAAGCTTGTATGTAATATCTTTGACGACTGAGAGCTACTGGAAAAAGTAACATTTTCCAGGGGTGCAGAGGAAACATTTTTATATTTCTTGCTATTACAAAGTGATACTTTTCCTCTTGCTCCTTTCTCTGTACGTTAAAGTTTAATTCTAACCTCTTTTTTCTCTTCATATTTGCTATATAAACTTGGTATTAGTTACCTATTGCTGTGTAACATATTAACCCAAACTTAGCAACTTAAAACCACAAACATTTTATTCCCTCACATAGTTTCTGAGGGTCAGAAATCAGGGAGTAGCTTAACCAGCTGGTTCTGGGTCAGCGTCTCTCATGAGGTTACACTCAGGGTGTTGGCTGGACCTGCAGGTTGGGCTGGACTGCAGGATCTGCTTTCAAGCTCCCTCTCTTGGTTATTGGCAAGCTTCACATTTTTGCTGGCTCTTGACTAGAGGCCTCCGATTCTCCCCATGTATGCCTCTCTGCAGTAGTGGCTGCGTACAACATGGTAAATGGCTTCCCTCAGAGAGAGAGAGCAACCGAGATGGCAACCTCAGAGTCTTTAACAACCTAACGTTGGGTGTAGCATGCTGTGACTTCTGCCATACCAACCCTGGTATGATGTGGGAGCAGAAAACACAGGGATGAAAAAGAGGTGGGGACCGTTGGGAGCCATCTTGGAGGCTGGCTACCACAGCCTTCGTCTGTTAGTAGAACTTCAGCTGTTGTCATGATATGTAACCACTCCATATGTAATGGCTTATCTTTTGGGTTTTCCTGTTTCATTTCAAATTCCTATTGTCTGAAACTAAATTTATCATCTCCCTTCCCATGCCCTTCTGACTTTTTTAAGTGACTTAGGTTTACAACCTTGAAGCCATTTTTTTCACTTTTCCTATCCTTCTTATCACTGTTAAGGTCCTAATTTTATATTTTGTTCCCTCAGTATCTCCCAAATCATCTTTTTTGTATTCCTATGGCTATCATCCTAGTAAGTTCCTTACTGCTTCACACCCACAATTAAAATAGCTGCCTGGTTAGTAGCCTGGCTCTGAATCTCTCCTTTCTAGTCCATTTTATATGCTTCTATCAGACTAATCTTCCTGAATCCTGACTCATTATGTCATACCTTGTGATATATCCATTAAAATTCAGATAATTTTTCTCGAGATCCTTAGCCTCTTGTGTGTATGTAATAATATTGACAAGAGGGCTTTTGTGAGAAAATCAATCCATTATGTACTCAGACTTATTTATGACTTAAAAATGATCTTGAACATTACAAGATGATGAAAAGTTTATTTTTTTAAACTTTTAAATTTAAACAGTAAGGTTTGGGAAAAAGTTACAATCTGGTTTCATTTGGGGGGACAAGAAATGTTTGAATTGTTTTATTATTGGATAATTGCTATCACAGAAATCAAAAGATTTTCATAGCAACAATGAAGAAGAGACTTTTTCTTTTTCTTTTTCTTTTTTTTTTTTTTTTTTTTGTGGTTCGCGGGCCTCTCACTGTTGTGGCCTCTCCCGTTGTGGAGCACAGTCTCCAGACGCGCAGGCTCAGCGGCCATGGCTCACGGGCCCAGCCGCTCTGCGGCATGTGGGATATTCCCGGACCGGGGCACGAACCTGTGTCCCCTGCATCGGCAGGCGGACTCTCAACCACTACGCCACCAGGGAAGCCCGAGGGATGGTTTTTCTAGGCCCACTTTTCACTGAGGATGCCTCCTGCTGGGGCCCAAAGTCTTGTCTTCTCTCCCTGCCTATCCATAAAAACCCAAACCCCTTCAGGTTATGGAGATGGGCAGTGACAGCCACCCCCACCCCTGCCCCCCTGATGCTCCCTCTATCCCCTCAGCCCTAGCCAAAGCCTGGGCAGTTGCTTACTTCTCTGCTTTTAGGTTCTTCTTTGGTTATTGGCTCCTGGGATCTCTCTTTCTTGGCCTTATAGAGCAGGAGGCTTTTGGGATCATGTAGTTTGCCATACTGCTGGAAACCGAAGTTATAATATTTTTCAAACTCGATGAATGCAACAATTTTTCACAGTTCTTAGGAATGTACCATTATTTTGCCATTAGAGAACCTTATATGATAATCCTTGGGTTCATCAAGAAGAAACTATTTCTTATTCCTGAAATAAGACTCCAAAGTTGAGTTTCTACCCATTGAGCACATTACCTTAAAGATTAGAGAAAAGTCTGGATTTTAATTTGTGTGACTTATTCCCAGTTTAACCCCCCACCCCCCACCCTTTGCCTTTCTTCTTAGGAGAAACAATTGCAGCGCTTACAGATATGAGCAGCTTGAATCGTCCAGAATCTGATGGCCAGATCACAATTTTTACAGATAAAACAGGAGTTATAAAGGCTGCAAGATTACTTCTTTCTTCAGTGACAAAAGTGTTATTGCTGGCAGACCGAGTAGTCATTAAGCAGATAATAAGGTCAAGAAATAAGGTACTTACTTACCTTTCTAATGTTTCTACTTGTGTCTTTCAGGGTTGTTCAAAAAGTTTTTTGTTCTTCTTTTTTTTTTTTTAGGTTAACTGCAGGTAATTCAGCAATGCTTATCTGTTTTAATTGTTTATTATTCTAATTGTCTACAGTTTAAAAGTGATGCTTCATCTATACCTGTAATTCCTAAATGTATATACTGGGCTCAAACTTTTGAATGCAAATAACATTTCTTCTCAGAAAACCATTATCTACTTGTTGAGGTTTATTGGTGAAAACTTTTCGTGTGTACAAATGTGGGAAGAAAAGCTGAGCACCATGACAATGTATGTAGTAGAAAGCTAGCTGATAAAAATACTGAATTCCGGGCTTCCCTGGTGGCGCAGTGGTTGAGAGTCCGCCTGCCGATGCAGGGGACACAGGTTCATGCCCCGGTCCGGGAAGATCCCACATGCCGCGGAGCGGCTGGGCCCGTGAGCCGTGGTCGCTGAGCCTGCGCGTCCGGAGCCTGTGCTCCACAACGGGAGAGGCCACAGCAGTGAGAGGCCTGCGTAACGCAAAAAAAAAAAAAAAAAAAAAAAAAAAATACTGAATTCCTCAGTGCCTTTTTTTCCCCTAAGTCAGAGAGTAACAATTTATATGCTTAAGAAAAAGCTCAATTACCTGAAACCACAATTATCCACATTATAAAATTTCTGTATGCAAAGTTCCTAAATATTACTTAATAATCATAAAATTTAGAGAATAGATTTTAACTCTTCCAGTCTAGACCTCTTTCAGTCTCTCAGATAATGGCCATGCTTCTCTGTCAACAGGGAAGCCAGGGTGTGTAAATTTATTTATTTATTTATTTATTTAGCTGCGGGTCTTAGTTGCGGCAGGCGGGATCTTTTAGTTGTGGAATGTGGACCTCTTAGTTGTGGCACGCGAACTCTTAGTTGCGGCATGCACGCGGGATCTATTTCCCTGACCAGGGATGAACCCGGGCCCCCTGCATTGGGAGCGCGGAATCTTACCCACTGGACCACCAGGGAAGTCCCAATCACTTCTTTCCCTGGATAATCCCCTAGGCAAAGAGGAGGGCAGTCAGCCAGGGAAGGGATCCTCCCACTGATTTGAGGACAAAACTACCTGGCTAGTATTGAGTGAATTAAAAAATGTAAGTTTAAAGAGAAAAAGCAGTTGGAGAGGTGAATCGGACAGTGCTAGAGGCATAGGAACAAACCTTCCTCTCTTTGGACGACAGAGGTTCTGCTCAGTGGTAGCAATCTGCCTTATCTGCATTAGTTGCCTAGGCTTCCTGAGCTGCCGGGGCAGATTAACATGCCAAATATCCATCATATCCTCATTAAAAATAAGTAAACACAGGCTATCTGTGTTTTCCTTCCCTATCTTGGTCTGACTAAAACTAATCCAGTACTGTTATTTTAGAGAAAAGTATTTGAAAATATGTTTCACATCTATTTACTTTACTTCTAAATATCAAGAAAATACATAACGTTCTCTGTTGGCTGTGTTACAGACATGCCCTCTATCTACTCCTGGCTGCCCAAAGCTTCTTGGCAATTAACTTGTTTACCACAGGCAGTTTCTGACTGATCCAAACTTTTCCTACTCGTGAAGTCCCTAATCGCCCTTTGCACTCCTCACTATGCGAGTGACCTTCCTTACACTTTTCTGAGGAGGATGGGGTTCCCCCAATTCTGGTTCACTGAACCTTAAAGCTTCTGTGTATCATCTTTTATCCTCATCCCCCTCCTACTTCTCTGAAGATTTGATTACCTTAGTCCTGCCCATTCCCACCTTCTCCAGACCTTGCTGCATAAATGACCTCTTGCATATTTAGTCATTTCCTTTACTTTTTCCTTTAATTTTCAAGTAAGCCCAAGTCTTCCCATCCTAAAAAGAAATCATTCCCGAGATGATTCTAACCTTTGAATCTGCATCTACTTCTCTGAGTCCGTTCTTCTCTGTCTTTTCCTCCGACTCTTTCTCAACTTTCCCCTAGAATTTAGAACTTCTCTTTTGTTCCTCTCTTGGCTCAGGTTTGATGTCTCAGTCTCTTTCACATCTAAACCTGATAACAAAATAATGTCTGTTTTGCAGGTTCTTGCAACTATGGAAAGACTGGAGAAAGTGAACAGCTTTCAAGAGTTTGTCCAAATATTCAGTCAATTTGGAAATGAAATGGTGGAGTTTGCACATCTTACTGGAGATAGACAAAATGTATGTGTTTACCATATTTTAAAATCTTGAGATACATTTATACTTTTCAATTTGGATAGAGGTGTGATCTTTGTGATCATTTGGGTTGGTTTTTTTGCTTATTAAATCTATAACCTTGCTCTTGAAAGCCTTTCATAAATAAGCCAGGATAGAGTAAATAGATCTGTATGCCTTGTTTTGCTCACAGATAACAGTTAAATATTTTCCCACCTCACACACTGGGAAAGGTCATACTTGCCTTCAAGGCCCAATTCAAGTACTTCCTCTTTCACAGAACTTTCCATTTGACTCTTCTACAAGGGCTCAGGCAAATAAATGAGTCATCATACATATCCTGATAGTATTTTGTTATATATCTCTTATTATTCTTTCTTTAATTTGTTATATATTATTCTGTTATTATATCTTTCTATAATTGTTCTATATTAGATTAATAGTAATAACCCAAGCATTGGATGATTTGCATTGGCTATATGTTAGCTACTTAATATTCATGATTTCATTTAAGTCTCAGAACATCCGTATAAGGTAGGTGTCGTTATTACTGTTTCACATGTGAGGAAACTGAACTTGAGTAGATAATAAAGTTTCCCAAGGTCACTTTTCTAGCAGGTTGAACTCAATTATGTCTGATTCTAAAGCCTGTAGTTTTCAAACCGCACCATGATATTAGTTCTTTGTAGGTCTGTTCCCCAATTCAGACTGTAAGTTCTGAAGTTTAGGGAGGTGGAAAACCATGTCAAATCCAGGATTGACTTTTTCTTGTTGGGGTACTTGTGCATGAATTTATCCTGTCAAGTTAAATATATAATTGATCTCTTCTTGAGATGCTTTGGTATAGTCCCATAGGCCATGGTTTTGGGCGTGAACTTTCCTGGTTGTAGCTGGAGTTGGAAGGTGGGTATTGGCCTGGAAAGTGGCAGGCTGGATTATATGCTTCACTTAGTGCTTCTTGGACATCTGGGTTTAATGAGGCCTGTGTTTCGTCCTGTGGACCAGCCCTCTAACAGATTGAGATGCCATCTTTCTGGATCACTTGCTATCACCATACAATATATGGTGTAATGTATGGCTTACAAGTGTTATGTATACACACTTGATGCATTGTCAACTAGACCCACAGGTTTTTTTGCTAGAAGTCCTGTCCAGTATGTTAAAGACAAGGAATGGATGGAAATTTTAGAAGTGAACTCAACCTTTATTTTTGAAAGATACTCCTGATGGCTGATAATCACATGTAGGATACAGTCCTTTGGAATGTTACCTTGTGACCTGAATTAGCTTTGGAGTTTTTTGCAGTTTCTCATTTACTAGATGTAACTTTGCTTCTTTCTTTCCAATTAAAGAAAGCTGTATTGGGATGCAAGTGAATGAGAGTGATATTATTATAGGGATAACTCTGAATCCACTCTCATTTATTAAAACAAATAAAAGGAAATCACTTTCAAACTTTAGGTCTTTGTTATTTGTAAGAAAAGGCTTTTCATCCAACTGACAAGTGAGGAAAAAAATTGACTAATGTGACCGGTGAAAATTTTATGTAATCCAAATTTCAGCATCCATAAGTAAAGTTATTGGAACACACCCATATTAATTTGTTTATGTATTGTCCAGGGTAGCTTTCATACTACCACTGGCAAAACTAATTAGTTGTTTCAGAGACCAAATGAACCAGAAAGCCTCAAAAATTTATTATCTGGCCTTTTATTGAAAATTTTTGCTGACCCCTGATTTAGATGGTTACTAAACTATTATGAGAGTATTTGGTTATAGATTTAATCAGCAATATTTGGAGATCTTCTGTGATAGCACACATTCATATCAAGGGCTATATGAAGAGAAACCAAATGAAAAAAAACCAAACCCAAATACAGTGCCTACTTCAGAGTTTATATTCTAGTTGGGGAAAATTATATGCCCAAGAAACATCTTAAGAACATTTTAGAGCAGCATATTGGCTAAGTTTAGGATTAAAACAACAACAACAACAAAAAAAAGAAAACTTGAGATGAATATGCACTTAGATGAGATTAATCAGACATGATCCCTGAAAGAGTTGACTACTGAGTATCTATTTTGAAGGAAATAATAGTCCACACATGCTCAGTAAATAAGTCACTTTTAATTAAGTAAAGCATAGGATGGTTGTTTCTGGTTGGGAGTGAGGTGTGTTCACATGGGCAGAATGTCAGGTGTGCAGGCCACCAGAATGTGAGCCACATGGCAGCCTCTCCCTAGGTCTCAGTTCCTGGCTGTGCTGCCCTTAGTAAGGGCAGCTCTTTCTTTCTATTCTATTGTGTTGATGTATTTACATTGAAGTTGATGTATTTACATTGATGTATTTACGTTGAAGTGGTGACATTTTATAAAACATGTATTCTGGGTTTTTTTCCTACTTTGTCACTTTTTTAAAACAATGTTACTTAATTGTTGAGTATTGCTATTATGGAGTAAATTATTTCTCAAAAAATTGAGTTGTTTACAGGATCCTAGACTGCTCAGTGGTTTTATTCCATGTTTAGGACTTGAAAGACGAAAAGAAAAAGGCAAAAATGGCAGCAGCTAGGGCAGTTCTTGAAAAGTGTACAATGATGCTTCTCACAGCTTCAAAGGTAAGAAAATTTTTGTTTTACTGTGTTGTAAATTAATTTGAAAACCTGATTAAATGCATCTAATTTATGTATTTTACACTTTAAAAAGATGAAAATGATAAATTGGAATATGGGCTATAATAGTTAAATTTCAGTTATTCTTTAACAAGAATGTTAACTTCCATCCTCAGTTCCAAACATCAGGTAATCTATGAGTCAGCTTTGAGCAACTAAGCAGAAAATGGCTTATTAAGTGCTGTGAATGGAGGCCTGTCACACACGGTCACTGCCTGTGGGGTTTTGCTAGTCTCAGTGGGGAGCCAGCACATGTGCTCTAGAAAAAGCTAGGCAAGTTAGAATCTGTTAAGTAACAGTGGAGTATTAAGTCAGCCCTTAGCTTGTTTATTCTGTAAATTCATACCTCTAAGTCCTTATTCTACTTTTAACAAAATTGTCAATCAAGAGCTTGTAATTTCAAACAGCAGTCGGCCAGCAAATTGGTACGATTCAAGAAAGAACTAGTAAACATCTCATTAGCAGTTTGTTTAGGATCGCCTTTTCTGCTCGGAATATTGCCTCGATGCTAGGATCAGTGAAGCCACAGAAACAGGATTCACTGGAGTCTGCTTGGAAGGCTCTGTTCATAGCTAGGCCCTGGAGTAGTTTTTCCTTTACATCGTTTTTTAAAAGTCAAAGATGCATCCACAGTCATAAAACATCTGTTCATTTTTCCTCGTTCTTTTTTAGCTCTTGCACATATTAGGCAACATTTTAAAAGTTTTAATCATGATGAAGATATAGGGTTGTTTTTTTTTTTCAAAAATTTTAAGTAAACATACTAAAGTATAAAGATACAGTTTTGCACTCTGCCTTTTTCACTTAACCTTGCTGTCGCTTTTTACTCATCCTACTTCCACTTTAGTGAGGAGAAGCAGCTGGGTGAGCCAGGGACACGGGAGATTTTGGTAAAGAACCATTTTTATTAGCATGGCATATTCTCTGTAAGATTTTGTGTCTTATGATATGGGCCAAATCTTAACATAAAATTTTTCAATTGTTTCAAAGACGTGTCTCAGGCATCCCAACTGTGAATCAGCCCATAAAAACAAAGAAGGAGTATTTGACAGAATGAAAGTGGCATTGGATAAGGTAATTGAAATTGTGACCGAATGCAAACCAAATGGAGAGACAGACATTTCATCTATCAGTATTTTTACTGGAATTAAGGAATTCAAGGTAAGAATAGAGAGAATATATTTTGTTTTTTTCTTGCCATTTCACAGAAGCATCATTATATGTAGTATCCATAGTTTTGTTTAATATTTTAGCATAGATACTTCACAAAGGCAGATATTTGTCTTTAAAACAGTGCCACAGTGTACAAACTTAATACTCAGTAACATAAAGCTTAGTGTAGTTTGTACAGAGAACACTGGTCTAGGGTTATAGTAGCTGCTCTGGCCCTGTTTAGCTGTATGGTTTAGCTGTAGCCTCTTGTCCTCTGTTTAGAAGTGTTCCTTTCCCAGCTCTAGAGCAATGCCATACCATCATGGATGATTACAGACAGCAGATCTGGAATCTGCTGGAATCCCTGCTCTTCCTTGTGCTATAGAATAGATACTTTGAGACTGTAGTAATAGTGATAGCATTAATGATACTTAAAAATTTTAAGTGAACAATAATACATGCTAACATTTATCAAGCACTTATTCTGTGCCAGCCCTGTGCTTTAAATGTGTGTGTGCGTGTGTGTGTGTGTGTGTATCTCAATCTCACAAGAACTATTATTATTATTCCCATTATACTGTTGAGGAGACTGAGAAACAGAGATTAAGTAACTTGCCAGCTAGAAAGTACCACAGTTAGGATTTGAAAGTTGGCAGTCTGACTCCAGAATCCCCACCGTTTCAGGGCGGAACTCATGACAACTCAGAGATGGTGACAGTGCTCGCTCTTTAGTGAGAGCAGTGTCTAGTCGGGAAGACCCAGGAAATTGTCTAACACAACTCCCTCATTTAATAGGTGGGAAAACTCGGACCCTGAGAAGTTCTCTCATATGCTGAGGGTTACCTCCCTCTCTAGTAGCTGGGGCTGTGACAAGGGTGGTATTCTTCCCATCTAAGTAGGAACATGGGGTGGAAGAAAGTAATGGAAAGGACACTTATTTTTAGACGTCATGCTCTCAATAAGTATTTTCTCATTTAATCTCTAACTTCCCTTTTAGATGCATATTACTATACCCATGTTTTTGAGGAGGAAAGCTAATATGTGGTAGAACCCTTGTTTAGAACCAGGACTTTCTGATCCCAAAGTCCATGACCTTTCAGTTTACACCTCTGAGTCTGTTTATATGCTGTCTGTCCTACTCCACATCTCCTCCTGAGGGGGAGGAAGCTACAGGGACCAGTCATTCTTTCAGAGTTTTTATTACTGAAAGGAATCTTAGAGATAATTTTTCTAATTCCCTCTTTTTGTTAAGGCTGAAGGGATAGATGTCAAAGGTCAAAGGATAATAAGGAAACAAGTGGGGTAGAGCCAGGTCTTTGGCCTCTTGATGCTGCATTTCCGGTTCCAGGCCAACTAGGGGCAGCGTGGTACCTGTGGCCGCTGCCGACAGCTCCAGCTGCTGACCTTTTCGCCAGCGGGCGTTCTGCAGAGCAAAGCGGTCATGAATAGACTCAGTCTCACTGTCAGTGGTTATCTTCTTTGCATCTGTAGAGGGAAACTGGATACTTTATTTGTTACTTGGAATATATGAACAGATCTTATGAAAACATACAAATAAGTGGCTTTCAAAAAAAAACTCCACTAAGTTGCTGTTTAAAAGCATATAAATGTTCTCTTTAAAGGAAAATAAAAAAGTTTGACATAAATGGTATGTGGACTGATTTTTATGTTGTAATTCTGTTTAAATCCTCAAATTCTCAGGTTCTCATTGTCAATTCCATACCTCACTTTTATCCATGTTCTTTCCTAGCTTAAGAAAAAAAAAAAAAGAAAAATCCTGTCTCCATAGAACAGAGTGATTCCTGGAGATAACTTGGGCCAGGAGGAGAAGGGGAAGCTATTACTTCCCTGTGGCCTCTCGACCTTCCCAAATCTTGGTATTTTCAGGGATCATGTTAAAATGGGTCATATGTAAGGATTAATTTGGAATGATAGTTGTGAAAGGACTTTAAAGTGTGAAACAAATATAAGTTATCCTTATCAGCACAAGAATTGTGCCCACAATCATGATCATCATCACCTACTGCCTCTCAGCCCAAGTTGTTTCTGTGACATATTTCAAGGGCTAGAGGTTAAATAAGGTTGAAGTGACATAGCATATCTCAGAAAGCTGAGAGAGAGAAAACTGTACTAGTGAACATGTGTTTGTCACACATTCAGGGAACTCAAAGCACAGGCTGGCTGAAGTGAAAGGAGGTTTAGGAGCTCAGAGAGATGAGATAGTCTGTTAGAAAGATATGTAAAGACAAGACCCTGGAAGGTTTTGTGTTATGCGGTACAAGTTTGGGCTTGGTTTTATAGGTGTTGAGCCAACTAGAGGGAGGTGGCACTATCTGAAGAGGTATGTTTTAGAAAGATGATTGAGCTCCCCTGGTAGAGAATGTTTTGGTCAGGGAGGTACTGTTGGGGACATAAGACAAAATATAGGGAGACTAGTTTTGCTGAATTAATGAAGGAAAAATTGATGCCTTTCCTAGTCCTTTCTGTACCCCATACCTTCCACACCATTCCCCCTGGGCTCAACACATTCATTTTTGGCTGTAACATCTTCCAGGACTTTGCCTTGGCGTTTTGTCAGATACAAATCCTTTACCTGGAAGCTGGTTCATTTTTCCTACCAGTTGCTACATGATAATGCTCCTTCTGCCTTAGTATTCATTGATCTTATAGAAATGCTTTGTTGGGCTTCCCTGGTGGCGCAGTGGTTGAGAGTCCGCCTGCCGATGCAGGGGACACGGGTTCTTGCCCCGGTCCGGGAAGATCCCACATGCCGCGGAGTGGCTAGGCCTGTGAGCCATGGCCGCTGAGCCTGCGCGTCCGGAGCCTGTGCTCCACAACGGGAGAGGCCACAACAGTGAGAGGCCCGCATACCGCAAAAAAAAAAAAAAAAAAAAAAAAAAGAAATGCTTTGTTAACGACTATAGTAATAAAGCTCCCCACGGCCGTTGGTGGCTCTCGAGCAATGTGTCCTCCTGGGTTAGTGGACAATAAAGTCATCCCTGGATGCTGTATTTCTCCTGAGCTTTCAGACAGGCAAAGAAATTGCTAGCGTCTTCCTGGGCCCTGGGAGAAAGTACAGCCCATCTGGTTAGGTGGGAATGTTGACTCATGTGGATGTATATCCTTTTTGTTCTCAGATGGATATTGAAACTCTTCGGGAGAATCTTTATTTTCAGTCAAAAGAGACTCTCTCTGCGATGCTGGACGCCCTCTTGGAGCGCACGGAGGACTTTACTGATTGTGCCTATACCAGCCACGAGCACAGGGAACGCATCTTGGAACTGTCAGCTCAGGCCAGGATGGAACTGCAGCAGTTAATTTCTGTGTGGATTGAAGCTGTAAGAGCTTTATTTCATCAAAGTAAATCTTCTGTAATAGCTTTTCCCTGGAGCCCTGAGAGTTGTGGCAGGTGCCGTCACCACCAGGAGTGTGAATGTGGTCCAGAGTGGGCCAAGGTTGTCTCATTCCTTTTCTGCCCCCTACTTGGCCAGAGCATCCTTCCCATCAGCACTCACTGTATTCAACATTTCTAGGCCTGTTGTTTCTCATCCTGGCCAGTCTGGATTCTGTGCCACCATCACCATCACTATTTCACCCTTTCGTCCCCACTCTTCCACCAGACTCACCTCTGGAAAATTCCTCCCCACAATGCTTCTTCAGAGTGAAGAGCAGAGGTTCAACCAAGCCTAGAGGTTCTTGGAACCTGAGTCTTACTGCTGGAGCCGTTCAGATGTGCACAGTTCTTAACTCTGAGGACAGCTGATTTACAGACACAAGGATTTAGAAAACTTACTGAGGTTTAGATGCAATGAAGACCAGGGTAGATCCAGCTGTCAGGTGAAAGATTTTTCCCTCTCACACAGATTCCTGGTCTCAGACTGGCGGGCAGCCACTTTAAGAGCCTTAAACAGGCTGCTGGT